>NC_135953.1:107165939-108365939 GCF_053455715.1 Rhinoraja longicauda
ACTACAACAATCAAAAGTGGCAATTGGTGCTTCAGAGTACCGCAGTTGACACTTTGCTGCAAATTTTGCCAGTTCTGTAGAACTACCCAGGGTGGACGACAAGAACATCAAGCAGCTCCCACCCCACACTTGGATTGTTTTCTGTGGATCGTCAGAAGCTGAGGGGACACAGAGGTTTATGAAATTATGAGGGGCATGGATAGGGTAGACAATCAGAACCTTTTTCCCAGGGTGGAAATGTTAAGGTGAGAGAGGCAGAGTTTAAAGAAGATGTGCAGGGGAATTTTTTTACAGTGGAACCAGCTGCCAGGGTTGGAGGGGGAGGCAGATACGATAGTGGCATTTAAGAAGCTTTTGGATAGGGGCATGGATATTCAGGGAATGGAAGGGCATGGTTCACGTGCAGGAATAGTAATCTTTTAAATCGTACTCTATTTTAGTTTAGTTTGGAGATACAGCATGGAACCAGGCTCTTAAGATTTAACTTGGCGTTATGTTAAACTGATTAGTAATTTGATTGATTAGTAAGGGTGTGAGGGGTTATGGGGAGAAGGCAGGAGAATGGGGTTGAGAGGCAAAGATAGATCAGCCATGATTGAAAGGCAGAGTAGACTTGATGAGCCAAATGGCCTAATTCTGCTCCTGTAACTCATGAACTATGAAAATATGTTTGGTGTGTGCCTTGTGGGGCCGAAGGGCCTGTTACTCTGCATTCAATGTAAATCTGCTGAAAATGTAATATTTCATGTTATTCCCCAAATCAACAAACCGTGATATATTTGTGCGGTTGAATTTGCAGGTCTAATTCTATCATTTAGACGCTTCTTTTATCATTGCAGATGAAAATTGCAGGGACATGTACTTCAACTGCAATGTTGTGGTCCAAGCCAGACTCTGTGTCTATACATACTACATGACAGCGTGCTGTGCATCCTGTGCCAAGGCCAGAAGGAGAGCTGCCCAACTCAGAAGGAGATAACTGCCCTTTCTCAACAACCAGACTCCCTCACAGATCGTGATGCAGTAACACTAACCGTAGGAGCACTGGCAGACTCTACTGTGTTGACAACATCATAATTGCAACAAAAAAGATGGTCAAATTTAGTCTGATGTGGCTAGTTTATAAAGAGGAAATATACTGTATAGTATTAATATAATCTTACACCATTTTCATGCCGGTCTTTGGTCAAAATACTGATTTTCCTGTTAATTTACTGTTTTAGAAATATGAAATACTTTCTACAAATGAACAAAATGTATTCATAATAGGGTTTTGGGGGGTTCCCCTTTGCAGAAGAAACAACTACAAGCATTTGCATTGAACTATTTTACTGAAATTTAGTCCCATTGAAGTACCAGGGACCAAATCTAAGAAAAGGGATTCAATGGGCACAATTACCACATTGCATATTTAATACAAACAGTAGAAGATAAATCTCAAATTTTAAAAGGTTGGTTAGGGAAAGCATGCATCACATTTCAAGAACCTCTTTCTATTCCTTGGCCAAATTTCATCTTTAGTATAGTTTTAAATTCAAGGTTCATCTGTAGATTTATTTTTAATTTACTGATAAACAATTTGTTCACATGATATTAATGCAGCATCTTACAAATATTAACGTGTGAATTATGGCACTAAAGCAATTTTTCCAACTCTTATACAGTAGAACTTACTTCTCTAGCTTCATGTGCTCATCAAGTCAAGTCAAGTCAAGTCAAATTTATTTGTCACATACACATACACGATGTGCAGTGAAATGAAAGTGGCAATGCCTGCGGATTGTGCACAAAAAAGAATTACAGTTACAGCATATAAATAAAGTTAATAAGTTACTATAGTGTAGAAAACAATTTAGTCTCTGGAGTTATAAAAGTTGACAGTCCTGATGGCCTGTGGGAAGAAACTCCGTCTCATCCTCTCCGTTTTCACAGCGTGTCAGCGGAGGCGTTTGCCTGATCGTAGCATCTGGAACAGTCCGTTACTGGGGTGGCAGGGGTCCCTCATGATCTTGCTTGCTCTGGATCTGCACCTCCTGATGTATAGGTCCTGCAGGGGGACGAGTGTAGTTCCCATGGTGCGTTCTGCCGAACGCACTACTCTCTGCAGGGCCATCCTGTTCATTCCATCTATTAGCGTTTAACTTCCTATCTGGACGTTCATCAGAAGATTACTAACATTGGCTTGCAATTACTTTGTCAGGATCAATAAGTTCAGTTGGAGACGGAGCTGACAGATGTTGGAACCAAACCTCCCACTGTTTACGAAACCATGCAAAAAAAATTAAGTGATCTAATGATTTCTTTGCTCAATATTCCGTGCATTTATTGAATTGCTAAAAGTTGTAGGAAGTGAGATATAAAAGCCAATGATTACTTAATTTAAAACAAATGTCTCTGGCGAAGTCATACTTGGAATTGAAAATGTCCCATTTTTTTCATCCTTGTGGTACCTTATATCCCAAGTCCATTCTCCACCATTACCCTGACATTATTCATGTGTACAAGAGTTTAAATGCTGTAATTAAACTGTCAACCATGTAGTAAGTCCCCTCCTGATACCCATCTCCCCAGTATATGACTTCTTCAACCAAAACCCATGTTGCCGATACATTACCACTCCCATTATGCCATTGAATGGCTATCTGACCAGTTGCACTGTTGCAGCTTTTATTTACCTTGTTTGAGAAATGTTTTATATCATTTGTTATAACTCCACAACTTTGCATTAAATCTGAAGAAAGAGATTAGAAAAAAATGAACAACATCCCCAGCGAGAGATATTATGTTAGGGAATAAACTCATGCCAGAGACATTAATCATATTCTTTAAGCCTGTCTTCACAGTTGGAAATTAATTGCAAAATCTTGGGGAATAAAATCTACAGTGCAAGCCAGAGATAGAAGAAAATATTATTTGTAATAAAATAGTACAAGAAAAATTAATGAACTAAAAACAATCAGTTCCCTGGATATGATGGCCAATATCATGGGGTTTTAGAAAAGATGTTAGATATTTAGAATCGTAGAGTTAGACATAGACACAGAGTCTTTGGCCCATCACTACAATACTGACCTTTTTGCCCAAGATATTGGTTCTATCTTTCAGAATTCCCTGATTTTTGGAGTGATTCCCACAGATTGGAAAATAACAAACATAATCTCACTTATTGTGAAAGGAGGGCAAAATAAACCAAAATTACAGTCCAGTAAGTGCGATGCCAGTAGTAAGGAAAATGCTCACGTTTTTCATTAGGGGCATGATAACAACACTTTCATTCTTCATGTGATTTCAGGGTCAATGTGGATTTATGAGAAGTAAATTGTATTTGATTCATGTGTTAGAACTTTTTGAGTTTGTAAATAATGGGGGTTAATAAAGTGAAATCAGTGGACATGATGTGTTTGGATTTTCAAAAAGTTTTAGATAATGCGCCATATAAGAAGTTCATACACAACATTCTCCTCATTGATCTGGACATTATGTAGTGCGGAGAGTGAGAATTGGTTAACAGGACAAAATGAGTACATCATTTTGGGGTTGGCAATATGAAATTTATGATATACTGCAAAGATCATTGTAATTGCCTTAACTACTTCCAGCGACTTGAATGAGAATAGAGACACAAGGGAATGCAGAAACAAGGAACTGCAGATGCTGATTAACACACAAAAAGGACACAAAGTGATGGAGTTACTCTGCAGGTCAGGCAGCATCTCTGGAGGACATGAATAGGTGACATTTCAGGTCAAGACCCTTCTTCAGACCTTTTGTAGGGGGTGGGGGAGAAGAAAGCTGGAAGAGGAATTGCAGACGCTGATTTACACAAAAAAAAACAAAGTGTGGGATGAGAAGGGTGAATGTGGCTAATTCTGCCCACAATACAAAGGTAGTGGGAAGGTAAGAATGTAAAGAGGCTGCAAAAAAAACTTTGACAGGTTACGTGAGTGGAAATGAATATGGCAAAAGTAGTATAATACAGGAAAAACACAAAGTTATCCACTCCCAATAGGAAAAATTGGATTCCTTTTGAAAAAGAAAGATGGAAGACTGGATAATGTTGGCACCTGGTTCAAAAGGAACTTAAAATGCAGACACACCAAATAGTCTGTGACTTATTACAAAATAATAAGTCTAAACATTAAGCAGTGTGGCTGACACGATATAAAGAGTACAATATATATTTTTGTTCTCATGTATGTAAGGATATATTTGGCCTTAAGACTCTTAACAAAAAAATTATTGGGTTAATTTCTGGCATGAGATTGTTCATTGAGAAGAGATTGTATAGTCTAGCCTGTATTTCCCAAAACTTTGAAAACCGTGATTTGTTTGAAATGCGTAAAATTCTTTAAGAGGCTTGACAGATCAAATGTTTTTAAGATATTACCCTAAGGTGGTGGGTCTGGAATAGTTTCAAAATCAGGGGTTGCACATATATTACTAAGAGGAAGAGAAATGTCTTCATTCAGAGGATTGTAAAGCAATAACATTTCTTCCTCAGAGGATGTTTAGTCATTGAATATTTTCCAAAAGAGATTGATAGATTTTAAAACAGGTAGAGAATAGGATATCCATAGAATCAGAGAATGGTTATAGCATAGAAGGAGACCATTCGACCCATCATGTCCTTGACAGCTCGATACTAGTGTGATTCACTAGTTCCAGTCCATGGCTCTTTGGCGTCAGCTTTCCAAATTTTACTTTAGCAAACTTTTATCCATTTCTTTCTTGAAGGCCACATTGGATTCTGACTCCACTGTATCTGCAAGCACTGCATTCCAGATTACAGACACTGTATATTGTACATAAAAGTTTTGCCTCACTTCATTCTTAACTCTCTTTTATACATCTGGTGCTCTGGAGGACAGAGTTGACGGAGATCAACCAAGTCTTATTGAATGGTGGAGTACATGCGAAGGTCTACTCCTCCTCCTGCTTCCAATTTTCCGATGCATCAATGCAATTATCAGGTTCAAGAAACAAACTGCAGGAGGAACTCAAGAGGGTCAGGAAGGAAATGGACGGACAATGTTTTAGGCCTGGACCCTTCTTCAGTCTTCAGATTGCCAGGCTCTCGTTTAAGTCATATGGATGTGGTTACTGATCTCAGAGTTATATTTTTCATGTCTTCATTGTCACAATGGCTTGAGATGATAAACAGGAGAGTGACATATTAGCACTGTTTAAATCACTAGCCTTGAGGATGCTTTAAGCCACCATACATTTCCATTGTGTCACAGGCAGAGTGGACAAGGAGATGATTGGAAGGCTATTCTTGTAAATCTAGAGGAAATCCTCTATTATTCAAACATATTAGTGATCCATGTAATGGGAAGGATGCAGTAAGGAGCAGTGAGAAACAAAAGAGTATGGGAGAGGTATTATAGAAATGACACTGATTGATTAGACCAGGTCTTTGTTTCAATTTAGTAGAGTAAATATCTGTAGACATTTACAGATGTCCATCTGTAGACATCCATTAGGTTTAATTTGAATGACTGAGCTATTCTATGCAAAGGAGAAAAATATCCCTTGTGCTGCAAATGTTAAACAAAGTCGATAATATCGGCTGTCGATCCCAATCCTTTCCAGTATTCAATGTGTTGTGTAAGGTTGGGGAAGTATCTAAAGCCCCTCACTAACCACAGGGCGGCACGGTGGAGCAGCGGTAGAGTTGCTGCCTTACAGCGAAAGCAGCGCCGGAGACCCGGGTTCGATCCCGACTACGGGTGCTGTCTGTACGGAGTTTGTACGTTCTCCTCATGACCTGCATGGGTTTTCTCTGAGATCTTCGGTTTCCTCCCACACTCCAAAGACGTACAGGTTTGTAGGTTAATTGGTTTGGTAAATGGAAAAATTGTCCCTAGTGGGTATAGGATAATGTTAATGTGCGGGGAACACTGGTCGGCGCGGACCCAGTGGGCCGAAAGGGCCTGTTTCCGCGCTGTATCTCAAAACTAAACTAAACTAAACCATAACCCATCTATCATGCTGTAGCACATCTTCTCCCCCAAACCAGAACCACTGCATCTTTGTACCCCAGGATATCACTGGAAGGCTTCTCAACATTATACTCCTCCGTGCCTTTATTCCACCTCACCCATATGAATTTCTTCATCCGTGCATTCCAGCCCATAGCCATCCAAATCCTGTACCGAATATTCCTACTGCCATTCGCTCACCAGGGCGCCCATTAATTGAGCAATTGCTGCTCTCCCTTCTGAAGCTACTTTGCAGCCTTTTATCCTGCCTTCAAAAAATCTCCTATAAATCTTTATTTTCCTCTGTGGCCACTAACACATTCCCTCCATACATTTCCTTAAATGCTTCAAGGCAGATTACTGCATAGAGGATTCATGTGAATGTAGGCTGCTGTTCAAGATATGTTAGCAATATGCAGTCACAGCCCTCAATAAAAGTAGGCAGGGTGAATTATTTATGGCAATGCAGATTGATGAAGTGAGCTGATGTGATGTTTTTATTAGTATTACAATTAGGGATTAAGATGCCACAGCCCACAGAATCTATGGTGAATATCAGGAACTGAAGTCTGGCTCAGCAGATTTGGCAGCAACTTTGAACATTTTAATTTCTAACACTGTGCTTTTTGTTCACTGAAATCTCCATATCTTGATGGTTAGTGCTGAAATTAGTTCTCCTGTGGACTGGAAAGGAACAGTTATTCACAAAGCACAAAGACTATTTCCAACACAGTTATATAAGATTTTCTTACTCACAACTGTGACACACTCACTTGAGGAGCAGGATGGGGTGAATTAGTGGAGTAGGTGAGGCAACAAAATCTCCTTAGAAACTGAAGCCCAGGACACTTTATCAATGACTTGGCACAACATTAGTCTGCCCAAAACTGACACAAGCTCTAGGATAGTAGAGGGGCCAGGTGATGAAGGACAGCAAGGTGGGTGATTTTCCATTTCCAAGGAGAAGCAAGATCAGACTGGAATGGCTTAAGTTTATCTGGAGGACCAGAGAAAGATGCGTCCTCTGGTCCTCCAGATATTTCTGGCTTCTTCCAAATGACTGCCCACTAACGTGTTCGATGTCAATCGAGCCAAACATTGTTTAGTTAAAATGCCAGTGCAGTGCCAATGATGCCTTTGGGCTGTGATATTGGAATCTAAAGTCAGCCCTGGCCATTGCCTGGAAGGAGGTAGGAACCTATCCAGTGCCTCTTCTTGAGATGTGTTGAAACGAGGAAATAGGAATTATCAAAACAAACCCGACACTGTCAAAGACTCATGAATTGGTTGGATTATGAGGAAGTTTGGGTGGCACGGTGTAATGGACCGCAGGTAGACCCAAATGCAGCACACGGAACCAAGGAAGTAGTTTTAGAATGAGCTTTATTTCTACCTGCTCGTGGTCGGGGACAGAAGATTGAGGCGTTCACCAGGGCTACGACGACGAGGCATGAAGGTCGGGAGCAGGCAGGGTCGGCAACGGGAAATCAGTCCAAGAGAGAATGCTGGAGAGTCTTGCATGAGGGCTAAGAACAATCTGGCAAAGGGTGTGTGTGCAGGAAGGGTTTATATGCTAGCTTGATTGGTGATCTGGAGCAGGTGAGTGGACAGGTCAGGGGAGTTGGCTTAAAGTGGTGGGCGTGGCTGGCAGATGAGTGGACAGGACAGACTGTGACACACGGTGGAGCAGCGGTAGAGTTGTTACCTTACAGCACCAGAAACCAGGATTCGATCCTGTATGAGTGTTGTCTGTATACAATTTGCATGTTCTCCCTGTGACTGCAAGGGTTTTCTCCGGGTGCTCCGGTTTCCTCCCACACTCCAAAGATGTAGAGGTTTGTAGGTTAATTAGCTTGTGTAAAATTGTAAATTATCCCTAGTGCTCGTGTACGAGGTGATCCCAAGTCAGCACTGACTCATTGGGCCGTAGGGCCTATTTCTACGCTGTATCTCTAAAGTCTAGAGCAAAGACTAAAGTCATGTTGGGCATCTCTCTGCACCATATTTCTGAATACTATTGTCATGATCATTAGGATGTGATTCATCCATTGTCATCTGGTTTCCCAAAAGCTGTGAATATGTTCACAGCTCAAATATTCAGATGTCTGATGATCAAGAGCAATCTGTGACTGTTCAAATAAGCTGAGTCAAATTAATTCTCAATATGTATTTCATTTTAATGTAATCACTGTGCTGACACCAGTTATTGACTGGAACCCTTTGATTAAAGCAGGCAGTTTTGAGCAAACAGTCTAAATGTATTCCAGATTGTGGTGTGTGAAACATGTTCTGATTTTAATGGTGTTGCCTTAAAAGATTTAATGCCAAAATGTGTTTCTTGCATAATTCTCTGTGCAGAGATACATATGCTAGCTTACTGCAGGAGCTCAGAATACATTTGGAAGCATTTACATCAAATCAGTATTTGAATCAATGTTATTGAGGTGTTTAAATTAAAAAAAATATCAGTGAAGGGAGTTTAAAGATATTTTGGTTCTTAATTTTGTTTTTACCTTACCAAATGGGCTAAGTACTATCCAGAAATAGTCATACTTTACTCAAACATGGCCCTGTGATTTTCATTATCTGGGTTAGTCAGTGTTTCCCCTGAGTATTACTCAGTTTACCGGATTTTGGTGCTTGTTGTTGTAGCAGAGACCACAAATGTATTCTATGACTGCTAGTTCACCTAAATCCGTATTTCCTAGGGTATATTGCTGATGTTCTCCCCTGCCAATGTTACTCAGTATTTCCTGGAATTCTGTGGTCTGTGTTACGTGCAATTCCTTGGTCTTGTTCTATGGTGTCAGACCACAAAGTGAAATTATTCAATGAGCCATTCAGGCCATGGTATCAATTGATATTTTATATATTACTTGCCAATTCACTCACTTCCTGTCCTGAAGATGCTGCCTGTTGCTGTGAGGCAGCCCTGCAGCTGCAGATTAACCTTCCCAAATCCCCATCATTCACACGTGTGCCCGGACAGTGGGTGAAATGAAGGACTGCTGTACTTCCTGGAAAAGCATAGAAGAAGCCAAGTGCACACACGCACACACATTCACCCACAAACTCTTTCACGCACTCAATCACTCACACACATACAAGCACACACGCACACAAGGAAGTATTGAAGCCACTCACTGCTACTCAGCCACTACTTTGGCTGAGCTTAACTAACTCTAGTTACAAGTAAAAAAAGACACAAAGTGCTGGAGTAACTCAGCGGGTCAGGCAGCATCTCTGGAGAACATATTTCAGGTGAAGTTTCTGGTCAGGACACTTCTTCAGTCTGAAGAAAAATCCTGATCTGAAAAGTCACCTCTCCTTATTCTCCAGGGATGCTACCTGACCCACTGAGTTACTCCAGCACTGTGTGTTTTTTTAATGTAAACCAGCACCTGCAGTTCCTTGTTTCTACTCTCTAGTTATGGCTACCTAGCTTTCTGCTTTGTATGGTTTAGCTCGTGATTGACCCACATTGTCCTAGATCAATTACATATTCCATACTATATATTCCATTGCTACATATTCCATAATCGTTGCAATCCACCTTGGAATCGCATGGTCACTAAACTCCTCAGGATTGTCTGCTTTTCCATTCATACTAAACCTTGACACAAAGTCATTGAGTATAATAGTTGTAAGATTTGAGAAGTTTTCCCTCATTTGGAAAGCAACACAAAACCAAAGAGCTGCAGTTTGGACATTTTAAACGAGAGACTGGGGCTGATAGCGGAGAAAGGCTGCGGTCAGATTAACAAAGGATGTCACAATCCGTGGGTCCTAAAATGGCCGCAGGACCTCGTGACCGGCCACAAAAAGTAAAAAACCTTACATAGTCCAAGCAAACGAAAGACTGAATAGTGTAAATTATTAAAACTGTCATTTGCATGAAGCTTATGTACAGTACCTTGCAAAAGTGGTACTCTTCTAACCTGATCTAGTCTCAATGGAACCAGTAGCATGGTTCAATTTACAACCCCTCCAGTCTCCACCCCAGTCATCCAGTTTTGTTTCTCTCCCCCACCTAGTTTAATCTGCCTCTCATTCACACATTTAACAAATTGCATATGTCCTCACCCTACTGGGTCATCTCTCCCTTATCTGGTTCCACTTATCATTTATCATCTTCCTTATCAGATTTGATGGGCAGCACATTGGCGCAGTGGTTGAGTTGCTGCCTTAGAGCGCTTACAGCACCAGAGACCCAGGTTCAATCCTGGCTACGGTTGCTTGTCTGTACAGAGTTTGTATGTTCTCCCCGTGACCTGCGTTCATTTTTCCGAGAACTGGTTTCCTCCCACACTCCAAACACGTACAGGTTTGTTGGTTAATTGGCTTGGTACGAATGTAAAAATTGTTCCTAGTGTAGGATAGTGTTAATGTGCAGGGATTGCTGGTCGGTGCGGACTCGGTGGGCTGAAGGGCCTGTTTCTGTGCTGCACCTCTAAACTAAACTAAATTCCAGAATCTTGTGGCCGTACTTATCACCTTTCAGCATCTAAGTCTAATGCCACTTTCTGCTCCTACAGTCTGGTCCCATTTGCCCCTTTATAACTCCTTACCTACCTCTACCAGCCATGGTGCCTCAACTCCACCTCTCCTTTTCCACCAGTTGGCTCCATCTAGCTATCCATCATTGCACTCCTCACCTAGTTCCATTCATCACTTACCAGCACCTGCCTCATCCCTCCCTCTCATCTCTTTACACCAGCTATCTCCCCTCTGCACTCTGTGTCCAAATGCAGGGCCTCAACCCAAAATGTTAACCATCCATCTGCCTGACCCATTTAGTTACTCCAACAGTTCTTTTTTTAAATTTGATTTTCATAAATGTTCTTTATTATAGACAGGTTTGAGAACAGTGGCCGCACTAGCGCACTCATGTTATTCACAAGCATCGAATATGTTTATCTGTGCAAGCAATCTTTTATTAAAAACAGCTAAATCTATCAGCTCTGGATCACATCACAGCCCACCCTTGATCTTCATTATTTTTAATCTAAGATGAGGTAAAAACATTCAAAACCAAAAGAGATTGCCATTGTCAATGCAGTCAAGGGTGTTTAATTATATATACCGACAACAGAACAATGAAAAACTTACTTGCAGCAGCATAATTGGCCCGTAAACACAATGCACAAAAAATGATATACACCCATCAGCCAAAACATTATGACCACCTGCCTAATATGCCGTTGGTCCTCCGTGTGCCACCAAAGCATCGCCGACCCGCCGAGGCATGGACTCTACAAGACCCCTGAATGTGTCCTGTCGTATCTGGCACCAAAACATTGGCAGCAGATCCTTCAAGTCCTGTAAGTTGCGAGGTGGAGCCGCCGTGGATCAGACTTGTCGATCCAGCACATCTCACAGATGCTCAATCGGATTGAGATCTGGAGAATTTGGAGGCCAGGGCAACAGCGTGAACGCATCATCATGTTCCTCAAACCATTCCCGAACAATGTGTGCAGTGTGACAGGGCGCATTATCCTGCTGAAAGAAGCCGCTGCCATCAGGGAATACCATTGCTATGAAGGGGAGTCCCTGGTCTGCAACGATGTTTAGGTAGGTGACAAGTGTCAAATTGACGTCCACATGAATGGCCGGACCCAGGGTTTCCCAGCAGAACATTGCCCAGAGCATCACACTTCCTCCACTGGCTTGTCGCCTTCCCACAGTCAGTTCGGACGAGACGGGAATGCCTTCGTTGACCTCACGCATCGATGAGCCTTGGACGCCTAACACCCTGTCACCGGTTTGTGGTTTGTCCCTCCTCGGACCACTGTCGTTAGGTACTCACCACTACTGACCAGGAGCACCCGACGAGCCGTGCTGTTTCAGAGAAGCTCTGACCCAGTCGTCTGGCCATAACAATTTGGCCCTTGTCAAAGTCGCTCAGGTCTTTACTTCTGCCCATTTCTCCTGCATCCAACACATCAACTTCAAGAACTGACTGTTCTCTTGCTGCCTAATATATCCCACCCCTTGACAGGTGCCATTGTAACAAGATAACCAATGTTATTCACTTCACCTGTCAGTGGTCATGTTTTGGCTGATCGGTGTATAATAGACACAAATTCAATAAATGAATAATCCCAATATTAGAGCAAAGTTGTTAGTGCAACCATTCATATCATACATGAATACAGCAGGAAGTGCAAAAAGAGAAAGGAAACGGAGTGCAAAATGTAGCGTTACAGCTACAGAAAATGCAAATAAAAATGTGCAAGGGCTCCACCGAAATAGACTGGAAGATTGGGAATACATCCTTAACATATGAGAGGTCCATTTAAGAGTCTGATAACTATGAAAATGCTGTGATTGCAGTTTGATGTGTAAAAAAACTGTCATTTTAATCTAATCACAGATTAAAATATCCCTTTGGGAGATTGTAAAAATGTGTTGTGCATTTTTCTTTGAAATAATTTATTTTATGTGTGGTTGAACCTCTCAATTAGTCAATAGAATGTGTTTTGGACTGCCCTTTGGGAGGTGTTGCTTAATAGCACATCTACTCTCATTTTGTTATTTGTTTTGTATTTAGCTATGAGTGAAGTCACATTTCCACTAATTCCCCATTATCTGCCTGGAGAGATAACAGAATGTCTGTTTAGGCCTGCAAAGGTGTGGAATTCTCTGCCTCAGAAGGCAGCGGAGCTCGATAGAGCTCTTAAAGATAGCGGAGTCAGGGGGTCTGGGGAGAAGGCAGGAACGGGGTACTGATTGTGAATGATCAGCCATGATCACATTGAATGGCAGAGCTGGCTTGAAGGGCCAAATGGCCTACTCCTGCACCTATTGTCTATTGTCAATTGTCTATTGTCTATTATCTCTAACTGTACTGATAAGTGCCCAATAATGTTTATTCCTTTAACACTGTTAAATAAAAGGAAGTTGTATACTATTAATTTTGCAAAGTATGTTTTTTATTAGGAATATGAAATTAGGGATTTGGTGCACAATATTGAGTTGACACACCATTTCGGGGCTGTTGAGTTTAGTTTAGATATAGTTGCAGCATGGAAACAGGACCTTGGGCCCACTGAGTCCATGCCAACACTATTTATATGTAGTTCCAGTTTCTCTTCCACTACCACCCACACTCTAGGGACAATTTACAGGGGCTAATTCATCTACATACCCGCACATCACTGGGATATGGGAGGAGATCGGAGCACCCGGAGGAAACCCATACGGTCACAGGGAGAACATGCAAACTCCACACAGACAGCATCCAAGGTCAGGTTTGAACCCAGGTCTCTGGTGCTGTGAGGCAGCAGCTCAACCAGCTGCACCACTGTGCTGCCCCTTAATTCACCAATGAGTATTAGCAGAAATAAGCTTGAACTTTACAGTTGACCGCATGTCAAAGACAGCATTATGCCTCGCCAACCCCACCGCCCCCCCAAAAAAGGCAGAGCTTATAGCAGCTTATTAATCTTCTTCAGCCCCAAAAGGTGAAGGATGTTCAAGAGTGCCCAATATTAAAATTTGAGCTGTGAGTTCACTGTTTTTTGTTTCACATAGCGCAATTTCTTTTGCACAAAGCAAGATACTGCAGATGCTGGAAACCTGAAATAGAAACAGCGAATAATACAAATGTGCAGCATCCATGGAGAACTTCACATTTCAGGTCAATAGCTTTTCATTTCACAACAATATTAATTATTTCCATATCATTTGGAATAAGTTGCATCCTTCCAGTGGAAATTTGGAAAATGTAATATATCATTTAAAAATGGAAGAAATACAACATACTCAAAATAAAATTTGATTGGCGCATGGTTAATTATACTTTGTCCTATGTTAATCTAGTTCATCCGACAAATATATGAGATGCGGAGGGAAAAAACAACCAAAGGCAACAATTAGCTGGTTGGGCAGAACCTGTGAGAAGAATGGATGAGTTTAATTGATTGAATGCAATCAGCCCACCAAATCCACGCTGACCATCGATCGCCCCTCACACCAGTTTTATGTTATCCCACTTTCGCATCCACTCCCTACACACTAAATGCTACCTTTTGCTGAGGCCCTAAGTCTGGAAATCCCTTCCAAAACCTCACTGCCTGTCTCATTCCTGCCTAACAATGCTCTTTGACTGAGCTGTTGGACATCAAAACTGATTATTAGCATCGACCTTCTGTGCTGCAAAGTTGCTGGCTGCCTGCCCCGACCGATAATGTTTGTCACCTCCCTGGTCAGCATGCATGAGTTGGGCTGAAAGACCTGTTTTTGTGCTGTATGAGTCTAAGGTGGCAACAGGGTAGATTTTTTAATGCTAATTGCAATAAAGCATGTCAAAGTACACGAGGGAGAGCGATCGACTGACTGAATGGTGACAGAACAACAACCTTGCTCTCAGCGTCATTAAAAACCAAGGAACTAACGTTGACTTTGGAAGAGTCTTCAGGCTTCATCGATTGAAAGGGGGTAGGGAGAGTCAAAAACGTCCAATTCTCTGGCAAGCATATCTCTGAAGATCTGTCCTGGACCCAGCACATTGATACAACTATTAAGAAAGCCCAGCAACACCTCAACTTCCTCAGAAGATTGAGGAGATTCAGTTGGTCATTGAATACTCGCTTGACCTTCCACAGGTCAGTAGACAGCATATTGACTGGTGGCACCATGACCTAGTTCAGCAACTCAAATGCCCAGGAATGAAGAAGATTGCCAAAAGTGGTGAATACTACCCAATTCATCACAGGCACTGACCTTCAAAGGGATCTACGGGAGTAGCTGCCTCAGAAATGCCGCCAGTATCATCAGAGACCCACACCCTCCTGGCCGCACTGTCATTTCATTCCTGCCTTCGGGAAGAAGGTATAGTTGCCTGAAAATGGTTACGTCCAGGTTCAGGAGCAGATTGTTCCCAATAACCATCAAGCTATTAAACACTAGAACCTCCAAGTAAGCTCCAAACTACATAGATTTGAGGCATTGTTTTTCTCTTTGCACTGTTATTTTTTGTTTTATATGTACACACTGAACTGTTGTAGTTGTTTATTATGGTGTTTACAGAGACGTCACCCATTCCTTCCCTCCCGAGATGCTGCCTGACCTGCTGAGTTACTATGGCATTTTGTGAATAAATCGATTTGTACCAGCATCTGCAGTTATTTTCTTATAGTACTATGTTTGTATACCTATTGTGCTGCTGTAAGTAACAATTTCATTGTTATGTTCCGGAACATATGACAACAGAACAAATGTGTACGAAGGAGCTGCAGATGCAGGTTTAAACTGAAAATAGACACAAAAAGCTGATGTAACTCAGTGGGACAGACAGCATCTCTGGAGAGTAGGAATGGGTGACATTTCAGGTCAAGACCCTTCGTCTCTGGAGCATCTCTCCAGCATCTCTGGAGAGAAGGAATGGGTGATGAAGGGTCTTGACCGGAAATGTCACCCATTCCTTCTCTCCAGAGATGCTGCCTGACCCGCTGAGTTACTCCAGCATTTTGTGTCTATCTTATGACAACAGGGCACCCTTGACTCAGAACTCCATCGCAAAAACGGTGACTATTTCAACAGAAGCGGCAGTTGCTTCCAGAGAAGCATCCACTGCCGGGAGGTCATTGCCTGGACTTGATGAATGTTTGTAAACACCTTTGTCATTTAGCAAACTTGCAGTAATACTTGCGACTCCGAAAAAATAAAATTATCATGAGGAAAAAGTTAAAATACTGAATTTATTAAAATATTAACCAATTAAATAAATAACAAATATTAGATTTCTGTCAGGACTTGATGTCTCTCATTTATTTATTGAAAATAGAACAGTACAGCACAGGGACAGGCCCTTCGGCTCACCCTGTCTGTGACAAATATGATGTTAAATTAAATTAATCACTTCCGTCTGCATTTGATTGGGATTGCTGCCCATTTGCTAGGCATAATTGTGCACATCTCAGGAACAGATCGCCCAGCCGTGGAGCTGGGAGGCCTGGGGAGTTATTCAAATCCATGAGGATCCATTGGCTCACCATGCCAGCAGAGCCAAAGATGTCATTGTCCAGTTCACATGAAGCCCTTGTTCAAAAACAGAGAGAGAGAGAGAGTGTAAACATAAATAGCCTTTAACATGGAAATAATCTTTTGCCTCCATCTGCTTTTCCTTTTGTCTCCAAGCATGTTTTGACCCTGCTTGAAGGTGAGAGGGCAGCCTGAGAAGGGCGATATGACAAAATAACATATAATGAATCAACTGCTCACTTGTTCATGGCCCTAATGGCCTTATTCTTAAATATTTAATGAAACCTAATAATATGAGTCCATCAAACCATAAGACATAGGAGCAGAATTCAGCCCATCGAGTCTGCTCCGCCATCTGATCAAGGCTAATCTATTTTTCCCTCTCAACCCCAATACTAATCAAGAATCTATCAATCTCTGCTGTAAAAATACCTAATCACTTGACCTTCACCACCGTCTGCAGCAATGAATTCCACAGATTCACCACCCTCTGACTAAAGAAATTCCTTCTCATCTCCATTCTAAAGGTACATGCTTTTAGTCTGTGTTCCTCGCCTAGATTCTCCCCCTACTGGAAACAACCTCTGCATATTCACCCTCTCTAGGTCTTTCATTATTCAATAGGTTTCAATGAGCCCCCATCCCTCTCTCATCCTTCTAAACACCTGCAAATACTGTCCCAGAGCCTTCAAACACTCCTCATATATTAACCAAATCATACCTGGAATCATTCTCATAAACCTCCTCTGGACTCTCTCCAATGCCAGCACTTCCTTCCTCAGATATGGGGCTCAAAACTGCTCATTATAACTATTGTTTTATGTTAATGTTTCTTTTTAGATTCATAGAGTTATATGGCATGGTAACAAGCCTTTTGGCCCAAGTTATCAGTGCTAACCGATATGCCCCACCAAAACTCATTCCATTTGTTTGCGTTTGGCCCATATCCCTTTAAACTCTGTTTCTGTTTTAGATTTAAGAAATTTATAGTTCATTTTATAGCTCAACATCGAGTTTCTGTTTTATGTTTAAGAAATGTATGGTTCATTGACATTTTCATCCCCATTCTCAGTTTGTGCTGATCATTTTTAAATGCTGTTCCCCCGTTCCTATTTTTTTTTTCATTCCACTGAAAATGAAAGCCAGGACTACCAGGAATTCTCATTCATTGCTTCTCAGGTGAACAGGACTGGACAAGGCTAAGGATGGAAATTATGAGATGAACCAAGTGACTGACAAATCAGCCTTAACTTGCTATTTGGTATTGATATTGGTTTATCAATACCACGTGTACTGAGGTGGAGTGAAAAACATTGTTTAATGGGCTGTTCAGGCTAAAATAAATCCACTTATGGTTTCAATCAAAACCATACCTGAGCACAATAGGTAGTCCAAATAAATGGACCCAGAATAAGCCTGAGTGAAGAATATAGTAACAAGGAACTATAAATGCTGGTTTACTTAAAAAAAGACACAAAGTGGTGGAGTGACTTAATGGGTCAGGCAGCAACCCTGGAAAACATGGATAGGTGACGTTTCAGGTTGGGACCTTTGGTCAGACAGATTGTAGTGGGAGAAGAAAGCTAAAAGAGAGAAGAGGCAGGAAAAAGCATGGCAGGCAATAGTTGAACACAGGCAAGGAGTGGGGGTGAGGGGGATTGATAAGCATAAGGTTGGACAAAGGCCCAAGAGGAAAACAAGGGTGTGAGACAAAGGGATTGAAGAGTTGCAAATTGTGAAGGCAGAGGAAGGAATGTGGATGGAGAGGAAGGGGGAGGGGGGGAAATCTGTGCAAGTCTTGTTGGGGGGACAGGGGAGAGATGGGGAAGACAGGGGGGAGGTGGGGGTGGGAAGAGAAGGGGAAGAGGGGGTTCCAGAGATTATGTAAAATTGGAGAATTCAATCTTCAATGCCTTCACTAGTCAGGGAATTGAGTATAGAAATTGGGATGGTATCATGCAGTTGTACCTGACATTGGTGAGGTCGCACCTGGAATATTGTGTTCAGTTTTGATATCCATGCTATCGGAAAGATGTCGTTATGCTGGGGTGAGTGCAGAGATGATTTGCAAGGATGCTGCTAGGGCTTGAGGGTCTGGGCAAGGACTCGTATTGTAGGAGGCTGAGGGGTGATTTTATAGAGATGTAGAAAATTATGAGGTGGATAAATAGGATGAATGCACAGAATCTTTTTTCCCATCATAGGGAACTAGAGGACAAATATTTAAGGTGAGAGGGGATAGATTTAATAGGAACCTGAGAGTCAATGTGCGTATATGGAACGAGATGCCAGAACAACTGGTTGACAATAGACAATAGACAATAGGTGCATGAGGAGGCCATTCAGCCCTTCGAGCCAGCACCGCCATTCAATGTGATCATGGCTGATCATTCTCAATCAGTACCCCATTCCTGCCTTCTCCCCATACCCCCTGACTCCGCTATCCTTAAGAGCTCTATCCAGCTCTCTCTTGAATGCATTCAGAGAATTGGCCTCCACTGCCTTCTGAGGCAGAGAATTCCACAGATTCACAACTCTCTGACTGAAAAAGTTTTTCCTCATCTCAGTTCTAAATGGCCTACCCCTTATTCTTAAACTGTGGCCCCTTGTTCTGGACTCCCTCAACATTGGGAACATGTTTCCTGCCTCTAACGTGTCCAACCCCTTAATAATCTTATACGTTTCGATAAGATCTCCTCTCATCCTTCTAAATTCCAGTGTATACAAGCCTAGCCGCTCCAGTCTTTCAACATATGATAGTCCCGCCATTCCGGGAATTAACCTAGTAAACCTACGCTGCACGCCCTCAATAGCAAGAATATCCTTCCTCAAATTTGGAGACCAAAACTGCACACAGTACTCCAGGTGCGGTCTCACTAGGGCCCTGTACAACTGCAGAAGGACCTCTTTGCTCCTATACTCAACTCCTCTTGTTATGAAGGCCAACATTCCGTTGGCTTTCTTCACTGCCTGCTGTACCTGCATGCTTCCTTTCAGTGACTGATGCACTAAGACACCCAGATCTCGTTGTACTTCCCCTTTTCCTAACTTGACACCATTCAGATTATAATCTGCCTTCCTATTCTTACCACCAAAGTGGATAACCTCACACTTATCCACATTAAACTGCATCTGCCATGCATCCGCCCACTCATACAACCTGTCCAAGTCACCCTGCAACCTCATAGCATCTTCCTCACAGCTCACACTACCACCCAGCTTTGTGTCATCTGCAAATTTGCTAATGGTACTTTTAGCAGGTACAATAACGACATTTAGTAGTAGTAGTGGTAGTAGTAATAGTAGTAGTAGTAGTAGTAGTAGTGGTAGTAGTAGTAACAGTAGATATAGCAGCAGTAGTAGTAGTAGTAGGTGTAGTAGTAGTAGTGGTAGTAGTAGTGGTAGTAGTAGTAGTGATAGTAGGTGTAGTAGTAGTAGTAGTAGTGGTAGTAGTAGTAGTGGTAGTAGTAGTGGTAGTAGTAGTAGGTGTAGTAGTGGTAGTAGTAGTAGTAGTGGTAGTAGTAGTAGTAGTAGTAGTAGTAGTAGTAGTAATGATAGTAGGTGTAGTAGTAGTAGTAGTAGTAGTGGTAGTAGTAGTAGTAGTAGTAGGTGTAGTAGTGGTAGTAGTGGGAGTAGTAGTGGTAGTGGTAGTACTAGTAGTGGTAGTAGTAGTAGTAGGTGTAGTAGTAGTAGTAGTAGTAGTAGTAGTAGTAGTAGTAGTAGTAGTAGTAGTAGTGGTAGTAGTAGTAGTAATAGTAGTGGTAGTAGTAGTGGTAGTGGTAGTAGTGGTAGTAGTAGTGATAGTAGGTGTAGTAGTAGTAGTGGTAGTAGTAGTAGTGGTAGTAGTAGTGGTAGTAGTAGTGGTAGTAGAGGTAGTAGGTGTAGTAGTAGTAGGTGTAGTAGTAGTAGGTGTAGTAGCAGTAGTTGTAGTAGTAGTAGTAGTAGGTGTAGTAGTAGGTGTAGTAGTAGTAGTGGTAGTAGTAGTAGTAGTGGTAGTAGTAGTAGTAGTAGTGGTAGTAGTAGGTGTAGTAGTAGTAGTAGTGGTAGTGGTAGTAGTAGGTGTAGTAGTAGTAGTAGTGGTAATAGTAGTAGTTGTAGTAGTAGTAGGTGTAGTAGTAGTAGTAGGTGTAGTTGTTCCCTGCTAGCTGTGAGCCTGTTGCCTCTTCAGGCCCCAAAGCTGAGCCCCCAGAATAAGCCTGAGGCTGCCTGCTTATTCTTGAGGAAATGGTGAGCTACAGAGGGAGAAGCCAGAGATTGCCAAGCCTCCTCCTCCGAAACTAGGACTGAACTGCGACAAGCCCTAGATCGTCAGTGCCACTGCACATGAGGCGGCACGGTAGCGCAGCGGTAGAGTTGCTGCTTTACAGCTAATGCAACGCCGGAGGCTCAGGTTCGATCCTGACTACGGGTGCTGCACTGTAAGGAGTTTGTACGTTCTCCCCGTGACCTGCGTGGGTTTTCTCCGAGATCTTCGGTTTCCTCCCACACTCCAAAGATGTACAGGTATGTAGGTTAATTGGCTGGGTAAATGTAAAAATTGTCCCTAGTGGGTGTAGGATAGTGTTAATGTACGGGGATCGCTGGGCGGCACGGACTTGGAGGGCCGAAAAGGCCTGTTTCCGGCTGTATATATATGATATGATATATGATATGATATGAGGCTGGATGGTGAAGGACAGCGCCCCCATGTGGCACTGTGCATAAAACATATACAGTAGTAGACTTCACCCCACTGTGAGTGTTAGACTGCTGAACCTGGTGTCATCCCCAACACATAGACAGGAAATGTTTAGAGGGATACAGGCAGACGGGACTAGCTTAGATGGGGTGTCTTGGTCAACATGGACAAGTTGGGCAAAAGGGCCAGTTTCTGTGCTGTAGGACTCTGCGGCTGCAACAAGGCAGATTTACGATGCTAAATGCAATAAAGGAAGAACCATACAGAGGAGCACCAATATTGCTTGGCAGGGAAGGGAAGGGGTAGCAGTCTCAAACATGAACATTCTGCTAAGCATTATGTGTGGGCAGCGTCATTTAAAAATGTTAAAGCCCTCGCAAGGGTATACTGGAGATTAAATGTATTCATAAATTCATTCAGAAGATCTGGATGTCATTGGTAATCATTCACCTTGAACTGAATTAAGATTCTACCATGTTGGTGGATCTCGCCAACGGTCTGTCTCGTCCTTTTCTTCTATTGTTTTTAGTCTGTTGTTAAATGTATGTTTTAGTGTATCTTTAGTTTTGTATTATGTGAGGGGTGGGGGAAACTTTTTTAATCTCTTTCCTCGACAGAGATGGGACTTTTCCATATCGTATCTCCATCCGCACCGCGGCCTACATCGTGGAGCTGGTGGTTCTTTTGCTGGGGATCGACTTTGGGAGCTCCAACCACGGGAGCCTGCGTACTAAACATTGTGGAACTGGCGGTCCCATTGTCAGGGATCGACAATAGGAGCTCCAACTGCGGGAACCAGCAGACTTAACATCATGGAGCTCGCTCATGGAGCTTGGTTAGGGAACGACTTCGCGAGCTCCAAGCCACAGGAGCTTCGACCGCCCCGATCGCGGGAGCTTCGATCACCCTGATGCGGGAGCTTCGATCGCTGGGTGCGGGAGCTTCGATCACCCCGACTGCTGATGGTTCGACTGCCCCGACCACAGGAGAAAAGGAGGGAAGAAGATAATACGTTATTGCTTCCATCACAGTGCTCTGTGGTGGATGTTTACGTTAATGTTTATGTAGTTGTGTGTCTTGTTGCTTTTTTGGTATGACTGTATGGCAAGTCAAGTTTCTGGTATGTTTTTACATACTTGGCTAATAAATTAATTACAATTACAATACAATACAATCTGGAGTGCAGTCTAGACTGGGTAAGTCTGCAGATTTTCTTCTTGGAAGGACATTAATGAACTATGAGTTTTTACAACAATCCACTAGTTTTATGTTTAGTTACTGAGGCCAGTTGGTTTTTTTAACTTCCATATTTTCTTTAAATTATTAGGATGATACCAAGGATAAGGACATTAAAATAAAAATAGAAACATGCCATAAATCTGGCAGCATCTATAGACAGAGAAAAAAGCTAACAAGTTAGGGGCCTGTCCCACTTAGGCGTTTTTTTAGGCGACTGCCGTAGATTGCAATAGTCGTACCAGTTCGCCCAAAAAAACGGCAACTGGACCTCACCTCCCCCCACGACAATGTCTACGACAAGCTATAACAACCTACCACCTAGTCAATGTCAAGCTACAGCAAACTACCGACAACCGGCGACCCAATCGTCGCGACTTAGGATGTCCACCTACGACCGCACCTACGACAACCTAAGACCACACAGGCGGCAACCTACAACAACCAAACTCAACCTACATCTACCCGTGACAAGCTACGACAAGCTACGACCGTGTCGTTGACAACTGAAGACAATTCACGTCATTTTGGCCTCCGGTTTTGACGCCAGTACCTGTCGCCGGTTGACGTAGGTAGTCGCCGACGGAATTCAACGAAGTCAGCACCGGTGACAACCTACGTCACCTGGCGACAACCTGGGGACAAACGTCATCAGCGCCTACGTCAGGAGACGTCAAGCTACGATCATTGGCGTCAAACAAACAGTCGGCGAAATTTTTTAAACATTTCAAAATCCAGCGGCGACCAGAAAAACGCTACGACACTTTGGAGACTACTCATGACCATACAGGCAACACCCTGGCGACCATGTGGCGACAGCCTAGTCGCCTGTAGTCGCCTAAAAAAAATCGCCTAAGTGGGACAGGGGTTTTATTTGTCGATAGATATATCGCTGGCCAGTTCAACGCAAACAAGGAAAGTTAATTATTGGAAACTGATGAATTCAATATTGAGTTTCAAGGGCTACCACATGCCTAGTTGGAAAATGAAGTAATGTTCCTGGAGCTCAGGTTGGGCATCGTTGGAACAAAACCATTGGCAAGAGGGTACAGGAGCATGGAAACTATGGGTTCAAGAATACTTATTCCCAGCAACCATCGTGCTCTTGAACACTACATGCACTTACCTCAGCAACCATGAACTTCTATGGACTATGTTTTGGTTGCACTACAGATTTTGTCATTTTGCACTAGTATTACAGTTATTAACTTATTGATTTTTTTAATTATTTTATATTACAGCATGTATTGTGATTACAGTATTATTAAGCTGCTACAAGTAAAAACATTTTTTTTTCCATTGCTGGTACATATGGCAATTGAACTCTCATGAGTTAAGTACAGAGAATTCAGTGCAGGAGTGGAATGGAGAATCAAGGTGGCAGATGAATAGATGCTAAGCAATGCATTTATGGACTGAGTGGAAGTGTTCTGCAGTCCAATCTCCATTCTACCTGTGACTCTGATGGTTTCTAATGGACTCTAGTGGATGCTCTTGTTGCCTCCCACATCCAAAAGACATGTGCAATGGTAGATTAAATGACCACTGTTAATTGTCCCTAGTGTGTAGACGAGAACAGTTGATACAATGCCTGCTGGGGAGAATAAAACAGGATAAGTGGAGGATTGGTGTGAATGGGTTTTTGATTATTGGCATGGACTAGATGGGCTGCAGGATCTGTTCCCATGCTCTGTAAGGCTATTTTTTTAATCAATAGCATTGTGGAAGATTCTATAATATGAAATGCAAATGATGAATTAAAACAGAGAGACAAAATGGATTCACTGCACGGATGTTTGCAAACAAAGAGAGACTTTGGTTCTGAACATTCTGACCGCTGGCTGTTGAATGCACAGAGAACTATCTACAGCACACAGGAAATGAAAGGGTCCCCACACGAAGAGTCAAACATCTGTTTTTCTCCAGAGATGCTACCTGACTGCTGAGTTTAGTTTAGTTTAGTTTAGTTTAGAGACACAGCGCGGAAACAAGCCCTTCGACCCACTGAATCGGTGCCCACCAACAATCCCCGCACATTATCACTATCCTACGCACTGGAGACAATTTACAATTTTACCAAGCCAATTAACCAACAAACCTGTACGTCTTTGGAGTGTAGGAGGAAACCGAAGCTCCCGGGGAAAACATCATGGTCATGGGGAGAACGAACAAACTCCGTACAGACAGCACCCGTAGTCAGGATGAAAACCGGGTCTCTGTAAGGCAGCAACACTACCGCTGCGTCACCGTGCTGCCCAGGTGGCCCGGGTTACTCCGGCACTGTCTATCTTTGGTGTACAGCAGCATCTGCAGCTCTTTAGTTTCTACATTTTGTCTGCTTCACTGCAAAATCTTCTCAAGGTATGCCTATTTTAAAGTTCTCTACCTCTTTCCGAGGGGAGTTCTACAATACCCTCTCCTCTTGGACTCCACCGGATTGCTGAAGAAGGGTCCGGAGCCAAAACGTCACCCATTCTTTTTTTTTCCACAGGTGCTGCTTGACCCACTGAGTTACTCCAGCACTTTGCGTCTATCTTTGGTATAAACTAGCATCCGCGTTTCTTTGTTTCTACACAGGACGTACATTGCAGATGAACTTCCACAACTGTGTAAGAAGGAACTGCAGTTGCTGGTTTAAACCAAAGATAGACACAAAAAGCTGGAGTAACGCAATGGGACAGGCAGCATCTCTGGAGATAAAGAATGGGTGACGTTTTGGGTCGAGACCCTTGTTTTGAAGAAATATTCTTCTTTTGAAGAAGGGTCTCAACCCGAAATGTCACCCATTCCTGCTCTCCAAAGATGCTGCCTGTCCCGCTGCGTTTCTCCAGTTTTTTGTGTCTTTCTTCTGCAACTGTGCCTGGCAGCACCCAAGTCAAGAACAGACCAAACTTTACGCTGGACACAGTGGGTGCATTCAGCACATTTCCATTGCATTGCAAACTTTTAATTGAAATGTAAATTTAAGTAATTTTGGTCATTTCTCTGTTTCAATGTTTTTATTAACCATGGCGTAATGTTTTTAAGTAAATGTTAAATATTTACTAATAATTGTTAATATTGTAGTTAACTGTTTCCATGCGTCTGACCATCAGATACAAACAAAGCAGTGGACAAGGGCTTGCTGTGGGCTGCAGCCTCACTGAAGAGGAAGATCAAGGTCCTATCCACTTTAGCAAACCTGAGATTGTGCTAAAAACCCCAATGAAAATGAAATATTCAAAGTAACACTCAATCATAAAGTAATGTGTAATGAGAATTCTCAGACTGTGCAGTGGCAAAAATCCGAAATTTAACGTTTGTTTTTATTGAAAAGCAGGCATTAAAAATATATGTGGCAATAACAGTGCATCAATGAAATGTTCTCACGTCAGGTTTGTTTTGTATCTGTCCAAAGGTTAAGAAGACTGAACATCATAAAAATGACAATTACCTGTGCTGTTCCATTTTAGTTTAATTTATGACCAAGCCTTAAGAAACTTGGTTTTCCCCTCCCTCAGCCAATTGCTAATCAGCTTCTCATTAGCCCTCCTTCAGCCAGCCACAACCACTGTAAGCTGGGTATTTCCAAAAGGCAACCAGTAAGTGGATATCTGGAAAGAAACCAAAGCCTGAATCTTTGTAAATCATTCCAATTCTGAATTGGACTCTAGCGATTTCACATTTATTCCTGAACCAAGAGTATTTCCACCAGTTAACAGAGAGCAAATCCCCTCACTACATCTTTGAGGCACTTTAAGGCTCTGTGAAATCTATTTAACATTCTCCACTTCTTCATTTGGATTTTCTTCTCACTTTGTTGCTGCCAAACTCCCCAAATAAAAGTGATTGATTACAGCTCGGTATCCTGGTGAATGTTAGAATGGGGAACATATGACCATAACAAAGTCAACTTTTTGTTTATGGCGTTTCGCCTTCCTTTCAGAGAACTGCAGGGAAAAGCAGGGAAATCAAATGGAAGCAAGGATACAGATGCAGTAAAAAGTGTCATGAACTGGAACATAGAACAGTGCAGCACAGGAACTGGCCCTACGCCCACAATAGTCCGTGCAGAACACGATGGCTTTGTGGTCAACTTTTCAGATGACACAAAGATAGGTGGAGGCCAGGTAGGTGCAGAGGAAGCAAGGGGTCTGTGGAAGAACTTGCACAGATTGGGATAGTGGACAAAGAAATGGCATATGGAATACAGTGTAGCAAAGTGTGCAGTCAGCATTGCATGGTGTATTGCACTATTAGACCCAGACGGGTTTAGCTGCTTGGGTAGATGCTGAAAGGGCCATCGTGTCTTTAGATAACAGCAGTGGGATTGCTAGTTCAAAGGAGCAGGATGTATAGTTTCATGTATTGTAAAAAAAAAAGCTCTCATGAATAAGCTGAATCTATAATAACATAGAACTACCTGGGAGATCAAAACACAGCTCGTCTTATCATTCAAGAAATCAAAACAAAACTGCAGATGCTGGAAATTGGAAATAAAAGCAAAACATGTGGAAATACTTGGGCTGTATCTGTGGAAAGGACCACTTGTCAGAACTGGAAAAGAAAGAAAAAAAGGTTGGTTGATTGGTTATTCAACCTGTTTGTCATTCTTGTGATTTTGTGGTGGTAAGTATCAACATAAGAACATTAAAAGAAAAAATCTGAATTTTATCGATACAGGTCCACCACCTGGTTGCTAAATACTTTAATTCCCTCTCCCATCCCCATACTGACCTTTCTGTCCTGGGCCTCCTTCACTGTCAGAGTGCGGCCCAATACAAATTGGGGGAACAGCATCTCATATTTTGCTTGGGCAGCCCAGTGGTATGAATATTGATTTCTCTAACTTCTGGTTTGATGGTTCAGTTGAACCAAGTTGGGTTTGTCCTGTTCCAACAGAACTTGGGTACCAAACTGTGAAGAAACTTGCTTCTAGATTGTTTTCTGTTACTTTGGTCAACAGCTTATTTCATTCTTAAACCCTATCTCACTCGACATTAATAACACGTGCTATTTTGTTACGTATTTATTGTCTACTTTATTGCCTTAGTGTATGAAATTCCCCAAAATATTGGACAGAGGCTGAATAAGTATCTTGCCCTTTATCTATAATAATTCATCAATGTAAAGTCAGAAGATAGTTGACAAACCATGTGAAGAAGCCCTTACTTCCATTTCCCTTGGATGCGCTAACGTGTTGGCCAGCAACCTCTCAGCCCCATTGTAATAAAATAATCACAATAAATTGTAATAAAATAAAATTGTAATTTAAATAACCTCAGCCCCATTGTGCTTCCTGCATGCCCTCATTGATTATTCACAACTGGGGATACTTCACGATGGCTCAGCAAGGCCCCCAGCATAATCAAGGACAAGTCACATCTCCGACAGAAGTGTGAAAGCACACACCTCCAGATTCAGGGACCGTTTCTCCCCAGCTGTGATCAGGCAACAATCATCCTAATTGATTAGGGGTGACATGGTGGCAGAGCAGTAGAGTTGCTGCCGTAGAGTGCCAGAGACCCGGGTTCGGTCCTCATTACGGGTGCTGTCTGTATGGAATTTGTACGTTCTCCCCGTGACCTGCGTGGGTTTTCTCTGAGATCTTCGGTTTCCTCCCATACCACAAAGATGTGCAGGTTTGTAGGTTAATTTGCTAGGTATAAATGTAAAATTCTCCTTAAGTATATGTAGGATAGTGTTAATGTGCGGGGATTGCTGGTCAGTGCGGACACGGTAGGCCGAAGGGCCTGTTTCCGCCCTGTATCTCTAAACTAAACTAATCAGCAATTAGAGAGCTGTCCTAAGCTACCATCTACCTTATTGAGACCCTCAAACTAAACTAAACTAAACAAAATTATTGTTTTCCCCATGATTGCCCATCATCAACATCGCAGGCCATCAGTTGGATAATCAGCAGCAGGAATATTGACTTCACAAACCATTCCTGTCACGCATAACTTCATCATAAGATCATCATAAGATCATAAGTGATTGGAGCAGAAATAGGCCATTCAGCCCATCAAGACTACTCCGCCATTCAATCATGTCTGATCTATCTTTCTCTCCTAACCCCATTTCCCTGCCTTCTCCCCATAACCTCTAACGCCATACTAATCAAAAATCTATCTATCTTAAAAATATTCACTGATTTGGCCTCCACAACCTTCTGTGGCAAAGAATTCCACAGATTCGCCATCTTCTAACTAAAGAAATTCCTCCTCATCTCCTTCCTAAAAGAGGAATTCTGAGGCTATGACTAGCCCTAGACTCTCCCACTAGTGGAAACATCCTCGCCACCTCCGCCTCCTCTGGACCCTCTCCAGAGCCTGCAATCCTTCCTCAGATATAGTGCTCAAAATTGCTCACAATATTTCAAATGTGGTCTAATCAGCACCTAATAGAGCCTCAGCATTACATCCCTGTTTTTGTATACAAGCCCTCTCGAAATAAATGCTGACATTGCGTTTGCTTTCTTTACTACCAATTCGACTTGCAGATGAACTTTTTGGGAATCCTGCACCAGCACTCCCAAGTCCCTTTGCACCTCCGATTTCTGGATTCTCTCCCCATTTAGAAAATAGTCTACGCCTTTATTCCTACTACCAAAATGCATGACTCCACACTTTCCTACACTATATTCCATCTGCCACTTCTCTGCCCACTCCCCCAACCTGCCCAAGTCCTTCTGCAGAGTCCTTGCATTCTCTACGCTACCTGCCCCTCCACCTATATTCGTATCATCCGCAAACTTGGCCACAAAGCCTTCAATCCCCTCATCCAAATCATTAATATACAACGTTAAGAGCAGCGGCCCCAGCGCCGAGCCCGGCAGAACACTGCTAGTCGCTGGCAGCCAACCAGAAAAAGCCCCCTTTATTGTCACTCTGCCTTCTGCCATCCAGCCAACCTGCTGTCCATGCTAATATCTTCCCTTTGACTACGTGGCAGCATCAACTTCAGAGAGAATAGTTCCCACTACAAACATCTCTCTTTCCCGCCCCATCAAACTCTTGTCTTTTTAGTATTTGCACCCTTCCCTTTAAACGTTATCACTTCCTGCTAATGGGCTCCATCCACAGTTTAACATTTCTGTGCCATTAAAACCACAGGGAGAATAAAGGCTGGAGTGCTAGTGGCTGCACATTTTGCAATGCCAGGATGTCACATGATCCAAGATTAATATTAGCCCCATACTCAATCCCTGCCCAATGGCCCAACACTTACCCAGGTAAGAGTTAAGGAAAATCTTGATGATGGAATCTTTAGGAACCATAGTTCTCCCCAAAGCACGATTTGTTTCCCATGTTTCAAATCACTCACAGACTTATTGAAAAGCACATAAGATGAGCTAGTCAATTGCCAACCATTGCGCCTTTTGATGCAGCTAACTGAATTAGGCAAGAGAAATTGCTATTGCAAATTAGGGCCATAAAAATTCCAACAAGTGCAGTCTCTTGTGTCAGGATAAAGCAGAACCAGACTGCAGAGTTCTAGGTATTGTGAAGAAGGGTATTATGAAGCTGAACGTACACTTACTTGGAACTCCCAAAGAGACTGCATTAGCCATCACATTCCAGACCCATAGTTTCCATCTGCTGCTCTCTACATAATCTTGAAGTGACTGTTACAGAATAATCACCATTAAAGCTAACTGGTTTTAACGTTTTGCTGTCTCCAAAAACTGCTGACCATAATAAGGTCCTAAGCCGTAGAAATTGAATACCTCTCCAGTCCCCACCACCTCTTCAATACAAACTGGTCCCTGTAATATTTGTGCCAAAGTTCTGCAGGAAGGCAGTCCGCCTTCGGATTTTTTTCCCCTTTCTTATTGTTAATTGTTTCCCATTAAACAGCTTATCGTCTAATCTTTGGAATAAATAATATATCGTGTATTAGAGTCAGGAAGTCATTTTGCAGCTTTTTGGGACTTTGGTTAGGCCGTATTTGGAATATTATGTGCTGTTCTGGTCGCCTCATTACAGGAAGGATGTAGAGGCTTTGGAGAGGGTGGCGAAGAGGTTTACCAGAATGCTGCCTGCATTAGAGGGTATACCAGAATGCTGCCTGCATTAGAGGGTATTAGTTCTAAGGAGAGGTTGGACCAACTTGGGTTGTTTTCTGTGGGATGTCAGAGTCTGAGAGGAGACATGATATATATATATAGTAAAACTCTCATTTGTTTGTTTGTTCCTGAACTACATCCTGTACATGATAGCGCACCAATTTTAGGCCCACCTTACTCACTGTCGTCCCTTTGGTGCTAATGGAAGAAGTTTCATTGAAATTGATGTTATATTTTTTAAGTTAACATCTATCTACTAGGGAGGGAGGGGGAGGGAGAAGGGGGATGGGGAGAAGGGGGGAGGGAGTGGGTAGGAGGGAGGATAAGGGGGGTTGAGGGGGATTGAGTGGGGGGGAGGGGAAGGGGAGGGGGAGGAGGGAGAGGGGGAGGAGGGAAGGGGGAGGGGGGAGGGGGGAGGGGGAGGGGAGGAGGGAGGGAGGGAGGGAGGGAGGGAGGGAGGGAGGGAGGGAGGGAGGGGGAGGAGGGGAGGGGGGAGGGGAAGGGGGAGTGGGGGAGGGGGAGGGGAGAGAGGAGGAGGGGGGAGGGGGGAGGGGGGAGGGGGGAGGGGGGAGGGGGAGGGGGGAGGGGGGAGGGGGGGAGGGGGAGGGGGAGGGGTGGATAGAGGGTACTGCACCAATGCAGGAGAGCTTTGGGCCCAACGGGTCCACTTGGCCTAGCAAGTACATAAAATTATGAAAGGCTTTAAATTATGCTGCAAAGTTTAATTATGAAATTATCATAGGTTAGAGAACCAGAATTTCTTTTTTTGGGTGGATATGTCAAGTAGCAGAGAGCTTAGCTTTAAGGTGAGAGCGGCAAAGTTTAAAGAAGTACAGGGCAGGGGTTTTTTTACACAATGTTTGCAACATCCTCATAAATCTTTTCTGCATCCTTTCCAGTTTAACAATATCTTTATTCAATGGGAACTGGATGAACAAATATGCCGATAAAGTACAGCCAGCTGGAAGATTTCAAGATTTCAGGATCAATTTATTGTCACATGTACTAATTAAGGTACAGTGAAATTTGAGTTACCATACAGCCATACTAAGTAAAAAGCAACAAGACACACAGCCACATAAAATAAAGTTTAACATAAACATGCACCACAGTGGATTCCACATTCCTCACTGTGATGGAAGGTAATAAAGTTCAATCATCTTCCTCTTTATTCACCCGCGGTCGGGGCTATTGAACCATCCGCAGACGCCGCTGCCGACTGTCCAAGGTCCTCGTGTCGGGATGATCGAAACTCCCCGCGTCGGGACGGTTGAAACACTCTCCGCAGCATGGAGCTCCCGAGTCGGCCTCTTCTTACCAGAGGCCATGGGCTCACGATGTTAAAGTCCACAGGCCCCGTGGTTGGAGCTCTCCACAGTCGATCCTCGGCAAAGGATCGCAACTCCGCGATGTTAAAGTCCACGCCGCGTCCGCGGCATGAAGCGCCGGGCTGGTCTCCAGGAAAGGCCACCAACTCCTCGATGTTAGGCCGCAGTGGGGACAGAGATACGATATGGAGAAAAAGCGCATCTCTGTCGAGGTAAGAGATTGAAAAAAAGTTTTCCCCAATTTCCCCCCCCCCCCCCTCCCCACATAAAACAAACCAAGGAACACTAAAACATACTTTTAACATATACTTAAAATAAAAGTACCATTACAATGATTTAAAAGACATTTGGACAGACTGGACAGACAGGACAGACTGTTGGCGAGGCAGCCAGTGCTGGTGGCGCCACCCGGTGGAAATAATATTAAGACTAATAGGGTTGTCATATATGGGGATTTTAACTTTCCCAATATAGACTGGCATTTATAGGAACTGAGAAGATACTTAATAAGGAAATCAGGAGGGCAAAAAGGTGGCAGGAGATATTCTGGCAGATAGTATTAAGGCAAATCCAAAGAGATTTCATAAGTACATTCAGGGAAAGAAGGTAACCATAGAGAGAACAGGACCACTCAGAAACCAAAGCGGTCATCTATGTGTGGAGCCACAGGAAACAGGCCTTGTACTCAATGAGTATTTCTCCTCTGTTTTTACCTTGGAGAAAGACATGAAGATTGGGGAACTTGAACAATTAATGGAAATGTCTTCAGGACCGTCTGTATTACGGTCGAGGAGGTAGTGGATGACCTAAGTCACATGACGGTGGATAAATCTCCTGGGCCTAATCAGATATATCCGAAGACATTGGGGGGAGTCTAGAGATTAAATTGCAGGATCCCTGGCTGAGATATATGAATCATCATTAGGCATGGGTGAGGTGCCAAAAGACTGGAGGGTGGCTAATGTCGTGCCCCTAATTAAGGGCTGCAATGAAAAGCATAGAAATAGAGACCAGTGATCCTAAATTCTGTGGTGGGCAAGTTACTGGAGAGGATTCCGAGCGATTAGGCTTGTATACACTGGAATTTAGAAGGATGAGGGGGGATCTTATTGAAACATATAAGATAATTAGGGGATTGGACACATTAGAGGCAGGAAACATGTTCCCAATGTTGGGGGAGTCCAGAACAAGGGGCCACAGTTTAAGAATAAGGGGTAGGCCATTTAGAACGGAGATGAGGAAGAACTTTTTCAGTCAGAGAGCGGTGAAGGTGTGGAATTCTCTGCCTCAGAAGGCAGTGGAGGCCAGTTCGTTGGATGCTTTCAAGAGAGAGCTGGATAGAGCTCTTAAGGATAGCGGAGTGAGGGGATATGGGGAGAAGGCAGGAACGGGGTACTGATTGAGAGTGATCAGCCATGATCGCATTGAATGGCGGTGCTGGCTTGAAGGGCTGAATGGCCTACTCCTGCACCTATTGTCTATTGTCTATTGTCTATTGTGATAAGATATATATGCATTGGATTGACAGTGCTTATTAGGATAGTCAGCATGGTTTTGTACGTGGAAGGTCGTGTCTTAAAAATCTGATTGTTTTTTGAAGAAGTAACCAAAATATTGGTGAGAGCAAAGCCATAGTCATTGTCTGAATGGAACGGAAAGGAATTTGATAAGGTTGTGCATGGTAGGCTTCTCTAGAAGGTTAGATCGTATGGATAGAGAATTGGCTTCATAAAGGATGCAGAGGTGAAGGTGGAAGGTCGTTTTACGGATTGGAGGCCTGTGACATGTGTGCCTCAGGGATCAGTGCAGGACCTATTGCTGTTTGTGGTTTATATCAATCATTTGGATGAAAATGTAGAAGGCAGGTTTTCAAAATATTACAGCAGGATCTTGATCAGCTGGGCAAGTGGCAGAGGAATGAATGGTTTAAAGGAGTTTAATGTAGTTAAATATGTGATGTTGTATTTTGGGAAGTTAAACCAGAGCAGGACCTTCACAGTGAATGGCAAGGGCATAGGGAATGTTGTACAAGATGTTGGTGAGGCTGCATTTGGAGTATTGTGCTCAGATTTGGTCACGCTGCTATAGGAAGGATATTATTAAGCTAGACAGAGAAGATTTACGAGGTTGTTGCCAGAATTTGAGGGCCTGAAATATAAGGAGTGGTTGGGTAGACTAGGACTTTTTTCCTTGGAGTGCAGGAGGCTGAGGGATGATCTTATGGAGGAATATAAAATCATGAGGGGCATGGATAGAGTGAATGCACAGAGTCTTTCACCCAGAGTAGGGGAATCAAGAACCAGAGGACATAACTTGAAGGTGAGAGGGAAAAGATTTAAAAGGAACCTCAGGGGCCACTTTTTCACACAGAGGGTGGTGGGTTTATGGAACGAGCTGCCAGCAAAGGCAGAGACAGGTACTATAACAATATTTAAAATACATTTAGACAGGTACATGGATAGGAAAGGTATTGGAATGAGTACATTTATCTACAATACATACTGAAACAAATACCTTGTACACTTAGGATGCATCTTAATCTCACTGGGAGCTGCAGGAATATCAAATAGTAAGAAAAATGTTTATGACTTTAGTGATAAAAATGTAGAAATTGCGCCATCTGGTGTTAGAAGACACTTTTTTTTCCAAGCAGTTTTATAAAGTCATAGTTATACAGCACATAAACTAGCCCCACAGTCCAACTCGTCCAGGCTTACCAAGGTGTATTCTTGAACGTCCCATTTGTCTGCATTCGACCCATATCCCTCTGAATCTGTCCTATTCATGAACCTGTCTTTTAAATCATTGTGATGGTACCTGCATCAACCACTTCCTCTGGCAGCTTACTGCATACACTCACCACCTTCTCTGTGAAAAACATGTTGCTCAAGTTCCCTTTAAATCTTTCACCTACCCTCTTGTTTTAAACTCCCTTACCCTGGGAAAAAAATGATTGTGACCATCCACCTTATCTATGCCACTCACGATTTTAGAAATGGCCAAAAGATCATTACTTAATCCCATTTGATCTATGGAAAACAGTCCCAACCTATGCAATCTCTCCTTCTAATGAAGCCCTCCAGTCCCAGAAACACCCTTGTGAAACTGTTTTGGATCCTCTCTACCTTAACCACATGCTTTCTATAGTATGGCAACCAGAACTGCGCACAATATTCCAGGCACAGTCTCACCCACGTCTTGTACAGCCATGACATGCCATTCCAAGTCCAGTAATCAACACCCTGTACAATAAAGGGAAGGGTGCCTTAAGCCTTCTCCTCCACCTTGTCTGAGTTGCCATTTTAATGGAACCATGCACTGTTACCCTTGTGTCTCCCTGTTCTACAACTCTCCCCACAGGATTCTGTCATTCACATGTGTATGTCCTGTCCTGGTTCAACTTACTGAAATGCATCACCTTGCACTTGTCCAAGTTAAATTTGCAAAACAAATGTTATTTCTGTCTCAAAATTATTTGATAAAGATTCCAAAGAGTCTTTAATGGTGATAGACACAAAATGCTGGAGTAACTGAGCGGGTCAGGCAGCATCTCTGGAGAAAGACAATGGGTGACCTTTCAGGCTGGAACCTTTCTTCAGACTGTAGAAGGATTCTGACCCGAAACGTCAACTACTTTCTACTCTAGTTTGTCTGCTGCAATCTATTTTCTACAGTGCATGTGTAGAGGTTTGTTAGAGTATTTGGTAACATGCCAATTATCTTTTAGTTCTAAGAATATAGAGATGCTGGCACACCTAATTTGTGGTTACATCCACATGCTGGTCCGAAGACAGGTTATCCAATATGTTAATGTTCTGGAATTTGAAGCTGCTAACTCTCTCCATGACTGTCAGAACAAAAGCCTGTTAGAAGAAGCTCAAGCTAGGATTTAATGTTTCTTTTTGTGTGTCTTAATAAGGCATTTCCTTCTCTCCCTGGCCTTATTATCTTGTTCACATCAACCCCACAACCCCTTTCTACTTCCTGTGAGTCAGCCCAGCAACACCTGTCCCTACAGACAAGTACTGAAGGGAAACCTAGGGTCACCTGAACTCCACTGGACACTTGTTACCTCTATTATGTGCATCAAGGAAAAAGAACAAATCCTGGCCAAGGTGCATCTGACACCTCTCCTCCTTCTTCCTTGTCTCCAACACACTGCAACATCAATTGCAGTGTTCTTTAAATAGAGTGGCCGTATATTGCTGGAGTCACGGACTGTGAGGAAGGCTGCCAAAGTTAACAGTTGACTATAGATTAGCACAGAAGTGGGCAGAGAAATAGCAGATGAAGCTTAATTTGAGCAAATGTGAAGTGTTGCATTTTGGGAGGTCAAACGTAAGGGGAACATACAAAGTTAATGGCAAGACCCTTAGCAGTACAGAAAAATCTTGGGGTTCAGGTCCATAACTCCATGAAAGTGGCAACACAAGTAAATAGAGACAATTGCAAGGTGTGATAGCCTTCATTGGTCAAGGCATTGACCATGAGCCAAATAGCTATGATACAGCTTTATAAGACTTTGATTAGGCTGCATTTGTTGTATTGTGTGTAGTTCTGATCACCCCAATACAGGAAAGATGTGGGGGCTTTGGAAAGGGTGCCGCGTATTAGTTACAAGGAGTGGTCATACGAGCATGGATTATTTCCTATGGGATGCTCCGAGACAGCAAAGAACGAAACCCACCTCAATGTCTCACGCTGAAGTCACATGACATATGGTCCACCTTTCATCCCATCAGCTGAACCCTGTTCCACAACAAAACATTTAATTGCAGCAATTTCTAATGCTGCTGCTGCACTTCATCTTGCTCAGATGCTGATTTTGTACAGGCCTGGCTTCAATGGTCCCATTGACATGCACAACATTAATCCCTCACTCTCTTTCTATGTTTCCACTGCCACCACCTCCTATCTGAGATCAGTCTGTAATGCTCAAAGGTATTTATTCACAAAATGCTGGAGTAACTCAGCAGGTCAGGCAGCATCTCGGGAGAGAAGGAATGGGTCAAGTTTCGGGTCGAGACCCTTCTTCAGACTGACGAGACCCTTCTTCAGTTCTCCAACAGTCTGTAATGCTCGATAACTAGATCAAGGTTAACCAGTTACACAATAGAATTGAGCATGTGCCCATTTATAGGTAACTGGTCAACTTTGAAACACAAAAGGTTGTATCCTCTCAAAATTGATCAGCAGGTTTCAAGCTTCTGCAGAGCATAGACATGGGAAATAACAAAGTGCTTGACGCACGTATCGGGGAAGCCAACACTTCTATGGGAAATGAGCATAAGAGTAATCGTGTATTCAGCTTTTGTCTGAAACAATACAACTCCACCAACTTGAATTTGAACACGAGGATGACCTTGGATGTTGTCTACACGTTCTTTCTATGATTGTGTGGGGGTTTTTCCAGGTACTCCAGTTTCTTCCTGCACCCTAAAGTCATGGTGGTAGGATAGCTTGCGATTGTAGATCACCACAGGTCTTGGTAGGAGTATCGGAGAGGGTGTGGGAAGTGTATGCGGGACAGAGTTAATGGTATATCAGTAATAATAGGTTGTACAGTAAGTGGAGAAATGGAACTGGAGGGTGTGCTCTAAGAGCTGACATGGATTCAATGGGCTGAATGGCCTCCTTTTGTATCATAATGAGATATGAGCACCTGCACTCCAGTTCTATGTTAACAGAACCTGAGAGGTACAAGTCGGCTTTAGGTTTACGTTGAGGTTTATTATTATCACGTGTATTGAGGTGCTGTGAAAGCTTGTTTTTCATGCTATCCAAACAGATCAGATTATACGATACTTAAATAAAATCCAGTCAAACTCAAGTACAATAGATAGAGCATGATGGAAGATACAAAATGCTGAATATAGTTCTCAGCATCGTAGCACACCAGTTCCAGAGACGAAGTCCAAGTCCTCAGTCGCGTAAAGGTGAATTGGACAGTATCCTATCTTATGGAAAGACCATTTAGAAGCCTGGTAACAGAGAGAAAGAAGCTGTTCCTGAGTCTGGTGATGCACTCTATCAAGGTTATGTATTGTCTGCCTCATGGTAGCAGGGAGAAGACGGAATGACTGGGGTGGAACAAATCTTTGATTATATTGGCTGCCTTTCCGAGGCAGCATGAAGTGTAGATGGAGTCAATGGTGGTGAGTCTGTTCTGTGTGATGGACTGGGCTCCATCCACAACTCCCTGCAATTTCTTGGGGTATTGGGCAGAGCCACTGCCTCACAGCACCGGAGACCCAGGTTCGATTCTGACCTCTGGTGCTGTCTGTGTGGAGTTTGCACGTCTTCCATGTGACCACAGGGGTTTCATCCAGGTGCTCCTGCTTCGCCCCATATCTCATGGACGTGTGGGTTTGTAGGTCAGTTGCCATAGTGCCTAGGGAGTGGATGAGTAAGTGGGATAACATGGAACTAATGGGAACGGGTGATCAATGGTCGGCATGGAACTCGTTGGGCCGAAGGACCTGTTTCCATGCTGTACCTGCCACCTGGTAGCACGGTGGCGCAGCGGTAGAGTTGCTGCCTTACAGCGAATGCAGCGCCGGAGACTCAGGTTCGATCCTAACTACGGGTGCTGTACTGTACGGAGTTTGTACGTTCTCCCCGTGACCTGCGTGGGTTTTCTCCGAGATCTTCGGTTTCCTCCCACACTCCAAAGACGTACAGGTTTGTAGGTTAATTGGCTGGGTGTAGGATAGTGTTAATGTGCGGGGACCGCTGGGTGGCGTGGACCCGGTGGGCCGAAAGACCTGTTTCTGCGCTGTATCTCTAAATCTAAAAAAAAATCTAAAATCTAAAAATATGATTAATAAAGATGTACCAAAAGAAAGCCATAAGAAGATATATACGGAGACCTCATTAAGTTCATAAATCATAGGTACAATAGGCCATTTGACCCATCGAGTCTACTCCGCCATTCAATCATGGCTGATCTATCTTTCCCTCTCAACGCCATTCTCCTGCCTTCTCCATATAACCCATGATGCTCTTAACAATCAAGTATCTGTCAATTTCCACCTTAAAATTACCCAATAACTTGGCCTCCAAAGTCATCTGTTAAGTTAAGTTTTAAATTATTTTTGTGAGGTCACGATAATCAGGAGATCCCATCAGAACTTCACAAAATAAATCTGTTTACTCCTCCAACACTGATTAGACCGCCATTTTTGTGACCGACCCACCTTCTGGTTCCCTTAATGAAGTGCAAGGAGTCACAATTACTGCAGCTCTTTGATGTGGGACCAGGCTAAATCCTTCAGTCCAATGGCCAAAGGTTAATACTGATGCAGGCTGACGGTAATGATGCAAGCCTCCATTCTGCCGCCCAGTATGAATGGATTTTATTTCTGTCAGAAATCATGGTGAGGCTACAAATGCAACCAGAACAAAGTTGAGCAATATCATTAAAATCCCTCCTGCTTTCAGCCTTATTTGATCACTGCAGATTAAATGCTGCTGCAAGTCACAAGGAGCCAGAACCAAATGAATAATTCAAATAAAGTAAATACAAAATTAAATTTTGATTAACCCGAGAAAATGTCTTTAAATTGCAATAGCCATAATTAACTCTATGCACACAGCAACCTCTAGGTGTCACCACAGAGCCGTACATATCACCAGGTGATCGCAGCAGTAGAGTCCCAGTGAAAATTGGTTCCAGTGAAGATTAAATGTGTAAGAAGGGATCTACAGATGCTGGTTTAAATCGAAGTGAGGCACAAAAAGCTGGAGCAACTCAGCTGTTCAGGCAACATCTCTGGAGAGAAGGAATGAGTGACGTTTCGGGTCGAGACCCTTCTTCAGACCAGTGAAGATTGTTTGATTGAATTGAAAGATGTTGCAGGGAAACATGCCCTTTGGCCCATCAAGTCATCTGAGCATCAATCACCTGTTCACACTAGTTCTATGTTATCCTTCATTTGCATCCATTCCCAACTTAAAGAGGTCAATTAACCTACAAACCCGCATATCTTTGGGATGTGGGAAGAAACCGGAGAACTTCGAGGAAACGAATGTGGTCACACGGAGAACATGCAAACTCCACACAAGCAGCACCCAAGATCAGTTTCGAACCCCGGCCTCTGGTGCTGTTAGGCAACAGCTCTACCAGCTGCACCATTGTGCCGCCCCAACGATGAACTGGCAGGCTTTGTAACCATGGAAGAAAGCAGTGATTATGGAGATAGTGAGGCCCTGGAGAAAATACATGGACAGAATGTGACAAGAAAGGAAGGAAATAATGTAAAATGGATAGAAATAAAGTCAGTTCAAGTGTAAATTGGACTTGCCAATTAATTCAATTCAATTCCTGGGTGAAATGAGGGAAAAAAGTCTCCACGTAGTATACGTTGTGGGTCTGTTTCCAAAGGAGGCAATGACACTCCTTGGATGTTCACAGAAATCCTCAGCACATGGGAACACAGGCATGAGTTATCTCATTTTATAATTATGTATGCATCATTTTAGATAATATTGAACAAAGGGTGTCAAAATTATCACATGTTAAAACATTTAGATTTGGATTTTATCATTGAAATAGCATGTTTGCAAAAGGTGTATCTTTCATGACTAAAGTAGACTGATGATTATTAAATTAATTTAATCCAAGGGTTTTGGATAACTGGTGAACCATAGGGTCTGGTAGGGAGGAAAGTTGATTTAACCGTTGGGACTGCAACTCTAGATGCTAAAATAACCCTTGCCACATCACCACCAGGTCCACCAAGTACTCTGCTTCGCACTTTGTAGAGCACAGATTCACCAGAGTGATCTTGATGCTTGTACCTGGACACTTACAGATGCGTAGGGCACGTCAATATAGTGGGGAGACACAAACTTAAACCCGGAGAGACAAGAGATGCAGATGCAGGAATTTCAAATGAAAGGTAAACTGGTGGTGGAACTCTGTGCAGGAAGGAGCTGCCGATGATGGTTTAAACCAAAGATAGACACAAAAAGCTGGAGTAATTCAGCGGGTCAGACCAGAGATGCTGCCTGATCCGCTGAGTTACTCCAGCTTTAGGTGTCTATCTTTGGTGGAGGAACTCAGCAGGTCAGGCAGCATCCATGGAGGGAAAAGGACATTTCAAGTTGGGACACTTCTTCAGACTGTCCTGACCCAAAACATTGTCTGCCCATTTCCCTCCACAGATGTTGCTGAGTTCCACCAGCAGTTTGCTTTTTTGCACAAACTTGAACTTGATTTATGGAAATCATATTACACTGTTACTGCCTCCCTGCATCTCTATTACTATTGTCCTTTACCTTTCCAACCCGCTGCTTTTCATTTGAGTGTTTTTTATATCATGTCGTTCCCTATTGCACTCAATCTTGAGCAGATATTCGGCAAAAGCCCATTTATATTCCTAAATTAACTGAAGGTGTCCTGCATAATTTGCATGAAGGGAATGTTTTGTTTTGTATCAACAGTGTTCAGTTTTGGTTTCCTTATCTAAGAAGAGATATGGCTTCCTTGAAAACAATGAAACATTAGATTACGAACTTGATTCCAGGGATAGGAAATGTGTAGGAAGGAACTGCAGATACTGGTGTATACAGAAGATAGACACAAAATGCTGAAGTAACTCAGCGGGACAGGCAGCATCTCCGGTTATTAGGAATGGGTGGCATTTCAGATTGAGACCCTTCTTCAAACTGAAGAAGGGTCTCGACCCGAAACGTCACCCATTCCTATTCCACAGATGCTGCCTGTCCTGCTGAGTTACTCCAGCATTTTTTATCTATCCACGGATATGAAGTGGCCCTCTGACGAATGAGTGGATACAATTGGTCATTTTTCAGAATTCAGAAGTATGAGAGGAGATCTTGTTAAACATGTAAGATTTTAAAAGCTTATTTCCCTTGAAGGAGTAAATTAGAACAATGTCCAAGGGCTCTGGATGAAGAATCTAACCCAGAGAGTTCTAGACGAACGAACAGGCAATTCCCACGTTTTTGTAAACAAATTTTCAAAGCAGAACAAATTCATTCTATATGGGGCAAGATCAAGAGTTTCCAATTTTATGGCACATAAACTTGGAAAGCCCCTTAATTTAATGGCACTAACCAACATGTAACTGTGTCACCTGAAAATATCTTTAACCAGACAGGCCAATCACTGAACTTAGATTATGTTCTATTTAAAGAACATTGATGTCTACTGTCACCAATTTCATCTAAGTATTTTTTTAAGGATTTTATAAGAATAAAGTTTTTTTTTAAATAAATCACTTCAATCTTCCCTGATTCCAAATTAAAGATCAATTTCCACAGTAAATGGTTCATTTCTATGAAACAGAGAAGTGATTTTGATGAGAAACTTAAAATTATTACAGATAAAAATAAAAGGGAGACTTGAATTTATATAATGCCTTTCTCGACGTCAGTGGTCCCAGTTCTTTCCAGCAAATGAGTTACTTTTGAAGTGCTACCATTTGTATTGGTAGTGGTTTATTATTGTCACGCATACTGAAATATAGTGAGAAACTTTGTTTTGCGTGCTGTCCAGTCAAATCATTCCATACACGAGTAAAATCAAACCACACACAAGTACAACAGGTAGTATGAAGAGAAACTTAACAGAGTGCAAAATATAGTACTACCATTACAGAGAGTAGCATGCTTTTGTGAAGGGGAGATCCTGCCTGACAAATCTATGGGATTCTTTGAGGAAGTAAACATGCAGAATAGACAAAGGAAAGTCAATGGATGCTGGATTTTCTGTACACCTTTGATAAGGAGTCGCATGTGAGGCTGCTAAGGATCAGAGCCCATGGTATTAGAGAGATGGTACTAGCATGGATAGCAGATTGGCTGAGTGGCAGAAGACAGAGTGGCAATAAAGGGGGCTTTTTTGGTTGGCTGTAATGACTAGTGGTGTTTTACAGGGGTCACTGTTGGAGCCGCTATTATTCACGTTGTGCATCAATTCCCTCATCAGTAGGATGAGGGAATTAAAGGGTTTGTGGTCGTTTGCATATGATACCATAGGTGGAGGGGCAGGTAGTGTAGAGAAAGCAGGGAACCTACAGAAGGAATTGGACAGGTTAGGAGAGTGGGCAAAGAAGTAGCAGATGGACTGCAGCATGGCAATGTGTGCGGTCATGCACTTTGGTAGTAGGAATAAAGGTGTAGACTATTTTCTAAATGGGGAGAGGATTAAAAAAATCGGATATGCAAAGGGATTTGGGAGCACTGGTGCAAGAATCCCAAAAGGTTAATTTGCAAGTTGATTCGTTAGTAAGGAAAGCAAATCCAATGTTGGCATTTATTTCGAGAGGACTGAAATACAAAAGCAGGGATGTAATGCTAAGGGTTTTTATAAGTCACTGGTCAGGCCCCATTTGGAGTATTGTGAGCAGTGTTGGGCCCCATATCTGAGGAAGGATGTGCTGGCATTGGAGAGGTTTACGAGAATGATCCCGGGGGTGAATGGGTTAACAAATGATGAACGTTTGATAGCATTGGGTCGGTACTTGCTGGAGTTTAGAAGGATGAGGGGGGACCGCATTGAAACTTACCGAATAGTGAAAGGCCTGGATAGAGTAGATGTGGAGAGGATGTTTCCACTAGTGAGGTATTATAGGACCAGAGGGCACAGCCTCAGAATAAAAGGATGTACCTTGGGAACGGAGATGAGGAGGAATTTCTTTATTCAGAGGTTGGTGAATCTGCGGAATTCATTGCCACAGACGGCTGTGGAGGCCAAGTCATTGGATACTTTTAAAGTGGAGATTGTCAGATTCTTCATTAGTAAGGGTGTCAAAGGTTATGGGAAGGCAGGAGAATGGGGTTAAGAGAGAAAGATAGATCAGCCATGATTGAATGGCAGAGTAGACTCGATGTGCCGAATGGTCTAATTCTGCTCTTATGATTTATGAACTTATGAGAGAGTGCAGATTAAAAAAAATTCAAGAGAAACGAGGTAGGATGGGAGGTCGAGAAAATACCCTTACCTTATGAGAGATCTGTTCATCAGTCTGATAACAGTGAGGAAGGGTGTTCCTAAACAGCTTGTTGGAAATGTGGCAACTAATTTAAACACTATAAACTCCCACATTGTCCAACTATTCAGAAATCTCAATAGTTCAGCATCTGGCTCACAAAGTAATGTTTCTTTCACTCCCTTTATACTGACGATGAGGCCTAGTTTCTATGCTTTCCATAAACGCACCAAGCCCCAATTCTCTTGCCTCTTTTAAACTTCCCGGGGATCTGTTTCCCATGATAGGTTTAAAGATTTTCGACAAAATGCTAAGTACTGTATAATTTTGTTTTAAAATTGAGGCAGGTGTGTTGGGACATTAATAAATGTATTGATAAATTTGCCAGGACAATTCCACCAAAGTGCTGAGCGTGGGTTCTTGGAGTTCGACTGTAATCTGTTCTTAGTGATGTTTGACTGTCCAGGAATCTGGAAATGAGCCCTTCCCATCTTCAAAAATTTGCACACTTGAAAGGGCAGCTATTTAATGTTTAGTTCAGTTCAGTTTAGAGATACAGCACAGAAGCAGGCCCTTCAGCCCACCGAGTCCATGCCGATGAATGATCACCCGGTACACTAACACTATCCTACACATTAGGAACAATTTACAATTCACAGAAGTCAAATCAACGTACAAATCTGTACGTCTCTGGAGTGTGAGAGGAAATCGGAGCTCCCGGGGAAATCCCACATGGTCATGGGGAGAACGTGCAAACTCCGTACGGACAGCACCCATGGTCAGGATCGAACCTGGGTGTCTGCCGCTGTAAGGCAGCAACTCCATCGCTGTGCCATCGTGCCACCCCATGAAGTCCAAAAGACGGTACCTCCAGCAGTGAAGCACTCTCTCAGTGTTGGCCCGGACTGTTATACTCAAGTCTCTGTGATCAAAATCCTGAAATTTAATGTCAATAATAAAGGAAAGAGAAGGCAACAAGGGGAAAAAATATCCTTGAGTTGTTTTAATCGGGGATCTCCTGCCTGTGAAGGTAGCAGAAGCAGACTCGATAATAAGTTTTAAAGAAAATTGGATAACGCATTGAAGTGGAAAAAGTTCCAAGGCTATGTTGAAAGTGCAAAGGAGTGTGACTAATTGAATGGTTCTTTCATAGACTGGCATAATCAATCCATTGTCCATTTACTCTGCCATTCATTTCATGTTTCTGTGACATCTTTGCACAGCAATCTTTGTAGGTAATTACAAACTAATTATCTCGGAGAGCATGGGACTAGGAAAAGTCGCAGTCTGTTCTACTGTTCAACGTCTAATTCACGTTTTCATCTAATTCCGCCTTCGGCCCTGAAACTTTTAAAAAATGCATCATAAAAATATTTATCTCATACTTAAATTTAATACTTGATCCAGCATCAACACTCATTGGAAGAAGAAAGTAATACTCTTCTGCCATCTTTTGCAGTTAGATGTTTCCCTAACTTCACCTCTGGAGGAAAAGACACAGGGTGCTGGAGTAACTCAGCGGGTCAGGCAGCATCTCTGGAGATTATTGATAGATGACGATTCGAGTCAAGATCCTTCTTCGGGGGGGGTGAGAGAGGGCGGGAAGCTGGAGGAGAGGAGGGACAGTACAAAGCCTGGCAAGTAATAGGTTAATATAGGTGAAGACAGTTTTTGATAGCACAGTCTATCGACTGACAAGTACTACAAACCCACCGACTCCCACAGTTATCTAGACTACCCCTCCCTAACTCTGCCTCTTGCAAAATCGCTATCCCCTATTCTCAATTTTTGGATGAGGCTTCCCATTGTCCTGCGTTCTTCACTTCTGGAAGGTTTAGATTTTTTAAACTATTTCCCCATGTCTACAACCAACATTTTATCTTCTCTCAATCTATTCTTTTAGCTTTCCATATTATCTCTAAAAATTCATCAACTCACTCCTTAATCTCCTAACTTCCAGTGAGTGCTATTGTAATTCATGGTATCTCATCTCATAATATAACCCTTTCAGTCTGGGCATCATTCCAGTAAATCTGCGCATGTAGTGCTAAATATTTATACCAAGCTGTACTGTCCAGAATTGAATACAATATGCCATGTGTGTCTCTCAAATGTTCTGCTTGCCACAGCATGACTTTAACCCTCTTATATTCCAGCCTCCACAGTGAACAGGTCAATATACCATTCACATTTTAGATTATTTTATCGATCTGCCCTTGAAATGCTCTTAATTGATTTGATACAATTAATACCTTCAGTGATTCTAGTTCTCCACCATTTAGAAAGTATTCAGTTTGATTTGTTCATGATCCAAAATGAATGGTTTCATGCTTTTCTGCATTTAAGTCACCAGATAGTTCTGGCACTCCAGTGATTAACCAGAATCAGTTTCAGTTTCAGTTTCAGTTTAGTTTATTGGTATGTGTACCGAGGTACAGTGAAAAGCTTTTTGTTACGTGCTAACCAATCAGCAGAAAGACACACATGATTACAATCAATCCATTTACAGTGTATAGATACATGATAAGGGATTAACATTTGGTGCAAGGTAAAGCCAGCAAAGTTCGGTCAAGAGGTAGATAGTAGTTCAGCACTGCTCTCTGGTTGTGGTAGGATGATTCAGTTGCCTGATCACAGCTGGGAAGAAACTGTTCCTGAATCTGGTGATGTGCGTTTTCACACTTCTATACCTTCAATACCTCTAAATCTTCACATGATTTATATGTACACACATCCCAGAGGCCCAAACAATCCCTCATCTCATCTCATTGTCAGTCAAACATAAACCATTTTCCAAAATACTTTGGAAAACAGCATTATTGAATGTTTTTATGTTCATCTACTTCAACAACTTCACAGCCTGTAAGCAAACAGAGGGCTTTGCCTTTTTTCAAATCCCCAACCGACCTAATTGTGTTATTCAAAGTGCCCTTAAGCCATTTATTTGGGTCAAATTACAAATGTTCGTTTCAGTTATTGATGACTAATTTGGTCTTAGCTGGTAATGCAAACCGGAAATATATTAACATAAAATCTTCTCAATAATTGATTTCAATTAGAAATATTCTGTCAGGCTGTGGGGTGGGCTTATTTGTCAAAGATGACTAGTCTGGTCTCTCAATGACTTCCCCTGTGGAATATGTAACTTTGACATTGACCCAGCAGTCGGTGCACAGGGCTCAATGCTGGAAGGTGGCGATATGGTTAAGGACGATTTCCAATCCAACCATGAAAATACCTGGGACTCTATCCCAAATGGAGATGAACTATTTCCTCCTGCATTTCTCATTCTCAGATACAGAAAGGATATAATCCCCTGAACGGTACCATTGGCAATGAGATAATAGAACAGACTAATTCAAGCAGAGACTTCTTCCTGACAAAATATGTGGAGTATATTTTTGACACAGCTGACACATGCTTTGAATGATACAAGCACAAGATGTGTATTGGAAAGAACTGCAAATGCTGGTTTAAATCAACGGTAGACACAAAATGCTGGAGTAACTCAGCGGGACAGGCAGCATCTCTGGAGAGGAATGGGTGATGTTTTGGATCTGAAGAAGGGTCTCGACCCAAAACGTCACCCATTCCTTCTCTCCAGAGATGCTGCCTGTCCCGCTGAGTTACTCCAGCATTTTGTGTCTACAAGCACAAGACATGTTGGCAACAGCCCTGATCCGGGCAGTTTTTCCTATTAAATTACTCTTCATTGTCCAAGTGAGAGTCGACTAGGATATCTGTACCATGGTTGCCAGAGAATTCCACCCCTCTTCTCTACGTATCTGACACCGTTTCGTTTCCTTTTCATTTCTAGCCTTTGTCACTTATTCCACCCATCTGCCATTCAACCTCCCTCACCTGTATCAACCTATCACTTGTCAGGCTTTGCCCAGCCCCTACCTCTCTTTTCCACCTTCCTCCCCCCCCACTACAATTTGAAGAAGGCACCCAACCCAAAGTGTTGACTCTCCATAGATGCTGAATGACCCACTGAGTTCCTCCAGCACTTTGTGGTTTGCCAAAGATTCCAGCATCTGCAGTTCCTTGTCTCTCCAGACTACCCAATCCAGCAGGACTGCCTAAGGAGTGATTTTACAACAGAGGCAGGGAGAACAGGTAAGCAGGGAAAGTCTCCAGGCTAAGGGGCTTGGAGTGAGGTTTTTCAAACCAATAATGCATAAGATTTAGTTTAGTTTATTTAGTTAAGTTTATTGTCATGTATACCATGGTACAGTGAAAAGCTTTTTTGTTTGTGCTATCCAGTAAGCAGAACAACTATATATAACTATATATATATAACCGACCTCTCTGACCTCTTCACAGGAATAAAAACTGCCACCTGCTCTCTGGACCCCATCCCCTCCAGCTTTGTCAAGGCCTGCCTTCCTGCTCTCTCTCCACTTATCACTGCAACAATAAACTCCTCCCTGTCCATTGGCATCGTCCCGCCATCCCTCAAAATCGCTGCTGTCACCCCCATTCTGAAAAAACCTGGTCTCAACCCTGACACCCCAAACAACTTCAGACCAATCTCCAACCTACCCTTTCTGTCCAAAGTTTTGGAACGTGCTGTAGCTTCTCAACTCAAATACCACCTCTCTACCAATAACCTGTATGAAACTTTCCAATCCGGATTCCGCTCAAACCACTGTACTGAAACTGCGCTCCTCAAAATCACAAACGACCTTTTCCTCTCCTCTGACGCTGGCAACCTCAACATCCTCATCCTACTTGACCTCAACGCCGCCTTTGACACCATAAATCACTCCATTCTCCTCACCCGACTTGAAACCTCCTTTAACATCACCGGCACAGCCCTATCCTGGATCAAATCTTACCTCTCCGACAGGCACCAGTTCATCTCCATTAACAACTGTAAATCCCCCACCGCTCCCCTCCCCCAAGGTGTCCCCCAAGGCTCAGTCCTTGGCCCCCTCCTCTTCATCCTCTACCTGTTCCCCCTTGGTCAATTAATCCGCCGTCATGGTCTCAACTTCCACTGCTTCGCCGATGATATCCAGCTCCTCATCTCCACCAAGTCAATCTCCACCACCACACACTCTACACTGACAAACTGCATCGCTGAAATAAAATCTTGGCTTCAATCAAATTTCCTCAAACTCAACTGCAACAAATCTGAAATCATCATCATTGGTCCAAAAACGCTCACCAAATCCACCCAAAACTTCATCCTCAATATTGATGGTCTCCCAGTATCCACCTCCCCTCACATCCGGAATCTTGGAATCATCTTTGATCAAACCCTCTCCTTCGACAAACACATCAAACACATCACAAAGACAGCCTTCTTCCACCTCAAAAACATCGCCCGTCTCCGTCCATCCCTCTCCTCCACAGCTGCAGAAACCCTCATCCAGGCCTTCATCACCTCCCGTCTGGACTACTGCAATAGCCTCCTCTATGGCTCACCCTCAAAAATCATCAGTAAACTTCAATACATTCAAAACTCCGCTGCCCGTCTACTCACCCACTCCCCGATCCGTGACCATATCACCCCCGTACTTTACAAGCTCCACTGGCTCCCCACCCCCCAGAGAATCCAGTACAAAATCCTCCTCATGACCTACAAAGCCCTCCATAACCTGGCCCCATCCTACCTGACTGACCTCCTCCACTGGCACACTCCCACCTGCACCCTCCGCTCTGCTGCTGCCAACCTCCTGTCCCCCCCCCCCCATCCGGACCAAACTCAGATCCTGGGGGGACAGGGCTTTCTCCATCGCTGCTCCCACCCTCTGGAACTCACGGCCCCAAACCGTCAGAGACTCCTCCTCACTCACCACATTCAAAACATCACTGAAGTCTCACCTGTTCAGCACTGCCTTCAACCACTGACCGTCACCTCACCTTCTGTCTCCTTTTTCTGTTCGTTTACTTATTTATCTATTTACTTTCTTCTCTATGTTCTAGTAATCCCTGTAAAGCGTCTTTGAGTGTTTGAAAAGCGCTATATAAATGTAATGCATTATTATTATTATTATTATAACTAGACCAAGTGGACCCGTTGGGCCCAAACCTCTCCTGCATTGGTGCAGCACCCTCTCCTACCCCCTTCCTTCCCCTCCCCCTCCACTTCCCACTTCCCCTTCCCCCTCTCCATCCCCCTCAACCCCCCTTATCCACCCTCCTCCGCCCCTCCCTCCCCCCACCCCCTCCCTCCCTCCATTCTCCCTCCGGAGGCTCCGGCGCGGGCCGCGTGGACGTCGGAAGCCCGCAGGCCCCTGGATGGGGGCCGACATCGGGAGCTCCGGCAGCGGCAGAGGCAACGTGTCCGCCCGCCCCGAATCGCGGGGCTTTCACCATCCGGCGCGGCCTGAAATAGGCCGCGGGATTTTTTTTCACCGCCCAGCGGGGGCTTCAATATCGGGAGCCCCGACCGCCCCGACGTGGCAACTCCAACAGCCTGACCGCGGGACAAGACGGCAGGGAAGAGAAAAAGACATTCTGGCCTTCCATCACAGTGAGGAGGGACTGGAGGAGACTCACTGTGATGGATGTTTCTTTTTGTTTGGTGTTAGTTGTGATTGTATGTGTTATTGCATTTTTATTGATTAATCTTATTGGTCTTATTGTTCAACTGCGGGTAATGTTTCATTTCACTACACATTTATGTGTATGTAACAAATAAACGACTATTGACTATTGATATTGACTAGGAGATAAGATTTAAACTTTAAAATGTGAATAACTTTAAAAATATAACACCGATTTCAATAAAACGACTTGCTTTACCATTAAATCGATGACGGTGAGTAAGGTGGGCCTAAAATTGTCACGCTATCATGTACCGTTTTGGCTGCAGTTCGATCACAAATAAACAAACAAACGAGAGTTTTAGTATATAGATGACAATCAGGCCATCCAAAGTGTACAGAAAGAGGATAAAGGGAATAACGTTTAGTGCAAAATAAAGTCGAAAATGGCCGATTAAATATAGTCCGAGGGTCTCCTATGAGGCAGATGGTAGGTCAGGATGCTCTCTAGTTGGTGATAGGATGGTTCAGTTGTCTGATAACAGCTGGGAAGAAACTGTCCCAGAATCAGGAGGTCTGCGCTTTCACACTTCTGAATCTCTTGCCTGATCGGAGAGGGGATCAGAAGGAGAGACTGGGTTGAGACTTGTCCTTGATTATGCTGGTGGCCTTGCAGAGGCAACATGAAGTGTAGATGGAGTCAATGGAAGGAAGGTTGGTTTGCGTGATGGTCTGGGCTGTGTCCACAATTCTCTGCAATTTCTTGCGGTCTTGCATGGAGTTTTTCCCAAACCAAGCTGTGATGCATCCCGAGCTAAGGACAGGAAGAGATAGCAAGATCTAATCTAAGGCACTGGAATGTAGGCCATAGAGCATAATACAGTACAGCACAGTAGCTGGCCCTTCGGCCCACAATGTCAGTGCCGAACATGATGTCGAGATGAACTAATCTCATCTGCCTGCACGATCCATATCTCTCCATTCCCCACATATCCATGTGGTAATCTCAAAGCCTCCCAAATGTCACTGTCACATCTGCCTTCACCACCACCCTTGGCAGTGCATTCCAGGCACCCACCACTCTATTACACAGGGTGGCGCCGTGCATGGCAGCCTCGCCAAAAGTCTGTCTCATCCATTTCTTCTTTTGTTGTTTTTAGTCTGTTGTGAAATGTATGTTTTAGTGTATCTTTGGTTTTTGCATTATGTGGGGAAACTTTGTTATCTCTTTCCTCGATGGAGATGCGACTTTTTCCCTATCGTATCTCCATCCGCACCCTGGCCTAACATTGTGTGGCTGGCGGTCGCTTTGCTGGGGATCGACTTTGGGTGTTCCAACCGCAGGAGTCTGCTGACTTGACATCATGGAGCTGGCGGTCCATTTGTCAGGGATCGACTTTTGGGAGCTCCAACCATGGGAGCCTGTGGACCTAACATCAGGGAGCTCGCGATTCCTTGTCAGGGATCGACGGGAGCTCCAACCGCTGGAGCCTGCAAACTTAACATCGTGGAGCTCACTTGGTTAGGGACCGACTTCGGAAACTCCAAGCCGCAGGAGCTTCGATCATCCCAACGTGGGAGCTTCGATTGCTGGCTGCGGGAGCATCGATCACCCAGACTGCGGATGGTTCGACTGCCCCGACCGCAGGAGAAAAGAAGGGAAGAAGATCATATGTTAATGCCTTCCATCACAGTGCTCTGTGGTGGATGGTTATGTTAATTTTTATGTAGTTGTGCGTCTTGTTGCTTCTTTGGTATGACTCTATGGCAAATCAAATTCCTTGTATGTTTTTACATACTTGGCTAATAAATTAATTACAATTACCATCTATGTATAAACTAAACTTGCCCCACACATGTCCTTTAAACTTTGCCCCTCTACCTTCAAGCTATGCCCTTCAGTCTTTGACATTTTCACCCAGGAGTCAACCTTTGTTCTTTGATAATGGGTGGGACAGTGGCCCAGCTAGTAGACCTGCTACATCATAGCACCAGAGACCCGCGTTCAATCCTGACCTTGACTGCTGTCTGTGTGGAGTTTGCACATTCTTCCAATGACTGCATATGTTTCCTCTGGTTGCTCCAGTTTCCTCACACATCACAACAGCATGTGGTTTTGTAGGTAAATTGGCCTCTGTATAATTCCCCCTAGAATAGATAACATAGACCTGGTGTGAATGGACGTGGACCCCCATGGGCTGAAAAGTCTATTTCTACGTTGATTCTTTCTATTCAATGCTCTGGCATCTGAGTCAAAAGATTATGGTCCACTCTGACTCCAGAAACCTGAGATCTTCGCCTCCCCCCACCCCCTACTTACAATCTGAAGGACTCGACCTGAAACGTCACCCATCCTTTTTCTCAGAGATGCTGCCTGACCCGCTGAGTTACTCCAGCACTCAGTGTCTTTCTTCATGAGGATTTTGCCAGGACACGAGTGGCTGACCTACAGGGAGAGGTTGGCCAGGCTACAACTTTATTTCTTGGAAGGCAGGAGGCTGAGGAATGATCTTATTGAGGTGCATAAGATAGGGTAAATGCATGGAGCCTTTTATCCAGAATAGGGGAAATCAAGAACCAGAGGACATAGGTTTATGGTGAGAAGGGAAAGATTTAATAGGAATCTGAGGGGCAATATTTCAACGCAATGGTGGGTGTACGGAACCAACTGCCAGAGGACATGGTTGAGGCGGATACTATAACTACATTTAAAGGCATTTGGACAGGTACTGGTGGGAAAGGTTAGAGGGATATGGGCCAAAAGCAGGCATGTGGGACTGGTGTAGTAGATAGGGCATCATGGTCAGTGTGGACAGTTTGGGCCAAGGAACCTGCTTCCATGCTGTGTAACTCTCTACCGTGCGAAATTCGACTCCTAATGTAGAAAGCCAATGGCACACCTAATGTATTGTGGTTAACCTGCTTAAGAAACTGCGAAGAAGGGTCTCGACCCGAAACGTCACCCATTCCTCTCTCCTGAGATGCTGCCTGACCTGCTGAGTTACTCCAGCATTTTGTGAATAAATACCTTCGATTTGTACCAGCATCTGCAGTTATTTTCTTATAAGAAACCGCGAACCCCGGCAAAGTGGGGTGGGGGGGGGGGGGGGGGGGGGGTTTGAGGTGGGAGTGGGGTTTAGTTTTGTGCCGGGAGAGTGAGTGGTGAAGTCAGCGGACACGGGGGCAGCGGCTGAGGAGGAGTTCAGGTGCGATTCTCCCAACTGTTTGGTTCCTTGTGAAAGGCGGTGAATGACAGGCTGGCAATTTACTGGGTGGGGATTAAGTGTTGGATGCGAACCTCGCCAATGTGCGGAGAGCACGTGAATAATGAATGAAGTGGGGCAGAGTCTAGCAGCGGCTGAGGTGCAGAGCCGGTCAGGTCACTACACTCTCCGGGCGAGGCGTCAACATGCAGTTTGCTCTCTTGGTGTTGTCGCTGGCCGGGGGGATCTGTGGCAGCGGGGCTCAGACCGGTTGCTCGCCCTGCCAGCTCGCCTCATGCCCGGCCGTGCTGTGCAGAGTGCCCGAGCTGCTGGCTGAAGACGAGTGCGGCTGTTGCGGCCGCTGCCTGGGCGTGCAGGGAGAGCGGTGCGGTGGGCAGGGGCTGAGGCATGGCCGCTGTGCCCCGGGGTATGTGTGCCTGACCTCGGCGGGCGGGCAGAGAGAGGAGGAGGAGGAGGAGGAGGAGGACGGAGACAAGGAGGAGAAGGAGGAGAAGGAGGAGAAGGAGGGCGAGGATGAAGAGGGAACCGGCGCCTGCGTTTGCAAGCACGACTACCCGGTGTGCGGCTCAGACTCCAACACCTACCCCACCATCTGCGCCCTACACTTGGCCAGCTGGATGTCAGTCCATCAACAGGGGGGCAAGATCCACAAAGCACACGACGGAGAGTGCAAATACGGTAAAGGGCTTGGAGGGGAAGGGGTGCAGAGAGAAAGAGAGAAAGAGAGAGAGAGAGAGAGAGAGAGAGAGAGAGAGAGAGAGAGAGAGAGAGAGAGAGAGAGAGAGAGAGAGAGAGAGAGGATCAAATATTAGTTTAGTTTAATTTATTATTGTAAGTGTATTATAAAGTGGAGGGGGTGAGAATGAGGGGGTAGAAACTGAAACAAACACTTCAATGATCAGGGACTCTCATTAAAAATGATCAATATTTTAAAAAATTAAAAGATAGAGAGAGAGAGAGAGAGAGAGAGAGAGAGAGAGAGAGAGAGAGAGAGAGAGATGTGTGTGTGGGGGGGGGGGGGGTGCAAGAAGATGGCAAGGGACCGGAGGAAATAAAAGGGACGAAAACAAAAAGAAGGGAGAAGGATGGGGAGAGAAGGGGGGCGGAGAGGGGAGACTAGGAGAGAGGGCGCGGAGGTACGGGGGGAGAAGTGGGGGGGGGGACTGCAAGAATGGGACGGGGAAGGATGGAAGAGGAGGGAGAGGCTGGGAGAGGCAGGTGCCAAGTGGAGAGGAAACAGAACCAGGAAAATGCAAAGAGACGGACCGGTACAATGCATGGAATAGTTGAACACTTCGCGCTGCCCTGACCACTCATCCCTCTCTCTCATCCCCCTTTCCCCCATTGCCTGCCTCTCCCCACCCCCGGTCTCCGTGTATATACATCCCGTTCTCTTCTCTCCCATACTTTTCCCCATCTCCCTCCCTCCCCATCCCTCTCTCTCTCTCTCTCTCTCTCTCTCACCCTCTCCCTCTCCATTTGCGGTGGCTCCCGTTATCCAACCGAGGGAGAAAGGTTTGGAGAAAGTGAGTGCGGAGACAAAGGAGGGGTTGGATGGATGGATGGATGGATGGGATAGATGTAGAGAGAGAAGGCAGCAGAGGGGCGCAGCGAGAGGCGAGCATGGAAGCGCCGGGGATGGAGAGACGGGACAAACGCAGTGGGGAGATAGTTAGACAGATTAGCCAGATACTTCCTCTGTCCCTTTCTCTGCCCCGCTCTCTATCTCTCCGTGTCCGAATGCAATCCCTCTCCTCCTCCGCCCGCCTTTGCCCCCTTTACACGCGGTTTCTCTCCGCTTTGTCAGGAGTTCAGTGCAAAGACGGGTAAATAAAGAGCAGCCGACGCAGAGTGAGACCCGACCCGACCCTGGCTACACGCCCAACCCACTGTCCGAGCTGTCGGCTACAAGCTCCCTCGGGGCTGCTGCAGCTTCACGCTTGTAATTGCGAGCACTGGGTAGATAGATATCCCGTCTTTGCCAGGCCGAGTGTGTGTCTGTGTATGTGTCAGTCCCGAGGAAGCGCTGCTGAACGCCACGGGTCACTCCTGAGCTGGTCTCAGTGGGGGATGTCGCTTGTGTGGACATGAATGTGGAGTCGTGGGGAACAGCTGCCGCCCGGGCTCAATGCGATATTTGCGGCTCCATGCCCGTGGCGACTGGGTGCCCCAGCAATTAGAAAGACCACGAAGCAGACACTCGGGGTATAAACTTTAGTAAAGCGGGGACGAACTTGGGCGAAAGGCTATTTATCATGGAGACCTCCCCGGCTACTCTCTATCGAGCGTGTGGGTTCCAGCTGCCAGAAGCGACACAGAGATGTACAACCGCAGCAAACAGGGGATTACGCTCATTTAATTTGGCTAGAGTCCCGAATAAGTGGGAGAATTGGTTATATTCGGACCTGGACCGTTGCTGTGCAATTTTAACCCAAGACTCATTTCATTGCATAATGAATTCTTTCAGTGTGAATGGATAGGGAACCCGTTAATTCTAACTGTAATTGAAATGTTCGTGGACTAGAAAGTCCAGGCTAACTCAGTCGGTAAAACTTTTGATAGAGGTTTGAGGTATTTGAATTCCTTATGTGTTCTGTGAACAGGTGCCCAGGGGCTCTGTATGTTTATGAGTTTTTGACAATTTATATTTATTTTAGAGAAAGGTGCACAAAGACACTTCACCGAAACCGTCCAACAAAAAATGCTGTCCACGCAGATATTAGGCAGATAAGCAGGGAGCGAGCGATCCTACGGGATCTTACAAATACAATAAAAAGGTAAAATCTACGGATGTTTATCAGGATCGGTACCGGCTTGCTGCAGTTGAAGCCAAGTGAGGAAAATAAACTAATCGTAGGCGAAGACGCAAAGTGCTGGAGTAACTCAACGGGTCAGGCAGCATCTTGAATGAATGAATGAATAAGTTTATTGGCCAAGTATGTGAATATACAAGGAATGTGCCTTGGTGCTCCGCTCACAAATGACAACACAAACATACAGTTAACAATTAAGAATAAAACATAAACACATCAAAACAATAAGGATACAACATTACTATTTGTGGGGAAAAAAAGCAGTTTTTATGTCTGGCTGTGGCTGCTTTGACAGTCCGGAGTCCCCTTCCAGAGGAAAGTGCTTCAAAAAAATTTGTGGCCAGGGTGAGAGGGGTCAGAGATGATCTTGCCTGCTCGCTTCCTGGCCCTTGCAGTGTACAGTTCGACAATCTTTACCGAATATTATGATGCAGCTTTTTTGGACTTCGGCTAGGCCACATTTGGAATATTGCGTGCATTTCAGGTCGCCCCATTACAGGAAGGATGTGGAGGTTTACCAGAATGTTGCCTGGATTAGTGGGTATTAGCTACAGGGAGAGGTTGCACAGACTTGGATTGATTTCTCTGGAAAAGCAGAGGTTGAGGGGAGACCTGAGAAGCGTATATATTTACAAGAGGTATAGGCAGGGCAGACAGTCAGAGGCTTTTTTCCCAGGATGGAAAAAATCTAATACTAGAGGGCATAGCTTCAAGGTGAGGAGCAATGTTTAAAGGAGATGTGCGGGACAGCTTTTTTACATAGAGGGTGAGGAGGGGCAGCTTTTTTACAGAGGGTGAGAAGGGGCAGCTTTTTTACATAGAGGGTGATGAGTGCCTGGAACATGTTGGCAGGGTTGATCATTGAGACAGATACAATAGTGGCACTTAAGAGGCTTTTGGATAGGCAGATGGATATGCAAGAAATGGAGGGATATGGATTATGTGCAGGTAGATAAGAGATGGTCTTGGCATTATGTTCAGCACAGACCTTGTGGGCCAAAGGGTCTGTTCTTGTGCTGTATTGTTCAATGGATAAGTGACGTTTTGGGTCAAGACCCTTCTTCAGATCCGAAACGCCATGCATCCACGTACTCCAGAGATGCTGCCTGACCCACTGAGTTACTCCAGTAGTGTCTTTCCATTTTTTTGTAAACAAACATCTGCAGTTCATTGTGTCTAAAAACAATCAAGAATTTATTCATACTTTTACTTTCAGGCTAAATTTAAATTAAATTTTTATAATGATTCTAAAGTACAGTTATGATTTTGTCATGCTGCTTTTGCTAGAAGATTCATTCGGATTAGTCAAGAAATCCTTGAGGTCTTGCAGTATGAACTGGTTTTCAATCCTAATTCTAATCAGTTCCTAATCAGTTTAGTTTATTGTCACATGTACCAAGGTACAGTGAAAAGCTTTTGTTGCATGCTAATCAGTCGGCAGAAAGACAATAGATGATTACAATCGATCCATTTACAGTGTACAGATGTGTAAGAAGGAACTGCAGATGTTGGTTTCAACCGAAGATAGACACAAAAAGCTGGAGTAACTCAGCGGGACAGGCAGCATCTCCGGAGAGAAGGAATGGGTGATGTTTCCAAAACTTGTATAGAGTGTATACATACATGATCAGGGAAGAATGTTTAGTGCAAGGTAAAGCCAGCAAAGTTTGATCAAGGATAATCCAAGGGTCATCAAAGAGGTAGATAGTAGTTCAGCACTGCTCTCTGGATGCGGTACGATGATTCAGTTGCCTGATAACTGCTGGGAAGAAACTGTCCCTGAATCTGGAAGAGTGCGTTTTCACACCTCTGTACCTTTTCTCTGATGGGAGATAGGGGAAGAAGGAGTAGCCAGGGTGCAACTCATCGTTGATTATGCTGTTGGCCTTGACAAGGCAGCGTGAGGTATAAATGGAGTCAATAGAAAGGAGGTTGTTTTGTGAGGTAGTCTGTGCTGCATCCACAATTCGCTTTGTTACACTGTGTGGAGATTTAGGACATAGAGCAAAATAGCACAGGAATAGAATAGGCCCTCCGCCCCACAATGTCTGTGCTGAGCATATTGCCAATTAAAACTAATCTCCACATCCCTCCATTCCCTGCATATTCATGTATCTACTGTGTCTTAAAAACCCTCCTAAATGCCGCTATTGTATCCGCCTCCACTGCCATCCCTGGCAGTACGTTCCAGGCACCCACCACTTCCTGTGTAAAGAAAACTTGCCCCTTGCATCTCCTTTAAACTTTGCCCCTCTCATCTTAAAACTACACCATCTAGTATTTGAGGGGATTTGAGGAATAATTTGTTTATCCAGAGGGTGAAATCTGGCATGTGCTGCCTGTGAGGGTGGGGGAGGTGGGTACACTCATATGTAATATAAGAAAATAACTGCAGATGCTGGTACAAATCGATTTATTCACAAAATGCTGGAGTAACTCAGCATGTCAGGCAGCATCTCGGGAGAGAAGGAATGGGTGACGTTTCGGGTCGAGACCCTTCTTCAGTCTGAAGAGATGCTGCCTGACCTGCTGAGTTACTCCAGCATTTTGTGAATAAAACACTCATATGTAATAAGTATGAATAGAGACAATGTTTCAGGTCAGGGAACATTCTGCAGATGCTATTCCCAGTATGTTGTCATTAACATTCTGATCTTAATTCAGAAATCCCTTCACCTGCGACATCTTTCAACCTAAGATACCAGACCAAAACCTTCGCTCTCATGACTAAATCCTCCTATTCCTTTCCTTCACTCGTCACATCATTATCAATGCATTTGTATGATGAGTATCTGCTTAACTAAAGAAGCACCAGTCAGCTTGGGCAACTGCCCTATATGTCTGCGCAAATAGCAGATTAGCATCCAGAAATAGAAAGAGAATGGGATAAAAAGGGATAATGATGCTGCCTTGTTTTATTTGCTGCTCGACACTGGTTCCCATCTCACATTGAATAACAATCATGCAATGAAAACATTGGATTATTGTAGCAATACAATTCTGACTTCACATAGCACTTTTAAAGTATGAACTTTGAATGGTGATAAATATATTTGTGCAATAGAATTGAAACACCGATTAATTTATCACAGGGGTCGTGTAGCTTCATGACTAGTTATATGTGGAAAGGTGATTGTTTTTGCTAGTAATGATACATAAAAGTGTAGGTTTATGTAGAAGTGCATCAAATGTTATTGATCATGTCAACATTTACAAAGCATGTTTATAAGCACATCAAGAAACAGTTTATATTTGAAGCTTTTCTATCGATATTTACCTGCTGGAATTTTAATAATCGTGTTACGCTGCTGTTGAATTAAATTGTTATTTTGGATTTTTTATTATATTGATCTGCAGCTCTACTGATGTTCATCAAAAGCATGCCATTTACTTATCCTCTTACTGAGCTTAGTCTGTGAATGGGTATGTCTGGGTGCTGAATCAGTCTGCATCTCTGAATAGAGAAGGGTGAATAATTTAACAACAATAGTCTTCTGTGACAAATCTCTGGGAATACTGCTGTGTTTTGCATCCAAATGAATCAGTATCCAAAAGTAATCCTGGGCATTTTTCACATTAAATATCTTTTCACCAAAATACAAGTTCTTCAATGCATGTCAACCTTGACAACTTCAAAGCATAGTCCTCAAGGCAGTAACCAGCCACTTGTGCTGAAAAAACAATTAATCAAATATGTGTTTATCCATGTTGATGAATAAATACTCAGTATTTATGCCATGTTATAAAATGCTATTTTGTTTTTTTGTTCTTGTGCGAAGCCAAATAATATGCTGTTACCACTCTTTGGAGAAGCAGCATTCCTATTAACTGCATCACGTAAACCTTCACCCTTTCTTCATTCATTCCACATACAATAGCCAACCGAGAAAACTGAAGGGCCTTTTAAGAGATTTCCCAGCCACTAATCTCATGGTTTCAGCTTGTCCCATCAGTACAGTCGGAATACACAATTTCTGTCTCTCCGACCATGAAACAGAACAAAGCACACCTTCACAATACTTCCACGTTGTAAAAGCACATCGCTCCTTTTTGAAGTTATTCAGTGTGCTTAGATTTTAGAATGCTGCTTTGTTTCAAGATGCTGACAAACTGCAGCAACCATTCAATGACAGGTGCAGAATGACCCCGGTGTCTTCCGCAGACTGTCGGCAATCTTTCCGCCAATTCAGACCAGCGTTTAAAAGGTAGACAAGATTTCCCCTTGATGTAAATAGCCAATTAAATCAGGGGAGCGGAAGCAGCCAAGTATGAAGAGCTTAATCTCTGGTTTCTGTGCACAGCATTATTACTCACAGGGGAGCGAAGATGAATTGGAAAATTCTTCCAAAGTGGCACCAGCATGGGGTTCAGTCTCCAGAATCACCTCAGGGCAATTAAAGCTACTGATGTGGCATGCAAAGCGGCACCAACACTGCTCTTTAATGCTTGGCACCTGAAGGAAGGCTCGGTGCGATCATGCCAAAGAGGTAAAACTGCTAATACTTGATGTTGCAGCTGCAAGCTGTGTCTGTATCAGGAGCTGGCTCACAGTTCCCGGGATCTGCCTGTGGGAATGCTTTCTATGATTAACAAATGAGGAGGAATGGCCAAGAATGTAACAGATGGAAGGAAATGGTTCGTACTTGTATTGCATACAATAGTAAGCAGCGGACAAACAACCTGACCTCATCACCACCTCACTTGACCCTGTTCATTGTCCCTGAATTGTCCCTGTTCATCTAACATCCCTGTACTGGCTCAGGAAAAAAAGATCCTCCAATTAAATAATACAAAGACCAAAGTCATTGTCTATGGTCCCCATTGCTAGCTACTAATTAAACCTTTTTCATAGAACAAGTCCAATACTGAACTGGATGGCTTGCGACCACAATGTCATATGTGGCCCCAGGTTGAGTTCCAAGTCTTTTATCAACATCGTTGCCCATTTTCAACTTTGTAATAATGCCCGGCTCCAAATTTGCCTCAACTGTTAAAACCCTCATCCATTACCTCCAGACACGATTACTCCAAAACACTCCTGCAACACTAAACCTTTCAGCCTGCCTGCTTCATTTCCTTATTATAACAAAGTGGGGTGTTCAGCAATGCTGGTTTTCTGAGCAATTTCAACAATTCCCACAATCCTTTCTCTCGCATGTACACATTTACTCATGCCACCCATTTTCCTGCCACCCATCTACACTAGGGTAATTTACATTTGCCTATTAACCTGCCAATCAGTCAGTGCATAGCTCATCTCTTTTTATACACTGACACTGAAAGAGACTGTTTGGCCCACTGACCTAATGTTGGCCCTCAGAGACATTCCCACATTTATTTCCATGAAACCTATTTTCTCCCTCAAGCTCATCAACTCCACCCTGATTTTTCCATAAACTGCCAACACAAGGGATAATTTAAAGACAATTTACCTATTTTGGGAAATAGGAGGAAACTGGAACATCAGGGGAAAACCCATGCAGTCAGAAGTAGAACGAGCAGCCTTCACATTAACAACCAGAAGTCAGGATTGAACCTGGGCTACAGGAATGTGAAGCCTTTTCATCTCTCGTCACCTGTCTTACTCGTCACCTTCTGAGTTTTATTTTAAATTGATCCTGCAAAGAATCTTAAAATTTTCACCATATAAATTGCCTTTCGTCTATTTAAACATTGGAGACAAACAAAAAGGTTACTTTGGTCAAGTTTGATTTTATTGTTCATGGTATCAAGATTGATTTTCAGTCTTCCTTTTTAAGTAATTAGCAGTATCCCAGAGGATTTCTGCTGGGCTATTCACTATAATAGACACAAAAAGCTGGAGTAACTCAGCAGGACAGGCAGCTATCTCTGGAGGGAAGGAATGGGTGACGTTTCGGCTGGAGACCCTTCTTCAGACTAGTCCAGATCCAGCACATTTTGTTGTGCTCAAGGTTCCAGCATCTTGTGTCTCCATAACACAATATTGAGGATGTATACAAGTTTACCACAGGCGCAATTAGGGAATGCTGAAACTGTGTGGGATGGGAACGTTGTTAAATGAAGTGTACAAAGTTGTTGCAGACAGAAATCAGTTCAAGTTCTGTGAATCAAATGCAAATAAATCTGAGCTTGTATTTAAAAGGTGAAAGTGATAACTAACAATGGTCTGAGATCCAAGGATTCTTATCCACAGCTCATTAAAGTATAGTGGCAGGAATAAATAATAATCGGACAGGTACTAAAGTGCTATCATCCGGTCAGGATAGAGAAAAGCTTTTTTTGTTTCACTGTTGAGAGATTCTTGGACAAGGAGAGACAGACCCTGGCCACACAAAAGATATGCAAAATATCTCCATGCAAACGATGGTAGAAATGTGGAACTCACTCCCACAACAAGCAACACCTGCTAGCTCTATTAATAATAAAAAAATCTGACTTTGATAGATTTAGTTTAGTTGAGCTGAGTTTAATTTAGTTTATTGTCACGAGTACCGAGGTGTCGAGTGCTAACCAGTCAGTGGAAGGACAATGCATGATTACAGTCGAGCCGTCCACAGTGTACAGGATGTTGTTGTTGTTGTTGTTCGTCCTTCGGGTTCGAAGATGACCATGACTTCACTTTCAGTTGGAGGATTGGTGACTGTGGGTCCGGAAGTGACTGGTGAGGCCAATCCGGGCCGGGAAGGCATGCCCACACGTAGGACACAAGTGGATGGGTGCTGCGGTGGAAGTGGAGGTAGCCCGGGCCTTGCGCGCGATGCGTTTCCTCTGGGCCTCTGCAGTGCGTCTGTTCTCTGCTGCACGGGCTCCTGTGGTGAGCTTGCTACGCCAGGTTGGCTATGTCCACGTTGTAGCGAGCTAGTTCTTTGGCGACCAGTGCAGTTCTTCTTTCTGGTCTATCTGCTTTGATGTTATCCAGCAGGGTTCACACCTTCCACGTGCCCAGGTTGAGCACCTTCAACTTGGTTTTCATGTTATTTCGACCGCTGATTGGGATCGCTGCCAGCCGCGGTACGCTGGCCAAGGAGAAGTGAAGCAGGCTATGCTTGAGGCACCTTTTCTAGCCCCTTCCTCCATGGAGGTGAGCAGAGCGAATCCTAAAGAGGGCTGCTCAGACACCCGGGGGGCTGCCGAACTCCACTCGTGCTTCAGTCCAGTAGAGAGCGACCCTATGCCCTGGGCCGCCTGTGTGCAGGTTCGTGACTACAGCTTCCAGTGCATCCACACCTGCTGCTTCGCCACTCTCCCATCGCCACAGGACTTGAGGTTGCACGCTATGGGGTTGAAGTCATGACTTGCGCTTGACTTGGATTTAAGTGAGGGGGAGTTGCGCAGATCGTCGGCCTCACTCTCTCGTCCTGGCCTATCGGGTTCCAGCAGCAAGACATAATCGGGACGGCTGGGGACAGGTCAGGATGCAGTGGATGGTCATAAGTGTCCTACGTGTCTCACTCTGCCCTGTTTGCTCTCCACGACGCTTTGCTGGGATCGTCTTTCTGCCCGTTGAACCTTCTGGTGGTTTCCTCCGCGCAATCCGCCGAACCCAGGCTTCACATGCTAGGTAGACAAGCCCTAATGCCGTTGGAACCAACGACTTGCCGACTGTACATGTGGCCTGCACACAAGACAGTGGAGACATCGTGGGGGCGGGTCGTCCAACTCCCATACAAGTCCCATTTAGGACTTGCCCTCTGCCCTTGTACAGGATACATGATAAAGGGAATAACATTTAGTGCAATATAGTGCAATGTAACGTGTAGTTCCTTTTACTGCGAGAAAAGGGTATAAAAGGACAGTTGACAAGATGGATGGATAGAATTAGGATACAGTGATCGTGCTGAATGGAACTGGTTTGAGGAACTGAAAGGTCGCTTCCTGCTCATGTGTCACTGCGTATCAAGACAGTAACTAAATACAGTTGAGTATTCAGCAGTTCCGGCATTGCATCTGATATCAGCAATGCTTCTATGTAAAGGACCCATCCGATGACACATTCCAAGATACAAGGAAAGGTCATCTATTTCATTTTAAGAAATGATTTAATGTCAAAGAACTGGAACAAAACGTGACAGTTGTTTGAATATGGAAAAGAGTTTGATTGAAGGCAGGTAAATCCACTTCCTGCATTGTAAAGTAAAATTTGCCTTTAGTTTAGTTTAGAGATACAGCGTGGAAACAGGCTCTTTGGCCCACCGGGATCAGCGATCTCTGCACATTAACACTATCCTGCACGCACTAGGGACAATTTGTACAATTACCAAGCCAATTTACCTACAAATCTGTACGTCTTTGGAGTGTGGGAGGAAACCGAAGATCTCAGAGAAAACCCACGCAGGTCATGGGGAGAGCGTACAAACTCCATACAGACAGCACCGTAGTCGGGATCGAACCCGGGTCTCTGGTGCTGCAAGCGCTGTAAGGCAGCAACTCTACTGCTGCGCCACTGTGCATTGTAAATATTATATTCTCCTTTACTCGTTAGAGGTATCCATTCGCATCAATACTTTGACAGATTACCTTCTTAAAGAAGGATCATATTGTTTTCAATTTCGCAATGTATGAAGTGAGAATATTTCTGAAAGATATTCCACAGCTATGTAGGTTAATTGTTAGTTCAACGATACAGGAGACAATTATGTACAGGAGACAATTACCTCCAAAGACGTACAGGTATGTAGGTTAATTGGCTGGGTAAATGTAAAAATTGTCCCTAGTGGGTGTAGGATAGTGTTAATGTGCGGGGATCGCTGGGCGGCACGGACTTGGAGGGCCGAAAAGGCCTGTTTCCGGCTGTATATATATATGATATATGATATGATAATTACCACACTTGATGTTAAACAGTGCATGCTATTATATTGACAGCTATGGGAACTAAATGCTCTGTAAAAGATCCAAGCCTTAACAGGTGGGTTTTAATGTGAGATTTAGTTTGCTGCTTCCACACATATTGGAGCTTTGATCGCCTCGACGCGGGAGCTTCACTCCCCCTGATGTGGGGGCTTCGACTGCCCGCTGCGGGAGCTTCGATCCCCCTGATGTGGGGGCTTCGACCGCCCGCTTTGGGAGCTTCGATTGCCCCGATGGATGGATTGACTGCCCTGACTGTGAGGGAAAAATGAGGGAAGAAGTTTAGACTTTATTGCCTTCCATCACAGCGAGGAATGCGGGGAATCCGCAGTGGTGGATGTTTATGTTATCTTTTATGTTATCAGTTGTGTGTCTTGTTGCTTTTTAAGTATGGCTGTATGGTGATTCGCATATCATGGTACCTTAATTGGTACATGTGACAATAAAAGAGCTTTGAAATCTTTGAATATCTATTTTTAATTGCCAGCTCATTCAGCTGAAATCAACAGGAGATCATTGATAGGTACATCCCAAATTATGCACACCAACAAAATGACATCTGCAATGACTGTTGTGAAATGTGTTAATGAAAATAACCAAATGAGTATTGTTGATCTTTGCCAAGATTGTTTTCTCCATTGGTAATCAATTTTCGAAAACTAATTGCCTCTTTTATCCGCTTCCCTTTTGTCCCCTTTTCATCTCTAGCCATTCACACTTACTTCACTCATCAACCAATCAAGCCTACCACATCTACCACTTGCGAGGCTCTGTCCTGCCCCCTCTCTTTACCAGCTTTCTCCCCTACTACAGTCAGTCTCAAGAAGGTTCCCAACCTGAAACATTGCCTGTCCATTCCTTCCACAGATGTTGCCTGACCTGCTGAGCTCCTACAGCACATGGTGTTTTATGAAACTACTAATGAATATCACAACATTTTGCAAATCCATAATTTCTCTAAATTCTGTTGTATAAATAACAATTTCTTAAACTGATTTTTGCTGACTCCATCAAATCAGTTAAAAAGTACCATGTTATATATTAAACCAGAGTATTAACAGATAATCTAAATATAACGATGAATATCTATAAATACATCATTCTTACTGAAGGTTAAATGCCTGTGAGTGTGGATTAGAAACTCTATAAAATAAGCAGAGTACTTCATCGTATTAGATTTTATTACCTAAACCATTAAAGTATGTGGTAATGTAGATAACTGGTATAGTACAAACTCTAGCTCAAGTCACTAATTTTCTATTAAGCTGTGAAATGGAGAAGCATGACCCACATGAGTTTGTGATGGAGATGTAGGGAATTATTCCTTGAATCAAGTATACATTGCCTCAGGCTTATTGACCAATGTTTCTTGCCTCAACATCTTATTTGACCGTGGGTTGAGCTACCAAATTAAGTGTGTCCATCTTCAAATCCACCCTCTTCTTACTACTGTGCCCTAACCCAACCAGATCCTAGCATCAATATTCCATCTGAGATCATCAACTGCTGAAATCCACCAGGGTGGCCTTATTTTCTGTGGACAAAACTATGGCAATGATTTCCTATTTCCATTAACCTAAATTCTGCCAAAAGTCAGCTGCCTGTTTCCATTCTAACTCCCACAAAATACCATTCCCCTCTCATCCCTCTGTTCATTGAAAAACTGTGCTATTGTGTATCGTGTAGCCTTTATTCATTCAAAAAGACAAAGTGCAGGAGCAGGTCAGACAGCATCTCGGGAGAACATATATAGGTGACGCATTGCGTCCCGACACATCTCAACCTGAAATGTCACCTATCCATGTTCTCCAGAGATGCTGCCTGACCTGTTGAGTTACTCCAGCACTTTGTGTCTCTTTGCGCATTAATCAGCATCTGCAGTTGCTTGTTTCAACCTTATTTACTCCATGTTGGTCGAGTCTAATGGCCCGTTTAGAGCAATCCAATATGGACTTGCCCACATTTCTGTCACTCCAGCTTTGGTGGTTGTGCATCTAGCTACCTTGATACTCAGTTCTGGAATACTTTCTTAGACCTATCGGAACTTCTACCATGCCCGTCCACTTCAAGTCACGATTATCAAGCTTCCAGCCATTCATCATAATAATCCTGTGTGTCAAACTTTGTGCGATAGTGTTATCATAATATTCCTGACGAGCATCTGCAAAGTTTATCAGGATACACAAATTTGGCCACAAAAGGCAGTCGAGGCCAATTCACTGGATGTTTTCAAAAGAGAGTTAGATATAACTCTTAGGGCTAAATGAATCAAGGGATATGGGGAGAAAAGCAGGAACAGGGTACTGATTTTGGATGATCAGCCATGATCATATTGAATGGTGGTGCTGGCTCAAAGGGCCCAATGGTCTACTCCTGCACCTATTTTCTATTTTTCTATGTATATTTTTGTGGTATGCTTTAGTTTGGTTTAGTTTAGTTTAAAGATGGAAACAGGCCCACCAAGTGCACACTGACGATTGATGGCCCATTCATACTAGTTCCATGTCATCCCTCATTCACCCACTCCCTACACACTAGGGACAATTCAGAGGCCAATTCACCAACAAACCTGCACGTCTTCGGGATGTGGGAGGAAACTGGAGCACCTTGAGGAAACCCAAGGGGGTCAGAGGGAAAACAAACAAACTCCACATAGATAGCACCTGTAGTAAGGATCTAACCTGGGTCACTGGCTGTGAGGCATCAGCTCCACCAGATGCACAACTGTAATTCTTTTAATCACTATAACTGTAGGTTTGAACAACTTTAGATATCATAATAAAACCTGCTCGAATTTGAAATTTGAAGGTGCTCCAGATGAAATTTATTTTAATTATAAAATCTTATCCAAGTGTTAATGTGTTGATTTGTACTTTGTTCTAGTGCTGGATCCAGCATGATGGTTTTAACTCTTCCCTTTTGTTCATGGTTCAGCTTTTTTAGCACAACATCTTTGTAGACAGGCTGGATAAAGATTAACAGCACTGTCCCATAATTTGATGAGACATTTAGGTTTCCATTTTCCAGGCAAATTATTTCACTCTGCATCCATTGCTTGTTAAGATATTTAAAATCAGCAAAGTACTGCAGGTCCTGGAAATCAGAAATAAAAGAAGATATTTTAAATGTTACATTTCTCAGTTTTAACTTTCACTTTTCATTGTTCTGAGCATGAGCATGGGAACTGGGTAAAAATGGAATCGAGCACGCCAGTCAGAGAAATTAAACTGGGTCAAGGGAAGCGCTTAGTAGAATGCCACAGGGATTAATGCAGGAGCCTGACTGTTTCTAATCTGTTGACTATACAGCCATGGCGATAAATTTTACTGTTGATGTATCTTTGGAAACCTGTTGAAAGCCAAGCTCATTTATGCAATGCACTTACCCTCCCTACATTATACATAATTCAGCCACATCTCTGTTGTACATGGAGCATCCATAAAGATGTGGATGTTCCCATTTTTTCCCCTTTTCTCTCTTCTGCAGTTAACTACTTGTTTTCTGTAATTGTAACCATGACAACATTGGCCCTGATTTCTCACCTTCCCAGTAGCGATGAAGGGTTCTTGACCCAAAACGATGACTATATTCTATTTCGGTTCTATTTCTTTCTATACTGATGCTGCGTCCCACATTTTCTGATTTTATTTTGCATTTATAGCATCTGCGTTTTTTTTTCTTACTTATTGTAGTTCCGCACCCAAAGGTGTACACACAAATGTTATCATATAAAATTTCATGCCAAGCCATACAATGGGATGCAGCCACCATTGGTGCATATATTGAAGATGGACCCAGATGCCTGAATTAAAGGAATGGAATGTTCAGCCACCATTTTTATAGGCAGATGGAGAAATGTGTGGGTTTTAGTTAATATCTGATTGGGCAACAAAACTTTATTTGGTTATTTTCAGGCTTCCAGGGCCATCTGTGATTTAGAATTTACCCAAGCTGAAAGAGCAAACAACCCAGTAAGATATGCAAACCCAATAGTTTACAGATGGGGTGGAACGGTGGTGCAGCGGTAGAGTTGCTGCCTTACAGCGCCAGAGTCCCTAGTTCAATCCTGGCTAAGGTGTTGTCTGCACAGAGCTTGTACATTCTCCCTGTGACCGGTGCTCCAGATTCCTCCCACATTCCAAAGATGTGCATGTTTGTAGGTTAATTGGACAATGTAAATCGTTGTTGGCGCAGACTCAGTGGGCCAAAGGGCCTGTTTCCACACTGTAGCTCTATACTAAACTAAACTAAAAAAAGTGTAACATGATTGGATTTCAAAGTAATGTGGATTCCGGGACTCTGCATGTGATTCATGTGTTCAACTTAATAAGCAGAATGTGCCCAGGCATTCAGCTCATTATAGGCGGAAAGGTAATGGGTTGGAGGTTTTGCAATGTCCTGTAGTTATATTAATGCTCTACTGCAGGTCACTTCGTTTAACAGGAGTTTATTAAGGAATTCTAAATCACGGCTCTTTAGTAGAAAAACAACTGAGTTCTAGGTGAATAAATGCATCTTTTGTTTCACTGTAAATAGAGTTGCATGTCCCTGAGGTTTTGTGCATTCAGTTTAGTTTGCGTGACTTTTTCATTCTTGGCCATGTGTGTGCTCACTAACGGATTCACATTTAGCAGTGGTTGGGTGACTTGGCAGATAAAGTGAACCAAGTGAATTGGATGAACGATTTGTTCTGGATGAGAGACGACCCACAAAATATCCTTGCTTGCAACATCACATGTACAACTGGACAATGTCCTCAATGCTATGTCAGTTTAGTTTATTGTCATGTGTACCGAGGTACAGTGAAAAGCTTTTGATGCGTGCTAACCATTGTATAAACAAGACATGATTACAATCGAGCCATTTACAGTGTATTGACTTTACCTTACACTAAACCTTATTCCCTTATCACGGAATAAGGTGTAGTGCAAGGTAAAGCCAATAAAGTCTGATCAAAGATAGTCTGAGGGTCACAGAATTTTCAGGTAAATGACTTCTACTGATTTACCCAGGTCCTCTCGGGCATCCTTTTCTTTCCACTCCCTCCTCACCCCCTCCCCCATCTTCCAGTTTCTTTCCCCTCCTCTTTCTGCCCATCACCCACCCCTCCCCTAATCATCCCCCTCTTTCCCATCTGCCCACCATCTTTCCCTCTGGTTCCACATTTCACTCCCCATCTTCCTATCTTATCAACTTCCATCATCTGCAGCCTTTATTTTCTCCACTTATCATCCCCGGCCATTGTGGCTGTCTCTATCCTTCTCTCCCCCGCTTGACTCATCTCCCAATTAAACCCTCCTTACTTGGATCCACCTATATCACTTGCCAGTTCTTGCCCCACTCCTCCCCCTCACCCTTTTCTACCAGCTATCTCTCCTCTACTCCAGTCTTGAAGAAGGGTCCTGACCCCAAAACATCGTCTGCCTATTTCCCTCCACAGATGCTGCCTGACGTGCTGAGTTCCTCCAGCTGTTTGCTTTTTAGATAATCTGCTAGTTTTCTTCATTCACTGAGCTAAATTCAAAAATATGGCAACATAAAACCTGGATAAAGAGGTTGGGTCAATGTTTTTCTAAATTGTTATCAGGATGTGGCAGCATGTTACCCTGAGGCCATTCCGAGTTAACCACACAAGGATTAGAATGAAGTAGCGAGTAGAGTAGAATGGGCTGGGGCAGGCAGGTATGTCTCCAAGGGACATGAATCATCTGGTTGGATTTTTATAAAAGTACAAATCGTCCTGCTGATTATCTGGCCCACCCCACATACATTAGTTCATTGGTTACTCACTGAATTATATCCGCTGATTACCCACTGTTGGTGATCACTGAGCTGTGTCGACTGGTATCAGCAACACAACTTGTCTTTTGGTTTTGCCGGTAATATAGGGAAATGTCCAAAGGAGCATCATAGCAAGAGTTTCAACAGTACCTATGCTGAGCCACATCAAGGAATGTATCAAAAATCAACCAAAAGCATGGTCATAGTCATTGAGAGTCAGTTTAGTTTAGTTCAGTTTAGTTTAGTGTCGCTTGTACTGAGGCACAGTGAAAAGCTTTTTGTTGTAGGCTGGGAAAGGTAGCAGACAGAGGGAAGGGCGAATCCACAGACGGATTTGAAAACAAGAATGAGAATTTATCATTGGTTTATCAGGAGCCAATATGGGCCAGGTTAATGGACATACAGTACTTGAGCAAGGTAGGACAGTCGTAGTTTTTCCTGATGAAAATAAAATACAGAAGGCAGACCAGGAGTGCATAGAGTAAACCAAAATATTCAATGAATGTTAAACACTGGTTTGTCACCAATCTACAGTACATTAGTTGGCTAGCAAGTCGTAGAGTAGTACAGCATGAAAACAGGCCCTTCAGCCCAACTTATCTATGCCGACCAAGAATCCCCATCTAAACTAGTCCCATTTGCCCTTATTTGGCCCTTTCCTATCCATGTACAAGTCAGTGTTTTTAAACGCTGTTTAGTACCTGCGTCAACTACCTCCTCTGGCAACACTTTCCATATACCTACCACCCTGAATGAAAACGTTGTGGGTCAGGTTCATTTTAAACCTTGTCCCTCTCACCTTAAAGACAAACCTCTTGTTTTTGATTTCCCTACACTGAGTAAAAGATCAGCCTTTTACCCTGAGAAAAGGCTTCCACCCTATCTCTTCCCATCATGAGTGTTGTACACTGCTTGTTCAATATATTGTACACACTGTGTAGGAAAGAACTGCAGATGCTGGTTTAAATCGAAGGTAGCCACAAAATGCTGGAGTAACTCAGGGGGACAGGCAGCATCACTGGAAAGAAGGAATGGGTGATGTTTCGGGCCGAGACACTTCTTCAGACTGACATCAGTCACCCATTCCTTCTCTCACCCATTCCTTCTCTCCAGGGGTGCTGCCTGTCCCGCTGAGTTACTCCAGCATTTTGTGTCTACATTGTACACACTGATTTCTCACTGAATGGTGTACAATGAACACTTACTGAAATGGGTACAATGGTTGGTTGCCCATTGAATAGTGCTCTCTTTTTAATTGTTCAGTCCTGTTGCAATGAGGCATATTTGTAATTTCAGAAAATGATTCACATTTCCACAATCTGGAAGAAAATATTGTAGAAATCATGCCTTGTTGTACTGCACATTTCAGATATTCAGAATACCGCTGACATAGTATGGAAACATCACAACATGCTGAAGCAATGGTAAATGCCAATAGGTTGGACCATGTTAGACTGAGCTAAAATCCTGCTCCCAACATTTAGTTAGCATAAAACAGAATACTGGTTTTAAAGGATGTGTTCTACAGTGCAGAAGAATCTTGAATATAATATATAACCTTCAATGTATCTTCAATATCATACAAAATCTGAAAGAAGGGTTTCAACTCATAACATAACCTATTCCTTTTCTCCAGGGATACTGCCTGGCCTGTTGAGTTACTCCAGCTTTTTGTGTCTATCTTCGGTGTAAACCAGCATCTGCAGTTCCTTCCTAAAACGGTGTTCCTTTTATCAGGATTGATTGAAATGATTAGAGCCTTTCAGTTCAGTCGGCCAGTCTTGTTACTCTAACTGTCTTAAATGCTTTTAGAAATATATTCACATGCCTACTATTTTATAATCACGTCTGAGCAAGCTAGCTCTCATTTGGACTGGCACTTCATGGGTAAATTGCCCAAACTAGTAGTTTGCCTCTTGGCTGCTATGGTAAACACACAGAACAACTGCACCCTTCCTGCCTGTGTAAGGAAGGAGGTTCCAAGTACTGAATTAGTGATGTTGAAATGATGTGGCAGCTGTCTCTGCTTTACACCAGTGCCTTGGCTCCCTGCTCAGTGGTTCCAGTGGATTATTTTAAGTTAACCTTCTCAGTGCACAACATTAAAAATAGGGGGAGCATTAGTGCAAAAAAAGCAGACTTCGGATTGGGGCCAAAAATGAGGTCATAAGGAATAGGAGTAGAATTAGGCCATTCGGCCCATCACGTCTACTCCTCCATTCAATCATGGCCGATCTATCTCTCCCTCCTAACCCCGTTCTCCTGCCTTCTCCTCATAAACTCTGACACCTGTACTAATCAAGAATCTATCTATCTCTGCTTTAACATACAGTGCATTCAGAAAGTATTCAGACCCCTTCACATTTCCACATTTTGTTATGTTACAGCCTTATTTTAAAATTGATTAAATTCATTTTTTTAAATCAGCAATCTACACACAATACCCCATAATAAAAAAGCAAAAACAGATATTTAGACATTTTTGTCAAGTAATTAAAAAGAAATAACTGAAATATCACATTTACATAAGTATTCAGACCCTTTGCTATGACACTCAAAATTGAGCTTCGGTTCATCCTGTTTCCATTGATTATCCTTGAGATGTTTCTGCAACTTGATTGGAGTCCACCAGTTGTAAATTAAATTGATTGGACATGATTTCGAAAGGCACACACCTGTCTATATAAGGTCCCACAGTTGACAGTGCATATCAGAGCAAAAACCAAGCCATGAAGACAAAGGAACTGGCCGTCGAACTCCGAGACAGGATTGTGTTGAGACACAGATCTGGGGAAGGATATAAAACAATTTTTGCAGCATTACAGGTCCCAAAGAGCACAGTGGCCTCCGTCATTCTTAAGTGGAAGAACTTTGGAACCACCAGGACTCTTCATAGAGCTGGCTGCCCGGCCAAACTGAGCAATCGGGGGAGAGGGGCCTTGGTCAGGCAGGTGACCAAGAACTCGATGGTCACTCTGACAGCACAAAAAACCACAAGTGGAGTAATTCAGTGGTCAGGCAGCATTTCTGGAGAATAGGGATAGGTATCGTTTTGGGTTGGGTCTAGGGTTGCCAACTGTCCCTTATTAGCCGGGACATCCCGTATTTTGGGCTAAATTGGTTTGTCCGGTACAGGACCACCCTTGTCCCATATTAGGCCCGGATATTGTAGGCCCGGACACTGTGGTGCTGGACAGTGTAGGTCTGGAGGCCGCTGTAGTGCCAGACAGTGTATGCTTGGGCGCCGCCTAACAGAGGTTGCATAGCAACCCGCCCCCCGGCCCGGGTGGCCACCATTGGTGGAGCGGGAGCATGTGGCCATTGGCTGGGTGAGGTCACCCTTTGTCCCTTATTTGAGAGTGAGGAAGTTGGCAACCCTAGTTGGGACCTTTCCTAGACTCTGTACGTACAAGCTAGTTATGCATCTGTGTTGCTGCACTTATTTGCCGATTGTTTCAGGAAAAAGTTTGGATGCAAAAATTGTTTCAGCCCTTCTACACATCTGACAAGAACTTACTTTGGATGTTACCCTCTTCATAAATTTAGCGACGGAACATTCTTAACAGAAGGGGATGCGTGGATCACTGTGAAATGTAACAGCTGACAAAACCAAATCGTTCAGCGATCCACAGGAGTCCAGATTCCCTGCAGACTTCTCCAATTCACTCATAATAAGAGGAAATTTGGCAAAAGTTCAGGGGCTTCCTTTACAATGGCTCTGTCACTCTGTTAATAAGAATGATTGACAATGCATTCAATAATAGAGGCTCCTGCAGAGACATTCAATTGACAGTTTTTATAAAGATCTCGTTAGCCATTGCTTTAATGAGAATGTAAATTCTACCACCTACATTTCTACCCAGTTGCATGCTGAGCAAGAAGAAATTTAAGAGATTTTGAATCAAAAGCCCTTCTAACTTGGTCCCAACTTCCAGCTTTCCCCAATAAATAGCTACATTTGCTTGACTGTGCAATTTTGGTGCTGTTTCCGGAGCCTAAGGATTTTATTTTTGCTGATGGAAGTGGAATTATTTAGCTTCTGTTCGAGTTCACCCCTAGATTGTATTGGTCTAGTTTAGTTTTAGTTCAGAGATACAGTGTGAAAACTGGCCCTTCAGCGCCGACCAGCGATCCCCATACACTAGCATTATCCAACACACAGAGGACAATTTACAATTTTTACTGAAGCCAATTAACCTACAAACCTGTATATTGTTGGAGTGTGGGAGAAAATCAGAGCACCCGGGGAACACCCACGCAGTCACAAGGAGAACGTACAAACTTCGTACAGGCAGCGCCCTTAGTCAGGATCGAACCCAGATTTATGTCGCTGTAAAGCAGAATTCTACCCCTGTGCCACCATGTCGCACAACCATCAACATTGTAGAGCATAGCAAATATATAGATCGCTGTGGAACCAGCACAATAAAGTGAGCTGGAGACACAAGAAACTGCAGATGCTGGAATCATGATTAAGAAAATAAAAGGAACTCAGTGAGTCAAGCAGCACCTGTGGCAGGAATAGACATGATGATTGGGGTCGAGACCCTTCTTCAGACTGACACAGCAGAGGGGAGAAAGCTGAAAAAGAGAGATGCGGGCGGAGCAAAGCCTGGTAAGTAATAGGTGGATACAGGAGAGGAGGAAAGATGTACAGATGGGTGGAGTGATAAAGACTGGAGGTGAAAAGGAGACAAAATATTGCAGGATTGGGAGAAGAGGAGTGAAAAGCCAGAGAGGGGGGATGTGTGCATTTTTACACTTTTATACCTTTTGCCCAATGGAAGAGGGGAGAAGAGGGAGTGGCCAGGGTGCGACTCGTCCTTGATTATGCTGCTGGCCTTGTTGAGGCAGCGTGAGGTACAAATTAAGTCAATAGAAGGGAGGTCGGTTTGTGTGATGGTCTGGGCAGCGTTCACAACGTTCTGCAATTTCTTGCAGTCTTGGATGGAGCTGTTCCCAAACCAAGCTGCGATGCATCCTGATAAAATGCTTTCTATGGCGCATCTGCAAAAGTTCATGAGAGTTATTGGGGTCATGCTGAACTTCCTAAGCCTTCTAAGGAAGGAGAGGCATTGGTGTGTTTTCTTGGCCGTTGTTTCAATATGGGTGGTCCAGGAGAAGTTGTTGGTGATATTTAGTCCACGGAATTTGAAGTTTTCAACCATCTCTACTTCGGCGCTGTCAATGCAAACTGGGATGTGTGCACCGCTTAGCTTCCTGAAGTTGATCACCCTCTCCTTTGTCTTGCTGGCATTGAGAGAAAGGTTGTTGTCTCGACACCAGGTCGCGAGGTTCTCAATCTCGTTCCTGTACTCCATCTCATCATTGTTTGACATCCAGCCCAAACGGGCGGTGTCATCTGCGAATTTGTAAATTGAATCAGATTTGTACATGGCTACACAGTCGCGGGTGTACAAGGAGTAAAAAAGGGCGCCGAGAAGGCATCGTTGTGGAGCACCAGTGTTGAGGATTATTGCAGAGGGTGATTTGTCCCCTCTCCTCACCGATTGGGGTCTGCTGATCAGGAGGTCAATGATCCAGTTGCAGAGACGAGTGCTGACTCCAAGTCCCGTGAGTTTGGACTCGGGGATGGGAGATGTGCACAGAGCAGGAGAAAGAAACGGTAACTAGGATGATGGGAGATGGTGGGAGAAATGTCTGTGCACTGGAAGGGGGGGGGGGGGGCTGAGGCAGAGGAAAGGGAGGGGTGTAATTTGAAATCAGAGAATCCAATGTTCAAACTGTTAGATTGTATGCTACAAAGTGGAATATGAGGTGCTGTTCTTCCAGTTTGAATGTGGTCTCAATCTCACAATGGAAGAGGCCAAGGACAAGAAGGACGGTATGGGAATATGGGAGAGGGTAAAAATGGTGAGTGACCGGGAGTTCCAGCAGGCCCAGGCAGACTGGGAGCTTCAGCAAAATGGTCACCTAGTCTATGGTTGATTCCTTTGATGTAAAAAGATGTCACATCAGGAGCACCAAATGCAATAGATGAGGTTGGAAGAGGTGTACGTGAACCTCTATCTCACCTGGAAGTGATGCTAGGGTCAGTGAATTGAAGTAATAAAGGAGAAATCGGGTCAGGTATTACATCTCCTGCGGTTGAAGGTGAAAATACCTGGGGAGGTGGCAAGTTGGGTGGGAAGGGAGGAGTGAACCAAAGAGTTGGAGAGAGATGGGTTTCTGTGGAAAGCAGAAAGAGGTGGAAGATGTGACTGTTGGTGGGATGATGTTGAAGGTGGAGGAAATGTCGGAGAATGATGTGTTGGATGCGGAGGCAGATGGAGTGAAAGGTGAGGACCAGAGCAACTCAATCCATCTGTGGGAGGTGGAGGGGAGAGGGAGCAAATGCAGAACTACAGGACACAGAGGAAGCACTGGTGAATGCTTCATCCACATCAGCGGGGGGGGGGGGGGGGGGGGGGGGGTGGTGGAGGTGTGACGTTTTACTGAGGAAAAATAACATCTTGGATGTACCTGAGCATAAAGCATCTTGGGAGCAGATACAGCAGAGACAAGTGATGGCATCCTTGCAAGAAACGGTGTGGGAGGAAGTGTGGTCAAAGTAGCTGTCAGAGTCAATACGTTTGTAGTAGACGTCAGTCGATGGTCTGTCTCCTGCGATGAAGACAGAGATCAAGAAAGGGGAGAGAGGTGTCAGGGATAGAACAAGTGAATTTGAAGGCAGGATCTTGAGCTGGGTCTTGGACGGATCAAAGGCAGAGAATTCCCAGCAGAGGGAGCCCTGCTCTTGGCCCTATGTCCCATTGACTCTGAAGCCCTGGAGAACGACCCCCTTTGTTTGCTCCTCCCTGCAGCTCTCATCTGTTTTAACACACAGCACAGCACAGCACAGGCCTGTTTCCCAACCCTTCTGCTGCACTCCTCTCAAATGTTTAACTGCATTTGTGGAAACAGCTGCAAGCAAAGGTTGTCCCATTTCCAACACTGTGCAATGTTTGTGATCGAAACAGCCTTAGCCTTATCCTAAGAGACAAACTCTAGATTATGTTGGAGGTCAGTTCATAGCATTGGCTTGTTGTGACTACATGGATGCTTTGTTGGTGATCAGACACACCACCTATTTTTATTCATTCGCTGGCAGTGTCAGCATTTGCTGTCCATCCTTAACTGCACTGAAGGGAGGCATTCTAAAGTCTATAATATTGGTGAATCTGTAGTTACATATGGGTAAAAATTACAGATTATTATCAATGAATTAAACAGTTTTAACAACATTGCAATAGTGTCATGGCTACTCCACTGAGACCGCTTAAAACAAATACTTGAATTTAAATGTCCCAGCAGCTGTGAAGGGATTGGAGCTGAGAACTCCGGTTACCAGACCATTTACTTAACCATGAAGTTACCGTACCTGTTATTTGACAATCTTGTCTCTTATTACAGAATTGTTTATTTACCCTGATGAAACATGCATTCCTAAGTTTGTTCTGATTCTTCTACTTTCCCTTAGCAGTGCAAAGTTGACTTTAAACCACACTCACAAAAAAAGGGTTGTCAACCTTTCCATAGTGATAACACTGGCTGCCTATAACACATTAAATTGCTATTTAACACAACAAGTTATGTTTGTAAAGTTGCAGTTCACAGCCATGATGCAGGGCGATTCATTGGTTTTTATGGGTTTCTGCCTCGATTCACCCAAGTTAAAAGTTGTTTCAGGAACAAGGATTCAAACATGAGCAACACTCAAACGACACATTAAAGAAAACAAATCTCATTTTTAAATAAGGTATATTGAGTCAACATGAAACTAATGATGATGTGAATGCATCTAATCAAGCAATATGCATTTGCATACACAAATTGACTGACCTTTTTCTTGCATAAAGGGTTAAGTCAAGTTGAGTTTATTGGAGAAATAGGAACAGCAGATGCTGGTTTACAAAAAGTGCTGGAGCAACTCAGTAGGTGAGACAGCATCTCTGGAGCCTGTGGATAGGTGATGTTTTAGATTGGGGGTCCTTCTTCAGACTGATTGTGGTGGGGTGGGGGAGAATGCTGTAAGTGAGGTGGGGCAAAACAAATCCTGGTGAGTGATAGGTGGTTACAGGTGAGAGGGGGTTGATGGGCAAATGGTTGGACAAAAGCTAGAGATAAAAAGACAAAAGGTTTTAGAAAAGATCGAAGAAGTGTGAAATGTGCAGCTAGAGAAAAGATTTTAGGTGGAAGGGGACGGGTTGGAGAGAAATTGGTTTGTATCCAGGTGGAGAATTCAGTGTTCATACCATTGGGATGTAAACTACTCAAGCGGAATATGAGGTGTTGTTTTTTTCTTGTGGCCTCACTCTGGCAATGGAAGAGGGCCAGGACAGAAAGGTCAGTGTGGAAGGAATGGGAAGGGGAGTTAAAATGGTCAGCAACCAAGAAATCCAACAGGCCTTGGTGGACTGGGAGCTTCAGCAACCAATCACTGCTTCTACGCTCGGTATATTTTCTTGGATTATTGTCATATGTGCACATAGGGTGAGGTACAGATAATTTCTAAATTATCACAGGCACATACATTCAGACAACACAAAAAACAAAGGTTATACAGACATGATATACAAATTACACAAGACAGTGAAAAGGAAAAAAAACTGAGACAAGTTAGAAGATCATAAACAAAAATAGAAACAAGTCCATGGTTATTCAAGAGGTGGTCCATAATGTTCCGTTACTGGGGTAGAATTAGGCTTTTGCAGGTTGGTCAAGAATCTTATGATTGTAGGAAAGCAGCTATTGCTGAACCTGATAGGGTGAGACTTCAGGCCTCTCTACTTTCTGGCTGATGGCAGCAGTGAGAAGAGATAGGGACTGGACAGTGGGGATGCTTGATGATAGGTGTCACCCAGGACAAGTCGTCTGAGATGTTAACACCCAGGTATTGGAAGCTACAAACTCCCTCCACTGCTGACACACCAATGAGGTTTGGCACGTGGTCTCCCAGCTTCCCCTGTTAGATCAGAAAGTAGGAATGGAACAAGACCATGTCCGAGCACATGGTGAGTTTAGCTTGAAACAGATGCTGATGTCTCTTCCTTTTCCTGATGTTGTTATCCAGTCCACACGGTGGATGGAGAAACCTTTGGGCTGGAACGCCACATGCAGTGAGATGGGGGTGAACCATGTCTCGGTGAAACTCCATGTCTCACTCTTCCATCTTATTCTCCAGTGATATACATTGGCCAACTGCAGTATAGTAGTCTTGGTAGGGGAGGTGGCATTCCCTGATGCTTCAGTCTTACCTGAAGGCCTCCCTGGTGACCATGTTTCCCAGCATAATGTAGGCCTCCCCAATTCTCCAAGTATTGTGCTTGCATTGCAAGGGGTTAGGTCTATCAAATCTAACAGACAATCATAAGTTCACTCATGAAAAAGCCCATTGCTTGCTACTGTAGTTCTGGCTGCAGATTTCAGCTTTAAAAGGTCAAAACATGAGTTTACAAGTATTCTCCTAGATGCTGTCTGCAATATATCACCTTTCTCTGTTGCCATTTTGTAAAAATTAAAATTGAATCAAGGAACACACAGTGGGGCAGCTGGTAGAGCTGCTGCCTCAACAAACCAGTGACCTGGGTTTGATCCAGACTTTGTGCGCTGTCTGTGAAGTTTGCACATTCTCCCTGTGAGCATGTGGGTTTTCTCCGAGTGCTCTGATTTCCTCTGATAATTGGCCTCTGTAAATTGCACCATGTGTGGGCAATGGATGTGAAAGTGGGATAACATAAAACTAACGTGAACAGGTGATCGGTTGGTTGGCGTGGTCTCGGTGGGCCAAAGGGCCTGTTTCCATGCTGTATCTCTAAACTAAACTAAATGATTTTGTTGTTAATTAAAGTGTGGTACATTGCTTTGTGGAATTCACAGATGATCTTAGTTGCTCCCCATACAATCTATCAACAGCAATCCAGTCATCGAGGAAAATACTAGATGGGAGGGACAGTAATTATAATCAGTGTCTGCACGCAATACTTGTCTTCCTCATGGGGCAATTACATCTGGTAGTTTCCACAGAAAATGTGTACATATTCTGCTTTTGCTTCTGAAAAATAAATGTCCCTATTTTGCTCTCTCCCAGCGCCTGTAATCATCCTCTCCCCGAAGTCAGTCCTGAACGTGACTGGTGCCCAAGTGTACTTGGCCTGCGAAGTGAAAGCTGTTCCAACTCCCATTGTCACCTGGAGGAAGGTAAGACTCTAGCCAGCTGTATCGGTTTCTTAGGGAAGTTTGGACATTTGAAAAAAGCAAACGATAATGATAGTTCACAAAGGTAACAATTTTCAGAATTGTTACGCAGCAAAAAACTCTCCGTGGAACTTTTTAGACCCATATTAACTGTTTTATATTTTCGATTCTATAAAACCTAAATTATCAACACGACAGCAAAATCTGTACTCCACTTGCCTTCTGATTAAAGAGCACTGACATGGATAGGAACATTTTGATGTCAAAGCGCACTCCTTGAGCAACCCTTTCTGTAGACTGGCAAGTCTACGAGATCTAGAAGCAATCAATTCACACTAGTAGACACAGAGAAACATTCAGTAGACAACAGGGCAGTACAGCAGAGCAGCTGGTAGAGCCGCTGCCTCGTGGCGCTGGAGACCCAGGTTCGATCCCGACCTTAAGTGCTGTCTGTGTGTGGAGTTTGCGCATTCTCCCTGTGACCAAGTGGGTTTCCTCCAAATGCTCCGGTTTCTTCCCACATCCCAAAGACAAGCGGGTTTGTAAGTTAATTGGCCTCTGTAAATTGCCCCTTAGTGGGGAGGAGGTAGAAGAGAAAGTGGGATAATATTGAATTCATGTTAATGGGATATCAAGGGTTGGCATGGACTCAGTGGGACTCATTTTCCATACTGTCTCTCTAAACTAAACTAAATATTCAGCAACTAAATAGTAAGTAATGATGATCTCTTTAAAGAGCATAGGTAGTGGTGTGGAGGAAAGGGTTTCTTCTCTGATGCAGGATGCTTCATCTGTATTAATGTCATACACATGCAAGTAGCTGCATTGCTGAATTCCAATTTGCTAGCACTGATCCTCAGATGTTTCCTCAGCATTTTTCCATCAGACTCTTCCAAAATGGGATCTGGCATGATTCATTCTGCGCATGTGCAGGTGCATATTGTATGCCATCGTGTATTTATAAAACAAAACAACCTAACAATTTATCTTTATCCTCAAAAGAAAGTTCTTTAGTCTCAATCCTCAAGGGTGTCAGGGATTATGGGGAGAAGGCTTGAGAATGGGGTTGAGAGGAAAGATAGATCAGCCCTGATTGAATGGCAGAGTAGACTTGATACGCCAAATGACCTAATTCTACTCCATTTTGCTGCTGTAACACTGTAAATTTCCCCGGTGTGGGACGAATAAAGGAATATATATATAACTTAAGAACATGAGTATAGTAAAAGTGTACACTATCTGCTGTACATTGTATGTCAAAAGTACGTAAGAGGCAGAATCAGAATAGTTTATTTCATATACACCAAGGTGCAATGAAATTCCATGCTCGCATGAAGTTCATAGAGTAAACAATATACGATAATGGTAGATATAACAATAAATACAGCGTATTAACAAGGGGAAACAAAGAGAAGAAAATGCCATGCAGCCCTTTCCACAGGCAGGAAATGCAGTAATATCAGGGAATAGTTCCCAAAATATATTGAGGAATCAAGGACTAAAGTCCTTGGTGAATCAAAGACAAGGAATAGTCCTTGTTTTGCTAATAGATTGTTATTATCATTAGTTATTGCATCATGATAGTCAAACTCAAAATATAGGCAAGAAGATAACTGTTGGCAGTGACAATGCGTTTCCTGTAACCAGATCCAAAATAAATGCATGTTGTTAGTTGTAAATTATAATTTCATTCTTATTTTAATATGAAATGCATTGCCTAGTGTGAACTGTTGCCATATATATAGACTGGTGTATACCCTTCTGTTGGTTTATTACTGTACTTCACCATTATATTGGTCTGTATAATATTAGTATTTATTATTTTGTTTATTGCTTCTTACCAATTCAGTTAATGTTCATCCAGTTAATATTTACACCTTGGCTGTGAGCAGGTCACAGAGTCACCCAAGGGAGTAAAGCTTTTGGACGAGTTGCCTGGAGATCGGGTGAATGTTGCAGTTCAGGTTCGTGGTGGACCATCCAAACATGAAAGCACTGGATGGGTTCTGGTAAGTCATGAGTTTGACACATGTAGAGGTTAGATGCCACAATGGGGGGCACACTCACACACACAGGCAATTGTAACAAATGCGTTTTTGCTCACAAACAGGTTATAGTAGAACACGTGAAAGTGCATCAGGCACTAATGCATGGCAGAATTCCCCACAGGACACAACAGTATCCTCAAGAGGAAGACAAATCAACGGAAGCATGGACTGGAGCACACTAGCAGTTGTACTGTTCCTGCAGTCTAGGAGGACTGCATTAATCTCTATTTCTGAGAGAAAGTCCCGCGTTTTATCTCAAGTATTTTATGCAGATTGTTTAGAAATTGAATGATTTTTAAGTTATTAATTGAAGGATTAGGGAATCAAAGGGAAAGCAAAGTGCACTCTCAAATCCTAGCTTTCCCTTCCTGCTTCAATATTGGCTAGATCTCTTCAAACTGGGGAAATTTATCTTCCATACATTAACATTTAATCAGAAAAGGAGGGATCTGAGGCATTTATCAAAATAGGCCATTTAAGGTATAATTTATTTGGTAAAATTAGTTGTATTTGAGATCCAGCCATTCGGTTTATCTTTAAACTTGGTTTCTTTGTTAATATTAGTAGTATCATTTTTAATGAAAAATATCCAGTATTTCCGCTCATAAATGTCATGGTTTCATTCATGTGTAGACTTTACACAGTGTTCATATTGAATTGACTGTTACCCATTGAGAAGTTCCTGCATGTTTACAGTTCTATATCCAATCATTGTTGATTCTACATATTATATTTGTAACTTAAATACTTTTATCTCTAAATTCCTCCCTATAATTTAGATAAATCCACTGACAAAGAAAGATGAAGGTGTTTATCAATGTCATGCCAGCAATATCCTTGGAGAGGCTCAGATCGAAGGCACAATCGAGGTCACGGAGAAGCTCATGGTGACTGAAGGTGCGGTTAATATTTGGGAATATAATATCTGAGCAACAACCTTGTGAGATATGTTCATTGGATCTGCAGGAAAGTAATGGGGTATGATTCACCCAGAATTTCATAAGAGCAGAATATTTCAATTAAAACATTCAGAGATGGAGTTAACACCAATCAGCTGCATTATTAAAGATGGACTGTATTATTTTTGATACTGTATATACTTATTGCACTGTATGATTGTTTGTATGAATGCCTCTAGATCATGGAGTCAGGAGGATGGGATGTGGAGTCAAGAAGGCATGTTATTGAGGGTTCTTCTTACATTGTATAGACTGGGATTGATGGGTTTTCCTGGCTTAATTGAAGGTCTATGCATTAAGTTTAGCATACACACAAGTAGACCGTAGTCTTACTCTGGAAATAGTTACGTTCTACCATCAGTATAATAAAATTGATGATAGGTCTGAATTTGTACAATGGTGACACATTTTAAATACCATTTGCAGTATGTTGTGATATTCTGTACGGGATTTCACAGAAGATCCCTATATGACAGCAGTAAAATGCAAACCTTTTTTTGGCATTGGCCCAAACCAACAGTAATTCTTTTCTTTGGTCCACAAATTCACTTGGACTCTCTGACACCTCTCCCCCTTTCTTGTTCTCACTGTCTCCATCACAGGGGACAGACAATCGACTGACATCTACGGCAAACCTACCAACTCAGTTATCTAGACCACACTTCCTCCCACTCTGCCTCTTACAAATTCACTATCCCCTACTCTCAATTTCTCAGACTCCGCCGCATCTGCTCCCAAGATGAAGCTTTCAATTCCAGGAGATCCAAGGTGTCCTCTTTCTTTAATAAACATAGTTTCCCTCCTGCTGTCATAGATGGATCGCTCACCCGTGTCCCCTCTGTATCCTGTAGTTTTGTTCTTGCTCTCCCTCCCACAGATGGTACAAGGATAGTCCACTCCACCAGCCTCCACGTTCAAATCCTCCGACATTTCTGTCACCTCCAACATGTTCTCCAGAGATGCTGCCTGACCGACTGAATTACTCCAGCTCTTTGTGTCCAGTATCTACAGTTCCTTATTTCTACCAGTAAGGTTATGAGGTCCCCATTGAATCAGATACCTCATATAATCTAGAAACTGCCTTAATTTTTAAAGTTATGATTTCCAATGTGTAATAACATGTTTGGTTTGTTTTTTCCCTCCAGGTTTCTCACATTAATCCTTTGCAACTATTGTTTCTCTCTTACTTCCCTCTCCTTTGCCATTGCTAAACTTGAAGATTTTCTCCCTGGAGCTATTTTTCTCTCTCTCTCTCTAGTTTCCTTCTTTTTATCTACTTTTGTTTCTCCAACTTTCATCCCATATGCCTGTATTTCTGGCGCAGAAGTCCAAGATTGGTTGCAGGAAATACAATAGAATAATAGAAATATGCATCACAGAAATGGACTCCTCAATAGAGTTCAGTGTTTTATTGTCATATGTCCTGAATTTTTATTTACAGGATCAAAGTCCAAACTTCTATAACGTCCATAATCCAACCAATTATATATTTTAAAGTTGATCATGTCCTGTGGGATAGTGCACCTTCTATGGTGAAAGATAGGGAAGTAATAAATCAAAATATAATTTTTCAGTCTCTCATGAAGCCAGAAAGCAAGGAGATTGAAATATGAGGTTTCTGGCGAAATAACATTACAAAGCATTTCTACTTCCAAAGGACCAAAATCATTTAGCTCTTGGCAAAAAAAGAGACCTTGAAAGCAATACTGTACTGAATTTTATATCTTCAACATTTTCTGGGAATTTTATTTTCCTGCCTGTTTCTTTAGAATACAATTTAATTGGCGATATGTAATTTCTTTCAGATAAGAAGGAAGAGGAGCTTCAAAAGAAAGAAGATTAAATCATGGACAACTCCATACCGATACTTTAGTGTTTTCAGAGTTAGACAAAGTTGAAACTCATCAAACTGAATTGAAAATTATGTATTTTGTACCATTTTCTTCTACTTTTGTAAAGTTTTTATGATGATGTTAGTAGGTCCAGGATAAAATGACTGCCATTTGCGTAACCTGCACAGCATGTGATTGAAAATGTCCGAGGTATTTGTAGAGAGGAGACGGTTGGGGCTGCAAATGCTTGAAGCTCATGGTGACTGTATGAACTGTGCAGACGGAGTGCTCTGCCGTAGCACCATAACAAGCATCATTCTTGCTACTTAATCTTAAAGTTTTAATCTTTCCTCAAAGCTCCTGGTACAATATTTAACTATTAAACTCTATATTAGTTGTGTTGTCTTCAGTGCTAATAAATGAGTAGTCATTGAATAGATTTCTCTACAAATTGTGCTTTTATACTTTTTCAACTTCAACTTTATCTAACAGATCTGGTGGAACTTGTGCAGCTACCAGATTTCCACACGTAATTTTATCAGCAACCATTTTTCTGAATCTCTGGGCATTGCACAGCTCTGTTCATTGCTGGTGTAACTAATATAGAATGGAGGTTTCCAAAATGTAACAGCTGTGGTGTATTCTTTCACAGGGTGTTTTAATAAAGATCATTGTTACCCTTCAGAATAATTTTCCTATATTTAAAATCTTATTTTTCAAGTACATTTGGCTCCCATCCTCTCACCCTTGCTTAGTAGATCAATTTGAGGAAGAAATGGAAAGAAATCTTAGTGCTTTGCTGGTTTGGCTATTATCAATTCAGCATGTTTAGCCAAAAACTTTTTCTCTAGTGTGGTTATATTTCATTGCAAAAGGAGCTTACTGTAAGATATGGTCTTCACAGAATTTGGAAAGAGAAGTTGTGGATGGGAGTAACAAGAGACTGCAGATGTTGGAACCTGGAGTAAAAAGCAAACCACTGGTGTGACTACTTTATGGAAGGACCATTCAAAAGCCTGGTAACAGAGAGGAAAAGCTGTTCCTAAGTCTGGTGGTACACACATCCAAGCTTCTATTTTCTGCCTGATGAGAATGGGGAGAAGTAGGAATGATTGAGGTGAGACAAGTCTTAGCTGCTTTTCCGAGGCAACGTGAAGTCTAGATGACGTCAATGGTGGGATGCCTGGTCTGTGTGATGGACTGGGCTACATCACCTCTACAATTCCTTGCAGTTTTGGGCAGAGCTGACCCTAATGGCTGCTGTGGGGATGGGTCCTGTGTTCAACTCAACATTAGGAAATGCCCAATTTGTTTTTCACTCACCATTCATGGTCTAATCTACTCTGGCGCTGTTTCAAACCTTTGTAGGCCATTAAAGCTAGGTATAGGTCTCACTCAGAAATACAGCACAATGTGCCAAAAAGGGTGAAAATCAATTTCTAGCTTCTCGTCTTTTAAAAAGCAGATTACAATGGCATTTTAATCTCATGGGGCCTCTTTTGATTTGTACACTCCCAATTTCTCTATGTTTCCAAAGTACATTTTAACAATACCCCCATGGTATTTAAATTGGGCCAGACAAGGTAGAGCAGGAATGTAACAAAAGGTAACCAGAGTGTCTTGAAAGCTGATCTCCCCAGAAATCAGACAAACCAAAAACATATCCAACATTAAGCCTGGGTTATGAATGTACCAAGAAATAATCAAACATACAGAAAATCCTCAAAATGCTACATCATTAGAGGAATAAAGAATAACAACAGACTTTGTTTCAAGCTTTAGATAACTAATAAGTGCGATAAATATAACAAATAGTTGGGGCAATAAAACATGAAGGATCGATTTTCCTATGACACAACTGAAAAGATTCAATCGCGATGTACATTGCAGAGGAAATGGAGGAAATTATTTACCTAGTTTCGTTTAGAGATACAGTGTGAAAACAGGCCCTTTGGCCCACTGAGTCCACGCCGACCAGTGATCATCCTGTTCATTAGCACCATCCTACACACTAGGGACAATTTACAATTTAAAGGCTAATTAATTGCTCTAATAATCAGTCTGAAGAAGGGTCTCGACCTGAAACGTCACCCATTCCTTCTCTCCTGAGATGCTGCCTGACCTCCTGAGTTACTCCAGCATTTTGTGAATAAATACCTTCGATTTGTACCAGCATCTGCAGTTATTTTCTTACACTTTAATCTACAAACCTATACGTCTTTGGAATATGAGAGGAAAATGGAGCACATTGAGAAAACCCACATGGTCACAGGGAGAACGTACAAACTCCAAACAGACAGCACCTGTAGTCAAGGTCGAACCAGGGTCTCTGGCGCTGTAAGGCAGCAACTCTACTGCTGGGCCATTGTACCGCATGGATCAATAATTTCCTGGGGAATACAAGAGGAATAGTGAAGGAAACCAGAACCTCTTGAATCAACTACCCTCACTTGCCTGTTAGATCTCCAATGGGCAAGAAGGAGACCCATTAGGAGGAGTCTATATTTCTGGTTACCAAATTCAATAGGAACAGATGATCTGAAAGCCCAAAAGAAATTAAGCCCAAAGAAAGTAAAATAAACATTTTAAAACAAGGTTGGGGTCAACAGACAACAGTCTGACTAAACTGTCCAAACTCTGCCTGGGTAGTTTGTTTGAAGAGTCCTTTCCCTGCTATCCTTCTTTACTATTATACTGTAAACATGAGCAATTGAAGGTACTGGTTTACCAAAACAGACACAAAGAACTGGTGTAACTCAGCGGGTTAGGCAGCATCTCTAGGGAACATGGAAAGGCAACATTGCGAGTCTGAAGAAAGGTCCTGACCTGAAACGTCACCTATCTATATTCTCCATAGATGCTGCCTGACCTGCTGAGTTACTCCAGCACTTTGTGTTGTTTTTACTATTCTACTGGTTTGCTATTAACATTTACTACATTCCATTCAGTATTTCTATCATTTGTCAAACATTTATGGAAAATATCTTTTTTTAATAAATTGAAGCAACAGTAGTTTCTAGTGTCACACTTCTCCAAGTTTTCCATTGATACCTTTGCACTCTTAAAGTTATATCACTGCAGGAATGAAGGCATGCACTCTTCCCTTGGAGTCCTTCTTTAACTGCCTTCTTTCCCGGATTCCTACATTCTATTTTTCATTTCTTTCTGGTTCTCAGAAGAACAGACCCGAAAAGAGAGCAACATAGGGAGACACAAGAGATTGCAGCTGCTGGAATCTGGAACAGCAAACAATCTGCCGGAGGAACTCAGTGGGTTGAGCAACATATGTTTGGGGGGAAAGAATTTTCAACGTTTTGTTCCATGCAGGTTTTTGACCCAAAATATTGGCAATTCCTTCCACCCCACAAATGCTGCTCAGCCTGCTGAGTTCCTTAGCAGGCTCTTTGTTATAGATGGAGAAAGTTATCTTTGGTTGCTGGTCTTACTGTTTGCAAAATTATTGGTCTTTGGTTGTACGCATCTCCTGCATTGAAGTTCCCTTCAGAGTTAATGCACAGGTGTGGTGCCAAAGACTGTAGATAAGATTTCCCACTCTATATTTATTGTTCACAATATTTGACGAGGATTCAAATTCCAAGCAATGAGTTGCACTGATTTTGTGCCAATGGATTACAATTCACAACCGTCAATGATGAAGATAAATATTTACCCTAAGGTTTCCTAAATTTGTCCGATTGCAGAACATAGACACAACTCCTGGTGGAAAACATGATATGTTTGCAGATCTGACTCTGGAGCTTTTACTCAACAGGTACTGTGTTTTCACAAGGTTTCGCATTTCAAAACATTTGATTTCCTGAAAAAAAGTTTAGACTTAGATACCCATGAAGCATGGAAACAGCCCCTGCAGCCTGACTCATCCATGTCGAGCACAATGCCCCATCTAAGCTCGTAACATTTGCTGGTGTTTGGCCCTTTTAAAGTTATATCCATGTAACTGTAAAAGTGTATGTTAAATCCCAATTTTAAGAAAATTGTGCAGTTTTTATTCCAAATGTTCTTTACATTAAGTGTGTGACTTTTAATTATTAACCTGCCATGGTTGTCTTAAAAAAATTGAGGAGATGACATAACAAATCCTTTGTCCTTGGCCCACTCTTACATGGTCTTTACACGCATCAAACCTATTATTATAATTTTCTAGAATAACAAGCAGCCAAAGCAGCCAACAGAGAACACAGGTGAAATGGAACTAATTAGGGTAGAGTGGCTGCCTTACAGAACTAGAGCCCCGGGTTCGATCCTGACTACGGGTACTGTAAGAAAATAACTGCAGATGCTGGTACAAATCGAAGGTGTTTATTTCACAAAATGCTGGAGTAACTCAACAGGTCAGGCAGCATCTCAGGAGAGAAGGAATGGGTGACATTTCAGGTCGAGACCCTTCTTCAGACTGATGTCAGGGGGGCGGGACAAACTGACTACGGGTACTGTCTGTACGGAGTTTGTACGTTCTGTCTATGACCTGCATGGGTCTTCTCTGGGTGCTCGGTTTTCCTCCCACACTCCAATGATATGCAGATTTGTAGGTTAATTGGCTTTGGTAAAAATTGTTAATTGTCCCTGGTGTGTCGGATAGTGCTAGTGTACAGGGATCGTGGACATGGTGGACCGAAGGGCCTGTTTCCGCGCTGTATCTTTAAACTAAACTAAACTAATGGAGCACGATGCAGCTTCACTGGTATCTGCAGCACAGCTACCTAAACAAATGGCCTGAGGCTTGTTAGTGTCTCCTCCTTCTTCACCGTGGGAATACAAACTGCCACGAGTGACAACTGTGAAATAATAGGTTGGATGCCTGTCTGCTAGTTAGCTAATCATAACAATCCGACAATCATAACAAACTAACATTTACATTCAGCTTTTATTTTCTCTTGCTGTCCAGCCATTATAAGAATGGTAATAGATTCACAGCATCTCTAAGAGGAACACCTCCCACAGTTTGTGAAATAACATTTAAAATGCAGGGTAAATGTTCTTGCGTTGTATACATGTCTGCCCACACCAGAGGTTATCAGAATCCTATGACAATGCTTCGAAGAGCAAGTGAATTCTCCCCAGTGGCCTGGTCAATAACTCTCCCTCAAACAGCAACTAAAATCAGATTGTTTCAACGTCAACTAATAAGTCTTTACTGTTGCCATATTAAATGCTGAGCTTCACTGTTTGGCATGGGTGCAGCTGGTAGAGTTGCTGCCTCACGGCCAGAGACCTGGGCGCAATCTAGACAGTGGGTGCTGTCTGTACGGAGCTTGTACATTCTCACTGTCACCGGTGGTGCATTGGTAGAGCTGCTGCCTTACAGGAGAGATCCGGGTTCGATCCTGACAAATGAAGCTGTCTGTATGGAGTTTGTACGTTCTCCCGGTGAGCACGTGGGTTTTCCCCGGGTGCTCCAGTTTCCTCCCACATTCCAAAGGCATACAGGTTTGTAGGTTAATTGGCCTCTGTAAATTGTCCTTAATGTGTAGGATAGGGCTAGTGTAGGGGAATCACTAGTTGGCATGGACTCCGTGGGCAGAAAGGCCTGTTTCTGCTCTGTATCTCTAAACTAAACTAAAAGATGCAAAAGTGGGACAAGATAGAACTACTGTGAACAGGTGAGTGATGGTCGGTGTGGACTCAATGGGCCGAAAGGTCTACTTCCATGCTGTATCTTTCAATTCAATGGTCTGGCATCTGAGTCCGTCCGGCGCGGCCTGCAACCACAACAGCCTAACCGCGGGAGAGGACGGCAGGAGAAGGGAAAAGACATTGTGGCCTTCCATCACAGTGAGGAGAGGACTGGAGGAGACTCACTGTGATGGATGTTTTCTTGATGGATGTTTCTTTTGTGTGTTTTGGGGGTTGTGTAATTTTAATGCCTATTTTGATGCTTTTGTTGTTGGACTGTGGGTGACTGAATTTCGTCCAATTTGGATGACAATAAAGCTATCTTGAATCTTGAATCTTGAATCTTGAATCTTGAAAAGTTTTTTTGTCAATTCTGGCATGACACATAATCTAGGCTGCTATTTCCATTCTGTATCTCCAAATTAAACTAAACTAAACTAAATATGGTCTACATTGAATTGACAGCTCGTAATGAGCTCATTAAGCTCAAATAGTTTACCCTCCTCAAAAGTTTCCTCACATCCCATTTCAACCAACCATATCAGATTATCATGTTATTTCTTCCTCGGTAATAAATTTACTTGAGTAATGACTGCACGTCAAAATTAATTCATTGACAGGGGGATAATGTTCTGAAAATTGCTACAAAAAATGTAATTCTGCCTTTCCAGTTCTACTTCCCTTCATTTAATATGTACTGCACTGATCTGTTGAATTAAGATTATCATATGATATCACCAGCAAGCTATTTTTTAAATTTTTACAAGGATTTTGGAAACATTTAGAGCCTTAGTGCAGTAGAGCCTTAGTGCTGATAGAGCTATCAGTTCTCTCCATTTCAAGGGATAGTGGAACTGTATGATGGCTATACATCACAGGTCAGTAGACTAACAGGGTGGGGAGGAATGTAGTGGATATGTGTAAACATTGCCTTGTTGTCTAATTAACTTTACTGTTCCAATTAGTTCCTGAAGCAAATCACTTATTTGTGGGAAAAGAATGGAATGCAAAATTGTTTAATTGCAAAACAAGCCTACAAGGCTAAATGTGAAAAAGAATAATTCAGTTCTGATGAAGGGTTTTTGACCCAAAATACTAACTGTTTATTCTTGAGCAAAAAACAAAATCCTGTGGGAACTCAGCGTGTCGGGCAGCATCTGTAGTGGGAATAGACAGATGACATTTCAAGTTAGGACCCTTCTTCAGACCAATTGGAATAGGGGGGAGAAAGCTGGAACAGAGAGGTGTGGGTGGGATAAAACCTGACAAGTGATAGGTGGATACAGTTGAAAGGGAAGTTGTTTGGCAGATGGGTGGAATGAGTGACAAAAACTAGAGGTGAAAAAGAAACACAAGGGTGTCAAATAAGGAGAGAAGAAGACTGACATGTAAAGCTGGAGGAAGGAATACGGGTGGAAAGGACAGGGGAGGGGAAAGAGGGAGCATAAAAGGGAAATGGGGGACTCAGGGATGGATGTGTGCAAAGGAGGAGAAGGGAGTAGGGTAACGGGGGGGAGAGATGGTGGGAGAAATCAATGCCTACCAATGTGGGGGAGGGGTGGGGACATTCTTTGAAATTGGATTCAATGTCATGCATTTTTGTCTTTACTGGCTTAGTTTAGTTTAGTTTAATTTAGTTTAGTTTAGTTTAGTTTAGTTTAGTTCAGTTCAGTTCAGTTCAGTTTAGTTTAATTTAGTTTAGAGATACAGCGCCCCCGTACATTAATACTATCCTATGCACACTAGGGACAATTATGCCAAGCCAATTAACCTACAAACCTATACATCTTTGGAGTGTGGGAGGAAACCGAAGATCACAGAAGGGCAGCACGGTGGCACAGCGGTCGAGTTGCTGCATTCAGAGCCAGAGACCCGGGTTCGATCCCGACTGTAGGTGCTGTCTGTATGGAGTTTAATGTTCTCCCTGAGACTGTGTGGGTCTTCTCCAAGGTCTTCGTTTTCCTCCCACACTCCAAAGGAGTACAGGTAATGTAGTAAATTGGCATCATAACAATTGTCCCTAGTGTGTGTAGGGTAGTGTTAATATGCGGGGATCAGTGGTCGGTGCGTTTCCACGCTCTATCTCTAAACTAAACTAAATCTCAGGGAAAACCCATGCAGGTCATGGCGAGAACGTACAAACTCCGTACAGGCAAGCACCTGTAGAGCATTGGTTTCTGGCATTGCAAGGCAGCAACCCTACCACTCCTCCACCGTACCACCCACCAGTTGTTCCAGCATCTGCAGTTTTATATGTTTCCAAAACTTGGAGCAGGCACTCAAGGGTACCCTGCAGCAACTTCCCAAGGCTTCCACTAAACCACTTCCCAAATCCATGATATCTACCACGCAGAAGGTCAAGGTCACCCCAGCACCTCCAAGTTCACCTTCAGCCACACTCCATTTTAACGTGAAAACATATCATCAACGTTCAGAAACCTGGAACTCCACACTTTTTAACCACTGTGGCAATACATCGAGTGCACTGAGTACATGTCATTCCAGATTACAGCCTTTCACAACTTTGCCATAGGAAATTTGGTCGGCATTGTTGATTTGGGCCAAAGGACCTGTTTTCATGCTGTATAGATCTATGACTCTATTACTCTGATGCTGTAATATCCCAAACTGTACATAATTCTTTGGCAGGGTCTGATGTCATAGTCTTTCTGTGGTCTGGAGTAGTTTTGCCAACATTTTCTAAAAGTACATAAAGAGTTTTAAAAATGTAATTAAGTAAACATATTTTCATGTAATGAGGTGACCATTGATGAGGATTTGCCCATTTAACATTTAACATCATCTCCAGAGTGAAGATGTTCTCTGTGTAAGTAGAGGATTTTAAAGAATGGAATGTTTTGCCAGAGGGAATAGTTCAGGCAGAGCCAGTTGTTTATTTCAATGGGAAATAAAATGTAATAATATTTAAAGAGAAGTAGTTTATAATGCTATCGGGAGAAAGTAGGAGTGAGGATTAATGATGGGTTACTCTAGCATTCATGGGTCAGTGATAGTCAAGATGGGATGAATAATCTCCCTTTACACTTCAATGTTCATGGTTTTGTGAGGTGGAAACAAATGTTGGGGGGATTTGTAATTTACACAGTCACTGCACCTAACATTCTTTCAAATGAAGGAATAGGACTTAAATACGCTCAGGGCAATCTAAATAGAACATAGAACGTAGACAGCACAATCCAGGAACAGGCCCTTTGGTTCACAATGGGTCTGCACACTGCAAGGGCCAGGAAGCGAGCGGGCAAGATGATCTCTGGCCCCTCTCACCCTGGCCACAAACTCTTCGAAGCACTTCCCTCTGGAAGGCGACTGTCAAAGCAGTCACAGCCAGACATAAAAACAGCTTTTTTTCCCACGAGTGACAGTTCTACTCAATAACCAAAGTCTGCAGTCTCTTTTTTGCTCTGGTTTATTTTCACCCACATGTTTAGACCGTAACGTTGTATCCTTATTGTTTTGATGTGGTTATGCTTTATTCTTAATTGTTAACTGTATGTTTGTGTTGTCATTTGTGAGCGGAGCACCAAGGCACATTCCTTATATATGCACATACTTGGCCAATAAACTCATTCATTCATTCATTCATTCATTCATTCATTCATTCAATGTTTGTGCCAAAGGTGCTGCCAAGTTAAACTGATCTCATCTGCCTCTCGTTGCATTTATTGCCAACGATCTTCACGATCTACCAACTATAAATCATTTACCTCTTTTATTCTCGCTGGAGTTTACATCCCCTCCCTCAAGCCTGCATATGTGAAGTGCAAACGCAACTCGCTGACCAGGTATTGAGGGTAGAGTGACTTCCCAGACTCCATGGTCATTGTTTTGGGGGACTTTAACAAGGCCAACCTCAGTCGTGAGCTCCCAAAGTACAGGCTCCAAAGTTACCTGCCCCACCAGAAGGGAGAGAACACTTGATCACTGCTAATCTTCAATCAAGAACGCATATTGCTCTGTTCCTCGGGCGGCTCTGGGTCTCTCCGATCATTGTTTAGTTCACCTTATTCCGACCTACAGGCAGAAACTAAAATCTGCTAAACCTGTGGTCAGAACAACGAAAAGGTGGACAAGCGAGGGCATTAAAATACTACAGTCCTGCATTGACTGCACTGATTGGAATGTGTTCAGAGAAGCAACCACAAGCCTCGATGAGTACACAGACACTATGACATCCTATGTCAGCTTTTGCGATGACAGTTGCATTCCCACGAAGACCCGGATCTGGTACAACAACAACAAACCCTGGTTCACAGCAGAACTCAGACAGCTCCGCCATTCAAAAGATGAGGCCTACAGGAGTGGGGATGCAGACCGCTACAGGCAGGCCAAGTACAAGCTGAGAAGAGGAATCAGAGCTGCCAAGGAAAGGTATTCTGAAAAGCTGAGGACCAAGTTCTCAGCTAATGACTCTTCTTCAGTTTGGAAGGGCTTGCAAGAAATCACCAGGTACAAAAGGGGGGGGGGGCACCATCGACTCCACAGTTAAAAAGGCCCAACAGAGGATGTACTTCCTGCGGCAACTGAGGAAACACAATCTGCCACAGGCAATGATGGTCCAATTCTATACTGCTATAATTGAGTCCATCCTCACCTTCTCCATCATGGTCTGGTTTGGCTCAGCCACCAAGCACGACATCCGGAGGCTGCAACGGATCGTTCGATCAGCTGAGAAGGTTGTTGGCTGCAACCTTCCCCCCATTGACGAACTGTACACTGCAAGGGCCAGGAGGCGAGCGGGCAAGATCATCTCTGACCCCTCTCACCCTGGCCACAAACTCTTCAAAGCACTTCCCTCTGGAAGGCGACTCCGGACTGTCAAAGCATCCACAGCCGGACATAAAAACAGCTTTTTTTCCACGAGTGATAGTTCTACTCAATAACCAAAGTCTGTAGTCTCTTTTCTTGCTCTGGTTTATTTTCACCCACATGCTTAGACCATAATGGTGTATCCTTATTGTTTTGATGTGTTTATGCTTTATTCTTAATTGTTAACTGTATGTTTGTGTTGTCATTTGTGAGCAGAGCACCAAGGCACATACTTGGCCAATAAACTTATTCATTCATTTATGGCAATGATCCTAATCATTGTTAAACTTCACTTGTAACCTGTTACCATGTTGATCCAATTCAATTCACAACCAACCTTTGCTCTGTTTAGCCATTTTTCACCCACTTCACTTTTTGAATCTATTCTCATGTTGACCTGTAGCATAGACTGCAACTATAGCAGGCCAGGTTCATTGAGTCTGCCCACACAGTCTGGATGATTCCAACATAACTCCCTAACATCATAAATCCGTGTAATCACTCGGGAGACGTTACAAAAACAGAAAATCTCTGAACCAAAAGGGAAAAGTCCTCTCTAACACAGCCTCAGGCGACTGAAACCACTCCAGCAGATCACATTCATCTGTGTTATAGAGAGGTACTCCATGAAAACAGGCCCTTTGGCCCATGGAATCCACCCATCGCACACAGTTAATCTGTAAAGCCACTCACAGTAAAAATCAGACTGAACTCCCTCTTGATGATTGAAAAACATCTGTAATCACCTAAATATGTCTAGGCTGCTTACATTTTTTGTCGTTAGTAAGTTCCACCACTTTCTCCAGTTGTTGTGCAATCTCGCTCTCTTACGATTTGTGTTGATTCCCCTGTGCACTCTAACAGATCAACATCTGCAGATGGTGTTAAAGTAGAGAACAAGATTAATATGGAAGAGGCCACATAAGAGTGCCAGACACAGTTGTAGATTAGACCGTAGTCGGATGAAATTTAAAGCAAAATTGTCAGAAAGGGTGAAGGAGAAGAAATAGTAAAGGATAAAATGGTGCATTTAATTAAAGCTGGGGAAAGTTTAAATATTTAAGCTTTTAAAGCCTGTAAAACTTTATAATTGTAAATATAAATTGACATGACAGTGAGGGAGGCTATAATATCAGATGTGCCCAAATAAATTCAGAGAGATGTAAAAGATACGATGGAACTATTCTGAAGATGTGGGTGGCTCAAATGTAATCATGTATTGTCTTTCCGCTGACTGGTTAGCAGGCAACTAAAGCTTTTCACTGTACCTCAGTACACGTGACAATAAACTAAACTCAAAGTCAAACTGAAGAAGAGCAGAGAAGCGACCAGTGCCCTCCAATTATCTCTCAATCTACATAGATTATCTGGTTATTATCATATTGAGCCTTGTAAAATCGGATGTCACAATTTAGCTCATACTGTAACTGGGATTAGACTTCAAGATGGTCAGGAGTTTTGGGATATATATGAAAAGCACTATGAAAATTCAAGTCATTTTTACTTGCACAAAGCCAATACTTTTAAAATATGTGAAAGCCTTCAATGAAGCCACGGGTAAAATATTGGTCTGTTATTTAATGCCAATGCCCATCTACCATTCCTCCCTGCAACATGGCAGGACAGAAAAAGCAAATTGGAAGTGATCATGACATGATGAGATTGCAGAGAGTTGTGGATATAACCTAGTTCATCACAGAGGCGGGACTCCCACTAATTACTCCATCTGCACTTCATGCTGCTTCAGGAAAGCAGCCAACATAATCAAGAACCATTCTCACCGCAGTCATTTCCTCTTTTCTCCTCACCCGTCATGCAGAAGATAAAAAAAACTTGAAAGCACATACCACCGGACTGAGGAACAGCTTCTTAAACTCTGTTGTCAGGCTACAGAATGGTCCTCCCACAAACTAGGGTGTAGTCCTGAAATTCCAATCTATCTCTTTGTGGACATTGGACTTTTTCTATAGAACTGTAACACTGCAATGCTGCAAAACTATATTCTTCCCTCTGGTATTTTGCTCATTACACCTCCTGTTGTACTTGTAATTGGCTTGATTGCACTCATGCATAGTATTATCTGGGGTTCTTTATTGTCACATTTGCACTGTGCAGTGAAGTTCTTTCACCCGTCGCCATATTTTGGCACCCTTTACAAAAGAAAAAGTCCAAAGTCCGAAGACCGACCCACATGCTGGATGTACTGGAGTGCCCCTGATCCAGATAAGCCCAAGTAAGCCCCAGGCTGCTGCAGAGCCTTCTCCGTTGCCCTTGACTGGCGCAGCCCACGATCCAATATCCCTGTCCTGATTGCCTCTGTGTCCCAGAGGTGCACCTAATGCAGCCGACCTTGCAGGTGCAAAAAGGAAAATGTGAAAATGTTCATTTGGTAAGGAAAATAAAGGAAGCATGTTCTCTAAATGTTGAGAGAGTGCACTACTCTTAAAATACAAAGGATTATTGGTGTCACTGTCCATGATTTGCAAAGGCTAATGCGCAGCAAGTAAAAGTACAGCAAGGTGAGCTAACAGAATGTTATTTATTTCACAAAATGCTGGAGTAACTCAGCAGGTCAGGCAGCATCTCAGGAGCGAAGGAATGGGTGACGTTTCGGGCCGAGACCTTTCTTCAGACCCTCCTGCCCTCCTGCTCCTCTCCCACTGTGATTTCTCCTGCCCTCCTGCTCTATCTCCTCCTTTCTTTAACAGAATGTTATGATTTTTTATTACAGAGGTAGAGAGATTACGTTTTAGTTTTATAGGGCAATGCAGAGACAACATCAGGAGTACTGTGAACAGTTTTGGTCTCCTTAGTTAAGGATGAATGTCAATGCACTGGACCATCACACATCCAGCCTCCCTTCCATTGACTCCATTTACATTTTACGCTGCCTTGGCAAGGCCGCCAGCATAGTCAAGACCAGTCACACCTCAGTCACTTCCTTTTCTCCCCATTACCATCAGGAAGAGGTCCAGAAGTTTGAAAATGCATTCCTCCAGATTCAGGAACAGTTTCTTTGCAGCTGTTATCAGGCAACTGAATCGTTCTTTCACCAGCTAGAGTGCAGTCCTGACATCCCATCTACCTCGTGTCATTCGCAAGAAGGGTTCCGACCCAAAACGTCACCTATTCTTTTTCCCCAGAGATGCTGTCTGATCTGCTGAGCTACTCCAGCTTTTCGTGTCTACCTCATGGAGACCTTTGAACTAGCTTTAATCGGACTTTATCGGACTTTATCTTGCACTAAATTATATACCCTTTACCTGTATCTGTACACGGTGGACGCTTGATTGTAATCGTTTATATTATTTTCGTTAACAGGATAGCATGCTACAAAAAAGCTTTTCACCCTTGGCACATATGACAATAATAAACTAAACTAAGCTAATGTTCAGTAGACTTATCAGTCAGAGTATTGAGTGTAGAGGTTGGGAGGTCATGTTGCAGTTGTATAAGATGTTGGAAGGGCTGCATTTAGAGTATTGTGCTCAGTTCTGGCACCATGTTACAGAAAATATGGTGTCAAGCTGGAAAGTGTACATGCAGGGTACAATAAGGATGTTGCGAGGACTAGAGGGTCTGAGCTATGGGGAGAGGTTGAGTAGGGTGTAGACGCTATTCCTTAGAGCGCAGGAGGATGAGGAGTGATCTTATTGAGGTGTATAAAATCATGAGAGGAATAGATCGGGTAGATGCATAGCACCTCTGTGCCCAGAGTAGGTGAATCAAGGACCAGAGTACATAGGTTTAGAAACATAGAAACATAGAAAATAGGTGCAGGAGGAGGCCATTTGGCCCTTCGAGCCAGCACCGCCATTCATTGTGATCGTGGCTGATCATCCACAATCAGTACCCCGTTCCTGCCTGCTCCACATACTCCTTGATTCTGCTAGCCCCAAAAGCTCTATCTAACTCTCTTTTAAATTCATCCAGTGAATTGGCATCCATTGCTTTCTGTGGCAGAGAATTTCACAAATTCACAACTCCCTGGGTGAAAAAGTTTTTTCTCATCTCAGTTTTAAATGGCCTCCCCTTTATTCTTAGACTGTGGCCCCTGGTTCTGAACTCCCCCAAAATTGGGAACATTTTTCCTGCATCTAGCTTGCCCAGTCCATTTATAATTTTACATGTTTCTATAAGATGCCCTCTTGTCCTTCTAAATTAACCTCGTGAACCTAGCAAGGATGTCCTTCCTCAAATTAGGAGACCAAAACTGCACGCAATACTCCAGATGTGGTTTCACCAGGCCCCTGTACAACTGCAGAAGGACCTCTTTACTCCTATACTCAAATCCTCTCGTTATGAAGGTCAACATGCCATTTGCTTTCTTCACTTAAGGTGAAGGGGAAGGGGAAAAGATTTAATAGGACTCTGAGGGGTACCTTTTTCACACAAAGGGTGGTGGGTGTATGGAACAAGCTGCCGGAGGAGGTAGTTGAGGTAGGGACTACCCCAACATTTAAGAAACAGTTAGACAGGTACATGGATAGGACACGTTTGGAGGGATATGGACCAAATGCGGGCAGGTGAGATTGGTGTAGCTGGGACAAGTTGGCCTGTGTGGGCAATTTGGATCGAAGGGCCTGTTTCCACACAGTATCATTCTAGGCTCTATGACTAATACCAGGAAGTGGCAGATTGTATTATTGGGAACGACTGGACAGGCTGTGTGTGTATCTACTACGGTTCAGGAGAATGGGAGGTGATTGAAAGAAACGGACAGTACATGATCCTGAAGAGTCGTGACAGGGTAGATGTGGAGCGGATTGTTCCTTTTGTGGAACAATCCAGAATTAAGTGTTACTGTTTAAAAATAAGTGTCACCCATTTAAAATAGACAAAAGATAGAACATAGAACAGTACAACACAGGAATCCAGCTAGACACAAATAGCTGGAGTAACTCAGCGGGTCAGGCAGCATCTCGGGAGAAAAGGAATTTAGAAGGATGAGAGGGGATCTTATAGAAACATATAAAATTATTAAAGAGTTGGACAGGCTAGATGCAGGGAAAATGTTTCCGATGTTGGGGGAGTCCAGAACCAGGGGTCACAGTTTAAGCATAAGGGGTAGGCCATTTAGGACTGAGATGAGGAAAACCTTCTTCACCCAGAGAGTTGCAAATCTGTGGAAATCTCTGCCACAGAAGGCAGTGGAGGCCAATTCACTGGATGTTTTCAAGAGAGAGTTAGATTTAGTTCTTAGGGCTAAAGGAATCAAGGGATAAGGGGAAAAAGCAGGAAAGGGGTATTGATTTAAGATGATCAGCCATGATCATATTGAATGGTGGTGCTGGCTCGAAGGGCCAAATGGCCAACTCCTGCACCTATGTTTCTATGTTTTTATGATTTGGGCCAAAACACTTCTTCAGACTGAGAATTGGGGAGAGAGAGGGAAAAGAGAGATAAGAAAAGGAACATAGAACAAATGAATTAAATGCATGTAAAAGGCCAAATCCAAGCCAGCAACGACAATCAAGAAAAGGTGGAGCCCACAATGGTACCTTGTTGGCTGTGGAGAAGGTGATAACGTGCGATACAATCAGTGAAATTCAGCAGGAGGCAGCGAAACTAGTAAGACGACTAGGATGGAGGGGGGACGGATAGAGAATGGATGCAAGGGTTACGTGAAGCTAGAAACATCAATATTCTTGCAGCAGGGTTGTAGGCTGCCTGAGCGAAATACGAGGTGCTGTTCCTCCAAATGCAAATTGGAGGAACAGCAGCTCATATTTTGCTTTTGTTGCCCTATGGCAGAGCTTTGTAAGAAAACCACAGGACTCACTGAAGCTTTTTGGGGCGCAGCTGTGGGTTCAAGAAGATTGAACTGATGTGCGAGGGTTAAAAATATTCTTCCTCCACCATAAAAAGGATGACCCTGTCCTTCCCATTCCAAATCTGATAAATCTAGAGCAATATAAAGGAAGTTTCTAGGTTTCCTCGCTGGCTATGTTTTTCCCCTTACAATCAGGGAACTGTTGGCACTTCACAGCCAGTGGAGAGAACAACAGCTGTGTCATTGTGTCCAGTTTTGGGCTGATTATTTTGGGAAGGAAGCTAATGCCATAAATAGAAGATGGAAGAGATTTTCTAAATCTATCCCACGGATAAAAAGCGTTGTATGAGAAAAGTCCCCTCAGGCCCACCCTTTTCATCATATGAGATAAGTGGAATATTAACCCCTCCCTCACCAACACCCAGCACCCACTCATGTAGAATATTAACTCCACCCTCACTCCACCCTATAGTCCATGTAGCCTTGTCTGAAGAAGGGTCCCGAACCGAAACGTCATCTATCCAACGTCTCCAGAGATGGTGCCTGACTCGCTGAGTTACTCCAGCACTTAGTGTCCTTTTTATGTAAACAAGCATCTGCAGTTCCTTGCTTCTACATGAAGCCTTGTCTGCAGATGTTTAATTATCCCTATTTCTCATGACACATGATAGACACAGCCTCCCCTAGATGTGCACAGTCCTGTTTTTCCCTCAGTTGCGTGCAATTCAAATGCTGGTTATTTGCCAAGTCCAAACTCTTTTGAAGGAATGAGAAGGTTACTAGTGTGCTCTTTGGAAATAAATCACGTTGTTTGAGTGTGTTTGGTCTGATTGCCTTTCAGTTAATAATGTTCCGTCCCCCGCTTCACTCTGTGCCAAGAGGTTGGACATTCCATCGCAGTTCAGTTTGCTTGTCTGAACATCGAATGGGCCGTTGAAACATGCAGTCATTATTTCTGGAGCTATGCTTCCATTCAAACAGAAGAGATTCCAGTACTAGTAGTACTAAACCACTCCATGTCAGCTTACAGCAATTCTGCTATCCGTTTAGCTTATGTGAGGAACTGCAGATGCTGGTTTCTAGCGAAGTGCAGGAGTAACTCAGCGGGTCAGGCAGCATCTGTGGAAGAAAAGGGTGAGTGACGTTTCGGGTAGTGACCATCTGAAGAAGGGTCCTGACCCATAATGTCATCCATCCTTTTTCTCCAGAGACACAGCCTGACCCACCAAGTTACTCCAGCATTTTGTGTCTACCTTATGGAGACCTTTGAACTATCTCTAATCAGACTTTGTGTCTATCGTCAGTTTAGTTTAGAGATACAGCATGGAAACGCCCTTCGGCCTACCGAGTCCGTGCCGACCAACATCACCCCATACATTAGTTCTATACTACACTCTATGGGTAATTTACAGAAACCAATTAACCTACAAACCTGCAGGTCTTTGGAATGTGGGAGGAAATCGGAGCACCCGGAGAAAATCCATGCAGTCACAGGAAGAACGTGCTAACTCCATACAGACAGCACCCGTAGTCAGGATTGAATCCAGGTCTCTGGTGCTGTAAGGCAGCAACTCTACCGCTGCACCACTCTGTTGACAAAGTTGTCCCTCATTATTCTCTTAATTTTCATCAAATTATGGGTTCTTTGGCAATGCGTTGTTACTAATCTTAAACTGACGAGTTTAAACAATCTGGAATAAAAATAGATAGCATCAGTAAAGATGACCACAACATCACCAGTTCGTACCACCTGATATACTAATAAAGGAAATTTGTCATCTTTACCTGGTTTAGCTTGTAAGTGACTCTGAAACCATGTCAAAGTGATGTAATCTTAGATGCCCATTTGAAATGGTCCAGCAAGAATCTTACTTGCAGGAGTGGGTGCTAACTGGGGATTTACCACAACAGTCACATCCTGTGAGCAAATTATAAAATGAAAGAGCAAAATAGTGCAGGTAGTGCTTCTGAGGGCATAAGGGTGTGGGCAGTTTTAGAGATGTGCGTACCATTTCAACAATACCTATGGCACCAGTCCAACATGACAGTCAATGGGCCTCACCCACTTTCAAATTCAGGCTACATTTTTTGTTGAACTGCAAAGTTAAAAGTTGCATATACAGTAAACCCTCACAACAACGGACCTCTATACAACGGAATTTAGTTATAGCAGAAATCCTTTGCACCACCTCCCCATTTCTGCCAGTTACCTAATGAGCTGACACCACATGACATACTTCCGGATGTGGGAATGGGAAGAGGGAGCAACAAGAGTACTGGACCTGTCCATGTGGGGTCGGGGGCTCTGCTAATTCCCACTTATTTAACAACCCCCCACCCCCCCTCACCCCCAACATGGCGTTTCTTCCCTCCTGGCCTTGGGTTAAACTTTACCCCCTCTCACTCAGTTATTGTGGACAATCGGCAATAACAAACACCACCTCCATGGTCTGTTATTGAGAGGGTTTACTACACATAGTTCAGGTCTTTTTTTTGTAACGTTCACCTAAGTGCCAGCGGGATAGCATTTAGGGAATTGGTATGCTCCTCCTGCTGGTGTGGAATGTCAGGAAAACTTCCAGTGATCCTGAGGAATACACCTGTGGAAAATGCCCTCAGCTGCAGCTCCTGATGGATGGCCTCAGGAACATTTGGGAAATGGATGGCTTCACAGATAGGAGTTATAATGAGGTGGTCACAGCTAAGGTGGAAGCAGAAAGTAGATGCGTGACCACCAGGAAAGCAAAAGGGAGTAGGCAGAGAGTGCAAGAATGTCCTGTGGTCATTCCCCCCAAAAACAAATGTACCCTTTTGAAGACAAATGGAAGGGATGACCATTCAGAGGCCATTAGCAGCAGTAGTCAGGTCTATGGCACCAGGCTAACTCTGAGGTACAGCAGGGAAGGGGGAAGTTCGATAGTGCCCCAGTGATAGGAGACTCAATAGGTGTGGGGGGGGGGGGGGCAGACAGGAGATTCTGTGGCCACAAACACTACTCCAGGATGATGTGTTGACACCTTGGTGACATGGTATAGGATGTTACTGAGCGATTGCAGAGGATGAGGGTGAGCAGCCAGAAGTTGCTGTCCACATTAGCACCAATGACACAGGTAGGAAAAGGGATGAGGTTCTGCAGAGGGAATGTACGAAGTTAGGTAAAAGGTTACAAAGCAGGACCTCAAGGGTAACAATCTCAGGATTACTCCCAGAGCCATGTGGTAACACTATGGAGATAGGACAGATGAATTTGTGGCTGACTAGTTGGTACAGGATGCAAAGAATCAGATTTTCGGACCACTGTGATTCCTTCAGGTGACGTGTACAAGAGGGAGGGGTTGCACCTGAACTGGAGGGAACCAATGTCCTGGCAGGCAGATTTGCAAGTGCTACTTGGGAGGGTTTGTGGAAAGCTGTGGAACTCTCTGCCTCAGATGGCAGTGGAGGCCAATTCCCTGGATGCTTTCAAGAGAGAGTTAGATAGAGCTCTTAATGATAGCGGAGTCAAGGGATATAGGAAGAAGGTAGGAACGGGGTAGTGATTGTGGATGACCACCCACGATCACGGTGGATGCCAGTGCTGGCTCGAAGTGCCGAATGGCCTACTCCTGCACCTATTGTCTATTGTCTATTATCTATTGATTTAAACGTAATCCAATGCAGTTGTGAGGCAGGTGAGAGATTGGAAGTTAATACAGCAGGCAATGACAACAAGCTCTGTAGATAGGCCAGGCAGTGCAGGCAGGACTTAGACAGGGTGGAATTTGTCAAGTGTATTCAAGAAAGTGTCCTCAGGCAATACGCAGAGAATCCTACAAGGGAGAGGCCAAAGCATGACCTCATCTTAGGGAATTGGATAGAGCAAGTGACTAAGGCATCAGTAGATGAACATTTAAGGACTAGAAACCGCAGTTATAGTCATAGAGTCATTGAGTCATACAGTGTGAAAGCAGGCCCATTGGCCCAACTTGCCCACGCTGACTAACATGTCCATTGTACACCAGTCCCACCTGCCTGCACTTTGCCCACATCCCTCTAACCCTATCCTATCCGTATGTATCTGTCTAAATGTTTCTTAAACATTATGATAGTACCTGCCTCAACTACCTCCTGTGGCAGCTCCTTCCATAACCTAACACCCTTGGTGTAAAAAAGTTGCCCCTCAGGTCTCATTAAATCTTTCCCCTCTCACCTTAAACCTATGCCCTCTGGTTCTCGATTCCTCTAGTCTGGGTGAAAGACTATGTGCATCTACCCTATCTATTCCTTTCATGATCTTCGACATCTCTATAAGACTTCTAAGTTCTATTGTTTTTAAATAGTTATGGATAAGGATGGGGCTGCAAACACTACTCCAGGATGATGTGTTGACACCTTGGTGACATGGTATAGGATGTCACCAAGTTAAAATTCTAAAATGGAGCAAGGCCAACTTTGATGATATTAGAAAATAATTTTCAAAAGTTGAGTGTTTGTGGGAAAAGGAGCATCCGGAAAGTGGAATGCTTTTAAAATTCTGATAGTGAGATTTCAAGGTATGCACTTTCTTGTTGGAGTGAAGGGGGAGGCATGTAAGAGTGAGGAACTCTGGATGATGAGAGAAATTGAAGCTCCAGTCAGGAAAATAATAATAATAATGAATAGGAACCTGAGGGGCAACATTTGACAAAAAGGGTGGTGGGAATATGGAACAAACTGCCAGAGGTAGTTATTGAGACAATATCAATATTTAAAATACAATTGAACAGGTGCATGGATAGGAAAGACAAGCAAATGGGACTAGCTTTGTTAGGGCATATTGGTTGGCATGGATGACTTGGGCTGAAGGGACTGTTTCCATTCTGCATGAGTCTATATTTCTATCCCATTGAACTTGTTTCATCTCTCAAAATCCTTTGATAATTTCACACAGGGACCAGTAACCAGGATCTCTTGGGGATTGGGGTGATGGGGGTGGGCAAGGGGAGGGGGGAAGGGGGAGAGGTAGAATGGGCAAGGGGAGGGGGGAAGAGGTAGAGTGGCAGAAAATTCCATGTGTGTGGGAGAGCGGGACCAGAAAATGGATGAAAACCTTTAGTGGACCTATCCGATTCAGTTCTCTGAAACCCACAAAAAGAACCCTACTTTTTGGGAGAAGTTTCCAGTATCCCCATCACGGTGGTGCAGCGGTAGAGTTGCTGGCTTACAGCGAATGCAGCGCCGGAGACCCGGGTTCGATCCTGCCTGCAGGTGCTGTCTGTACGGAGTTTGTACATTCTCCCCATGATCTGCGTGGGTTTTCTCCGGGATCTTAGCTTGGTAAATGTAAAATGTAAGGATAATGTCAATGTGTGGGAATCGCTGGTCGGCGCGGACCCGGTGGGCTGAAGGGCCTGTTTCCGCGCTGTATCTCTAAGCTAAACTAAACCATAGGTTAGGTCTCCAAACTGGCATATCTCAACAGAAAGCAACAAGTGAAGGACCTTAAAATGAATACCTAAACAAGTTAATAGGGGAGTTAAAAAGATGCCGTTCCAGAGAAATAAAATTGAAAAGTAGAGGAGGTGTACAAAGGTTGCACTGTTAGACAACATGGACTAATGTTGTTAATAATTCCATTCATCAAATGTTAAAAGGCATAGAGATTCATGGAGTCATAAAGTATGGAAGCAGACCCTTCGGCCCGACTTGTCTGTGTCAACCAAGAAGCCCCATCTATACTAGTCCCACCTGCCCACATTTGGCCCATATCCCTCTAAGCCTTTCCTATCCATGCACCAGTCCAAATGTCTTTCAAATGTTGTTATAGTATCTGCCTCAACTACCTCCTCTGGCAACTCATTCCATTTCCCCATCACCCTCTGTGTGAAAAAGCTGCCCTGAGGGGTTCCTACTAAATCTTTCTCCTCTCATAGAAACATAGAAACATAGAAAATAGGTGCAGGAGTAGGCCATTCGGCCCTTTGAGCCTGCACCGCTATTCAATATAATCATGGCTGATCATCCAACTCAGTATCCCGTACCTGCCTTCTCTCCATACCCCCTGATCTCCTTTAGCCACAAGGGCCACATCTAACTCCCTCTTAAATACAGCCAATGAACTGGCCTCAACTACCTTCTGTGGCAGAGAATTCCACAGATTCACCACTCTCTGTGTGAAAAAAAACGTTCTCATCTCGGTCCTCAAAGACTTCCCCCTTATCCTTAAACTGTGACCCCTTGTTCTGGACTTCCCCAACATCGGGAACAATCTTCCTGCATCTAGCCTGTCCAACCCCTTAAGAATTCTGTAAGTTTCTATAAGATCCCCCCTCAATCTTCTAAATTCCAGCGAGTACAAGCCGAGTCTATCCAGTCTTTCTTCATATGAAAGTCCCGCCTATGTCTTCTGGTTCTTGATTCCCCTACTCTTTGTATTAACAAATTCTGTGTATCTACCCTTTTTATTCCCCTCATGATCTTATACACCTCTGTAAGATCACCCTTCATCCTCCTGCACTCCAAGGAATAAAGTCCTAGTTTGCTCAACCTCTCCTTGTAGCTCAGGTCCTCAAGGCCTGGCAGCATCCTCATAAATCTTCTCTGCACTATTTCCAGCTGAACAACATCTTTTCTATATCAGGGTGACCAAAACTGAATACAATACTCCAAATGTGTCCTCACCAATGTCTTGTACAGCTGTAAACTTCTATACTCAATATCCTGACTGATGAAGACCAATGTGCCGAAAGCCTTATTGACCATCCTATCTACCTGTGATGACACTTACAAGGAATAATGTACCTGTACTTCTAATCCATCTGCCTTGCAACTCTATATGCTTATTCTGATGGACTAAGGATTAGTACTTGTGATTGGAATTTCAGTTTACCTCTGATTATTAAATACAGTTCAGTTTTACCTGTATTAATTCTAGTTCAATTTGTCTAAATTGCCGTATGTGTAGGAAGGAACTGCAGATGCTGGTTTATAGTGAAGATAGATACAAAGTGCTGGAGTAACGCAGCGGGTCAGGCAGCGTCTCTGGAGAAAAGGGATGGGTGACCTTTCGGGTCGGAACCGTTTTGGGTCTGAAGTAGGGTTCCGACCCGAAAGATCACCCGTCCTTTATCCCCAGAAATGCTGCCTGACCCGCTGAGTTACTCCAGCACTTTGTGTCTAAATTGCAATTTAGCATTTGTGAGTTGCTCTCAATTGTATTTTTATTTGGTCCAGCTTGTATTAAACAGTTTAGACTGCATGGGAGTTCAGTTATTTATACTCTGGCTTCCAGTTCATGTTCAGTTGTTATGAACAGTTTATTTTTTGTGACTTGTAGTTTATTTTGATATGTCTTGTGTTAGCATGAGTGGATGGGAGTTCAGTTTTGTGAATTTTTTTTCTAGTTTCTGCCATTTGTTTTGTTTCTGTGAGTTCTGGTTTAGCTTCATTTATCTTGTGCTAACGTGAGGAGGTTAATTTTTTTTTTTAGTGGGACTTTAGTTTGAGATGATTATGTTGGGTGGAGCCTGCGTCGCTGTATAAGGGGGCACGGGTCTCACAGGCTCAAGTTATTGGCGATGCTTCGTGCGATGATGGGCGTCCAGTTACTGGGTGGGTTTCTCCTGCTGTGCCTCTCGGCCAGCGGCGAGCTGAAGACGGGCTCTGCTCAGTGCCCTCCCTGCGTGTTGTCCGAGTGCCCGGCTCTGCCCCCCGGGGGCTGCCCGCTGGGTGAAGTGTCCAGTCAGTGCCGCTGTTGCACCGTGTGCTCCGCCGGCCAGGGAGAGCGTTGTGGCGGCCGCGACTCCCAGTACGGTCACTGCGCCCAGGGCTACGAGTGTGTCCGCTCCGGCACCAAGCGGAGGGGCCGGGGCCGCTGCCTCTGCAAATCCCCAGAGCAGGTGTGCGGCAGCGACGGCATCACCTACAGCAACGGCTGCCAGCTGAAAGCCGCGGCTCGCCGGGCGGGGGAGCAGGGACGGAGACCCCTGACCAGGGGCCACAAAGGAGCCTGCCAGAGAGGTGAGGGGCGCGGTACCAGAGGGTGGGAGGGAGGGATGGAATGGGAGAGGGAGGGATTGGGATTGGGATGGAGAGGGAGAGGGATTGGGGGAGGGAGAGGGAGAGGGATAGGGAGGGGGATTGGGATTGGGATTGGGATTGGGAGGGAGAGGGATTGGGAGAGGGAGGGATTGGGGGAGAGGGAGGGATGGATGGAATGACAATGGGAGTGGGAGGGAGAGGGAGAGGGAGGGATTAGGAGAGGGAGGGATGGAATGACAGTGGGAGGGAGAGGGAAGGATGGGGAGAGGATGAGAGGAGTGGTGGGGGAGGGAGAGGATAGGAGAGGGCGGGGATAAGAAAGGGAGGGAATGGAAGTGGGGTGTAGGTAGGGATGGGAGGAAAATGGGGGAGGAAGGGAATGAAGGAGGGAGGGAATTGGGGGTGGGAGAGAGAAAGGGAATGGGAGACGGAGGAACATGGGTGGAAACATGTGAGGAAGGAAAGGTTTAAATGGGGGAGGGAATGTGTGGGGGAGGAAGAGGATGCGAGGGGAGGAGGTACCGAATGGGAAAGAATATGGGAGAGGAAGGAGATGAGGGAGGGAAGGAATGTGAGAGGTAGAAAGGGAATGGAAGAGAATGGACAGGAAGGGAGGAAGAGAATATGGGAGAGGAAGAAGATGAGGGATGGAATGTGGGAGAGCAGGAGGGATGGAGAAAATGTAGGAGAGTGGGAGGGAGGGACAGAATGTGATAGAAAGGTGATGTGGGAGAGGGAGGGCGGAAATTGGGAAGGAAGAGTATGTGTGAAGGAGGAAGGGGATGAGGGAGGGAGTGATAGTGACAAGGAAGAGAATAAAAAGGGAGAAGGTGGGCATAGACAGAGAGAGATGAAAGGAGTAAGCCATTAAAAGGGCTTGTACATTGCACGTAAAATCACGTAATACCATAGGGTTGCCAAACTCAAGACATCAAAGAGAAAACTCATAAATCCTTGAATGCACCAAGGCTCAGGTTCCCACACTCCCTGTAAACTCATCAAGTCCACTGGGAAATTTACTGTATAACATCTGAAAACAAATGCTGGAGTGTGATTCAGTCTGGAAGTCCTGCACCACCAAGTTTCCACAATGATGGATATACTACATCCACTGTTTAGTTTAGAGATACAGCACGGAAATAGGCCCTTTTGCCCACTGAATCTGTGCCGACCAGCGATCCCCACACATTAACACTATCCTACACACACTAGGGACAATTTACAATTTTACCAAAGTAAATTGGCCTATAAACCTGTACATCTTTGGAATGTGGGAGGAAACGGGAGCACCTGGAGAAAACCCGCGCAGGTCTCGGGGAGAATGTACAAACTCCATACAGACAACATCCATGATCAGGATCAAACCAGGGTCTCTAGTGCTGTAAGGCGGTAACTCTACTGCTGTGCCATCGTGCTGATAGACACAAAATGCTGGAATAACTCAGCAGGTCAGGCAGCATCACTGGAGAAAAAGCATAGGTGACATTTTGGGTTGGAACCTACAGAACCAAAACATTACCTATTCCTTTTCTCTAGAAACGCTGCCTGATCCGTTGAGTTACTCTAGCATTTTGTGTCTATCTTTGGTATAAACCAGCATCTGCAGTTCATTCCTACATCCACTGGTTCCTTCTTATCTACCCTGCAGCCTGAAATGCTGTGGTATGTGAAATCGTGTATTTTAGTGCAAAGAATAATTACTCCCTAAATGAAAGTATTTCCAGCGAGATGGACTAACAGAGAGACATAGGAAAACAAACTCGAGTTCACTGTTATAAGCGCAGTGAGCTTCAGAAGGCAGTGTCATTTTATTTATTGAGGCATTGAATATAAAATCAACAAATTATTGTTATATTCACAGAAGACAAATAGAAGCAGAGGAATCTTTGTAATATTGGGCATACATGTTTGAAAGGATATTTAAACTGAGGAAACGGAACGAAGATTTACTGGAATTATATCAGGTTTGACAGATATGTGCATGAAAATCAGTGATTGTAGTTTCAGCCTTCATTATAGAGAGCCAATAATAAACAGATATCAATGCACAGTAATAGTAAATGGAAGAGACATCATAAACTGTTGAGGATAAATTTCCCAGAGTATAATTTGAGGAACAGAGAATCATCTTATTTAACATTCTTTTTTTTTCCAACTAACACAAATTGCAAGTCCATCATTGCCAACAACTTATGTTCAGCTACATAATCACGGCATCACTTACAAAGTAATCTATTATGGTGGAACAGTGGCACAGAGCTTCTGCCTCGCAGTGCCAGGTACCCAGGTTTCTGATGTCCGATTTAGTTGAATTTATTTATTTTAGAGAGACAGCAAGGAAACAGGTCATTGGGCCCACCAAGTCTGCGTCAACCAAAGACCACCCGTACACGTTCTATCCTATACACTAGGGACAATTTACAGGAGTCAATTAACCTACAAACCTGTATGTCTTTGGAATATGGGAGGAAAGTGAAGCACCCAGAGAAAACCCACACGGTCAAAGGGAGAACGTACAAACTCCATTCAGACAGCACCTGTTCAACCAGGCTTGAACCAGGGTCTCTGGTGTTGTAGGGCAACAACTCTACCTCTGAGTCACTATGCTGCCAGCCTGTCTGTGTGGAGTTTGCACATTCTCTCTGTGACCATTTGAGTTTCCTCCTGGGGCTCCTGTTTCCTCCTGCATCATATGAATGTGGCTCAGAAGGCTAATTGGCCACCCTAAACAGCCCCTAGTTTGTGGGTGAGAGGTGGAATCTGTGTGGCAGTGATGCGAATATAGGGAGAATAAAAATTGGGAATAGTGGCATAATATAAATGGATGTTTGATGGTTGGCATGGACTCGATGGCCTGTTTACATGACAAATGACTCCAGGTGTAAAGCCTTTCAAAGTTGTGATAATTGGCTTGTATATGTGCATTTGTTCGTTTTTACAGTTAATTTTAAAATTAGACTGTTTTTAATGGTTGTAAACCAGTAATTGTAATTTGTGAAAGACTGTTTCCATTGAATGGATGAATTATTAACAAAAGGGAAGTTATTCAGGATTATCTCCAAAAGATTGAAGCCTGAGATTAGGGGTGTTTGCTCACATAAAGGGAATAGTTTTTTCCCCACACAGGTGGCTTTCAAAATAGAGGTTGTTTAAAAGGGAATCAATAGAATATTTTAAAAGGAAGAAGATGAAATTGTATGGTCACAAGATAAAGGATGGATAACTTTAAAGTGCAAGTACTAACTCAGGACAATGGGCAAAATTGCTCTGTCGAATGTTGTGCTATGAATTCTACATCTGCTGGAATAACAGCTGAGACACATTGTGCACTTAGAACTTTTCCACATACTTGAAATAATTCAGTTAGTTTGTACATGTTCAAAACAGTATATGCAGGATCTATTTTTGAATGTCATACATTGCATCCAAATGAATTATCGTCAGTGCATCAATCATCTGATTTCCATAAATGGAGAATCTTTTGGGAAGAAATTTATAAATCCAAAAGAAGAAATATATTGGTAATCATTGATTATACAAGACTCACTTTACCACTGGTATATTGACAGAAAAATTTAGCAATCCTGGCCAAAGTAGTGCCGATGTTGATGGCAACACAAAGAACATTGCTCATAATGAAACTGTGGATTATCTTTAATTCTTTAGTTTCTGCTCCACATCTCTCAGCCCATGTTTAATTTAAATGACACTGTAAAGGTTCTTAGCACTAACATGGTGCCTTCCAGACTATGCAAGAGTTTTACAGCTGGTAGTAGAACTCTTGGGATGAGATTTTCATCAGCTCAAACTTATTGACTCTATATTCCAGGCAGCTTGCTGGCATATAGAGTCAACCTTGGAATGTGCTAAATCTCTAGAATTCGACCCCAGAGGCCATGGAGGCTTGATCAGTGGAGGCATTTAAAGAGGTTGATAAATTTTTGAAAGGAATTTTGTGGCATTGAGTGAAATAGGGAACCAGCACAGAACATGAAAGAATAAAATGCTTGAGAAACTCTGACAGTGAACACTCAGTCTATTTCCCCGTCTAGAGGATTCTAAAACTAAAGGGCATAAGTGAGAGGTAAGATATTTAAGAGGGACCCCGGGGGCAACATTTTCACTCGGAGGCTAATTCCTATCTGAATGAGCTGCCAGAGGAAACATAGAAAAATAGGTGCAGGAGTAGGTCATTTGGCCCTTCAAGCCAGCACCGCCATTCGATATAATCATGGCTGATCATCTAAAATCAGTACCCCGTTCCTGTTTTTTCCCCATATCCCTTGATTCTGTAAACCCTAAGAGCTAAATCTAACTCTCCCTTGAAAACATCCAATGAATTGGCTTCCACTGCCTTCTGTGGCAGAGAATTCCACAAATTCGCAAATCTCTGGGTGAAAAAATATAACTGGGGTCCCAGCATCGAACCTTGCAGCACCTCACTAATCACTGCCTGCCATTCTGAAAAGGACCCATTAATTCCCACTCTTTGCTTCCTGTCTGCCAACCCGTCAATATCCATGTCAATACCCTATCCCCAGTACCATGTGATCTAATTTTGCACATTAATCTCTTGTGTGGGACCTTGTCAACGGCTTTTTGAAAGTCCAGATACACCACATCCACTGGCTCTCCCTTATCCATTCTACTTGTTGCAGCCACACAAAAAATCCAGATTAGTCAAGCATGATTCTGAAGAAAGGTCTCGACCCGAAACGTCATCCATTCCTTCTCTCCAGAGATGCAGCCTGTCCCGCTGAGTACTCCAGCATTTTGTGTCTATATGTTTAAGCCAGCATCTGCAGTTCCTTCCGACACAAAATTAGTTAAGTTTAATTTATTGTCACGTGTACCAAAGTACAGTGAAAAGCTTTTTGTTGCGTGCTCTCCAGTCAGCGGATAGACAATCAAGCCATCCACAGTACATAGATACAGGATAAAGGGAATAACATTTAGTGTTGGGTAAAGTCCAATTAAAGATAGTCTGAGGTTCTCCAGTGAAGTAGATAGTAACTCAGGACTGCTCTCTGGCTGGTGACAGGATGGTTCAGTTGCCTAATAACAGCTGGGAAGAAACTATCTGTGAATCTGGAAATGAAACGGGACTTGAAGCAACAACTTTCTGACCCAGAGGCAAAAGCAGAGGCCCTTAGAGATCCAAGCATGACACCTGTAAGTAGTTTTATAGACTTGGCTTTAACTGAGAAGGAGAATCAATTCCACAATCTAAAACTTTGTGACCTCCCAGAGAGATGATGGGTGGATAGTATACCTTACCTAGGGGCTAATGGAGAAGAGATGCTATCTTTTTAATGCCAATATATCAATTTTGATTGCAGACAACTGTTCCAAAGTTATTCTTGATTGATTTTAATTCTAAGAGTAGGTGGTTACATGATCGTCATCAATGGAAATTTACAATTTGCAAACAAGTTCTGTCTGTGCCATTATTTTACCTTGGGAATTTTAAAGTTTTGCAGAGATCCCAAGCAAACCTGGTGGCATTTCATTCACAGTCACTATTTCTACAAGAGCCCAAGGGATGGAAAATCTGTAGCATTCCTTTCTGTCATTAATGTGACAGCAAGAAGTCAAAGCGCATGTGAATTATGTCAGGGGGGCTTCTGTGGGGCATTGTGAAAGGCAGAGCAGAGATGCCCCACATGATACAGAGAGTAGCAAGGGTATTAGACCATTCTATCAAGAGGAACTAAATATGCCAGCATATCTTCACAGCAAAAGGGGAGCCTTGATGACAGTCTGAAAATTTGAGTAAATTAGAAATATTTTTCAACCCTATGATTGAACAATACTGGAGTAATTATGGATCTTTGGCATTGAATGAGGTGACTTAGGTTAGTGCCTGATATATGGTGGGAAGACTACTAATATTTACAATTCAAGCAAAGGCAGCTGGTGTTTTTGAATCTTTTGCTTATTAAAAAAAAATGTACATCAACAGTTCATGGAAGACTTTTGTTGGACTAAACAATTCATGTCTGTTCTTGTTTGCAATAAGATTAACATTCCAAATTCAAGCACATTTAGTCCCATTCTAGATGAAGAAAAGCTTAGATATGCATAGTGCTTTTTATAGCCAGTGAAGTAAGTTAAAGGGCAGCCACTGTTGCAAGAAGTGCATCAGTGAACTTGTACTCAACAAGTTCTCAGACTGCGAGAAATAATATTTTGTTCAGTGATGTCGAATCAGGAATAAACATTGGTTTATTCTGCTTTAATTCTTCAAGCTAGTTCTTCAAGTTAGTTCTGCTGTTCTTCAAGTTGGTGCAATTAAAATTTTAATGTATACTCGAGGAGAAAATTTGGGGTGCAGATTAATACCTCATCAAAAGTAGGTGCTTCTAAAAATGCAGCATGCTCTTGTACTGGGACCTGGTCTCGGACAGGGTGGTCTGCAGCACTGGGGTTCCGCAAGGAACAGTGCTAGCGCCATTCTTGTTCACCCTGTACACTGCGGACTTCAGGCACAGCTCTGCAGACTCCTATCTACAGAAGTTCTCTGACGACTCTGCCATCGTTGGCCTCATCACGGGCGACGAGAACAGGGTGTACAGAGAACTGATCAAGGAGTTTGTGGACTGGTGCCAGCGGAACTGCCTCCGGATCAACGCGGGGAAAACCAGGGAGATGGTGGTAGATTTCCGCAGGCGCAGCCAGGTCCCCACGACACCGGTGAACATCCAGGGAATGGAGATCGAGAGGATGGATTCTTATAAGTACCTGGGTGTCTACCTCAACAATAAACTGGACTGGACTGAAAACACCGATGCGCTATAGAGAAAGGGCCAGAGCAGACTTTATCTGCTAAGGAGATTCGGGTCCTTTGGAGTGCAGGGGGCACTCCTAAGGACCTTCTACAACACAGTGGTTGCATCGGCCATCTTCTATGGAGTGGTCTGCTGGAGCAGCAGCATCTCAGTGGTGGAAGGGAAGAGATTCGACACGCTGGTCAGGAAGGCCAGCTCTGTCCTGGGTTGCACCCTCGACTCAGTGCAGGTAGTGGGAGAGAAGAGGATGATAGCAAAGCTAACATCGCTGCTGGACAATGACTTCCACCCCATGCAGGACACTGTCACTGCACTGAGTAGCTCCTTCAGTGACAGACTCCTTCACCCCAAGTGCGTGAAGGAGAGATATAGGAGGTCCTTCCTTCCCGCTGCTGTGAGACTGCACAACCAGCACTTCTCCCAGCAGACAAGTCAACAATAACAGCTAAGAACACACAGAAAACTGATGACAATTTATGTATCTTTTATTTATAATGAATGATCTCTTGCTCTCTTGCTATCCACTTTGCTGCTGTAACACTGTAAAATTTCCCTGGGGCAGGACGAATAAAGGAATATATTATTATATTATTACTGTACTGGAGTGCCACACTAAACTGTGTTCACGTCTCTGGAGTGGAATTTGAACTCTGAATTTTCTGATTTGAGAGAAAAGAATGCTGAGATGTAGCTAATCCAAATTAAACTCGCTCCTGTTACTAATCTGCACATCCAATTATGCAGTAAAGAAGGCTTTGTTTATTTTAAGTATTTTCCTTTACGTAGTCTAACATTCAGAAATTAAGTACCACAGACTTTAGACATCCTGAAACACGTATCAAATACTGAAAATACTCAGCTGGTGTAGAGAGAGAAAAATATGGGTACCCTTACCAATTAAGAACATTTTATATGTTTTAAGAATATTGGAATAGGACAAGGTCACTTGGCTTCTCGTGTCTCTGTCATGAATTGAGATCGTGATGATCTGTGACTTGCGTACCTGTGATATCTTTGGTAAGCTAAAATCAGTCTCAGATTTAACATTTACAATTGCCGTAGAATCATTTGGCATTCATGGGTAGGAGTACTTCTGCATGCTCTGCATTTTGAAGCACTTTCCAGCTTCACTCTTGAAAGATCTGGTCTTAATGTTTAAGTTACGCACCATGGTACCAAGAGTTTCCAACCAATGTACGTTTTTCACTGCCATAAATGCCATTTCATCTGCACTCACTGGAGTATTGCTAGGGACAGGACATTGTGGTTTTTAAGCCAAGTCCTAAGAAACTAGAGCTGATTGTACCACTGTAGAGAAACCTAAGAGATTTAATAAAATTCTAAAAACACTCAGTAGTTTCATAAATTTATATGTATGGCAACAGAATGAAGCCATTCGGCCCATGAAGTCTACTCCACCATTCAATCATGGCTGATCTATCTTTCCCTCCCATCCCCAATCTCCTGCCTTCTCAAAACCCCTGACACCTGTATTAATAAAGAATCTGTCATTCTCCGCTGCTAAAATATCCACTAACTTGGCTTCCACAGCTGCCTGTGGCAATGAATTCCACAGATTCACCACCCTTTGACTGAAGAAATTCCCCTCCTCTCCTTTCTAAAGGTATGTCATTTTATTCTGAGGCTAAGGCCTCTGGTCTCAGACTCTCCCACTCTGCAATTCATAATGGTCAGGCAGCATCTGTAAAAAGAGACCATTTCAAATGGGCCCACTACCACCATCTTGGGACATCCATGAGTAATCATTAAAATCCCTCCATAGCTAAATAACAAATAGTTTTTAAAAATCCCTGTGGAAAATGTCACGATATTGAGAATTATTTCAGCTGGTGATGCATCTGCATTAAATTTGTATTAGCCCATCTGGTAAAGGTTCTCCCATGGGTTAGAGAGTGTACTCTTGAAATAAACCACCTTACTTTACTTTGGACTTTAGAGACACATTGCGGAAGTAGGCCCTTTGGGCCATCAAGCCTGCATCAACTAGTAATCCCTGTATACTAGCACTATCCTACACACTAGGGACAATTCACAAATTTACCAAAGCCAATTAACCTACAAACCTGTACATCGTAGGAGTGTGGGAGCACCCGGAGAAAACCCACGTGATCACAGGGAAATAGAAAATAGGTGCAGGAGTAGGCCATTCGGTCCTTCAAGCAAGCATTGCCATTCAATATGATCATGGCTGATCATCCAGAATCAGTACCCCGTTCCTGTTTCTCCCTATATCCCTTGATTCCGTTAGCCTTAAGAGCCACAACCAACTCTTTCTTGAATACATCCAGTGAATTGGCCTCCACTGCCTTCATACTTCGGACTGAGAATGTGCAAACTCCATACAGACAGCACCCATAGTCAAGATCAAACCTTGGTCTCTGGCACTGTAAGGTAGCAGCTCTACTGCTGCGCCACTGCTGTCCTGTCTCTGCCTTTGATCTCTGATCACGTCAACAATCAGCACCAGCAGCCATAAATGACTTGAGTAAACAATTATTTTACATTAGATGTTTAAGCCAGATAACTGTATTAGCTGTTGTAGAGAATCACTACAATACCGACTTCTTGTTTATGAGTTATTACATGGTCGGAAGTCTGCTCCTAATGGTCCAGTTACATGTTGGAAAAGGTTCTATTTCCCAATCATGAGTAATGATTGTCTCTGTGGACCTGGTTCAGAGTTATTCATAGCCAATGTTTGGAGATATAGTATGGAAACAGGCTCATTGTCCCACTCAGTACACACCGACCTTTGATCACCCGTTCTCATTGGTTCTATGTCAACCCACTTTCTCATCCACTCCCAACATATTAGAGGCAATTTGCAGAGGCGAATTAACATACTAACCTGCACTATGGGATGTGGGAGGAAAACGGAGCACTTAGAGTCATATAGCACGGAAACAGACCCTTATTTCCAACTTGCCCATGCCAACCATGCCCATCTACACTAGTCCCACCTGCCCCTGTTTGGCCCATATCCATCTAAACATTTCCTATCCATATACCTGTTCAAATGTCTTTTAAATGTTATTAGAATACGTGCCTCTGTCAACTCATACCTATCTCAACTACTTCCTCGGATAGCTTGTTCCATATACCCACCCATATACTGTGTAAAAACTTTGCTCTTCAGGTTCCTATTAAATCTTTCCCCTCTCACCTTTAACCCATGTCTTCTGGTTCTTGATTCCTCTACTCTGGGTTAAAATACTCGGTGCATTCACCCTATCTATTCCCCTCATGATTTTATACACTTGGAGGAAATTCACACAGTCTTAGGGAGAACATGTAATCTCCACACAGACAGCACCTGAGTTCAGGATCGAACCTGGACCTCTGGCATTGTGAGGTAGCTGCTCTATCAGCTGCGCCACTTGGTGCTGCCCAAATGCTGTTCGAAGAAAATGTTTCTGGTCACAACATCATTGTGCCCCTGGCAAATGTTTGCTTAATCTTCGTGGCGTGTTCAGCCGATCAATTTGACAAAATATTTATTTTAATTTAAAATGTCATAAGTACGATCATGCACTTACATGTGCAGAATGTACTCTGCAAGACTGGGAACTTGGGTCTTGCACTGCATGTTTGTTTGTGGGTTCCAGTTATGGTCAACCTCTTGCTGCTCACTAAGCCAAGCTAGAGATCGTGATGAAAACATCAACTTGGTAACCAGACCAACTTCTGGTCGGTGATCCACTATTTCCCATTCCAGACAACAATGGCTTAAACTACCAAGTAATAGCCACTCATAAGATTGGAGAGAATGGGATAGATGGTAAAATACCCTCCCTGTGGAAAAAGGCACAAAATGGAAGAAGAATATGTTTTAAAATACTCCCCGTTAGCATTCATATTTCAGAAGTGGTGAATCTGTGGAAAAATTTGTTATTTAATGAAAAGCAGGAATACATTTCTGGTCACAACATCATTGTGCCCCTGGCAAATGTTTGCTTAACCTTTGTGGCTTGTTCAGCTGATCAACTTGACAAAATATTTATTTTAATTTAAAATTTCATAAGTACGATCATGCACTTACATGTGCAGAATGTACTCTGGCAGGATTCCTGAGTTGAATTCCAGACATGAAGTGACAATAACTGCCGTTGACGACGGAGCACCGTTCAACTGAGTGGGGAGCTGCGGTAAAACTAGCAATCAATGCAGAATAAGGAGAACATTCTGATTGCATTTTTTCACTCCGAGGGAGGAGGGAGTATGGCATGAGCTGCCAGAGGAGGTACTTGAGGCAAGTAGAATAACAATATTTAAAATACACTTGGACAGGTACACGGATGGGTAAGGTTTAGAAGGATACTAGACCAAGTGGACCCGTTGGGCCCAAACTTCTCCGGCATTGGTGCAGTACCCTCTCCTCTCCTCCCCTCCCTCCCCTCTCCCCCTCCCTCCCTAGGCGATAGATTTAAACTTTAACATGTGAATAATTTTAAAAATATAACACCGATTTCAATAAAACCTCTTCCATTAGCACCAAAGGGACGACGGTGAGTAAGGTGGGCCTAAAATTGTTGCGCTATCATGTACCGTTTTGGCTGGAGTTCAGGAACAAACAAACAAGAGTTTTAGTATAGAGATGGGCCAAATACAGGTAGATGGGCTTAGCTTAGATGGGGCATCTTGGTCAGCTTGGATGAGTTGGCTCAAAGGGCCTATTTGCATACTCTCTTGATTCTATGCAAGAACATGGTTATGGTTTTTGAAGTGTAATCCACCTGCAGTCCAGGATGTAGCCGCACAAGCCCTAAAGCCAGTATCCTAGCCCTACTCAGCTATTTCATCAGAAGGTAAGATTCAGAGCTCTTTGCTGGCATTGTGTTACACACCATTGTTGTTTGCAATTCCTTGGATAAAGCAGCAGTTGGTCCCTGAATGCAGGACTTCAGTATCCGGGTTTGGGTTAATGTGGCAGGAAACATCTATGCCACCAAAGTACTTGAAAACAAGCAGTCCTTCTATTCATTTCAATATCTTTACCTGGATAAAGTGGATGTGGAGAGGATGTTTTCACTAATGGGAGTGTCTTGGACCAGAGGCCATGGCCTCAGATTAAAAGACGTACCTTTAGAAAGGAGATGAGGAGGAATTTCTTTGGTCAGAGCGTGGCGAATTTGTGAAATTCATTGCCACAGAAGGCTCTGGAGGCCAAGTCAATTAATATTTCTAAGGCTGAGACTGATAGATTCTTGATTGGTACGGGTGTCTGGGATTATGGGGATGGCAGGAGAATGGATTTGAGAGGGAAAGATAGATCACCCATGATTAAATGGCAGATTAGACTTGATAGGCCAAATGGCATAATTCTGCTCCTGTAATTTATGAAACTTATGAACCCTCCATTGTTAATGCCTTGAAGGCCGTCGGTGATAATTGAATCAGTCACATTAAATGCTGCAGGAATGAGAGAAAATCATAGAACTGAGTAGTTCACCTCCGACACTCAAATTCCCGAAGGATGTTGGTGCCACAGAGCCAAGAAACTTGACATCGTCCAGGATGAAGCAGTCCACTTGAGTAACAGCCCACCCACCACCCTTGATCAGTCAGAGGCTAGCAGGCACAATGTAACGTCACCTAATGCAAATACCTCCCTCCCCTCCCACTTCCCAACTCCCAATGTCACACATTATCTTAATGTCGGCGCATATTACTACTCCTTCATTATTGCTGGATTGAAATCATACAACTCATAAACTAGCAGTATTGCGGAAGGGTCTTGATGAAGTAAAATTGTTCAGAGAAGTAACATTGTTCAAGAAGTAAAATGAAGTAATGTGAAGTTAATATGAAGTAACATTGTTCAAGAAGATGGTCTACCACCTACTTTTCAAGAGAGACGACTCCTCGATAAACAATCGCTATTTATTCCACAGTAAAGATTATTGGTGTTATAATTGCATGATCACTTTCATTAAATGTTATAAATTCTACCAAAGTGTTTTTTAATTAAAACATCAACATAATACTGGTCACTTTTAAATAGAATCCACGTGAGAAATTACTGCTGAAAGAGCAGTGTATTCATAAGCTGATGTTAACTTTATGTTGGATCACTCAAACTGTTTTTAATTCACCTTAAAACTATGCAGCAGCATGTCTCATCTTATTAAAAGTCCACGTGCAGTGACATGTCAGGCCAGTTTTGTTCAATGGTTGAACTCTATTAATTTTTTGCTGAGCCTGCTCTATCAGCAGAAGTGGCCGTTAACCATTGGTTCTTGTATAGTTCGGTTTAAGCACTGGATTAATAATAGCACGGCCGGGTGAACCGATTACCCTCCTGAATGGTTTTGCTGCTTTTGTTGAACTGTCCCATGGTAGGTATTCTGCTCCATTATGAATAAATGTTTTCACAGTGGCTGGGATTTTTCTAACACTCTTGCATAGTTTTCGCACTGTTGACTCCAGTTGCTGGGTTGCATACATTGAAAGTTATGGACTCACAGATTTAGAAAAAGGCTATGCTTAGCACCATTGATGCTCTCTGGATAAATCCCAAATTCCAAGGGCCAGAACATTTATGTCACTTAATGCCTAATAGGCTTCTATGAACCTACCTGGTGAGATTAAAGAGTAAATGTTAGTCTGAGCCTTTGACAGGAACTTTTAGCAATAAATTACTGATGGGTGGCACTGTGGCACAGCTGGATCCAGCATCAGTGCCAGTCATCTTTGTTCAAATCTGACCTCCTTTGCTGTCTGTGGAGTTTGCACATTCTCCTTTCAATAGCATAACTATCCCGAGTGCTCTATTTCCTCTCACATCCCAAAGATGTGCAAGTTGATAGGGTAATTATCCATTATAAATTGCTCCCAATGCATAGATGGGTAGTTAAAACAAGGAGAAGTTGATAGGAACATGGGGAAAGCAGTTAGAGAACAATAGTGAAGGAATGGGATCGCTCTGAATCGGCATAGACTCAATGGGCTAAATGGTTCCTTTCAAGTCATTAGAAAACATGGTAGTACAAAGATTATAGAGACCCAATTCCTATTCACCCATTAATTAAACTTTAACTCCCCCTCCTATTCCCACACTGACCTTTCTGCCTGGGTCTCCTCTATTGTCAGATTGAGGCCCAGTGCAAATTGGAGGAACAACACCTCATATTTCGCTTGGGTAGCTTACACCCCAGCGGTATGAACATTGACTTCTAAGTTCAAGTAGCCCTAGCTTTCCCTCTTTCTCCACCCCCTGCCCCTTCCCAGTTCTCCCACCAGTCTTACTGTCTCTGACTATATTTTTTATCTCTGTACCGCCCACTCCCCTGACATCAGTCTGAAGAAGGGTCTCGACCCGAAACGTCACCCATTCCTTCTCCCCAGAAATGCTGCCTGTCCTGCTGAGTAACTCCAGCAGTGTGTCTATCTTCGAATTAAACTTTGGTGATGGATTGTTTAACAGGCTTTTAATCTCTCAACACATATTTAGTCAAGTCAAAAGTCAAGAGTGTTTTATTGTCATATGTCCCAATGAAATTCTTACTTGCTGCAGCACAACAGAATATGTAAACATAGTACACTGTAAACAATATGATAAATGAGAGAGAAAAAAAAGTTCAGTTTGTATTTATACACATACTCACAAGTACACACACATATATGTATATATATATATATATATATATATATATATATATATATACATATATGTGTGTGTACTTGTGAGTATGATACATACATACATATACATACATATACACAAATACTCAAAAAACAATCAAACAATAGTAGGTGTCTACTTTTGGCATCCTCTTTGATATGTCATAATGAGGCCAATGTATTTGCAGATTCCATTTGTTCATCTCCATAAGTTTTTCAACTCTTTGGATACCAAGTGTTATGACTTTTCCACAATCTGGCTATCCGAAATATTCAAAATCCCAATTACTTAACATCTGACTCATAAGATGATGTTTACCATGCTCCCTCGAAACACACTGGGGCCCCATTTTCTGTACTTCCACGCTGAGTTACTCCAGCACTTTGTGTCTATCTTTGGTCTTAAACAACAAGAGTGCTCTTCTTATGCTCCCACCTGCCTGCATATTAACATATTCAAAATATTTTTTGGTCAAATATACTGGTCAAATTACATGCGGTTCTCTAATTGTAACTTCCACGTGAGTGTTTCATCTATAGCTGAGTTAACCTAAGAAAACTACCAGATCTCATGAGGAGAAGCTGGTAATGCACTGTGGACACACTTTGTTCTAAATGTGGCAATTGTGCATTCTGCTGCTCCATTGGATTTCCATCTCGGTCTCTTCTTTCCGACCAGCATCCCAAAACTTTCAGGTTGAGGAATTCCATTTGAGAAATTTTTAGAACCAAGTGCCAGTCTTCTGAAAGATTGCAACTGATTCCCTCTTTAATCCACAACCCCTGCCCACCCTACAACACATGTCTATCAGTCTCTCTTTTAATGGCTTCCCTGATGGTTAGGATCAAATTGCTGGTTGGCTCACTAGCCTGCCTTGACTCTGGTGCAAAACGGTGTCAGCATTTCAGGTCAATTGCATTTTTATTAAAACAAAATATACAACTGAAGGCAAATGCCTTGCATTATTACTTCAATATTACTTTATTGTCACATGCACCAAAGTACAGTGAAATTCCTTTTTTACATACAGTTCAATAAAAGTATTACTCTACATAAGCACAATCTTGGTTCAGTACAAGTGTACAGGGTAGTACATTGAAACAGTACACACGAGTTGCCACATTTTGCAGCCATTTTTCAAGATTCAACTCTGAAAGTTGCTATAAATGTAGAGTTCTTAACTTGGCCATACAGGCTTATCCTGGCGGTGTTGCAGCAAAGTTGTTGGTGTCCTCCACTGCACTCCATTGTCAATGGGAAATGATCTTCATTTAGCAGCATCATGTTGCGAGTTTTTATTGCTGGAGAGTTGGGTTGTATAGCAAGGCAGGTTGATAGATGACCTATGAATTGGGGATGTTGATTGTAAGGCCTATCCACTTGTACATTTTAGTAATCGAGTTGATGATATAGAGTTCAGCCTTTGGTCCTGCACAAATGCGAAAGTCTTGTGCGCACTGCAACTGAGCTCTTTGGGCAAGGTCATGTGCTTTGCACACCCAACCCCCGACTCCTGGAATAGTCTTTCTCCCGGAACAGTCTCCATGTTCTGAACTCTGACATGGGTGTTGCAACTCGTCTACTGAGATTTGGGTGACCTTGGTCCTGGAGTGTAATTGGCCTAGGTCCAAGAGCTACCATTAGTCCTGAAGGTCTGGGATGTTTGTGAGAATTGAGTCGCAGCATAATGACGAGAAAGATTGAAAAAAGTGTCAGAGACACTAGAAACTGCAGATACTGAAATCTTGAGCAAAACACATCCCCTGTGGAAGGAATGGGTTTGTGATGTTTTGGGTCAGGACCCTTCTTCAGAGCAAGAATACAGTTTTGTTTGGTGCTGGTCTTCACTAAGATAGGTTCTGTTGTGGACTTTACATTACTTTGGACTTTAGAGATACAGCTTGGAAATAGGCCCTTCGGCCAACCAAGTCCATGCTGACCAGCCATCACCCTGTAAACTAACACTAACCTACACACTAGGGACAATTTAACCAAAGCCAATTAACCTACAATCCTGTACATCTTTAGAGTATGGGAGGAAACCGGAGCACCCAGAGAAAACCCGTGCGGTCACAGGGAGAGCGTACAAACTCCGTACAGACAGCACCTATAGTCAGGATCGAACACTGGTCTCTGGCGCTGTAAGGCAGCAACTCTACCGCTGCAAGGCAGCAACTCTACCGCTGCACCACTGTGCCGATCCTTTGGTAAAGATCATGGGCTGGATACCATCATCGGAGCAATGCTACTCCTTTTGAATAAATGACAACATAGAAATCAAATAGAAATTATTTTTCTTTAATAGCTCCAGTTATTGTGACACAACCTCAGGAGATTTGGAATGTCAGTGGATCACAAGTTTACCTCAGCTGTGAAGTTATCGGAGTACCCACCCCCGTACTCACCTGGAACAAGGTTAGCAAATATCAAACTATTTTAGTTACTTCACAAAGTTCATTAACTTACATTAAGTTTCTCAGTGTTTCAGAATTGAATTGTGCATTTAAGATATTAATTGAATTTCATAATTTCTTCATTATTGAACCAATCATTTTATGAATTAGAATCTGTATATATTAATACTTAATGTTAAAATAAAATACGATCTTCAGTAGTCTGTGCTTAGATTTAGAGCTGTGGTATGTCAGTAACAACATCAAGTCAGTACAGTCATGAGACTCTATCTATGCATGGAGCAGACAGTAAGTCTATTCATCCCACTATATCTGTGTCATACAGCATGGAAACAAGCCCTTTGGCCCAACACATCCATGCCAACAATATGTCTCATCTAAGCTAGTCCCATTTTGCCTGCGTTTATCCCATTGAACTCTAAAACTTTCCTATCCATATACATCTCCAAATGATTTTTAAATCTTGTTATTCAATGGATCAAACAGAATCTGTGGAGGAAATGGACAGACAAATTTTCAGGTCGGGACCTTTCTTCAAACTGATGGAAGGTGTGGGGGGGGGGGAGAAAGCTGCAAAATAGGTGGTGGTGCAGCACAGCCTGGGAAGTGTTACTTAGATACAGATAAGGGGTTGTAATTGGCAGATTGGTGGAGTAAGTGACAAAGGAGACAAAAGTGTGCCAAATAAGGAAAGAAGAGTGAATGTGAAATATAAAGCCGGAGGAAGGGATTTGGATGGAAGGGGATAGGAGGAGAGGGACAAAGGGCGATAAATTGGGAAATATGGGACTCTGGAATGGGAGATGAGCATTCAGGGGAGGGGAAAGCCACAGCATGGCGAGGGTGGTGGGAGATGCTGAGAGAAAGCAGTGAGGGTGGGGTAGGAATAAGAGAGGGGGTATTACTTGATTATGGAGAATTTAAACTTCATACCATTGTGTTGTAAGCTACCCAAGTAGAATATGAGGCACCGTTCTTCCTGTTGGTGTGTAACCTCACTCTGGAAATGGAGGAGGCCAAGGTGAGAAAAGTTGGTTATGGGAATGGGAGTTAAAATGTTTAGCAGCCACAAGCTCCAGTTGGCCTTGGGAAAGATAGCACAAATGTTTGGTGAAATGGTCGCCAAGTCTACACCTGGTCTTGCCGATGTTTAACGAGGCCACAATGCATGAGGTCGGAAGAGGTGCATGTAAGTCCTGGTTCGGGAGTCTCCAGCTGTTGGGAACATCTTGCCTGTGGATAGTCTGTCTATGAGGAACAGCAGCAATTGGGTTACACCGAAGATAGACACAAAATACTGGAGTATCACAATGGGACAGGCAGCATCTCTGAAGAGAAGGATTGGCTGATGTTTTGGGTCGAGACTCTTTAGTTTAGTTTTTTAAAGTTTAGTTTAGAGATACAGTGCGGAAACAGAACCTTCGGCCAACCAGCGATCCCCGCACATTCACACTATCTATGCACACTAGAGACAATTTTCACAGAACAAGTAGCCAATCAAGCTCCAAACCTGCACGTCTTTGGAGTGTGGGAGGAAACCAAAGATCGTGGAGAAAACCCATGTTCTCACGGTGAGAACGTATAAACTCCAAACAGCGCCCGGAGTCGGGATCAAACCTGTGTCTCTGGCGCTGCAAGCGCTGTAAGGCAGCAACTCTACCATTGCGCCACCCATCTTCAGATCTCTCCAATGATGCTGCCTGTCCCGTTGAATTACTCCAACATTTTGTGCCTATCTATAGTCAGTCTAGTTTTCATAGAATTTTGTGGATTTTTATGAGATTTCCTCTTATTTTTCTTTACAACAGTGAATAACCAACCACACAAACCCCGTTTTTCCTCAAGTGCAAGTCACACCATTGCAGGAATCAGTCTAGGATCCTTACTTGCACTCGCTCTATGCCATGGACATTCCACTCTGATGTAGATATCAAAACTGCTCACATAACTATCACCAAAGCCTTGGACAACTGCAGCAAGATACTTTTGCTCCTGTTGTCAAATCCTCTTGCTAGTGTACCATTTGCCTTCCTGCTTATTGCTGCAACTGTACGCTTTCTTTGTGCGCAAGGCCACCCAGATCTTGTTACACGTTTACTTTTCCTAATATATTGCCATTCAGATAATGGCATGTCTTTCTGGGTTCTTATAAACCAAAGCTTTGCATATTTACATTTAGAGGAAACAACTTCCCTGTGCTAACTTTATCAAAACCTTTCATCAGACCTGCTTCTCAGAGATACTATAGCAACCGGAACAAATCTATTTTATTATTGTTTAAATGTTGATTAGATACGCACCTCCCTTCACCCAACAACCTTTTGAACTCAATGGAATGTAAGCCAAGTTTATGTAGTCTGACTTCGTCATTAACTCTGAGCCTTGGGAACATTGTGGTGACCTTGGGAATAGTCTGGTGAAGTATTGAAATATCTACTTGAAGGCCAGTATCTCTCTCCTGAGCTCTAGTGGCCAAAACTGAACGTGCTACTTCATCGGGATCTGCAAAAAAAAAAAAAAAAAAAAAAAACTTCATTTCCTTGTTTTTGTATTTCAGATTCCGTGAGAGGAAAATCAATATTCCTTTTGAATTACTTTTTATCCAGTACACTTCTAGTGATCAATGCACATGGACATCCAAATCCCTTTGCCGGAAAGCATAGTTTCTGATGATTACTCTGATTTGCCTTTAACAAATCCAAGACCTGACAATGAATGTTATCTGTATTAATTTATCCATTCATTCCATTCCTTTGTTGCCATTTCCCTTGCCTCGTAACCTGGGTTCATCCTCGAGCTTGGAAATACATCCCTTTATCCCTTCACATCCTTCACTGGGGCTAAATATAGATCCCTACAGCTGAACAGTTGGGCTAAAGGAGCTGTTTCCACGTTGTATGACTCTTTGACTATGATCCACATGGGATATCTCAGAATATTCCACATCTACAAAGCCTTCTCCTAACTGAGAACAAAGAATATTCTCCAGGTAGTGCAGTCCATGCATCTAAAAATCATATTTTTCTATTTAGATAAATGATTTGCCGCTTTTGTTGTATTTCAAACAATAGGTAATGAAAACCAAGACTGGTGTGGAAAAGGTGGAGTTATTGCCTGGTGATCGTGACAACCTTGCCATCCAGACTCGAGGTGGGCCGGAGAAGCACGAGGTGACAGGATGGGTGCTGGTAAGCTTTCAATCCAGATGTGAGATTTTTAGCTAGTAACATAAGCTTTATAAAAGCGAGTGTTAAAACATTTATTTTGGATTTTACAGTGGATCTTGTACACTAACCAATTTTCAGCCTGTCCATTCTACCACAGAATATATCCTTTCAAACTGTTTCATTGGCTGCAAAGTGCTTTGGGCTGTCCTGAGGTTGTGATCAGTGTCTAATATGTTCTTCCTATATTTAATATCATGGATACCAATAAAGTAAAACATTTTCAGTTCCACTGCAGAGGTGAAGAAATATTTTTTGTTTCTCTGTGAGCATCTGTTGGATTGGTCATCCATTCATGACCAAAGTCCAGAATTTGTGTGTAATGAAAATACAAATTTCTAAAGGACAAATTAACCAAAATGGAAATTAAGTGGAGACCACGTCACCAGTTAGCATTTCATTTTCCCACACTAACTTGTGACAGATTCTCCAATTGTGGCTACACATTTTGTGTCTTACCATGCTCAGTTTTGTGCTTAATTCTGTCATTGAAAGGGTGAAAAAGCAGGGTTGAAAAACTCCCATCCAGTCTCCTCTAAAGAGACTTTAATGTTACCACTTCAGTTTGCATTTAGCATACGGCAGACAGTGGCTTTCACATATATATATATTTTTTAAATACATAATAGAATCCTCTAATCAAGAAAAAAACAAAAGTTTCTTCATATCTATTCAGCAAATGTAATTTTCTCTTAAGTCTATTTGTTAATTTTATCGAAGAGTGTAAATAAAGTTGAACTGCAACATGTTGCTGCCTTGTTACAAATTTGTAACTTGCATATCATAAAATGCAACTAAAATATTTGAACAAAGGATTAAAAAATGCAAAATATTCTAGATTAAGTCACCCAAACCCAAGTACTAACAGTATGAAATTTGCAAACCCTCTGAGGCAGATTATATAAGACATTAACTGCAGATGCTGGTACAAATCGAAGGTATTTATTCACAAAATGCTGGAGTAACTCAGCAGGTCAGGCAGCATCTCAGGAGAGAAGGAATGGGTGACGTTTCGGGTTGAGACCCTTCTTCAGACTGATGTCAGGGGCCGGGACCTTTCCTTTGTCCCGCCCCCCTGACATCAGTCTGAAGAAGGGTCTCGACCCGAAACGTCACCCATTCCTTCTCTCCTGAGATGCTGCCTGACCTGCTGAGTTACTCCAGCATTTTGTGAATAAATACCTCTGAGGCAGATTTGTATCTTGGTTCAGTGAACTCTGCATTAATTTCCAATTTTTAATAGTCAATAGTTCATAAGTCATACGAGCAGTATTAGGCTATTCAGCCCATCAAGTCTACTCTACCTTTCAATCATGGCTGATTTATCTTTCCCTCTCAACCCAATTCTCCTGCCTTTTCCCCATAACCCTTGATGCCTTTATTAACCAAGAATCTGTTCATTTCCACCTTAAAAATACCTAAATACTTGGCCTCCACATCCGTCTGTGACAATGAATTCAACTAATTCACCACCCTCTGACTAAAGAAATTCCTCATCTTCTTTCTAAAGGTACATCTTTTTATTTTAAGGCTGTGCCTCTGGTCCTAGACTCGTTTACCATGGAAACATCTATGGTTTATACACACATAAATCATACAAATGACACACATCTTTAAGGTAGCATGGTCTTCTTTTTTATTTATTTAGATATCTCCGCTCACTGAGGGGGATGCAGGAGAGTACGAATGTCATGCATCAAACACCAAGGGAGAAGCTGCAGCTACCGGAAATATACATGTGGTTGAAAAACTAAAAAGTAAGTTTAGCAATCTCTATAAGTAACATAGACATATCACATATGTCCTAGATACTTTCAAGATAACTGTATAAGTGTACTCTGGTAGTTTTTGATACTTATTCTTTTTTTAAATTCATGGTTTATAGATATGGTAGACAGTCCTTTTTTTCTAGGTCAGATATCAAATACTAGAGGGCACAGCTTTAAGGTGAGAGGGACAACGTTTAAAGATGTGCGGGGCATATTTTTTTTATACAGAGGGTGGTGAGTGCCAGGAATGCGCTGCTGGGGATGGTGTTGAAGGCAGATACAATAGTGGCATTTAAGAGACTTTGGATAGGCCTAGGGAATGGAGGGAGGGATATGGATAATGTGCAGGCAGAGATAGAGTGGTCTTGGCATCATGTTCAGTACATTGTGGGCAGAGTGGCCTGTTCCTGTGCTGCACTGCTCCTTGTTCTACGTTTATGCATAAGATCTCGGAAATTAAATAAAAAATGAATGAGAATTACATTTCATATTTGATTTTAAATGTATTAAACAGGTTTTTATTGCTGAAAACTTAGGAAAGAAAATGACACATAGTAGGGCTGTTGTTCCCATGCTTTACCCATGGCTAAATGAACAAGTTATTTGTCATCTGGAGGGGTTTGAGGAAGGGAGCCGAGAAAGAAAATTAGCAGAATGACGCATTAAATAAAGTCTTTGGAGAAAGTACACAATCAATGCGCAATCAGACAAGGTCAAAGATCAAAATCTTGATTAAATGGCATTTCGACAGCTGAAGTGGAGGGCAACTATGACAAGCAAAAGAATGATTGTATGAAGTTAATGAGACCAGATTATGTTGGATTACATTGTAGGATTCGATGTTAGAGATTGAGTGAGAAGGGGGATTGCAAGGCTATATTACATGATTTTATCATGAGAATGTTCAATAGACATCAGTAGTTTGAGGACAATGCTGGACAGTAAGAAATGATGGGTACAAGACAGGATGGGAGAGCGGTTTAGCATGCAATGAGATTTACAGAATGGAAGTTAGCCTGAAGGGAGAGAGATAAAACACCTCATTGACTGGTGTCGAAACAAACTCTTGCACTTGCACTATGTCAACAAGGTCCAGGAGGTAATGTGCATATGACACCAAACTCGACGACTTCAATATTTCACCTTTTCAAGACTGTAATGCCAACTTAGCTACTGCTGGAGAGCAAGTCTTCAGCAGTACAGCTTGTCTGGTTCCATACTCTTTTGTTGTATTTAATGCTTATAACGAAGATGGCTGACGACTGGTGTCTGTGGCATTGGGGACCTCGGCAGGAAGCTCCAATGAATCACAGCACAGAGTCTGCCTTGTTGAAGGTACACAACGACCTGCTTCTCGCCATCGACACCGGCGACTGTACAATCCTGCTCCTTCTCGACCTCAGCGCAGCGTTCGATACAGTGGACCACACCATCCTTATTGACCGTCTCCGGTACGCGGTTGGCATTGATGGCACTGCCCTGAGCTGGTTCGCTTCGTACCTCAAAGATAGGAGTTTCGCCATCAACATAGGCAGTTATTCCTCTGCTCCAGCTAGCCTCTCCTGCGGAGTTCCACAAGGCTCCATCCTAGGCCCCATTCTCTTCTCTCTATACATGCTCCCCCTTGGCCAAATCATTCAAAGGCACGGCATTTCTTTCCACTGCTATGCCGATGACACTCAGCTTTACCTCCCCCTGAAACCCAACCAGTCAAATTTAAACAGCCTCTTACACTGCCTTGAGGACATAAAATGTTGGATGGCACAGAACTTCCTCCAATTAAATGAGAGCAAGTCAGAGGTCATCCTATTCGGCCCCCCCGACTCCATCAAATCGATAACAGGCAGTCTTGGAAGTCTATCCTGCCTAGTCAAACCGCATGTCAAAAACCTCGGCATGATATTTGACTCTGCATTAAAATTTGATAAGCAAGTCAACGCTGTGGTAAAAGCCAGCTTCTTCCAACTTCGAACCATAGCTAAAATCAAACCTTTCCTCCAATTCGACGACACAGAAAAAATAATTCACGCTTTCATTTCCTCCCGCCTAGACTACTGCAACTCCCTATACACTGGGATCAGCCAATCTTCCCTGTCCCGCCTGCAACTGGTCCAAAACGCCGCAGCGAGACTCCTGACGGGTACCCGTAAAAGGGACCACATCACCCCGATTCTGGCCTCTCGCCACTGGCTCCCTGTATGGTACAGAATTAACTTCAAGCTCCTCCTATTTACGTATAAAGCCCTAAATGGACATTTCCCCCTCCTATATCAAAAATCTTCTAACCCCCCTCTCTAACTCCAGGTCCCTCAGGTCGGCCGACTTGGGGCTACTCACTATCCCGCCGTCTAGGCTTAAGCTCAGGGGTGACCGCACTTTTGCGGTTGCAGCTCCTAGACTGTGGAACAGCATCCCTCTCCCCATCAGAACTGCCCCCTCCATCGACTCCTTTAAGTGCAGGCTCAAAACCTATTTCTACTCCCTAGCGTTTGAGGCTCATTGAGGAGGCGCTGTGAACTGTTTGCGTGCTACTGTATGTTTCTTTTTTTTTCCTTAGTACCTAATCAGATGTACAGCACTTTGGTCAACGTGGGTTGTTTTTAAATGTGCTATACAAATAAAATTGACTTGACTTGGTACTTCTGGTTCAACTTGGTTGCAAATGCTTCACTTTTCTCTTCAGCACTTACATGCTGGGTTCATCCACTGCTGATATTTGTACTTTTCTACTATTTTTATGGGTACACTAGCACAAGTGTGCCCGTTGGGCCCGTCCTCGTAGGGTTTCCATTGTAGCTGGGAGGGGAGTGGGGAGGGAGGAAAGGGGGAGGGTTGGGGGGAGGGAAATGGGATGGGAGGGGGGAGGGAAATGGGATGGGAGGGGGAAGGGGGGATGGGAGGGGGGGAGGGAGGAGGACCTCCCCTTTTCCCAGTACCCCTCTTTCCCCGTTGTGCCCGTCCTTGTAGGGTTTCCATTGTAACCGGGAGGCGGGGAGGGAGGGGGGAGGGAGGAGGGAGAGGGGTAGGGGTGGAGGGAGGGGGACCACCTGTTTTCCCAGTACCCCTCTTTCCCTGTTGTGCCCGTCCTCGTAGGGTTTCCATTGTAACCGGGAGGCGGGGAGGGAGGGAGGGGGAATGGAGGAGGGGAGGGAAAGGGGGGGAGGGGAGGGGGGAGGTGGGAAGGGGGGAGGATGGGGGAACTCCCCTTTTCCCAGTACCCCTCTTTCCCCGTTGGGCCCGTCCTCGTAGGGTTTCCATTGTAACCGGGAGGAGGGGAGGGAGGGAAGGGGGAGGGAGGGAGGTGTGGAGGGAGAGGGGAGGGGGGAAGGAGAGGGAGAGGGGACCTCCCCTTTTCCCAGTACCCCTCTTTCCCCGTTGGGCCCGTCCTCGTAGGGTTTCCATTGTAACCGGGAGGAGGGGAGGGAGGAGGAGGGAGGGAGGAAGGGGAGGGGGGTGGGGGAGGGAGGGGGCCCGTCCCAGTAGGGTTTCCATTGTAACCGGGAGGGGGGGAGGGAGGGTGGAAAGAGCATCCCTCTCCCCATCAGAACTGCCCCCTCCATCGACTCCTTTAAGTCCAGGCTCAAAACCTATTTCTCCTCCCTATCGTCTGAGGCTCATTGAGGAGGCGCTGTGAACTGTTTGTGTGCTACTGTATGTTTCATTTTTTTCCTTAGTACCTAATCAGATGTACAGCACTTTGGTCAACGTGGGTTGTTTTTAAATGTGCTATACAAATAAAATTGACTTGACTTAACAGCTTTTCGCAACAATGTAGCATTGTGACGTCACACGCTGAATACCGCGGGAGGGGAAGGGGGGTCAGCTCGAGTTCATCTCACAGGGGCATTGTGACATCACAATGAAGATTAATCCGCACCGCAGCGCCCCCCTTCTGTCAAAACTTCGATAAGTCAGGGGGGGCAGCGCTTTAAAACCTCTAACTTAAAAAACATGCGACCAAATTAAATGAAAATATCGCGGCCGGTTAGCCGGGAGGTTGGTGATCAAGGTCAGTATGGGATTGGGAGTTAAAGTATTTAGCAACCAGGAGAAAATGTAGGTCTAGGCAGACTGAGCTGAGGTATTATTAATTTTTTCACCAACAGTCATGCACCATCATGATATCATAGTTTCTTCATCATCGCGAGGTTCAAAGCTTTAAACTCCACTGCCGACAACATTTGGAACTATTGTGGTTTGCCTTCAAGGGTAATTACATTCTAGTGATCATTCCATCTCAAATCCCATCAATACATACCACTAAAGTTAGATAATCCAGGATTGCGTGAGGTGGGTGGCCTTGGTACTGGTGAATAAAGTCTGCTATTATTTGGAAATGTAGATTTTATAGAATAGTTCTTCCAAACATTTGTTCTTGTAGGCTAGTGATACTCAGTCACTGTTGTTCTTGCTCCCTTTCAAATTGAATTTAAAGTTGCATTAAGTCAGCAACAGCCTTGCCAGTGCATGTCGGATAAACAGCACCGTGTTTCCTGAGGAAGCATTATGTTTATAACAAAGACTGCATATTGTTGCAGGAATTATATTCTGATACAGATAAATGCTAACTAAAGCCGATGGATGGTTATTCAAATGATGCACTGAAAAAATCTACAATAGAGAATGGACTCAACTATGTGGAAATTATTTTGCCCTCTTACCTCTCATGTTTTCTTTTGCAGAGAAAGCGTGAATTAAAATGAAGAATTAACGACAGACTGAACCATGAGCACAACTACCTGTAGGGAATTCTGTGAATAAGTACAGAATCTGGGTGGTGTTTATTTTCAATATATTACAAATTAAGTTTTATTGGGATCTTTCTCATTCTTGTATACTGTATTAATTCAGTGACTTGTGGTTTATGTATCTTTTATATTTAGTCTGCTTGCAATTAAATACTATAAATCAATAAGAGGAACGTAGCATTGTGTAATCAAGATGCAAAGATATGAAATAAAGTTTATACATAGCTTAAAATACAACATTTTATTTTTTTCACAACAAAACCTACTTACAACATTGGCAAAAAATAAATTTACCATTGAGAACATACAAATAAAAGGCACAGAGCATGTGTGGCTGAAATTCCAGACCGTGAATAAGTAATAACCTTTTCTGTACCATCTGGTGCACTCTGTTTTGCCAGACACATTTTACTTCATCAGTATTTTGTCACACTTTGACTGTGTGAAGATCATTTTTAGTTTATGAAATCATCATTCGTGGTGCAATACTCATTGACATCAACTCCTGGAAAAGAAGTTTGCAGGCATAGGGCAACCGTACCAACGAAATCTGCAAATCAAATAACAAGACAAAAAAAATAATCAAGATATAGAAACAAGGAACTGCAGATGCTGGTCTACCAAGGAAAGACACAAAATGCTAGAGTAACTCAGTGGGTTAGGCAGAATACCTGGAGAACATGGATGGATAATGTTTCAGGTCGGGACTCTTAACCATTATTGAAATTTTGTTCCCTTAATTATAACTTTACTGACATTCCTAACTGGTTACAGTCTATCATTTAAAATCATATTTGTGAATGAATCCTTTCTCAAAGTATTTAGTCACTCTTGAGAAAACAGAGCCACATTCTTCACCCAAACTTACAACTATATTGCAATCTTTATGAAGGGATAAATATTTAGGGTGGATGAATTCCAATCTAGCAGGCTGTTTTGCCCCAAACAATGTTAAGCTTCTGTTGTGATGTTGGAGCTGCACTCATCCATGCAAGCATGTGATGTGCCATGCAGGTGATGGGAAGTTTTTGAATGTCAGGAGGCGAATTACTGTCCAGCAGAAATCCAGTTTCTGACTTGCTGTTGTAGTCACAGTACTAATGTGGCCAGTGCAGCTGAATTTCTGATCGATGGGGACTCAGCCATAATAATGCCTTTGAGTGCAAAGGATCCTCTTTCTTTAATTGGACTTTATCTTTCTTCATCAGATTTCAATGTTATATCTGTGTATTAAATGTTGCACCCTTTGTCCTTTGTCTGTGGACATCTTGATTGTATTCATGTAGTCCTTTCTTTGCCTGAATAGCACACAAGCAAAAGCTTTTCACTGTATCCCAGTACAATTGACATTAATAAACTACACTGAAAATGGTTTGGTGGTCTTTTATTGGAGATGGATGTTACAATTGTAATCAAACACAAAATCTAGACATGCTGGAAATCAAATAATAACTGGTGAAGCAGCATCTGTGAAATGTTAACCAGCTAAAACAAAAGGTCAATGAACTATACTTTAGTCACATCTCTCCAGAAATGAAAGTGGGAGAATTTAAATAACTTTTGGAAAGGGCTTTTATAATGGAGATTTCCAACAGCTTTCCTCTACTGTATGCAAAATTTTGAAAGGGGAGGTTATTCATGCATTCTGTATTAGATTATTGCTTTTCTTTGTGCATGATCTGTTTTCTATACAGGGGGAAATACTTAACTAGGATGGCAATTCATCACATATGCTGAATGTTCTGTATGTCCAGATAGCATACTCATTCTACAAATCAAAAGATATTTCACTTCAACCAGCGCAACTTAAGAGAGTACAAGTACAGGTGGTTAAACTGCAACATAATTGTCCGATCTTTAGAAAAATCACTAAGCAGAGTTTGACACATACCTGAGTTTTATTACGGCATCCTCTGCATTCGTAAGTGTGTGTTCTAGTATTGGCAATTGCCATGAGCCCGCATAGATTGCATACGTGCACCTGATATGGATCAGAAACCTCAAATAGCCTCTCTCTCAAAAACTGGGCGGCACCGTGAGCAATCTGACAATCTCGTTCCATCTCCCCAAAACGTAGACCACCGTCGCTGAAAGAAAAATCAAATCAAACATCAAACTTTACTGCTGGGAGTCAAAGGCTTGAAAAAGGTTTGTAAATGAAAGTCATTTGTCTTTCTGAAAGTTTTCCCAAATCGTGTTTGAACTCCTTATCCAGATACCTGCCCCATCCCACCACACTTATGTACAATGGTCTTAGGTGATGGAAATGGAGCCATGCCTGGACTTCAACATGATTATCACTCTTCCAGGACATTAAGCATTTATTCCATCCACTCTTAATACATGAAAACATTATTTTCATTTTTTTAAATTCACAATTATGAACATGAAGCATTAACCACCTACAAGATCATTGGGTATTTTGAAAACTCTCAAACCCTTGTTCTTTCTCATCCAGGATAATGTCTGCAAAGCATGGAATAACTCTGACCTAAGCCACACCATGCAACAAGTAAATATATTTGTTTCTCTATTATTTATGGAAAACAAATGCTGCAATTACCCAACAGAATTTTGTGAATACTGACTCCACAGAAACTTGATCGGTTCATGGCATTTAAGCATTTAAAATGAAAACATATTCAATTATACTGGACACAAAGTGCTGGAGTTACTCAGTAGGTCAGGTAGCATCTCTGGGAAAACATGGATAGGTGCTGTTTTGGTTTGGGTCCTTTCTTCAGACTTCCATGTCTGAAGAAGAATCCCAACCCAAAATGTCATCTATCCATGTTCTCCAGAGATGCTGCCTGACCCACTGAGTTGCTCCAGCATTTTCCCTATTAATATTAGCCAGCATCTGCAATTCTTTGTATCATATCATATCATATCATATATATACAGCCGGAAACAGGCCTTTTCGGCCCACCAAGTCCGTGCCGCCCAGCGATCCCCGTACATTAACACTATCCTACACCCACTAGGGACAATTTTTACATTTACCCAGCCAATTAACCTACATACCTGTACGTCTTTGGAGTATCTTCAATAATTCTAGGCCAGTTACACCACCATTACTGCGGAAAGTGTCTCAAGAATTTGATAAATTTAATAATTTAAAACTAAACTGGAAAAGAAAGGTTTTGATATCCAAAAGATCAAAAGTAGCAAGTAATTAATGTAAGATCATAAATAGCAGGTGGTCCATGTGGCATTACACTGGAATATTAATCAAAACTGCTACAACTTCAAAAACAAGTGAAATACATGCCGTTTCAGCTTACCGAGATCTACCCTCCATAGGTTGTCTATTAAGAATCTGAACAGGTCCTCGTGCACGAGAATGAATTTTGTCATCCACCATATGTTTCAGACGTTGGTAGTAAGTGGGACCAATAAAGATCTGTGATGTGAGTTTACGCCCTGTGAATCCATTGTATAAAACCTAAAACGAGAGGGAATACGTTATGAAATGTAAAAATTTTGCTTTAGTGCAAACAAAGACGACTGGGTTTCCTCTGGGCGCTCTGGTTTTCTCCCACGTCCCAATGATGTGTGGGTTTGTAGATTAATTGGCCTATGTAAATTGCCCCTAGTCCGTTGGCAGTGAATGGAGAAAGTAGGATAATATAGAACTATGTGTGAACGGGTAATCGATTGTTGGTGTGGACTTGGTGGGCTGAAGGGACTGAATCCATGCTGTATTTATAAACTAAAGACGTTGAACAAGCTAACTAGAATATGGAGCATTATGAAATAGCTTACAAAAGATCTTTCCACTAGAAATATCAACTAATTTGTGAGCCCCATGTGAGTAAAATATTGATAAATCCACATTCCCAAAGCAAGTCCTTTGCATTTAAAAAAAAATCCAGTATGGCATATTTAAATGTTTTTAAGTACTCAATCGTAATTTATTTCATATTAAGGACAAGAAAGAGTTGATTCATTTGATTAATAATAGATATCCTAACGGGGAGTTGGCGTTGGAAATTAGCAGTTAGATTTAAATGGAATCTTTAATTCAGTCTTAACTACTGTCCATAAATTTGGGTTTGAAACATAGTCAGTGAAGAAATTAGGTGGTGTTTTTTGACGAATATTAGGATACCAATCTTATTTTTGTGTTATACATATTCAGAAAGTGATGCTGTAGCATGCCAAGAACATCATGTCACAGAGCTTAGAGCCACATTTGTAGCTGAGTGCATCTTGGACTGATTTATCCAAGAGACCTGTTTAAACAAAAAAGCACAGAGTCAAAAATCTCAGATTGGTGTGGTGCTGCATGTCTTATGTTCTGTGAACTTTTACGAAAACTTCAACTTGGTATTGTTGATTTGTTTTGGACTACACTGGAATGATTCAAACTATCTTCATTCAAATTTTGACCAAAACCTGTCATGATAACTTCATCAGCTGCCAACAATAGACAAAAGAGACGGAGTAAATGTGGATTTAGAGGATGCCAAGTTTCAAATAAAAAGACTACTTTCCTGGAGGCCTCTCTGTTCATTAAGTGTCAGACTGTTTTAGTCTAGGCTCAGAAACTGACAGAAGGCAAATTCATCTCACAATACTCAAATTGTGAGACCAGAGGGTTGACAATGTTTGTATTATTATACAGCTCTCATTAAAAAGCTGTGCCAGGTTGTACAAATTATCTTCCGTGTGCATATATACATAAAGGGACAATTACCTCATTGCCTCGGAGGTGGTACCCATAGTCTGATAATAGGTTAGAAATCTTCTGCACATTAACCGCATCATTGAAAGGTGTTGCGTCACCAATTTCACCCTTATTTGCTGATACCTAAAAGCATAACAAATGAATCAGGGTATAAACAATTCTATTTTTATTAAAACAGTTAATTTCTGACAGACCAAACATACCTTTCCTTGCAGACACTCAATCAAGTGGCCAATCGTCATTCGAGAAGGAATGGCATGTGGATTGATTATAATATCTGGGGTGATACCTTCGCAAGTGAATGGCATGTCCTAAAATGAAAATAAAATTGAAGCATTTATAACTTACTGATGGGGAGAAATGGTTGAAAGCATTGCAGGCACAAGAGACAGGAGATACTAGAACCTTGAGCAAAACAAAGTGAAGGAACACAGCACACAAGGAAGCATCTGGGGAGGGAAATGAACAGACAACATTTCAGGTGGGGACCTTTCTTCAGACGGATTCAGAAGAGCATTGGTCTGAAGAAGGGCCATCTGTCCACTTCTCTCCACCGATGCAGTCTGACCCACTGAGTTCAACACCTATCCTGTATACCATTTTAAATAAATGGTATACTGCAGATTATTACAAGATGCTTCATAAGATACCAAACAAAATCTGACATAATACTACAGAAGGATTAAGGCAGAAGTCTTAAACTTAAAATGCAAAAAGGTACAACCTCCATTCTAGTTGCAATGGAAGTAAAGTATATGCAAACTAATCTTAGCCCCAAGCTTCATGATTGCTGCCCACTCTAGCTCCACAGTTCCAATAAGTTTCTATAACTGCTTGGCTCCCAACACAATGTGAGTAAGCCACTGCTACCCTTCTGTAAGGCACTTGGTCATAGTTGCCAGGAGATAAAGCCCAACCCATAAGCCAGCTTAAAAGCCTTTTGACAGTTTGTATCATTAAAAGGTACTTTCATTGTTCCCATCTGATTATCGGGCATCTGCAGACAGTTGGATTTTTGCAATAAATTAAATTATAAATATAATGAAAACACACAAAAGAGTTATTAATTAATAATGCACACACACTGAAATAAGGAAAATAAACTAAAGGTTGGCACGGTGGCGCAGCGGTAGAATTGCTGCCTTGGAGCGCAAGAGACCCGGGTTCAATCCTGACTACGGGTTCTATCTACGGAGTTTGCACTTTCCCCCCTGTGACCTGCGTTGGGTGTTTCAGAGATCTTCGGTTTCCTCCCACACTCCAAAGGCGTACAAGTTTGTAGGTTTTTTGGCTTGGTATAATTGTAAATTATCCCTTGTGTGTAGAATAGTGTTAGTGTGCAGGGATTGCTGGTTGGGGTGAAATCTGTGGGCAGAAGGGCCTGTTTCCACTCTGTATCTCTAAACTTAAAAACACCTACCTTTTGATGGTCAGCAACCCATTAAAAATGCACAGCTATGACTGCTGTGAAGTTGAAAAGCCTGATACAAAGTGCATCAGGCCCCTCAGTTCAACAATTTACTAACTTTTCCCAGACCCAGTCATGAGCTTAACTGCAGGGGAAAAGGTTAGTCAGAATTTTTAGACTTCTATATTGCACTTCTCTGAAATGGAAACCTAAAAGGAACATGCTGATGAGCAAGCCATCAGCACCCTCCTGTTCAAAACATTGCCAAAGTACAATTAAGCAAATGAACTATCTATCTATATATATATATATATACTCTCGGTTTGTTTGTGTGTATATGTTTATGTGAGTACCACCCCTCTACACTGCCAAAACGGTGCAGAACAGCGCAACAATTTTAGGCCCAATCTACCCACCATTCCCCTGTGGTGTGAATAAACCCACTTTTGTTACTTTTTTAAAAACAATTTACCTAATAAACTTTAATAAATGCGCACCCCCCCACCCGGGAGGACCAGCACGGTCCCGGCTTGCCCCATGCCTGACCTTCCTCCCATGGTGCAGCGCGCCGCAGAGGCGACGGTAGAGGGTCCAACAAGATGGCCATCCCCACCGATCGCAGCAGGAGAAATGGGGCCGAGGTCAGTGCCTTCTCATATCCACTCTCGCCCACCCACGGCCCCGGGAGATGCTCCCCGCCCGGCACGGGGTCCTTGCCGTCGCCAGCGTTCCCCGCCGCAGATTGCAGCCGAGCTGCAGGAGACGCTTCCCGGGGCACTCCACGCCTGGCAAAGGCTCCACGGTTGGGCTGAGGGAGGGGAGGGGAAGTGGGGAGGGAGGGGATGGGGGAGGGGAGGGAGGGGGATGGGGAGGGGTCAAGGGGAGGAGGGGGTGCTGCACCAATGCAGGAGCGGTTTGGACCCAACGGGTCCACTTGGTCTAGTAGGTAATAAAATTACATGTGCTCACTGATCAAAGGTAGAAGGCAATCTAATTAAACATTTATTTTAATAGTGAAACAGAAAAATGGATTCTAAAACATGGTCAGAGACTATTTTTCTTTAATTACTGCCTGGCTTGCTGAACAGTTCCAACAATTCCACTTTTATTTTAATAATTCCAGTCTGCTGTTCAGATTTTGGCACTCAACTATTTGCCCAACAATTCAGATCCATTTTCTGAACCCATAACTCATGAATACCTCACCTCTTGTCTGTACTGGATACCACATGTACCCTTCTGGCCATGGCGACTGGCAAATTTATCTCCAATTTGTGGAATTCGGACAGATCGCACCTGCATACAAAGAGCATGTGGATTATGCATGACTAATAAAGTGAGAAGTGATATAATTGTCTTTTGAACTTTTTTTTGGTTTGTACCTTAATGGAAAGGTCAAAATAGTGTAATATCTGCCTGAATTATATCAATGGTTCACAAACAAAAATTATTACACTGATTGATCCATTTTCAGTTTTGCAAGTCATTTCTCTTTTCAAGTATCCAAATATATATTTTTATTCCCCTAAATTTAAAAGCACCTTTTTATATTTTATAACATTAAAAAGCCCTCTAATTTAATGAGAATGTGGCATGTTTTAGACACATTGAGATGATGAAAACAGCCACTCCATTTGAACCATGTCAGTTTACATAAAGAAGGTACTCCAACAATACCTTTAGACTGGATATTCCATGATTTTGACTCATCGGAAGAGTGGCACTATATATCCCAGCCGGAATGGAGCACCACTTGATGCAATATATTCTATACCCAATACACATTGCAGCTATGGTATGGCAATGTATATTTAAAATGGTGGAAAGGATGCTGGCTGGCATACATTTTCTTTATTTTTTTGAAGATCTATACATACAGCAATTGGAGATATTTTATTATCAATTCCTTCCCACATCAGTGGCCAAAGTATGTGACAATTCAAATGAATAGTTATCAGGATGTTGATGCTGGAGAGTTACAATGTAAGCAATTGTCAAGAGGTGACTAAACTCCCTCTTGATGAATGGAAGAACACGAATGAAATATCCAAGGACATTTGGGTCTAAGACTTAGGGAACTGAAGGAACTGCAAACACTTGAAATAACTGATCCCCTATTCCCCTTTCCTGGAGAGTCCCTCATATCCAATCACCGGGGGCTTAAATAAAAACCAAGAATGCTGGAAACCACATCGCCAGAAAGAGAAACATAACTAACAAGAGACAAAGACACTCTTTGATCTGAAACATTAATTGTTTCTTGTTCCACAGATGCTGTCTGCCAAGTTGAGTGTTTGTAGCATTTTGTTTTTGTTTCAGATTTCCAACAATACCCGCAATTTATTAATTTTCAGTCGCTATTGATTTAAGGGCTCCAGGGTGACATTTTTACTGAAATATTACTTGATATCACAGGTGGTCATTTTCCCCTTTGGAATTTTGTTTCTAACCACGTTTGGTCCAGGGCTTCTTCACCACCCCCAACACATAGATCTGAAAAGCCTTATGAGCTGGGCCAAACAAATCAAAGAAATGAATTCTTGCTAATTTGAATCTCAGGTGCAACAGTGATAGATAACGACACCAGAGAAAGGCAGATCATTAGAAATGCAAATTTGGATTGGGGAACACTTTAAAAGACATCTGTGCGCCACCATTATTCCACACTTCACAAAACACTTAAAAAAAAGAAAGAAATAAAAGCAGATGTATTCTGATGCATTACCCTAATTTTGCAAAATTTATATCCCTCCTGGTTTAACGTCACCATGACCTGGTCCACAATGCCAGTCTCACTTGTCCGCAAGAAGGTGCTGCAGTCTCGTTTTGTATACCGCCGGTTTGTGCTGTCAAGCTCATCTTCATTTTCCGGCAATGTTACAGTTTTACCAATGATCACATCGTCGCCTGACACCCTCACACCAGGTGCTATTAATCCATCTTCATCCAGCTTCTCATAAATAGCATGTCTCATGCCTATAAAGATAAAGGATACATCACAACAAGAGTAATAACTAACTTTTTGGTTAAACTTGACTGGCCAAACGAAAGTCAGGAATATTTCTAAAGATACCAACAGATATATTTGTGATAAAAAATTATCAAAGTTTTGATCACTCAGAAGCACCATACAAGATGCTAGTTTTATTTTACATAGGCTACTCAAGTTAAGTGAAATTAACTTTTGAAAAATCTACCCTTCAATGAATGGATGCAGAACAATTCAAAACTTTTAATCATCTCAATAATATATATTTTTTAATTAAAAACAGTCCAAACAAATACTGCTTATTTGCAGACTAGCTCTTGTTCATCTCTGCAAAATCGAAGCATTGACAAGATAAACAGTTGAAAGAGTATGGGTGCATCCTTGGTTCGATTGGTACAGAATGATATAAATCCAACTGTTACAAATAGAGAAAATGAAACATACTCAAACAATTTTTCATTTGTTCACGGCATATATTCTCAAGCAGATTTTCCACTAACTAGCTATCTCTGTTAGAACAGCAAGCATGTGTGCATTTAGGTTAGGACAGGAACAGACTGAAATGCCGCATTTTTGTGTTTCATTGCTCACAAATACGATAGGTTTAGGGATGTAACCAGTAGTGACGAGACTCCAATAAAATGTGAATGCCATAAGAGTAAAGAAGAGATTTGTAAGTAAACGAGAAGCGTAACCCCCAGACTTAATCTCTACCATTATTAGAGAAAAGGGAGTCTTATAGAAAAGAAAATGTCACAATATCTTAATGAAGTCATTAATCAAATCTGCACAGCAAACCCAAACATTAAAATGTGAATAGACAACATTTTACAATTCAGATCTAGATTGACAATTAAAATGAATTCTGGCTCACCCTGGCAAGTTTCTCGTGTAGGCCTCTCAAAAACCTCCTCCTGCTCAAAACCTTTTTTGGATTCTTGCTCTTTATATGAACGGTAGAACACAGACCTATTAGGACAGAAATGTACTTATTCAGAAAACAAAAACACAGGAAAAAAATGGTTTAAATAGACTTTAAAAATTAAAGGCTTACACACAAAAGTGCAACACACCTGAAATAGCCTCTGTCCACTGCAGACCTATTCATGATGACAGAATCTTCTTGATTATAACCAGTGTACGAAGCAATTGCTACTATAGAGTTTATACCTAAAATACACAGAAAATGAAAGTTTCCTCAAAATTCAAAATAATCTCCAGTTATTTTTCAAACCTTAGAATAAATGTTAAAGTTTACTTCAGTGCTTGACTAGGGAACTCATGCAAGTGAAACACATATAATAGAAAGTAATATAACATTTTAAACACATTAATTTAAAGTTTAAAGTTGCCATATAGTTATGATAAAGATGATGCTTTCAAGATAATTTTCAGTATGAAAAGATTACACAACATTTAACTACTCACCATCAGCCAGGAAAGATCGATCAAAGGACTTCATATTTCCACAACCCTAATAGTATTCAAATATGTTATCAGGTTTAACACAATGGAGAGATTGGGATTGAATACAAAGATGCCATCTACAGTGATTCCATATACCCGCAACATTTAGAATGTTTATTTTATTTGTCACTCACCAGCTGGCAGCTCCCTGAATCGCAGGTACTCCATGGAACGTGTTGTAACAAGGGGCTTTTGTGGGTAGTACAGTACATGTGCTAGAGTGTCCATTCGCACATGAAAGTTGGTAATATAAACTCCCATAGCTTGTTTACCCATGGCAGATTGATATGTATTTCTGGGAGACTAGAACAATGGAAGGATAAAGGTAAACAGACCGGAAAATCAACATTCATATGAATAGCCACTTTTACTACAAACCTGACAGAATATATATTTAAAAATTCTATTCAACTTAACTATAAAAATGATAAAGCAACTAGAACTGATAATAATAAAGGCTATTTATGATAAACAACATTTCTTCTAACTTCCAAAGATAGTGAAAAACAAAAGATAGACACAAAATGTTGGAGTAACTCAACGGGACAGGCAGCATCTCTGGAGAGAAGGAATGGGTGACGCTTTGGGTCGAGACCCTGGTCAGTCTGAAGACGGGTCTCGACCCAAAACTGAGTTACTCTAGCATTTTGTATCTATCTTTGGTTTAAACAAGCATCTGCAGTTCCTTCATGCACAGTTAAAAACAAATCAGTTAAACTATTAGTGAAATGGAAAGGAGAGAGGACAGGAGAAAGACAAAGATATCAGCTGGATTGGTGGAACAATCTCAATGGAAGGTGGGAAGACTAACCAGCAAGCAAATGGAAGTGGTGATTTTGCAGGGAAGGGTGGTTGGTTCAAAAGCTTAAAGAACTTGGAAACATTTTTTTGGTGGTGGTGGGAGGGGGGCACAAAGAAAGTGAATGAACTCACAGCCTAATAGTTGCAGTGGTAGTAAGGAAGGGAATCCAATGTTAGCACTCATTTTGAGAGGACTAGAGAAAGCATTAGTCAGACACATTTGGAGTATTGTGAGCAGTTTTGGGCCCCATATCCAAGGACGGTCCAGAGAAGATTAATGAGAATGATCCCAGGAATGATAGTGTAAACATATGATGAATGTTTGACAGCTCTTAGCCATACTCACTGCAGATTAGAAGGATGAGGGGGGACCTCATTTGAAACTTACCAAATAACGTAAGGCTCGGACAAAGTGAATGATTCCACTAGTAGGAGAATCCGGGACCAGAGGGCATTTTTAAAGCTGAGATTGACAGGTTATTGATTAGCGGGGGTGTCAAAGGTTATGGGGAGAAGGAAGGAGAATGGGGTTGAAGGGAAAGATGGATTGAATGGCTGCATAGACTCAATGGGCCAAATGGCCTAATTCTGCTCCTATGTCTTATGAACATATATTTTTTTAATTGGGTCCCAAAGGAAAAATAGATATTTATTTAACATGCATTGGAAAGGTGGGAGGAGCTCTAGTGCATGACTAGGTCCTGAAGTCAAAAGTCATCTATACCCTAGCGGGTAGCCTGAGAAACTGGGGCAAGGAGATCAGACTGCATCATGAACAGGCGCAACCTTTTCAGATCAGGGAACACAATTTAAAAAGGTGGGAAAATAGCTAATGAATTATACAATGTTTCCCCCCTACAAATCATGTGTTATACAACTCTACTTGGACCATGAGATGTGACTAGACATTCCCTCAATGCCACCCAGTGGTCAAAGTGTGCAAATATCTAAAGGCCACAATGCACATTTTGCAAGAGCTAACACTAAATGAAATTTAATTTTGGAAGCGCACATCTCATCCATAATAGCAAACTACAACAGGTTTTGTAGGTAAATGGGTTATTATTAAAATGGAAACATCTCAAATCCTAAAGTTATCGTTGTGTATTAGAATTAGTAGAGAGAATTGCAAGAACATAAACCAAACACCAACATGTGTATTCTGAAAAAGTAAAACATGAGAAAATAATTAATTTTACTTAACTGATTTAAGTAGGTCTCTATAGAAGAGGATAACCTCATTTATAGGAGGTAGGTTAATGCAGCAAAGTCACCATCAAATTATGTTTTCAAGAGCCAAAATAAATTTTAGAATCGGCCCAGTTAGGAATAAAGAGAATAGACAGAGCTTGTTAGCCCAAATGTAAACTGACATGTGAAATGAATTATCAGTGAAAGCGACTGAACCAAATTGTAAAGTTGGGTTCCAGAGGTAATAGATGTGATGTGGAAAGAGATCAAGAGCTTAAAGCAACTTTTACTAACATACAACTCTCGTATTATTTGTTACCATTGAAATGTTCTTACATTAACTCAGAAATTATGACAGCATGCTCCTGGTTGAAAATCAATTGCCATGGTGTTAGTTATATCTTTCAACCTAAAGCTCATTTTGGATTACTCACCTGGTTATGATCGGGGAATGGAATAATCGATGCACAAACACCAAGTATCATTGATGGATGAATCTCACAATGTGTATATGTTGAACAGTAAGCAACACCTTTTTCCTGCAGATCATCAGGAGTCATAGCCAACATCACAGTCTCCTCTTCCAGGGTATCAATATACTCCACCACACCACTTGCCACGAGGTCCTGCCAACTGAGGTTGGAAACGAACCTGGTCAATTCTTTCAACCAAATATTGGGTGATAAATCTGTCAAACACTAACGCAAACGAAATAAACTTTCCCAGGTCCAAAAAGAAACATTCATGTAATTCTTTTATGACACAATCAGATTGCAGCAAATTTAGCAGTTTCTGCACAGGGATGTCTGATGAATACTGATGTGGTAATAAACTGCAAGGAGAACCTCTCTGCACCTTCTGACTAATGGGTGGAATCTTTTAATCATTAAAGAACAAATCTGTTCAATTTCTTACCCTAAATATGACACGTTTAGCAGAGTAAGTATACCACTGGTGTGTCAATCTGGATTTTTGTCATTTCTCTGAAGCAAGCCTTAAAACTATGATGGAAATGAATGAAGGAAGAATGGCAGGTACCAACAGTAGACGCACTTTTGAGCAACAAACCTTACCGTTTATTGTGCACTAGTATGCTCAAAGAAAGTTATTTTCCTTTAAAGGTGGACAAGCTGCTATTCTAGAAGTGAATACTCTTAATATATTGCATCAGGTTTGAGGCACGGTCAATCCTGTAGCTCCAACCCAAAATGAAATTCTAACAAACCTAATTCAATGTAGCTTGAAATTTTTTTTAATGATGCATTCGTTTTAAACAACTTTTTGAATATTTATTTTCTTTCATTTTTCGGTCCTTGCCTAAACCACAAGCAGAAGCCACAAGACCCGAAACATCACCATTCCATCTCTCCAGAAATGTTGCCTGTCCCACTTTACCCCAGCTGGTGTAAACTAGTATCTGCAGTTCCTTCCTACACATACTATTTATATAATGCCCTGGCTTTTTTTTTTTTTAGTACTGCTGAACACTGGTCCTGCAGTTTGACCCAACTTAATTATTAAAAACTGAATACTTTTTAGGTAACCTGGATATTGGAAAGATACTTTCATGTTGCATTGATCCAAATCCAGGGGTCTCAAGCATGATGAATTGCTTGTTGGAATAAATGAATAAATAAATGAATTGCTGTTGGAATAGACAATAGGTGCAGGAGTAGGCCATTCGGCCCTTCGAGCCAGCGCCACCATTCAATGTGATCATGGCTGATCATTCACAATCAGTACCCCGTTCCTGCCTTCTCCCCATACCCCCTGACTCCGCTGTCTTTAAGAGCTCTATCTAGCTATCTCTTGAAAGCATCGAGAATTAGTCTCCACTGCCTTCTGAGGCAGAGAATTCCACAGATTTACAACTCTCTGACTGAAAAAGTTTTTCCTCATCTCCGTTCTAAATGGTCTACCCCTTATTCTTAAACTGTGGCCCCTGGTTCTGGACTCCCCCAACATTAGGAACAAGTTTCCTGCCTCTGATGTGTCCAATCCCTTAATAATCCTATATGCTTCAATAAGATCCCCTCTAAATTCCAGCGTATACAAGCCTAGTCGCTCCAGTCTTTTAACATACGACAGTCCCGCCATTCCTGGAATTAACCTAGTGAACCTAAGCACGCCCTGATTAGCAAGAATATCCTTCCTCAAATTTGGAGACCAAAGCTGCACACAGTACTCCAGGTGCGGTCTCACTAGGGCCCTGTACAACTGCAGAAGGACCTCTTTGCTCCTATACTCAACTCCTCTTGTCATAAAGGCCAAAATGCCATTAGCTTTCTTCACTGCCTGCTGTACCTGCATGCTAACTTTAAGTGACTGATGAAGAAGGACATCCAGATCTCATTGTACTTCCCCATTTCCTAACTTGACACCATTCAGATAATAATCTGCCTTCCTGTTCTTTCCACCAAAGTGGATAACCTCACATTTATCCACATTAAACTGCATCGGCCCACTCACACAACCTGTTCAAGTCACCCTGCATCCTCATAGCATCCTCCTCACAGTTCACACTGTCACCCAGCTTTGTGTCATCCCCAAATCTGCTAATGTTACTTTTAATCCCTTCATCTACGTCATTAATGTATATTGTAAATAGCTGCGGTCCCAGCACCGAGCCTTGCGGTACCCCACTAGTCACTGCCTGCCATTCTGAAAGGGACCCGTTAATTCTGTTTCTTGTCTGCCAACCACTTTTCTATCCATGTCAGCACCCTACCCCCAATACCATGTGCTCTAATCTTGCCCACTAATTTCCTATGTGGGACCTTATCAAAGGCTTTCTGAAAGTCCAGGGACACTACATCCACTGGCTCACCCATGTCCATTTTCCTAGTTACATCTTCAAAAAATTCCAGAAGATTAATCAAGCATGATTTCCCCTTCGTAAATCCATGCTGACTCATAACGGTCCTGTTACCGCTCTCCAAATGTTCTGCAATTTCTTCTTTTATAATTGACTCCAGCATCTTCCCCACCATTGATGTCAGGCTAACTGGTCTATAATTTCCTGTTTTCTCTCTCCCTCCTTTCTTAAAAAGTGGGATAACATTAACTACCCTCCAATCCACAGGAACTGATCCTGAATCTATAGAACATTGGAAAATAATCACCAATGCGTCCACGATTTCTAGAGCCACTTCCTTAAGTACCCTGGGATGCAGACCATCAGGCCCTGGGGATTTATCAGCCTTCAGTCCCATCAGTCTTGCAGAACTTGCTGATATTGTTATTTATCAATAACAATAGCAATAGAGCCACTTAAGGGATATCTAAGGGAAACGCATGAGAGTAAAGGAATAGAAAAGCTTGCCGATGGGGCTGGGGAAAGAGAAGCCTCAGAAGCTGCATAAATATTGATGCAAACTGCACATGGGCTAACTTGTCTATTTAATTCGAAAAAGCCAAGCCCATTTTTTGAGTGAATGGTAAGCGGAAAGTCGAAAAACAGTGTTATTTGTGTATTCATATGAATGCTGTGTTTTCCATTACATACCTGTAATTGTTATACTCTCGTTCTTTTAGCTGATCAATGTGCCTTTTCTTCAGCAGAAGTTTCTGTTTCTCTACAATCAAAAGTGGTCGACAAATTCTACCCGCATCTGTATAAATCCTAATTTCACGTTCACGTATATCTCTCACCATGGATACCTTAAGGAAAACACATCTGTTGTTAAATTAAATGATAACCTCTCACTATGTTCTTAATAGTAACATTATTGTAGGAGCCATTTTGTGTTTATTAGCTATCTTAGCATATTATTATATTATTTTATATCCTACAGTATTATTTTTGGACACCAGGGGGTTGTCGTGAGATAATACTAGGCTTACGTATATGGACTGGGAGGAGCCATGAATTATGAGTATAATTCAGCCAGTACTGACGTAAAGCTTCAGTGATACCAGGAGTCTGCTAGACATAGGGTTCTAGCAGGCCACACAAGAGAAGCCAAGCCTACTAAACATAGGGTTTTAATAAGTCAGTAACAGGATACAAAGGAGTGACAGTGAGATACTATGTTCTTACCAAACAAACAAGTAAACGACGGGAGATATACTAATCTGTTTGTATTTCTATTTCAATAAACGACTAACTGAACTGCAACGTCATGAAGATCTCTCTGTTGTTATTTGCGTCAAGAAATATCGCTCCACCACCTTCGTCAACGGTAAGCTTAAGGACTTTATTGAGAAGGACTAAGTTGCCGCTACAATTGTAAGAACTTACCTTGCCAGAGTGCAATTGCAAGAACTTATCTTAGCCAGAGTGCTATTGTAAAAACTTCCTCAGCTGGATTGAATAGATCAAAACTATCCTCGGTGAGTGAAGAGAAAGTAACCCGTCTCTAAGAGTCATTTAAAGTTGCAAGTGGCTCTAGGAGGGAGATTGGAGCTTGGAAATCGACTAGTGGTACAGGGATTGTTTTGTTTTGCACGCCTGTACCGAAAACAGACTGATAAAGGTCATTACCTGCGTTGATCTACTACGGAGATTGGAAACTTCGTAAGCCTTCGCACAGGAATTATAAGTTCTGCATTAAGCTTTATTGGAAAGCTGTTTATCAGAAACTGTATTGGAAAACGGCTTTTGTGAGGAATGCTGAGAACAAAGAAATGACCTTGAGCATTGCTAGTTATCAGTTTTGTGACAAGATGGCGACATCAGAATGGATTCCCAAGGGGAAAATGGTTTTTCTTCATTTTGTGAATCTTCAAAGTCCTCTTACGTCTTGGAATGGTTTGCAATCCCGAAAAGCCAGCGTGAGATTGAAGAAGAAAAACAGAAGAAAAGAGAGTTGAAAATAAAAGAACAATTGAGAAGAAAGAATGTTTGAACTCAAGATATAAACAAGCTACCAAGTTAATGGAAATGACGAAAGAGCTAATGAAATCAAGTAAAAATGTAAATGAAGTACGATTCAACTTGATTCAATTCAACCAGCTCAATGATGAGATTGAGGAACAAGATGAACAATTGAAAAACAAAGAATTGTCAATTGAACAGAAGAGAAAACAATTGGAAATGGAGCTCGAATGGGAGAGCCAGAAGGAACAGCTGAGAAAACGGAAGGATTGGAAATAGATGCTGCAACAGCAGCAGCCAAGACAAGACTCAATGTACTTGAGGCTAGGAAATCAAGATACAGCTCGACAGTAGCTGATGGGATGAACTCTTATTTGAAAAGAGGAACTATCAAAGGCCCTATCTTTGCTAAGGCAAGAGAAAAGCCGCAAACAGCCAAAAGCAGTTTGGTAACGACTACAGAACCTGTAGAATCACAAGTGCAAAAAGATCATCCTGAAATACTTCATATTGAACAAAAGGACAACGAAAATAAACCATAACAGAAGGAAACGCCAATTGCGGGGGATGCTATTCTCTCATCTCAAACGTGTGGGCATATCGGGGCTAGTGATGAAACCTGCATCTCCTCCAAAGCAGTCCAAGCTGATCCATTGGCTGGGGCATCTGGTCCTGAAAATACTTGTCTGAGCACAGAAATGACTGACACCAAATGACTGTGAATCTTCAGATCAAGAAATGATAGAACTGGAAACTTCAGGGGACCCAGCACATCTTGAAGACATTTCAACCAAAGTAATTGCTGAAAAAACTAGTTCTGCAGAGAACTCTACAGTTTTTGTCGATGGTGGAAAACTAAATGAATTAATCACCAGCAAAGCTGAAGATGACCATCCAGAAATCTCTGTTACAAATGGAACTACCCTGGATGGTGAACTGAGAAGAGACGGCAGCAGGGATGGGAATGGCTGCCCTGCCGCAGCTGTCAATTGAATATCCATTGCAAGCCAAGAGGAGCTTCTGGTTAAGCAATACAATTATGGCTTCATAATGGGAAAATCCAGAGTTGACATAATGCAAAAAAAAATTACAGCTTCAACTGGACAAATCCATCTCCTGGACCGATCGCACAACGGTGCTTAAGTATATCAACAATGAAACAAAACGCTTTCAAACATTTGTAGCAAACCGAATCTCTTTTGTAAGGGATGTTACTGACGTATCACAATGGAGATATGTTAGCACAAAGGAAAATCCTGCAGATGAAGCATCAAGAGGACTGACAGCAGACCGCTTCTTAAGCTGGAAGAGAAGACTGAAGAAGATTCTGTCTGAAGGGCAGAATATTGGAGACTGTACCAGATGCACAAGGTTTTGTGCTTACTGTTGGGCTTCAGACTAAGAGCAACATCTTGGAAAGACCAATTATGAAGATATGTCTGCTTCTGGAAGCTGATATCCGAGTACAGCTAGGACTGGTGGCTTGAAGATTGAAGAATCACTATAGTAGATTAGATGCCCATATATATAGTGCATGCTTTTTAGATTAAGTATGAGGTTATTTGGCTACTTTTAATGTTTATTAGTAATTGTTTCGTTATATACTTAGAACAATTAGAGGCTGGTGTGTAGGAGCCATTTTGTGTTTATTAGCTATCTTAGCATATTATTATATTATTTATTATATTATTTTGTATCCTGCTGTATTATTTTTGTCATGAGATAATACCAGGCTTACCAATATGGGCTGGGAGGAGCCATAATTACGAGTATAATTCAGCCAGTATTGATGTAATGCTTCAGTGACACCAGGAGTCTGCTAGACATGGGGTTCTAGCAGGCCACACAAGAGAAGCCATGCCTGCTAAACTTAGGGTTTTAGTAACTTAGTAACAGGATACGAAGGAGTAACAAACAAGTAAACGATGGGAGATATACTAATCTGTTGTATTTCTCGGAGACTCAGGTTCGATCCTGACTACGGGTGCTGCACTGTAAGGAGTTTGTACGTTCTCCCCGTGACCTGCGTGGGTTTTCTCCGAGATCTTCGGTTTCCTCCCACACTCCAAAGACGTACAGGTATGTAGGTTAATTGGCTGGGTAAATGTAAAAATTGTCCCTAGTGGGTGTAGGATAGTGTTAATGTACGGGGATCACTGGGCGGCACGGACTTGGAGGGCCGAAAAGGCCTGTTTCCGGCTGTATATATATGATATGATATGATACTTCAATAAACGACTAACTAAACTGCAATGTCTTGAAGATCTCTCTGTTGTTGTTATTTGCGTCCAGAAATATTGCTCCACCTCCTTCGTCAACGGTAAGCTTAAGGACTTTATTAGGAAGGACTAAGTTGCCGCTACAATTATATTAACTGCATAGCATGCAAACAATGGAAAGAGGTATTAACTTTGATTTCGGCACGAGAGGCCAGACAGCCTCTGTCATACAATTAACATGATGGAACTACATTGAGTAGAGAAAGATATTCATTCACATTACCTCAGATACAATGATGTCCATCTGACGCCTAAGTTTCCTTAGTGTAGTCATTAACTGGTCAGGATCTTTATGTATTCCAACCCAACAACCATTGACAAAAATCTTTGTAGCACTGAGGGAAAGAAGTAAGACGTTTTAATTTATGGGTCTAGCATTAGTCATGCTTTCCAAAAATATTTATGGCAACTTGTCAATAAAATGCATGCATAGATTCCTATACAAAACAGTGTAGGGTGTCAAGTCTTTGCACAGCTAAGCATGTCCTCACTTACAATTCTATGCAAAGATTTACATTTCAATTCTTTAGGGAAAATAGCTGCTTCTGTAGTTATTTTCTTTTTTCTAGGTGACAGTCTGTTACTTTCACTTACTCTGCAATAGCTGCAGGAGAGATTTCTTCAAGATTTTCCATACTCCACTCCTCCAAGAATTCCAAAATAGGTGAGGGCTGAGACCCAACAGAAATGTAAGCCATCAGAGCTAGATTTTTTACGAGCCCAACAGCATGACCCTGGAACAAGATATGAAAAATTTTACATTTCGAACTTCAAACTATGCACAACCATCATTTAGCTCAAACACAGGGGTAACTAGTTCAGAAAAAGATTTACATGCAAATCAAAAACACAAACTACCAGGTATACACGTTAAATTTTCAATGTAATACTTAACTTACAAACCTATAATTTTATTACCCACCTTCTCCTTGACAATGCACATAATTGAATATTCCTTTATTATACATTAGTATGCAATGTGTCACACTGCACTGAATACAACTCAATTCCAGGAATCGCTGGCTGCTGTCCACCCACTCACTCAAGTTAAACATGGAGCGCCTCATGCAACAGCTCTCCACATTCTGGAGTCCAGCAGTGTGCTCTGGACAGGGGCTAGCCCTCAGGCAGTGATGTGCAGAGTCCCGTCTCCAAACACTTCGGACAAACTTGGAACAGAGCTTTGGCTGCAAAGCAATGAACTGGTAGCCAAGAAAACCGCCTGTGATATCATTTCTGAACGTCAAAGATAGAGCCATTAAGATTGTAAATAATTAAGGCAGCACGGTGCTGTAATAGTAGAGCTGTAGCCTTGCAGCGCCAGAGACCCAGATTCGATCCTGACTATGAGTGATGTTTGTGCAGAGTTTGTACGTTCTCCCCGTGACCACTTGGGTTTCCTCCGGGTGCTCCAGTTTTTCCCACGTTCCAAAGACATGCAGGTTTATAGGTTAATTGGCTTCTGTAAATTGTCCCTAAAGTGTAGGATAAAACCAGTTATGGGTGATTGCTGGTCAACACGGAGTCGGTGGGCCAAAGGGCCTGTTTACGCACTATTTCACTAAACTAAAAAAAAAGTTTTACATTACAAAAATAGATCAACCTAAAGACAACTATATTCATCTTCCTCTTTGACTCCTAAGCACAAGGCCACCAACCCCACTTAAATCCATGGGGCCTTGGATCCTGCCCCAGATCTGACCTACAGCAATTCTCGAGCATAACTCAAAGAAAGTCAAGATGGCAGCAGATAGAGGAAAGGAGTGTTGTTGGTGAATGAGCTGAGGTCTCACCACTCGCGCCTTTGGAGGCACAGTGGGTGTTTGGAGGTTGACTGTGGGAGAGGCTTCTGATGGAAGGGGCACCAACCTGAAACATTAATGCTGTTTTACTTTTAGAATGCTGCCCAATCTCCCAAGTGACTGTAGCACTGTTTTAATTTCAGATTGCTAGAATCTGCATTTATTTACTTTTCAATTAAAAGCACAACTGCACATCTAGAGCATATTTTGTAACTTCAGCCTGGTAGTTCCAATCACCTAACCTAGGCATTCAATGACCCTCACCATCAATATCGTCACTGACCAGAAACTCAAGTAGACCGGTCACATAAATACCATAACTGTAAGAGGTCAGAGGCTGGGCATCCTGCAGATGGTGAGTCAACTCTTGACACTCAAAGGCCTCTTCATAACACACAGAAGCAGGATGCAATACACTCCACTTGCCTGGATGCTAGCACAAAGCATTCTGCCTGACAAACATAACTTTAAAAATCATTCCATTCCAGCTGCACCATGTACCATTTACAAAATATACTTCATTGGTACCGTGTATACCCTGGAACACCTGCCCTACTGATCGATCCTCACCATAAGGGCTGCAGTGATTCAACGTGGGGGCTTGCCACCACCTTCAAGGGCAATTAGGGATGGACGATACAGGATGGCCTTGCTGATGATGCTCTGATCCGAAAAACGAATATAAAAAAAACACATCTAAAGTATTGCACCACAAATCACCTTCTCTATATCAGATATCAGGCAGGGCAGAGAGGCTGAGTGATGGAAGTGTAAGGAGAGGGCAGCGCATTTGCAGGTCGATGTGCCAGGATCCTTGTGTTGATGGAGTGGGCCATTGGAGCACCTGCAGCAGTCCGAGGCTCAATTAGATCCGATGTCGCTCCAAGTGGCCTTTTGCCTCCATCAGAGCAGTGGTGAAGGGCATTGACAACATTGCCCCGCTAGGCCGAACCTGACAACTTCAGCCCAGTGCCAAACCAATACAACGGGTCTTCATGGCGTAGACAAGCCATTTTTAACAACTTTGAACTTGAGGGTATATGATGGCGCCATAAACATGGCAACTCTTGTGTACTCCCTCAGAGCAATGTACTATCCTTACACTCTTGTATTTGAGTATGATTGTGCCTATGTATATTAATATTTTGATTGAAATGTATACAAAAAAAGAATTTCACTATCAAGTACATGTGATAATTAAGTGCCATTGGAATCAGGCAAAACTAGACTTTGTTGTTTGACTCTGTATAGAATCTAGCCATAGAAAGAACTGGTTATGTTCTGTCTTCTCAATTCATCTCTAAGTTCTGGTTTTCCATGTTTCACATCTGTGCAAACCACAGTACTTCCACCTGCCCAAACTGCTCAATATCTGCAGTTACAATCCAAACTGCTGACAGGACTAGGACAATTCAGATCATAATCTAATCTTTCAATTATTATTTTCCTTTAAACTTATAGAAGAGTGTAGTCAATTTGCAACTCACCAATACAGGAAAGTAGCATATCATGTAACTCTAGATGAAAACAAATCATCCATATAATTAAAACATTTATCCTAACAGATAAACATAAATTCAGAAATGGTGCAAGTCCATTCAGCCTACCAAAGTTCCTCACATAAGCACAGAATGCAACACAAATTTTTCAAAAGTCAATGAAATTGTTAAGTAGGGAATGCATCGCTACAACAAATTCCCAAACTTACTTACTGCCGATGTTCTCACACAATCATTGTGACAAAACATTCCTTGTTTCATCAGCTCTATGCTAAGAAATCTCTTAATCCATCTCAGCACTCAGTGGCAATCATAAACAATCTTAATGCAATCAAGATCAGTACAGTTTATAAAATGAAATCCTTGAAGACAAAATGAACAGGGTATATGTCAGTGAATTAATAGATGTAATACATTTAAATTTCCAGTATATATTTTATACGATGGTGTATATAAATGAAAATACACAGGGAAGAGTTCATGGCATTGGGACGTAATGTACTACTTTGTACGAAGAGTTGGCTAATGGTGAATTAAAAGTCAGGATAATTGGGTAATTTTCAGGTTATCGAGAAGCAACGAGTGGGTGTCACAGGGATCAATGTAAAAGGCCTCAAGAATTTACAATCTAGACTCGTTACTTAAATAATGGGATTGATTGTCATGTGGCCAAAATTATTCGATGATATAAAACCAGGTTCTTAGAAACAGGTTAGTTTTTAAAGGCAAAAAATTCGGCTGGTTTTGTTTCCTCTCTACATTTCAGTTTGCTTTTCAGTGGTCATTTTTCATCCTACAAGTTGGCTTTAAATTTTAAATCTTGGTTTGTGTGACTTCCTTTCAAATCTAATATCAAATAACATCATATTACAGCCATTTTTTGCAATATCCTGCTCTCCACCAGTTAGTTATTCAATATTATGTATAGAGTGGCCTGGTCTCCAAAGCATTATGCTCCAGAATGTTACACCAATTCTGGAAATGTGTTGGCTTTATTACTTTTCAGGTGTCCTTCAAACACCATGAAAATTAAACCTCCCGTTATTGTTTCTGCTACGCTCTTCTTGCTACACTGCATTACCACTAATTAGTCAATACTCCTACCAGTTCTGTGTTGTGCTTTCTTTTGTTCTATATAGGGCTTCTACTGGCAGAGCATTTCACTGAAATTTGTTTCATTTAGTTTCTGTTTGACATGCCAATAGTACGTCTTCGCTTTCTGTTAAAAGTGCAATTGACTGGAAAATTTAGGTCACTGTTCCCCCCTCTTTTGAACTCGGTCTCTGTGGTGAGCATTGTATCACTCATACAATACCCATTACAGGTTAATTAATAATTCATTTCATATGTCATGCTCATTTGTGCACGTCTTCTTTACGTAATATCTCTACTTTGCTCATATGCCTTCTTGTACCTCTCAGACATGTTTTCACTCAACACAAAGACAATGGATATACAACATTTGGGTAAAAAATGCTTTTTTGGCCAATGACAGGAAAACTCAAGCTTACCTCAGGTGTCTCAGCAGGGCAGATCATACCCCACAGAGTATTATGGAGCTGTCTAGGTTTTGCTAACTTTCCATCTCTTCCAATTGGAGAGTTAAGACGACGAAGATGAGACAAGGTTGAAGCGAAGGTCAAACGGTTCAACACCTATCAATCAAATAATTAATTTGAGATTGTATTCTAGCAGTCTGCATAACTTGTGATGTTTTGAGACTTGTACATTTACGATATCTTCAGAAAGTGTTCTGGTTGTGAGAGGAAGATCATTACTGGTTGTAGGTATATCCAGAAACTTGGGGTGGGGGTGGCAAAGGCAAAATCCAGGGAAGGCCTATTAATGATAAAATCAATTATGATTGTTGCCATCCATGGCTGACATTGAATACTGCTATTTTCAATTGTGGGTATAAGGTAATTCTGTTATCATAAATCTGGAAAATATACAAATGTGACTAATCTGAGGGAGGTTCATTGTGAGAGAGATTAGGAAAATCCTCCCATAATCTAGCCAATAAACTTTAGTACGACTAACATCGCCATTATCACATAAAGCAGTAATTTCCAGAACTGCATTAATTTGCAAATTTAACTATCTATCAATTATTTTGGTGCTTTCTTTCACCAGTTGTGGACACCTCTACTTTAGTTGCATATTACTCTCAATGACCAAGGAGGAGATAAAGTTTTGGAATCAGTTTCAAGAGATTTGTAAGAGAGGAAGTGGGCTGATATATATGAACTCACATCCTGACACTCAACATTCTTAAGAAGTACTACAATCTTTCTCAGGTCACATAGGAAGCAGAAATTAGCTTCTCCTGAAGCACTCTCTCAAGAATAATTATATCTGCCATACAAAAAAAAGCTTGTTTCACTGAAAGGGATTTTACCTGAGAGACACCAGCTCTGGCTTGATGAGCCTTCTTTTGATCTCCCCAATTTCCTGTCGCAAGTGAATATTTCAGTCCATCAGAAATAATCCTTGTTTTGATTGCTAATTCCAGGTTGAAATCTTTCCCTCTGTCGATGAATTTCTGGGAGTATATCCGAACTTCTTTCAGTAGGTTCTTAAACATTCTGAAGACAATACATTTATAACAAAAGATGTGCATCAATCACCTCACAGCTACACACAAACAACAAATTTCAATCTCCCAAAACAGGTGAGTTTGTTTTGGGAGATAGTTAAAAGGACAGAAATTTAAAACAAGAACTCGACCCTTCTTCTAAGTGCACATCCACTTCCAGTTTTTATGTCGGTGGAACCAGGGATGAGGAATCCGTGATCAATTTGCTTGCAATAGACCTATTTGTCATTCAAGTATTTACATGACCTTAATTATAACTTTTGTGCCACAAAAAGCCTGATATTTCATTTTTCACAAATATTGGCAGGTGAAAAGTTAGGAGATGGATGATTTGACAATATTGTCCATAAGCCAGGAGAACATAAGAGCAGGTCGATTGCTACCTTGAGCCTGTTCCTTCATTCAATATCGTAGCTGAATCAATCTGTCCTCAGCACACTCACACATTCTCTCCTCACACCTCTTAACTTTCTGGTAGTTTAAAATGTCAGCTGCCATCTTGAATATAGTCATATTTATTAGAGGTGCATCTCCAGCTCTCTCATGTACGGAATTCTAAAGATTTATAAATCTCTCACAAAAAAATCCTCAAACGAGTAACCCATTATTCTTAAATGTTGTTGTCTTCTTCCAGATACCCCTTCAGAGCCACATCCTCACAGTATTCATCCCATCAATCCCACTTAAAATTTTACATTTCAATAAGATCATCTTTCAATCTTCTATATTCCCATGAGTGTAAGCATAAACAGCTCAACTTTTCTGTTCTGTATGTCAAGCTCTTTATCCCATGAATCAACCTAATTAAATATTCCACCCAACAAGCAGTCAACCTGCAGTAAAACTAGTCTCTGAATTGATATTTTGCTTGTAGCTTTTAAACAAACTTGGAAGCAACGCGGACACGTCTGCAGATACTTTTGGCATGTTTGAAGAAATGCTATTTTAAATTAATTTGGCTGACTCCCACTGTCACCAAATTAAAAAGATGGGGAAAAAAATAAAAATATAGGACACCGTTTCTGGCTTAATTGTGGGCAACAAAATTAATAGGTCTACACTTTACTGCAAATCTTTCCTTACCCTCTGAAGAGGAAAGCAAGCAATGGTCCAGCCAGATCCAGTCTTTTGTTGCCATAGTGATCTCTGTCATCCAATTCTCTTCGACCTAAAGCAGCTAACAGCAATCGATGCACTATGTAACTGAATTAAAGAAAACTTATATTAGTTTTGAAACACTGGGCCCAAACATTATTAGGACACTTAAATGCTATGTGAATGGCACATCTCTTTTTACAAGAAGTAAAATGTATATAAAATGTGCAAAAATAAAAAAAGAGGCAACCTCTTTGCCAGGGGATTCCTGCATTTACATCAATTATTTTCTTGAATAAATAATTGCATTGCTGAAAAGAGTACCAAATTAACCTATTAAACATAAAAGCACATCAGGCTAGCATCTGTGGACAGAGGGAAACAGAATTAATGCTTCAGACAATCCCTTCATCAGAACCAGAAAAGTGATGTGTTTTTTTTCTTTTCCAGTTCTGATGAAGGGGCACCAACCTGAACTTTAATGCTGTTTTTCTCTTATAGGCTACCCAATCTCCCAAATAACCGTAGCACTGTTTTTATTTTACATTGCTAGAATCTGCATGTATATACTTTTCAATTAAAAGCACAATTAACTGCACGTCTTGAGCATCTTTTGTAACTTTAGCCTGGTAGTTCTAACCACCAACCGTAGGCATTCAATGATCCTCACTATCAATATTGTCAATGACCAGAAACTCAAGTAGACCGGTCACATAAAGAAGAGGTCAGAGACAAAGCATCCTGCAGTGATTGATTCAACTCGACACCCGAACACCTCTCCATCACACAACACACAGAAACAGGATGCAATGCTTGCCTGGATGAGCGCAGCACCAAACTTTCAATGCGTAATACCAGCTAGTACAAAGCATCCTGCCTGACAAAGGATGCTTATTCTTATTCATCATGAAGAATGATAACTTTAAAAATCATTCCATCCTCCATACTAGCTGCACCATGTACCATTTACAAAAGATAATTCATTGGCACCAGGTTTAAATCCTGGAGCTCTTTCCCCAATAGCACTGCTAATACCACCATAAGGGTTGTGGTGATTCAAGGTGGTGGCTCACCACCACCTTCATGGGCAATTAGGGATGGATAATACAGCCTTGCTGATAATGCCCTGATCCCAAAAATGAATATTAAATAAAACACATCTAAAGTATACTTCACTAGAAATGTACCTTCTCTATTGATATATCAGATATCGGTTGCAACGCACCCACTACCTGCAGATCCATGTAAACCATTAACTCTGAGCAGTTCAACTGAATAATGCTTATGAACCTCTCACTTATCTAGTAATCATTTTAGACTAAACATTTTTTTTAAATTCACACTAATTCTCGTGTGTTTAAGAAACATACCCCAAGAAATAAGCTTTTTTTGTCTCACAAAAATCACTGACTCCAACATGTGGAAGCACTTCTTTCTGCAGAATTTCTTTTGCATATTTAATTCTCTTCTCTTTCGTTACACCAGGTTTTGCACCTCTTGAACCGATGAAATTTAAAGCAACATTTTGTTCCTGGATAACAAATGCTTCATCCAGAGAAGGTTTCACCTGGAATAAAAACTCTTTAATTATAATTGTCTGCAGGGAAAACGAACACAAACTATATATGCCTGGTTAATATATTTATTAAGTAAATAGAGCTAGACCCGCGATAAAACCAGATTACCATATTTTCTTTCACTCTTGACCATTCATTGAAGACGGGTCTTGACCCGAAATGTCACCCATTCCTTCTCTCCAGAGATGCTGCCTGACCCGCTGAGTTACTCCAGCATTTTGTGTCTACCTTCTGAGCCTAACATCTGTGGTACGTAAGCTATTGAAGAGGATATCCAGTATATTTTGCTACATGAGAGAGGGCGTTTTACAAATCTGATTGAGTTTCTTGAAGTAGTAGCCAAAAAGGTTAATGAGGGCAAAGCTGTGGATGTCATCTATATGAACTTTAGCAAGGCTGCTCTGGAAGGTTAGATTACACAGGATCCAGGGAGAGCTAGCTAACGGGGTACAGAACTGGCTTCATGGAAGAAAGCAGGGTGTGGTAGTGGAAGGGAGAGGTTGGGCAGGTTAGGACTATTTCATGGAGCACAGGGGGCTCCTGGGTGATCTTATAGAGGTGTAAAACAAAAGGAGAATGCATAGTCTTTTATCCATGGTAGGGGAATCAAAAACCAAAGGACATAGGTTTAAGGTGAGAGGGCAAGATAAGATTTAATATGATGCTGTGGATGCAACCTGGTGACTGAGGATAGTGGGTATATGGAAAGAGCTGCCAGAGGTGGTGTTTGGGGCAGTACTGTAACAGCATTTAAAAGACATTTGGACAGGTATTTGATAGGAAAAGTCAAGAGGGATATAGGACAAATGTGGATAAATGGGACTAATGTAGATGGGGCATCTTGTCAAACATAGACGAGTTGAGCCAAAGGGCCTTTTTCCATGCTACATGACTCTAAACTTTATTTATCATGAAAAATGTTAGTGTATTTATGGTCCTGAAGAAACAGCTGACCATTGGTTGATGCAGAATCGGACTGAGATTCTTCCATAGTCATTTTCTTTTCTTTAAATTTAAAGGGAAAAGGGATTTTTTCCTCAAAATATAGGTCCAATACATTGTAAACAAAATCCAACAACTGTGGACAAGTAAAATGGAGCAAGAACTTAAATCAAATGAATTTTCTTTCACTATTCAAAAATAATAGAAGACATTTGTACAGTTCTTCTAAAAATCAAAGGTGTCGGAGTCGCTCCACAGATGCGTTATGAGGAGAAAACAAACAAGCTAGGTAGAGTGAGATATTAATGGGATGATTAAAGCTTGGTTAGAATTGGATTTCTAAGCAAAAAAATTAAAACTCTTGTGCAAGATGGACAGATTCAGTGAAGAAATTACAGAGAGTTGGTCCATAACGACTGAACACATGGAAGCACAAACCCGTGAGAAAGAACATCAAAAGTACTTGGGAGAGCAGCAAGTTTCACATTAAGGATGAATCCACAAATCAATTTAAATTGATGATGCTGGAGATCAGAAGCCAGGCTATGCAGCAGTTGTACAAAGGTTTAAACCTCTTTGATTTGAGGAAATAAAAATAGGACTATTCCAAGATGGAGGATATATGACATACAAGAGAATCTAAGGTGGACACATTTCAGTGAATGCCAAAGTACTACAACAGAATAAAGAACAAAACATGATGCATTTGCAAATTTGAACAGGTTTTTATTTCATGGCAAGTAAACGGGAGAGTGCAGTTCTTTTATGCAGGCATCGGACTAAAGTTTTAGAAGGGTGTGCTTAAGTAAGACATTGATAATAGCTTTTTCAGTAATATAGTCCACGAAATGAACTTAAACGTACAATGGTAAGATCAAGGTAGTGCTTGATGCCTTTGAATATGAGCAAGATAGTTTACTTAATAGAAAGAAAATTAGGAAGGACAGGAAAATATTGAAATCAGAGGCAAATTAAGTGTTTATTCAAACACAGTGCAGAGGCTGATAAGAGTATCTAATGGTGGGACAAGAATGACGAGATAAGTAAGGCTTTACAGCTCCATTGACCAAGGTTCAATCCTTTGAGTGGAGTTCACACATTTCCCCCACGTACTCCAGTTCCCTGTCACAACCCAAAGATGTGCAGGTTAACTTACTTCTAGTTAGGTTGGTGGCAAAATAATCCAATAGGAGCTGATGGGCATGCAAGAGAAAACATATTACAGAACTGCACCAAAATGAGGGTAATGGGACTGATGTGATTGGGAACCAGCATGAACCCAATAGGCCAAATAGCTTCCTTCCACATTTAGGTAGTTCTGCTATTACACAAGGTTGCGCTCCAAAGAAACCTTGTGTGATAGACAATTGTATAAGGACAATTAAGTCGGAGCGGAGTTAGATGAGTAAGAGCTACAGTCTTGTACTCATAAGTTATTCTTCCCACAGGAATTTTAAGGTTTTTTTCAATAGCAATAAGCTTATTTTTCTTACTGCAAGCTAAAAATGATAAGGGCTGTATGCTACATTGTTACTATTGCACAGATGTCAATAAGGAAGCCATTGCTCGTTAATTTCAGTGGCCACCTACAGTTAAAGTAGCAACTGTGTTCTTCAAAGATAGTGTGGTGTCTGATTACTGCAGGGAGGCAGTATTGTCAATTTCCAAAGTAACTTTTGAGTGGTTCTCCAGTTGTTGAAATTGTAAAATATCCAATTCAGTACGACTAATGCAAATAGTGTTCCTTACTTCATCACGTGTTATATCCAAAACCTTATGGAAACACTCTTTATAGCAGAACCACTTGCAATAATAAATAAGGCGATAGCAATCGTGGCAGAGTATTTATTCTTACAGAGAGTTAATTCTTTCAATAACATAGATTTATCATGATTCATCAATGTGGAACCCAGCATAAATATTGAAATTAGTAATAGAAGAAAATATGGCAACACAGCCTACGCACAAATCACTGTTTATCCACAAGCTCAGATTTTAATGGATAACTGCAACACACTGACAGAAAATTAGTTTAAAATTTAAAAAATGGAAACTAATGGAAGGGGGAAAAAAAGCATCCTTAACAGGGTATTAAAATGAATTACAAGAGCATCTAGTTTTAAAAATGGAACTCTAAATTAAAACTCACCATTTCCATCATTTCTGGATCATCAAAGTCATAAATAATGTGTTCCAGAATGTCTCTATCAGACACAAATCCTAAAGCTCGAAACACAATAATTATGGGAACTTCTTGTCGGATGTATGGTAGAGTGGCAACTATTCTTTGGCCTATTGCACTTTTTCTTACACCCTGAAGAGAAAACATGGTAAAATTAAGGGCAGAACAAAGTAAACTTTATTGCAAACACTTTCAAAATTAAATAAAAGCAGAGATGCTGTCATTCAGAAAGTCTACCAGCATTCTCAAAATCAAGATAAGTGCTCAAAGAAAATTAAAGTTGCATATAGCAAATGCAGGTCCTACTTGTCCTCCTCTTGCTAGCATGCTGACCCAGATGGTACTCGTGGGACGAGATGAATTCTCTAGACAGGACCGACACTCCCCCGTGTATGCATATTTGGAGTCTTTTTTTGCAAACACATACACTGTGTTTGTTGCCATCTTTTCTTGTGCAATCAAAACCTGGAAAATTTTCAAAAGAGAACATAGAACAGTATAGCACAGCAACATGCCCGTCGGCTCACCACGTCTGCCCAACCATCATGCAATTCTAAACTAATCCCAACTACCTGCACATGTTTGTGTCTGTCTAATTCTTGCGTGTGAGGCATCTGTCTAAATGTCACTTAAACGCTGCTATCTCCTTCTACCACATTTCCTGGCAGCACGTTTCAGGTGCCAACCATTGAGTTTTTTAAAAAAAGGCCTGCACAAATCCTGACATTTTAAACTTATGCCTTCAGTATTTGACATTTCATCCTGGGAAGAAAATGTTTTCTACCCTATCTATACCTCACTTTATTTTATATCCCTCTGTCCGGTTCATTCCCGCCTCTAATGCTTCAGTGAAAACTGCACGCTATTCCAACTTCTTATCGCTAAAACACTCTAATGCAGACGTCATCTACCTGCAGCATCTCAAAGCCTCCACATCCTCCCTATAGTGCCACAAGCAGAAATGCGCACAATACCCCAAATGTGGCCTAATCAATGTTTAATACAGTTTGCCATCTTTTATAATCAATGCTCTGCTGTCCTCATTAGCAATCAACAAAAAAGTGCTATGGTACCCTATGAGTCTATTTATTGCAAGTCACTTTGAAGTGAACCTTATCCTAGTTTAGAGTTACAGCGTGGAAACAGGCCCTTCAGCCAACTGAGTCCGCGCTGACCAGCGATCACCCATATACTAGTTTGATCCTAGACACAAGTGACAATTTACAGAAGCCAATTAACCAACAAACCTGCACATATTTGGAATGTGGGACAAATTTAGAGCACCCGGAGAAAACCTGTGCGGACATAGGGAGAACGTACAAACTCCTTACAGACAACACTTGTAGTCAGGATCGAACCTGGGTATCTGGCACTGCAAGGTAACCCTATCGCTGCGCCACTGTGCCGCTCTAACATTCTTTCCATAAATAACATTAATTAGACATCTGTATGTTTCCTGGTCCTCCATTTGTTTTGCAATGAATATATGATTATTCATAATCAAAACATTGTTTCACGTTCTTTCCAAACAAAGAGCACTGCAATTAGTTTTCCAATGAGAACTCATGTAGATCATATTAACCTAGCTAACAAAAGATGAACCATTAAATGTCTGAATACAATTTAATCAAAGACAATTTTGAAATGCTTTCTACTTTGAATATTTAGGCCACATGGCATATTGTGTACCTTTTCTGATCCATTGATGATGAAATAACCACCAGGGTCCAGTGGGCATTCATTGAGCTCACAGAGATCACGATCTGTTAAACCACTTAGAAGACAATAAGTAGACCGAAGCATTATAGGAATCTTCCCGATAAATGTTTTCTGATGCTGTGTTTGCAGTTGCTCCTCTCCCTCCTTAATCACCGTTTTTGTAATATCCACATAGAGAGGAGCTGAATACCTGTAACACAATAACAGGCAACATTGCAAACCCCTACATTCACATGCAAAGAGACAGTTTAGATTAGTTTAGTTTAGGGATACAGCATGGAAACAGGCAACCGAGTCCATGCTGCTCAGCAATCACCCATGCACTTGATCTATCCTACATACGAGGGACATTTTACAGAAGCAAAATAATCTATAAACCCGCATCGTTGGAATGTGGAAGGAAACCAAATGCGGCGCTATAAGGCAGCAACTCTACCGTTGCAAAATAAAGTTAACTTTGGCTCCACGATCCCTACAAGGAAACTTACGTAAGGTTTCGCAGTCTAGCTTCATTTGGCATCATTGGAGATGGTGCCCCATCCCTTTCCCAATGAGTTGGTTTGGATAAATAAATTTGTTCAAACTTTAGTAAGAACCTAGGCTGGAACAGAATACAAAGATGTAAAACAAACATACAATTCAAAATGGAACAGAATGTTCTGTACTGGGAAGGTAGGTGAGGATTTTTACCGGTTCTTCCACTTCTCCGCTTGTATGTTGAGCTTCAGCTTGGAGATCTATTGGAGGAGCATCTTCCACAATTCTCTGCACTGACATTTGTATAAATTCATCAAACGAGTCCAATTGCTGCCGAACCAAACCTTTTTCATCAAAATAGGAGCTGAGAAACAAATATTCAAATTCAATGAAGGAAAGATATCATGTTCAAAAGATTAAGAAGTATAGGGTGCACAGTGACTCAGTAGTTTGGATTCAGGATTAGATTATCCATAGAAGACAGAGGGTAGAGAGAGAGAAGGGAGTTATTCTGACTAGTGGTCTATGACCAGCAATGTTCTGCAAGGATCAGTGTTGGGACTTCTGTTGCTTGCGATACAACATGATATATGATATACGAGTTGGAGATATGTGTTGGGAATGGGAGATGGAGTTTAATCCGATCAAGTGAGACGTGCTGCACTTTGGGAGATTAAATTCAAAGTATACAGTTAATGGCAGGACACTTAACAATATTAACATACCGAGGGATTTTGAATCCAAGATCCAAATTAGCTACACAAGTAGTTAGAATGGCCGAGAAAGACATATTGTACACTTGCCTTTATCAGTGGGGGAATTGAGTACAAGAGTAAGAAAGAGACATAAAATGCAGGAATAACTCAGTGGGTCAGGCAGCATCCCTGGAGAACATAGATAGATGACATTTCAAGTCGGAAACCTTTCTTCAGACCTTAAGAGTAACAAAGTCATATTATGGATTTATGGGCTAGGTGCATTTGGAGTATTGTGTGCAGTTCTGGTCACCCTATTACAAGAAGGATGTGAGGGATTTGGAAAGGGAACATAAGAGGTTCACTAGAATGCTGTATGCATTAGAAGGTATTGGCTAAAAAAGGAGAGGTTGGACAAACATGGATTATTTTCTCTGAAGTGTTGGAGGTGTACTTATGATCGGTATTACTTGGGTAGCCAGTCAAAACCTGTTCACCAGGATGGATGTGTCAAATACTGGAGAGCACAACTTTGTTTGAAGGAAATATACACGACAAGTTAGTGTTCCAACAGTGGTGTTTAAGAGGCTTTTAGATAGAGGTAGTAGCAATTAACTAGAAAGATTGCTAGATCTAGTAGTTCTCACATCGCTTTAACTGGCAGGCTTTCCAAGGCCCAAGAAATTCATCCAGTTGAGGTTAAATTTAATTTGAAGATTTAATGCAAGACTTAGTTTAATTTCAACATTTAAATAACAAGCTGTCCTTTTGGAGGTTAGAAATCCACACCCCATCTTTCCTCCTTTCAATTTGGAAGAGGCTGCAACTTCAAACATTTTTTTTTACATTCCGATTTTCTCTTAACTTCTAGATTTTTACTTCCAAGTTCCCAAATCAAGCTATGTTAACAGTAAAAATTCTAGATTTACTGCGGACCCTGTTAAATTGCAAACATTTAAAACAATCTGCAAATTGTAATAACAAGGAATTTCTATGACTCAAAAGTAACATAAATACAAATCAAAGGTATCACAAAATGCTGGAGTAACTCAGCGGGTCAGGCAGCATCTCAAGAGAGAAGGAATGGGTGACGTTTTCGGTCGAGACCCTTCTTCAGTCTCTCCTGAGATGCTGCCTGACCCGCTGAGTTACTCCAGCATTTTGTGATACCTTCGATTTGTACCAGCATCTGCAGTTATTTTCCTACACTAAATACAACTCAGTCAGTGAACAACTTTCATTTTCCTAAATTTCCCACATCTTAAAATGCAGAAATACCATAGAAAGACAACAAAAAGCTGGAGTAACTCAGCAGGCCAGGCAGCATCTCTGGAGAGAAGGAATGGGTGATGTTTCAGTTTGTAGGGTGAAAATGAGAAGATAGTGTGACTTGGGTGGGGGAGGGATAGAGAGAGAAGGAATGCTGGGGCTACCTGAAGTGAGAGAAATCAATATTCATACCACTGGGCTGTAAGCTGCCCAAGCGAAATATGAGATGCTGTTCCTCCAATTTGCATTTAGCCTCACTCTGACAATGGAGGAGATCGAGGACAGAAAGGTCTGTGTAGGAATGGAAAGGAGAATTAAAGTGTCCAGCAACTGGGAGATCAGGTTCGTTCAGGCAGGCCAGGCGAAGGTGTTCAGCGAAACTATCGCCCAGTCTGCGCTTGGTCTCACCGATGTATAAGAGTCCACATCTTGAACAACGGATACAGTAGATGAGGTTGGAGGAGGTGCAAGTGAACCTCTGCCTAAGCTGAAAGGACTGTCGGGGTCCCTGGACAGAGTCGAGGGAGGAGGTATGGCGACAGGTGTTGCATCTGCTGTGATTGCAGGGGAAGGTACTTGGGGAGGGGGTGGTTTGGGTGGAAGGGATGAGTTAACCAGGGAGTTGTGGAGGGAACGGTCTCGGCAGAAAACGGAAAGGGGTGGAGATGGGAAAATGTGGCTAGTGGTGGGATCCCATTGGAGGTGGTGCAAATTTTGGAGGATTATGTGTTGATGGGGTGGAAGGGAAGGGCTATGGGGACTCTGTCTCTGTTGCGACTAGGGGGAGGGAGAGCAAGGGCGTAGCTGTGGGGTACCGAGGGGACACGAGTGAGGGCCTCACCCATGATGGGAGAGGGGAAACCTGTTCCTTAAAAAATGAGGACATCTCGGATGTTCTAGTATGGAACACCTCATCTTGGGTGCAGATGCGGTGTAAACGGAGGAATTGGGAGTAGGAGATAGTCTTTGCAGGAAGCAGGGTGGGAAGAAGTGTGGTCGAGATAGTTGTGGGAATTGGTGGGGTTGTAATAGACGTCAGTCAATAGTCTATTTTCTGTGATGGAAACTGTGAGATCAAGAAAAAGGAGGGAGGTGTCAAAGATGGTCCAAGTAAATTTGAGTGTAGGATGAAAATTGGTGGTGAAGTTGATGAAGTCCATGAGTTCTGCATGGGTGCAGGAGGTAGTACTGATACAGTCATCAATGTAACGGAGTTCAGGGATAGGGCCAGTGCACGCCTGGAACAGGGATTGTTCAACGTACCCTACAAAGAGGCAGGCATAGCTGGGGCCCATGCGGTTGACCAAAGCTACGCCTTGGACGTGGAAGTGGGAGGAGTAAAAGGAGAAGTTGTTGAGGGTGAGGACCAGCTCCGCTAGGCGGAGTAGAGTGTTAGTAGAGGGAAATTGGATGGTTCTGCGGTCGAGGAAGAAACGGAGGGCTTTAAGGCCTTCCTGGTTGGGGATGGGGGTGTAGAGTGACTGAACGTCCATAATAAAGCTGAGGGAGTGGGGGCTCGGAAAGCAGAAGCCATTCAAGAGACGAAGGGGATGTGAGGTATCTTGGACATAGGAGGTCGGGAGGGATTGGACCAGGGGGGGATAGGATGGAGTCGAGGTACATGGAAATCATTTCCGTGGGACAGGAGAAGGCAGAAACAATGGGTCTGTTGTGTTTGCGGATTTTGGGGAGAAGGTAAAAGCAGGCTGTGCGGGGCTGGGAAACGATAAGGTTGGATGCTGTGGAAGGCAGACAGCCAGAAGTGATGAAATCAGTAATGATGTTAGATTAAGTCCTGGTGCTCATCTGTGGGATCATGGTCCAAGGATAAGTCAGAGGAGGTGTCTGAGAGTTGTTGCCTGGCCTCAGCCCGGTAGAGGTCAGCGTGCCAGACTACCACGTCACCTCTCTTGTTGGCGTTTTAAAATTATAATGTTAGGGTTGCTGCAGAGTGAGTGGAGGGCTGTACGTTCAGGGTGGGTGAGGTTGGAGTAGGTAAGGGGAATGGAAAAGTTGAGACTGTTGATTACATGCCGACAGTTAGAACTAAAGAGATCTAGAAGAGGGTAGAAGGCCGTTCTGGGGGGGGGGGGGGTCCAAGAGAAGGGGGACTGGTAGAGACCAAAATACAATTTTGGAGATGGCAGCAGATTTAACTTGAGGCAATATTGGTGATAATCATTCTATTGTAGAAGAGCGCGCAAGACTCATCCTCAATAATTCTGTGCTGATTTTGTCACAAGTTAGAGAGCTGAGTATCCAAGCCAAATCACTCCATGTAGCTGTCGAATTGCATGATTAGTTGAAGCAGTCAAAGCATCAGTGTAAAGCTGCTCTGGCTAAAGGATAACTTGGTAGTTCATAATTTCAACAAATGTGAGCAGTTTACTACTGTACTAATGCATTTATTTTATCTGTTTCTTTTGATAAAAGTTAAAATGCCCATATCTTTACCTGATAACAATCCAGCATGCCTCCTGCCACAAATCAGGCGTAATTTCATCATCATCCTCATCATATTGTGTATCTAGAAATCAGTTAGAAACAATCAGCAAGATCCCAGGAACCATTCTCTATCAATACAGAAAGTTATCGGGGAAAGTTGCCAGTATGGGCAAGTTGGGCCGAAGGGCCTGTTTCCACACTATCACTCGATGACTATCATTTGGCACAGTATTTTAAAGTACTCAATCTACTAAAAGCAGAATAAACTCAGACATAAATCAACGTCCAGTACAATTTCATAGGTAGCATACGGATCAGTGGCAAACAGAAAATGTGACATTTTGCTACTTCTGTGATAGAGGAGAGATAGCAAGTTACGGGAGTGGGTGAAAGATGAGAAATATATTTAAAATGAAGAAATAAAAGAGGTTGATGAGCTGGAGGGGTGGGGTTTAACAAAAGAGAGGAGTAGTAAAAGTAGAGCATGGGGAGGAAGGGCAAGTATTCTTCTAGTTCAACAGCAAATTGGTCAGAACATTACATAAAAAAGAATGCATTCCAAATTGCATTAAATTATTTATTCTTTTCATGGTATTTACCACCATCCTCCGAGAATCAGAATTTCATTACTCTCTGCACTCAGGTTATCCCAGGTAAACCAAGCAAATATTATATCCAAAGACAGACCCAAAAAGCTAGAGTAACTCAGTGGGACAGGCAGCATCTCTGGAGAGAAGGAATGGGTGACGTTTTGGGTCAAGATCCTTCTTCAGAATGAAGGGTCTCAACCCGAAACATCACCCATTCCTTCTCTCCAGAGATGCTGCCTGTCCCGCTAGGTTACTCCAGCTTTTTGTGTCTATCTTCGGTTTAAGCATCTGCAGTTCCTTCCTACTCAAATATCATTCCACTTCTCAATGGCTATACCAATTCCTCTCACAAAGCTACCTGAAACCTGAGAAATTATTTGGATAGTAGATTGATTTTCTAAAAAACATCAGCATCACAATGGACCTATTTTCAGACTGGTCGGTGTTAATCGCTGGATTAATGATTTTGAGTTCACTGTATCTAATAGAATCTGGCAGCACGAACGGACTATTCAGTTCAATTACTCAGGCACAAGCACAAGCACAGGTGTGCAGAGAAAAATGTTCCTCGGAAGCATTCACTCTGAAGTTGGTACCACAAGAGCACAACACCTTCAATTTTTGGAGTTTGTAGCTATTTCAGGCACATTGGGGTGTGATTTGAAGAGATAAACTATAGATTGCTTTCCTCGGGAGAATGGATCATTTGGCAGGGACACACACACCGTTAAAGATATATAGCGGGAGTTATGAGTAGCCAACTCAGTGGGCATAAGTATTTTTATCCAGATACTGTTCTGACCAGGACACAAAGTGTTGGAATGTCTCAACACGTCAGGCAGCATCTCTGGAGAATATGAAAAGATGACGTTTTGGATCAAGACATTTCTTCAGTCTGTGGGGCTGAAGAAGGATCCCAACCTGAAACTGCACCTATCCATGTCTACCAGATATGCTGGCTGACCTGCTAAGTTACTCCAGCACTTTGAGTCCTTTTGCGTAAGCCTGCATCTGCAGTTCCTTATTACAACTATTTTGATTAGTCTTTTCAAATGATGGTGGTAGGGCAAGAGCAGTTGTCCACAGTGACTAAGTTGGACGTGGCTCCAAAGGTTACAAAGCAGGCAAGGAAATCAAAGAGAGCCTCTGTGCGACAGGAATGAGAGAAGCCCTATTTGAGTGGTATCTCACACAATGTCATCACAACCAGTGAAGAGAGTTAGCAGTTTCAAATTCTTGTACGTCACCATCTCGGACAACCTGTCTTGGGCAAAGCACATAGATGTGACCGTGAAGAAGGCATGCTTTTGCGTCAAATTTCTTAGACGTTTAAGGAGAATCAGCATGTCACCGAATATTCTAACAAACTTTTACAGGTGCACTGTACTTTGTATCTTGACTGGTTGCATCATAGCCTAACATGGCAATTCCCATGCACAGAATGCAAGAGGCTGCAGAGTTGTGAACACAACCATAATGGGAACAGCCCATCTCAGCATTTATTTGAGATGCTGCCTCAAGAAGGCATCAAGGCTACATGGCCTACTGAGCATTTCCAGCATTCTCTGTCTTTATTTCATATTTCCAGCCTCTGCAGTTATTTTACTTTCAACACAAAAAGGCTATTGAGCATTATTCCACAAATTTCACAATGGATCCTATTAAAGACACAAGAGACTGCAAATGCTGAAATCCTGAGCAAAAAAATGATACACTGGAGAAACTCAGGTGGTCGGGTAGCATCTATGGAGGGAAATGGACAGACATCATTTTGGTGAGCCTCACCATGAAGAAATGTTTCAACATGAAGTGTTATCTGTCGATGATGTCATCCTTCAGCATTTTGTTAACGTTTTGATCAAAAATCAAATTGCTGAAGGAACTCTTTGGGTCAGGCAGCATCTGTTTTGGGGAATCGTTCTTTAACCAAGCAGCACTCTTAACACCATGTAAGGAGGTCCTGGCTCAAGTCTCACCCCAGAGTCTTGAGCGTGTAAATCTAGGCTGATGCTCCAGTAGTAAGGAACTGTTCATTTAAGAGATACCCTTTCACATTACAAGTTCAAATAAATTCATGCCTGCTCTCTGAGGACTCAAATAAAACTCAATGGTGTTTTGTAGAAAAAAGTTATTCCCATTGTTTAGGCCAATTCACAAGTTACAGGTAGACACAAAATGCTGGAGTAACTCTGCGGGACAGGCAGCACCTCTGGAGAGAAGGAATGGGTAACGTTTCGGGTCGAGAGCTTCATCAGACTGATTCGACCCGAAAGATCACCCATTCCTTCTCTCCAGAGATGCTACCTGTCCCATTGAGTGACTCCAGAATTTTGTGTCTACCTTCGATTTAAACCAGCATCTGCAGTTCTTTTCTTCACAAGTTAAAGGAGTGGAATTAGGCCAATCTACCCATCGAATCTACTCCACCATTCAATCATGACTGATCTCTGCCTCCTAATCCCATTTTCCTGCATCTCCCCATAACTCTTGACACCAATCAAGAATTTGTCCATCTCTGCCTTAAAAATATCCACTGCCCTCTGTGGCAATGAGTTCCACAGGTTAACTGCCCTCTAACTAAAGAAGGTTCTCCTCACCTCCTAGCCAAAAGAGTGCCCTTTAATTCTGAGGCTATGATCTCTGGTCCTGGACTCTTCCAGCAGTGGAAACATCCTTTCCACATCCAATCTATCTATGCCTTTCATTATTCTGTAAGTTTCAATCAGGTCCCTCTCAAGCGATTAGAGGCCCAGTACCGTCAAACGCTCATCATATGTTAACCCATTCATTCCTGGAATCATTCGTTTACAAGAGCCAGGCCTCCTCAGATATGGGCCCACATTTGCTTACAGTACTCCAAATGCAGCCTTCCCTGCACTTTACAGAGTTTCAGCATTACATCTCTGTTTTTGTTTTCCAGTCCTCTTGATATAAATGTTAGCATTGAATTTGCCTTCCTTACTCCCGATTCGACTTGCAATTGAACTTTTTGGGAGTCCTGCACCAGCACTCCCAAGTCCCTTTGCGCCTCCGATTTCTGGATTCTCTCTCCATTTCGAAAATAATTTACGCCTTTATTCTTATTACCAAAATGTTTGACTCTGCACTTTGCTGTACTGAATTTCATCTGCACTTCTCTGCCCACTCTCATAACCTATCCAAGTCCTTCTGCAGAGTCCTTGCCTGCCTCGCCACCTATCTTGGCATCATCTGCAAACTTGGCCACGAAGCCTTCAATCCCCTTATCCAAATCATTGATACACAGCGTGAAGAGAAGCAGCCCCAGCACTGACCCTTGTGAAACTCCACTAATCACTGGCAGCCAACTTGAAAAATCACCTTTTATTGTAACTCTTTGCCTTCTGCCATTCCGTTTAATACCATGGGCTCTCATCTTCCGTAGCAGCCTGACGTGCGGCACCTTATCGAAGGCCTTCTAAAAATCTAGGACTAGGTAAACATCATCTACAGCCTCCCCTCTGCTTGTCCTGCTATTATCTTCCTCAAAGAACTCGTCAGGCAAGATCGTCCCTTCACACAACCATGCTGACTTCTACATATTTCCAATCAACATTACTTTATCATCATAATAATGCTGTGAGAGACAGCTTGTTGTCACGTTAGACAAGTTGGTTGCCTCTTCCTCCATTTGACTGCATATCTGTGACTGTGAAACGATTTGGAAGCTCCGAAATGGGATGTAAAATGCAGTGCAAGTGCAATTCTTCGTTTTTTTCTAAAGCCAAACGTTGTTTCTGTGGGTCAGTAAACATTAAACCAGGGATTAGGAGCTACCAGCTTGTGTTTGCATGCTGATTGCCATTGATGGCGCCAGCTGACTTTGGCCTGTAATTTTCGATTTATTCACAAAATGCTGGAGTAACTCAGCAGGTCAGGCAGCATCTCGGGAGAGAAGGAATGGGTGAGGTTTCGGGTCGAGACCCTTCTTCAGACTTTGGCCTGTGCCCGTCTCTGTCTCTGCTGCGAGTGAGGCCTCGGCTGCGCCGCTCACCCTGCCCTGCTGGTGCTCGGGACGGCGGTCGCTGCGCCATTTTTTTAATTCCTTATTGCCACGCATAAATGCAGCCGCGGAATAAGAAGTTCAAATGCAACACTCACCCTCGGCCTCCTCTGGGTCGTACATGTTGATATCGCGGTGTTAGTTTGCCCGAAATCAGTCGAAAAGCGGCCGAAAACGACCGACGTCGCTCGCTCACTGGTGCCTCTCCACGCGTGGCGTAGCTTCAATCCGCCAGCAGCGCCTCGGCCGCCGGCTCAGCTCGGCTGTGCGCATGTGCAGTCGCCTCCACCAACATGTCCGCCGTGATGTGTGGGAAGCATGAAGTCTACAAAGGTTCAGGTTTGTTATTGTCACGTGTACCGAGGTACAGTGGAAAAACGTTGCTATCGAATCAGATCTGATAGTGCTATATATAACTACAATCAAGTCAGTTGCGGGCGGAGATAGACCCAAAAAATGATGGATGCTCCCGAAGTTAAAGTCATTTAAAAAGGGGATTTAGCAACTAGATCTCCTCAACTTGGTCAAAAAGGCCCACTTCAAAATTTGATCACTACTCTACTCACTCCGACCTGCGCGAGATAACCACTTATGAGATGTTTCAACGCAGTAATCAACCAGAACCAGTAACTCAGCAGGACAGGCAGTTTCTCTGGAGAGAAGGAATGGGTGACGTTTCGGGTCGAGACCCTTCATCAGTGGTAGAGTTGTTCCCTTGCAGAGCCAGAGACCCGGGTTTGATCCCGATTGTGGCTGCTGCCTGTACGAAGTTTCTCCCTGTGACCACGTGGGTTTTCTCGGGGTGGTCCGGTTTCCAAAGACGTAGAGATTTGCCAGTCTGAAGAAGGGTCTCGACCCGAAACGTCACTCATTCCTTCTCTCCCGAGATGCTGCCTGACCTGCTGAGTTACTCCAGCATTTTGTGAATAAAAAGAGGTTTGCAGGTTAATTGGTTTTGGTAAAAATTGTGTGTAGGATAGTGTCAGTGTACGCGGTGATTGCTGGTTGGTGCAGACTCGGTGGGCCGAAGAACCTGTTTCTGTGCAGTATCTCTAAAGTCTAAAGTAAAGTCCATACACTTTGTCTTTGTATCTGATACAATACAATGCTGATAACTATATTTTTCACTCAGTATCTTCCCCCTTTGCTTTACCTATTGTAAAGTAAGAAAACAGGCCCTTGGCCCAACTCATCCATGCTGACTGAGATGCCCCATCTTAGATAATCCCATTTGCCCATGTTTGACCCATATCACTTAATCTTTCCTATCCATGTACATGACCAAGTGTCTTTTAAAAAGTTAATGGCAATAGTGGGACATGAACCCACATCTCCAGTCTCTTCAACAGATGACGGAATTTTGAGTTAAAGATAAAGAGCTGGAGGAACTCAGCGGCTCATGCAGCATCTGTGGAAGAACTGCACAGATAATGTTTTGGGTCAGGACCCTTCTTCGGATCTAAAACATCATCTGTCCCTTCCCTCCACAGATACTGCCAGACCTGCTGAGTTCCGATAGTACTTTATATGAATGCCCGAGATATATTATGCACATGGAAGATCGAGTGTTCAGTGTCTGAAATAATGGTTCAATGGTACTTTATTGTCACAAGTAGATTTCAGGCAACTGAAGATACCAATCCATGAGGCAACGGTGCAAGAATATGAGGATGAGGTGCAAGGTTACCTATAATGTTATTGCCGACTATCTTTTAATTGTAGAAAGAAGAAACTGCAGATGATGGTTTACGTAAAAGGACACGGCACGGTACGGTACGGTAGCGTACGGTACGGCACGGTAGCGCAGCGGTAGAGTTGCTGCTTTACAGCGAATGCAGCGCCGGAGACTCAGGTTCGATCCTGACTACGGGTGCTGCACTGTAAGGAGTTTGTACGTTCTCCCCGTGACCTGCGTGGGTTTTCTCTGAGATCTTCGGTTTCCTCCCACACTCCAAAGACGTACAGGTATGTAGGTTAATTGGCTGGGTAAATGTAAAAATTGTCCCTAGTGGGTGTAGGATAGTGTTAATGTACGGGGATCGCTGGGCGGCACGGACTTGGAGGGCCGAAAAGGCCTGTTTCCGGCTGTATATATATGATATGATATGATATGACACAAAGTGCTGGAGTAACTCAGCTGGTCAGGCAGTGTCTTATCTCCCCTCCCCTTCCCCGACAATCAGAAAACAATTTTAGGTAACCACTAACAACTCCACACCTATTTCTCATGGGGAGAACGTACTAACGCCATACAGGCAGCACGCATAGTCAGGATCAAACCCGGGTCTCTGGCTCTGTAAGGCAACAACTCTACCGTGGCTTCACTCTTCAATCTGTCTATCTCGCACCTTCTGCTTTTAAACTCTGTCCTTTGTTCCAACCATCTGCCTAACACCACCCCCACTCTCTCCCCCACGGCCTGCGTCCACCTGCCATGCTTTGTCCTGCCTCTCCTTTCTTCCCCCCCCCCATATCAGACTGAAGAAGGGTCCCGACCCGAAACGTCACCTGTCCATTTTCTCCAGAGATGCTGCCTGACCCGCTGCTACTTCAGCACCTTGTGTCCATCTTTGAGCTAAAATCCTGCTTCCCACGTTTAGAAGATAGGACAAAATAGAATACAATTTTTAAAGGATGTGTCCTATCATGCAGAATAATCTTCAATATAAAACATAACCTTCAACGCATCTTCGATATCGTACAAAATACTAACACAATAGACAATAGACAATAGGTGCAGGAGTAGGCCATTCAGCCCTTCGAGCCAGCACCGCCATTCAATGCGATCATGGATGATCACTCTCAATCAGTACCCCGTTCCTGCCTTCTCCCCATACCCCCTCACTCCGCTATCCTTAAGAGCTCTATCCAGCTCTCTCTTGAAAGCATCCAACGAACCTTCTGAGGCAGAGAATTCCACACCTTCACCACTCTCTGACTGAAAAAGTTCTTCCTCATCTCCGTTCTAAATGGCCTACCCCTTATTCTTAAACTGTGGCCCCTTGTTCTGGACTCCCCCAACATTGGGAACATGTTTCCTGCCTCTAATGTGTCCAATCCCCTAATTATCTTGTATGTTTCAATAAGATCACCCCTCATCCTTCTAAATTCCAGTGTATACAAGCCTAATTGCTCCAGCCTTTCAACATACGACAGTCCCGCCATTCCGGGAATTAACCTAGTGAACCTACGCTGCACGCCCTCAATAGCAAGAATATCCTTCCTCAAATTTGGAGACCAAAACTGCACACAGTACTCCAGGTGCGGTCTCACCAGGGCCCGGTACAACTGTAGAAGGACCTCTTTGCTCCTATACTCAACTCCTCTTGTTACGAAGGCCAACATTCCATTGGCTTTCTTCACTGCCTGCTGTACCTGCATGCTTCCTTTCAGTGACTGATGCACTAGGACACCCAGATCTCGTTGAACATCCCCTCTTCCTAACTTGACACCATTCAGATAATAATCTGCCTTTCTATTCTTACTTCCAAAGTGAATAACCTCACATTTATCTACATTAAACTGCATCTGCCATGTATCCGCCCACTCACACAACCTGTCCAAGTCACCCTGCAGCCTTATTGCATCTTCCTCACAATTCACACTACCCCCCAGCTTAGTATCATCTGCAAATTTGCTAATGGTACTTTTAATCCCTTCATCTAAGTCATTAATGTATATCGTAAATAGCTGTGGTCCCAGCACCGAACCTTGCGGTACCCCACTGGTCACTGCCTGCCATTCCGAAAGGGACCCATTTATCCCCACTCTTTGCTTTCTGTCTGTCAACCAATTGTCTATCCATGTCAGTACCCTACCCCCAATACCATGTGCTCTAATTTTGCCCACTAATCTCCTATGTGGGACCTTGTCGAAGGCTCTCTCCCCTGTCAATTTTCCTAGTTACATCCTCAAAAACTTTCAGTAGATTTGTCAAGCATGATTTCCCCTTCGTAAATCCATGCTGACTCGGAATGATCCTGTTACTGCTATCCAAATGCTCAGCAATTTCGTCTTTTATAATTGACTCCAGCATCTTCCCCACCACTGATGTCAGACTAACTGGTCTATAATTACCCGTTTTCTCTCTCCCTCCTTTCTTAAAAAGTGGGATAACATTTGCTATCCTCCAATCCACAGGAACTGATCCTGAATATATAGAACATTGAAAAATGATCTCCAATGCTTCCACTATTTCTAGAGCCACCTCCTTAAGTACCCTGGGATGCAGACCATCAGGCCCTGGGGATTTATCAGCCTTCAGTCCCATCAGTCTACCCAAAACCATTTCCTGCCTAATGTGGATTTCCTTCAGTTCCTCCATCACCCTAGGTTCTCCGGCCCCTAGAACATTTGGGAGATTGTGTGTATCTTCCTCAGTGAAGACAGATCCAAAGTAACGGTTTAACTCGTCTGCCATTTCTTTGTTCCCCATAATAAATTCCCCTGCTTCTGTCTTCAAGGGACCCATATTTGCCTTGACTATTTTTTTCCTCTTCACGTACCTAAAAAAACTTTTGCTATCCTCAGAAATGTTCCTTTTATCATGATTGATTGAAAAGATTAGAGCCTTTCAGTTCAAGTCACCCAGTCTCCAGACATGCTGCCTGATCCGCTGAGTTACTCCAGTTTTTTTGTGTCTGCCCAGTCTTGTTACTCTTGGTGTCACCTTCCTTTGCATCGCATTCATTTGACTGGTTTGTCCTCAGGACATCACTCTGTCATTTACTTACCAGACCAACACTGAAGAAGGGTCTCGACCCGAAACGTCACCTATTCCTTTTCTCCAGATATGCTGTCTGACCCGCTGAGTTACTCCAGCTTTTTGTGTCTATATCTTCGGTGTAATATAAACCAGCCTCTGCAGTTCCTTCCTGCACACTTGCCCCTCAATGCAGGAGGGAGCGCCTCCCGACGGGTGACGTCACGGGCAGCGCGCAGCCAATGGGCGGCGGGGACGGGGGCAGGTGGTCGCGGTCGCTGGGCGGCTGCTCGGTGTCATGGTGTTGTCTTGCTCCGCTTACGGCTGCAAGAACCGGTACGACAAGGATCGCGGCACTTCTTTCCACAGGTAGGCAGGCCGGACAGCAGGCAGCGGGCCCTGGTTAGTGGATTCCGTCGAGGGAGCGAGTTGGCTGCGGACGCAGAGCCTCGGCCGGCGATCCAGAAGCCTTGCGCTGGCTGGCTGGTGGGCCAGGCCGTTCCTTGCTTGGGTTGAGGGGAGGGAGGGAGCTGAACGAGCCGGGTGGTGGAAGGTCGAGAGGTGAGGTGGGAAGAGTTGGGCGGGGAAGGAAACTCGGGAAAAGAGGTGAAGCGGGCAAGGGTTTGCAGGAGAGCGGGATGGGGTGGGTGACGGACCCAGCAATATTCAGGAAGAGTGTGTGTATGGATGGGGGTAGATACAAAATGCTGGAGTAACTCAGCGGGACAGGCAGCATCTCTGGAGAGAAGGAACGGGTATGTGTATTGATGGGGATGGGGTGCGGGGAGGGTTGGTAAATCACCCCTGAGTGGGGAGAGGATAGGCGAGGGCCTCGGGGCAGTGGAAAGGGACCTAAAATGCAGAATGAGGATGAAATGAGAAAAAAAGACCAGTGGTCTGTAATTAAAACAAAACTACTTATTGGTGGGGGGTGGGGGGAAGAATGTGATTGAACTGCAGAACTTCCATAACAGCAGATGCTGGTTTAAACCGAAGATAGACAAAAAATACTGGAGTAACTCTCTGGAGAAAAGGGATATTATCTTTTCGCCAGAGATGCTGCCTGACTGCTGTTATTTTAGCTTTGTGTGTCTATTTTCCAAAATGTTAATATCAGATTTCTGTTACGGGCAGCATTTTATGTTGATTCATAATTCTAATGTTTTTAAATAGTTTTCTTTCCTTTTCTGGTCACTGACTAGTTTCATGCTTTGCTTTGTGATGAATCTTCACAAGGGTTGTCGATGTTGATAGGCCTGTGTTATAATCTAATGTACAATGAGGAAATCCGCAAATCCGAGAATTGTAATGAGACAGCCCTAATAATGATTGCAATTTACATTTTGTCCTGTCTGACAAAATGGTACCTGAGTTAATCCTTTCAACCAGTAAGGTAAATTAAAATATTAAAGGCTCTATAAATTCCTGAACTCTGGTGACGTGCCATGTGGAAAGTAAATAGAAAATGTGCATAGTTAGAGCAATGGTAGACTCGTTGAATGAATGAATGAAAGCTACAACCGTGTGGTCTTTGGAAAGGGTGCAAAGGAGGTTTACCAGGATGATACCTGGATTTGGGGGGGATGTCTGAAGAAGTGTCTCGACCCGAAATGTCACCCATTCCTTCTCTCCAGAGATGCTGCCTCTCCCGCTGAGTTACTCCAGCATTTTGTGTCTATCTTGGATTAGGGGGGGTATTAGCTACATGGAGAAGTTGGACAGACTCTGGAATGCCGGAGTTTGGGGGAGACCGCAACCTCCGGCATTGAAGTATATAAAATTATGAGAGGCATAGATAGGATAGACAGTCAGAATCTCTTTTCTCAGGATGGAAAAATCAAATGCTGGAGGGCATAGCTTTAAGGTGAAAGGGGCAAAGTTTAAAGGAGATGTGCAGAGCAATTTTTTTACGCATGGTGGTGACTGCCGGGGGTTGTTGGTTGAAGCATTTAAAAGACTTGGATAGGCATATAGATATGCAGGGAATGGAGGGGTATGGGTTATGTGCGGGTAGATAGATGATGGTATTGGAATCGTGTTCAGCGCAGGCATTGTGAGCCGAAGGGCTCTTGTGCTGTACTCTTCGATGTTCTAATAACTGGAATAGACATAATTGCTTTGTAAATATGCATCATTTGGTCTCTTGCCTGCATTTTGATGTCATCGGGAAAGCAGGATGGACGAATGGTGTCAATCTGACAGGAAATACCCAATTTTATTGTTAAATGCCCAAGTGTAGCTTTTCTCTCTAATAGTATTTTTAAAACCCGATTTGAAGGTTTCCTCTGAAGCGACCAGAGCTCTGTAAGAAGTGGTTGGCTGCAGTAAGGAGAAGGAATTTTATACCCACCAAAAACAGCAATTTGTGCTCAGAACATTTCACTCTGGACTGTTTTAGAAAGAACTGTAACAATAAAATACTGGAAGAAAATGCCGTGCCATCCATATTCTGTTTTACCCGACCAAATCAACAACCAAAGGTAACTTTTGCGTTACTCATTTATAATGCAGTGGTATAACAGTTATACATAAGTATATTAATGTGCCTAATTCTAAATACAACCCAATCATTTCAATTGAATTGTTAAGATACTATTCTGCTATTCATTAGCATCCTTGAAGAGAGTTCATATTGATTGATTTTCAGTAATGTGTGGGTGAGGAAGAGTTCATTTTATTTTAAAGTATGTTAGTTTAATTTGGATTTACAATGAACATCTCTTTAGCATTGCAGTGTTACATTGCACTGGTAAACAAGTCGCCCTGTTCTCCAGGTAATTGGGTAACCAGCTAGAACTGGTTGTTGAAATAAGGTAACACCGGAGAATATAAATCTGTGGCCCCAATTACAGGAACATTGCTATTATTAAGCAGTGTTCTAAGTGGCAGCACCAATGTGTGGACTTGGGAAAGCAAGGGGTTCCAGTGCGGTAAGAGCAACAATTAGTGTGTAATATTCTAAGACATTAAATACAAAAATGAATTTCACTGTATCTCAGTACATGTGGCATGAAGTACCATTAAACCATTGAATGGTGCAGCGGCTGATGGAAACCATTAAGATAAGTGATGATCACATTTACATTAAGTGTCTGCTGCTTGAAAATCTTTGGATTTCCAGCTTCTGGATGAGAGAAGAGACTGCAGGATAGATGAGGAAATTAAGTTCACAGCATCATTGTGCAGGAGGCACGATGATCAAGAATATTTCTTGATTAGTACGGGTGTCAGGGGTTATGGGGAGGCAGGAGAATGGGGTTCAGAGGGAAAGATAGATCAGCCACGATTGAATGGCAGAGTAGACTTGATGGTCCGAATGGCCTAATTCTGCTCCTATCACCTATGACATTACGAGGCCTGACGAGTTGGGAGATATCCATTCTCTGGCCCCAATGAGCTGTTCTTAATGATTTGTGCTGCATATGCAACCCAATGCTAAATTGCCCCCTATTACCACTTATACTCCCTACCTTCCCTGTACCTTTATTTTAATCCATGGGTTCTCCTCTGATAAAAATCAATAGACTAGGCATGTAGTGAGGATTGTTCATGGCACGAGCAAGACTGCAATAATGGCCAGATTGTGGTCCTTATCTGTAGAATTTTTTGAATGGATTTGATTTCTCTTTGATTTGATTATAGCTCAAATAATCTGTTTACACTTTGGCTCAAGTAGTTTGCTTTTCTGGAGTTATAATTTATCTGTATCTGTCACATATTCATCTTTCAGAATATATTATAATTTAAATAACCATCCATTTCTGTGTATTTGGGCAAATCTGCAAAAGAAGCACTTCAAGCTTTCTTTTTTTTCCTAATGTTGATGACCAGGTAACATTAATTGAGGTTTGTCTTGTCATTGCAATATTTGGGGTTTATTATTGTACATCTAGCAATAAAGAATCAATGTAGATGCATTTTCTATCAATATAGAAAGAAATGTTCTGTAATTCAAGACTGTTTACAAACTAAAGGTGATTTATTTATAACTAACAATATACACCTGGTAGATATCTCAATTCTTACAATTAGACACAATGGATGGAAAGACTGCACACAGTATTTTATAAATCTTGTATTTGAGGCACATACTTTAACCCTAGGGAATTCTTACACCTGTGAGGTAAAATGAGAATTAAAGAACTAGGGAAAAACACTAAACTCTTTATTAACCTCATATTTTGCTTGAGCAGCTTACAGCCCAGCGGTATGAACATTGACTTCTCTAATTTTAGATAGTTCCTCTGTCCCTCTCTTCCCCTACCCCTTCCCATTCCCAGTTCTCCCACTGTCTTCCTGTCTCCACCTATAACCTTTCTTTGTCCCACCCCCCCTGACATCGGTCTGAAGAAGGGTCTCAACCCGAAACGTCACCCATTCCTTCTCTCCTAGATGCTGTCTGACCTGCTGAGTTACTCCAGCATTTTGTGATACCTTCCTGTTTATTAACCTGCTCTATTCAAGCCTGATTTGGTCTTTTTGTTTTAAATACATCGACACTTATTACTATTGGTTTCCTGGAACATGATATGGCCAGTATCTTAAATGTGTTGTCCCAACATCAAGAGAATCCCTGTTAATTTTGTATCTGTCACCTGTCTGGTGTCTATGAGAGAAATTAGCATTCTTTTAAATCCTAATTGCTACAATGGATAAAGATTTGTGGAATGATGGAAGCTGAATCTTTTGATAGGAAAGCATAAATTTGCTAGTTTTTGATGCCTGGGTTTGTGGTTTTCTGCATCAGTTTGGTCATCGTATTGAATAGAAGCACCACATGACCCCATTGGAGTTTTGTTAAAGGCAAATTTTGTTTTACTTAACATAATTAAATGCAGAAAATAATATTTTCTGTTTTAAATCAGCCACTCAGGCAATATGTGTGGAAAGAGAAAGTTATTAATTCAAATCTCAAATCCTTCAATTCTGAATTGATCCCAAAATCTTTGGCTTTCTATCAAATTATCTCAAATTTCATTGTTAAAAGAAATTTAACAAATAATTTTTCTTTTTGTCAGAGTGCATATTATATGATGTGCAGTATTTGCATTTTAAATCTTACTGAAATTATACGTTTGAAATGTTGGATTAGATGAATGATTGTGGGTTCTAGGGATGACCTTGTTACAGCTTGTTAACTCTATTGAAATTGTATATTCTGAACTATTCATCGCTTTTGATAGAAGTTAGAAATGGCATTACCAAGAGACCAACCTCAGGCAACAGAGGAGATTATGGAGGAATCCAAATTGAATCAAGAGCATGGACTCCTAACTGTTTTTGACCATAGCTATAGTGTTCGAGATGCGTGCTTACAAAAGAAGAAAATTCAGCAGTTGGAGGAACAAAATGAGAAACTAAAGACGAAACTGAGATTCTTACAGCAGAAATCTCGCCGCCAAGAGCAACGATTACAAAGAATGAAGAAGCTATTACAGGAACTTAATACACGAGAGATATTACCACATCAAACCTGTGTGCTATTAAATAACACTTTGTATGAAGTAATTAAAGTTTAAATGTAATTTGTTTGCCAGTATCACATTTGTTATATAATGTAGAATCATAACTGATTATCTTTTACTACCCTTGCAGGTAGGGTTTAAAATAAAAAATCCTCAAGGTTGGCTCTGAGGCAATTATTGTTTATAATGTGCAAATAAAAATAGCTTACTAAATGTATTGATGCATTATGGAGGTGGTGAATTGCAGATATCAGAACATGTAGACTAATAACAAAAATATGTAGTGTGCTACCAAAATTCTAATATGGTCTAGAAGCAATATGATGGGATTGCTGAAATATTAGAAAGATTTCACCAATCTTGGGTTACAGAGAATGACTTGTTTTCACACTGAGTGGTAGCAATAGATATAAACTTCTGTGTACAGAGCAAAAATGCACATAACAAGTTTTTTAGGCTCTTAATCAGTTCCACCTGGGGTTAAGTTTCTGATCATACTATAATATATTCCTTTATTTGTCCCACACCGGGGAAATTTATAGCAGAGGAGAACTTGCTCACAGTGCTAAAGACCTGCCTTCGATCCTGACCTTGGATGTTGTCTGAGTGGAGTTTGCACATTTTCCCTGTGGGTTTTCCCAGTTTCCTCCACATCCCCAATATGCATGAGTTTGTACGTTAATTAATTGGCCTCTGTAAATTGCCCCCAGTGTGTAGAGAATGGGTGTGACAGTGGGATAACATAGACACAATGTGAATGGGTGATCGATGGTAGGTGTGGACTTGTTGGGCTGGAGGGCCTGTTTCCATTCTGTATCTACATTTTAATTGTACTAGTTTTTAACCTTTATATTACATTTGAAATCTTTATGATAATTTATGCTGTGAAACTGGTTTATAAGTAGCCATATACTAATTTAACAACTTCACCTAATGTAATCTAGGGGAAGAAAAATAAATCCCAGTTTCAAGTTCTATAACCATATCCTCATTTTGCCATTTAGTTAAATAGATATTACAAGTTTCCATTGTTTTGTATCTTTTCAATATAATTGGTTGTTCAAAATTATAAATGCTATTTGAATAGTAGCCTAACTTTAAAGTCTTGTGATTTGCTATTGCATCCTATTGGAATTTTTTTTCCAAGGTACAGAACCAAAAATTGTCTTTGCATGCCTTAATAGCCTTATTATTTACACCCAACTTTAACAGTTCATCTTACATGAACTGCAGTTGAATTTTGCCCTTCACATTAAGTTAATTCCATTGTTTTAGTCATAGAGTGATAAAGTGTGGAAACAGGCCCTTTGGCCCAACTTGGCCCACCGAGTTCCATCTGCCTGCGTTTGGCCCATATCCCTCCAAACCTGTCCTATCTATTTGCCTGTCTAACTGTTTCTTAAACGCTAGGATAGTCCCTTCTTTAACTACCTCGTCTGGCAGCTCATTCCACACACCCACTACTCTTTGTGTAAAAAAGGTTACCCCTCAGATTCCTATTAAATCTTTTCCCCTTCACTTTAAACCTATAATCTCTGGTCCTCGATTCACCTAATCTGGGCAAGAGACTGTGCATCTACCCGAGTTATTCGTGATTTTATACACCTTTATAAGATCACACCTCATCCTCCTATGCTCCCAGGAATATAGTCCCAGCCAACACAACCTCTTCCTATAGCTCAGGCCGTCTGATCATGGCAACATCCTTATGAATCTTCTCTGTACCCTTTCCAGCTTGTGCTGAAGTTCAGTTCATTGTCACGAGTACCGAGGTACAGTGAAAGGTTTTTGTGTGTTATCCAATCAGCGGAAAGACAATACATGATTACAATCGAGCCATTTAGTCATAGTCATAAACACTTTATTTGTCCCCGAAGGGCAATTCAAATTCACCACCATGCAGCCCAACATCAAAAAAAGCAATAAAGCACCAAACACAATTCACAAGTCCAACACAAAAACATCACAGTCCTTCCAATCCTCCTCACTGTGATGGAAGGCAAAACTGTTTCATCCTTCCCTGCCTCTTCTCCTGCAGTAGGCAGTAAATTGCTATGCCAAGGCTCCCAATATCCTCTGGTCCTCTATCCAAAGATTGTCTGAGGGTCACCAATGAGGTAGATAGTAGTTCAGAACTGCTCTCTAGTTGTGGTAGGATGATTCAGTTGCCTGATAACATCTCGGAAGAAAATGCCTGAATCTGGAGGTGTGAGTCTTCACACTTCTGTACCTTTTGCCTGATGGGAGAGGGGAGAAGAGGGTGGCCAGGATGCGACTCATCCTTAATTGTGCTGCTGGCCTTGCTGAAGCAGCATGAGGTATAAATGGAGTTAATGGAAGGGAGGTTGGTTTGTGTAATGGTCTGGGCTGCATCCACAATTCGCTACAATTTCTTGGTCATGGATTGAGCTGTTCCCAAACCAAGCTGTGATTCATCCTGATAAAATGCTTTTCATGGCGCATCTGTAGTTGGTGAGAGCTGTAGAGGACATGCCTTCTAAGGAAGTGTGTATATATACAACATCTACAGCTCTGCCCTCATCAACTGTTTTGGTCACGTCTTCAAAAAACTCAATCAGATTTGTGAGACACGACCTCCCACGTACAAAATCATGCTGACTATCCCTAATCAGCCCTTGTCCATCTAAATGCCTCCCCACAGCAATTTCTCCCAACATGGCCGCTCCGCTACATCTAGCCTTACTTTTATTTGCTATTTGATCAACTAATTTGGATGTCCCAGCCAATCCACACTCTCGGTACTTAGAACTGCCACTCCTCTCCTGACTTCCGCATTAACTGTTCAAGGCTGTCCCTGGGCCAACTTTTTAAAGTTTAGGAAAGCAAAAATGTAGTTTGTATTTAAACTAAGTAATAGCACTGATTATGTCCTCTAATGTTTTAACAACATTTTGTAATACTGTAGGATGTATATCATCCATCTTTGCACAATCAGCTAAGTCACTTGAATATTTCAGCCTCGTGGTTTATTTAAATTAGAATCCCATGTATGATCCGAGCCGATGGACAGAGTTGCAGAATGTGATTTTGTGGATATTGATAAACATCCAAAAAGTACCCATATAATAAAAATAGTCTGGCTTTTTTAAAAAAAAGTTAAATAAATGTTCTTTTGTGATCTATGTTTGTAGTAAGAAAGAGGAGCTCTTGGGGTTTGTTAATTGTAAGGACAGGATACTGGGGACCTGATTTTGCATGTATTGTTATTTTGACAAACTTTATTCCCTTTCACTATGTCTTTTAATGTAATATAGATGAAAAATAGCAAGACCTAGGAATCATAAGTGAATCCTTAAATTTTGCATGAGCTGGAATGTGATTTCTCATTGTTTTGAAATAGAGGGTTGGTAAAACATTAAGCCAAATCAGGTTAGCTAGCTTTGAACTACTACAGTTTTGCAGGGGATAAATTATTTAAAATATTGGTCAAATATTTATGGTCAAATGTATGCAACTGACAATCTTTAAGCATTTACTTTATGGTAGGCTCATGTGTTCAGATCCTATGCATGTTACAACACGGTTCCGTTCCTGTAACCTGTTTGTAACCCGAACAGTTTGTTGGTTGGAAATGCGGCCACTCAGCAATAGATTTAAATAAAAAACAAGTTAACCAAGGGCAACATGTAATTTAACCAGCATATTTAATTCAGCCATTCATTTGTTGCCATTAGCAGAGTTTTCACACGGCAGAAGATGTCAGCAGCAGCCGGCAAATCTAGCCCACTGGTCTTCCAAAAGCTTGGTTTAATGTATGGCTGTGTTTAGATCAAGAGTTCGGAACCTGGGGTGGATCTGTAAATCCTAGAAGTCCTTCAAGGTAGAAAAACTTGCTGTCCTTACTAGGTCTGGTCTTTATAACTGGACTGACAGCAATGTGGTTCCACTTGCTTGTCCTGTGAAAGGACTTGGAACACTTATTTGAAGACAATTAGGAAATTACATTGAGGAAGGAAATAAATGTCATGCACTATTCATGCATGAATTTTAAAAAAATGTAATTGTAGCTAGAGATAATTAAAGTGGGGTCTTGTCAAAGGCCTCACTTTAAGTCCATTGTCTACATTGACCACACTGCCCTCAATAGTTTCGTTACCTCTTTTTTTTTAAATTGATTAGACAGAATCTCGCATAATAAAGCCATTCCAACAATCTGATTAATCTCTACCTTTCCAAGTTTAGATTTTTATCATTAATTTCCATTTGACTATAATCACATTCTATCCCTGCTGTCCTTTTTTGAATAAAGGAACCACGCTTGCATACCTCTATTTTAATACCTCATTTGTGGCCAGTGAAGATTTTAAAATTGTCAGAGCCCCAACAACTTCTTTGCAAAGCACCCTAAAATGTATCCACTTCTAATCCTGCTAGGGCATTTCATATATCTTTTATTGATATTAATTTGTTTCTGAAGTTCACAGTCCCCCTCTTTGAATTCTGTAGTTACAATGGCCTTAGGTGATTGTTTTGCTGAGCACCTTCGCTCAGCCCCCCTGGACCTACCTGATCTCCCGGTTACCAAACACTTTAATTCCCATTCCCACGCTGACCTTACTGTCCTAGGCCTCCTCCATTGCCAGAGTGAGGCTAAACGAAAATTGGAGGAACAGCATCTCAAATTTCGCATGGGCAGCTTACAACCCAGTGGAATGACTATTGATTTCTCTAACTTCAAGTAACAAGTAACCCATCCATTCCATCTCTCTCCAACCACCCCCCCCACCCACCCAAGTAGCACCAGTTCTCATCTAGCAAACGGCTAACAAAAGCCTGTTTCCTTTATCATCGTTACTATTTTGCATATCTTTCATTCATTTGTTCTTTATCTCACTGCATCACTGTCTATCTCTCGTTTTCCTTTCCCAGGGTCTCGACCCGAAACGTCACCCATTCCTTCTCTCCCAATAGTTACTCCAGCATTTTATGTCTCTGGGCTGTAAACCAGCATCTGCAGTTCCTTCCCACACACAGCGTTAGCGGGGGACGGGGGAAGGTCCCGTTGCCGTGGAGACGCCATGACGTTTCCGCGCGTAATGGGCCCGAGGATGTGCGTCATCGAGCGGCGTTACGTCACGCCACGTTCCAGTGCGGAGCTCGACGCTGACCGGCGGCGGGTTGTCGGCTTCAGATGGCGGCGCCTTTCTACCGCGACCACACGACCAGCGCCGGACACCTGGAAACGGCGCCGATGGACAAGAGCGCGGCGGCGGCGGATCGGCGGCCCCCGTCTCAGGAGCTGAACGGCGGCTCCGCGCTGACGCTGCCCTCGCCGGAGTCGGGTGCCCAGGCCGACAGGCCCGGAAGCAGGCGGGAAGCCGAGGGCCTCGTCCATCCACTGACGAAAGGTGAGAGCGGCTTCCAGCTCCCGACCGGCTGGCGCTGTCGACGCTGTTTGGAGGCCGGTGCTCAGCACTGGCACTAGGCTCGGTGTCAGTATCCGGAGCCACATGCCCGCTGCTTGCTGGTGCTTCCAACAACTGGGTGACCACTTACACTCACTCCCCTCCCTGCTTTCCATTGCTTCCTCCCCGACACATCCGTGTGCGGCTTGAAGAAGAATTTGATGCAAAGGCGAGGATGCGCACGGAAACAATCATTGAGGCTTTAAAGAAAACTGGACCTATGTGGATCGAGGCAGCAGCAGGTCACCACCGGCAACATATGATTTCAACAAAAGTCAAAAAGATCGCAGATGCTGGAAGTCTGGAATGAAAGCACATTTTGGAAATACTTCGTAGATAACTAGTGGTAACGTTTCAAGTCGAAGAGCAGTTTTTGAGGCTTTCAGGATGTCCCTTTGTATTTGTTTCCACCCGAGTGGTCGTTGCACTTGACTATCCCACGCCACCATGAGATCATTTACTGAACTTACTATTTAAAGAGTTGATGGGCAGGAGCGTAATTCCCCCGCCCCAACGTACTTTTTACTTCTAACCTCCACTTTTCTCTCAATTCAAGCGTACTTTTTTATTTAATTAAAATTAGTTTGTATTTTTAAAATATATTTATTACAATTTGCAGGTAGAAGATTCTTGCTTGGAGGCAGAGACGAGATTGAAAATCCACACCCTTATGGTAAGTCTTCACACTAATGATGCATTTAGGTACACAATACTTTAAAGTGGGAGTTCTAAGGATACGCGAGGTAAAATTTAGGTTTGCAAAATAAAAAGGCTGGTGGATGGAATACTTGTTTTTGCGGGGGAGGGGGGCTGGTAATTCGGTTGATAATGGTGATGTCATTGGCATGAACATAAAGAGAAAAGATATAAAGTATGGTGAAAGACCTCGAGTAGAGAAATTTTAGAGGTCATAAAGATATTAAACTGATATACTGTATATAAAGGTTATTGAAATATCTATATCTAAGGCAGGAGTTTAAAGTTAGACATGATGTAGCAATTAAGATTCACCAATTCAATATTGTGAGATTTAGAATGGACAGTGCCTTGATGGTCTTGAATAATAAATTAATGGGTGATATAATTAATAACTTAAAATAATTATTGGATTTCTTTGCATATGTAGAGATGTATGTTTGAATATGTGCTGTGAATCTTTATAATCCTCTATCACTGGGTGCTTAGTCAGTGGTATATTTAAGATTAAAAATGAGATTTTTGCAGTCTTGAGACATGCTTATTTCAGACAATTTGGTCTCATGATAGTGTGAAGAAAAAAAAGCAGCTTTTCTATTAATGATAGATGATTAATGTGTCAAATTGTAAGGATTTTGAAGTAGTGTAGAATGTGAGCTGAATGACTGCCATCTATGTATTGCTGCTTAAAGTGAGTAATTTGATAACTTTGGATTTTTCTGTCTTTAAAGCATTGCAGGATTTGACCAAACAGAACCAACATGTGGTCTTGGCGGGAACCCCATGCTCAACCCATACCTCCACCGCAATCTATCGTGGCAGTCTGCATTTGGCCCAGTCGAAAGCAGATGTCCCTGTCTATACTAACCTTGGTAACTACAATGCAGGCTTGCCCAACACAGGCTCTGAAAGTTATCCCACTGGCCATGTTCCCTATGCAAGCCCAGCATCAGTACAACATCATTTATCAGCCTTGGCACAGCTTATGTGCCCAAAATATCAAGAAGAGCCCCAGACAGTACCAGAAGTAGGCCCACTAAGTGAATCTCCACCACTCTCCCCATTAGAAGATGGAGGGCAGCATGTCAAAGCTGAAAAGAAGAGACAGAGAAATCGCATTGCAGCATCAAATTGTCGAAGAAGGAAATTAGAGAGAATTGCAAGACTGGAAGATAAAGTAAAGACCCTAAAATCAGAAAACTTTGAGTTAACCTCAACGGCAAGTGTACTACGTGAGCAAGTGGTGCATCTCAAACATAAAGTGATGAATCATGTCAATAATGGATGCCAGGTAGTGCTTACATCCTCTAGCTCCTTAAAGCCAGAAGAAAATGGCAGCATTTAAAATATCCTGTTTAATATAGCTTGATCAAAAAATTAGTTCTGCGGAGAAGTGCTGAATTGGATGCTCATCTTGACTTCTGCATTTCCAGTAAGCTGCTAAACATAATCTGAAGTTATTCTGCAGAAATGCTTTGAGAAGCTACTTCAAATGCTTCATTTTGAAGGAAAAAATGGAAAGAATATCTGCAGCCCAGTGTACCTCCTGTTGATGATTGTTCTAGTTATACAGGTGTAGTGAAAAGACTGTAACAGTTCACCTATTTTCTGGATAATTTTCTTTGTGTAAACTTAATTTCTTTGCTGTTTAAAAGAGAATAAGTCACCTTTGAGGAAAGCCTCTTTGCTTACCTTGGAAGGTATCTGCTGTTAAATATTTAAAGTGAAATAATTAATTTTAATTTCCTTTTTCTAAAAAGTAAAATAGAAGTAGAAAGCTTAAGTTTGGATTTGTATTTTTTTTTTAAAGAATAGTTTTGATATACAATTATATTTGTGCAGATCACAAAAGTTTAATCCCATTAAATACACTGGATCAAATGTTTTTAAGTGTGGTAAATAATTGCAATGATTTATTCCTCGCAAAGATTGTCAACTCATTTGATACTCATTTGTTATACTTTAAAGAGCTTGAAGGAATTAATTTCACATTATTTGCAATTGTTTTGGCTAAATATATTACATGAGTTTGTATTGCTTTTGTAAGTTACTGTATGTTGAACATGCTGATCATTGGTGTTAAAATGGTACTTTGCTGGAGAGGATTACTTAAGTGTGTGATGGTCAGAGTCCTACCACATTCCTTATAACATGCATCTTATTTCTAGGTGATGGATGTGGTTCAATCTCCTCGAGTTGTGGGTTCAAGCTTCAATCACAGCCTTGGTCTGTAATGTAGAAGTCCTGAAGGAATGCTTCAGTGTTTGAGGTGTTTTTGGATTGACATACTGATCCAAAACTCTTTCTGCCTTGTGCCTTGACATTTGCAAATGGACACCTTGCAAATTAGGTGGCATTTTCAGTGTCCCATACAACATTTAAAGTTGTTAATCTGGTTATTTATTTCATTTATATTTGTTAAAATATGCTGCAGTCAAATTTGCTGCTTGTTTCATTTAATTGTGGTGGAACTTTAAAAGCACCCGTGGCTGGCTAAAAAACAAATGGACATGCTGAGATTGTGAAAGGTGCTACAGAAATACATCTTCCTTATGTTCTTGACCCTGTTGTATATCATTGCATTGCATCCTTTTCTGAAACTTATTTAGTTATTTGTTCAATGGTGGTACTTGCTAATTTAATTTTAATGTTGATTAAATGTTTGAATACTACAGTATGTTTACTTGCATTTCCATTGGAATAGGCTGAAGTTCTGGAGCCATTTCAATAATTTAAGATGGAGATATTCAATCCATTCTGAAAATAGTATTCTTTTTACAAGGTAAATCTGTATCAGTTATTTACAAAAACACCATGAAGGCAGGCCACCATTGCTTATTCTGCCCAATCACTGGGTTTGGAAGGCAAAAAAGAGGCTGATATCTATTAATATTCAAGATAAAACTTTGGTAAAATAAACAGTTTGTTAAAGATTTAAGTTTATCCTTGCATTATTTTATATGTGCTCATATTCGTAATTGTGCCAAATAATAATTATAACAATAATGTACTTCTGCACTGATTGTTTGCAAAGGAATCTGTAATAAGCAATCTGCACACATACACGCAAGCATTGCCATTGCATTCTAACTGAAAGTGCCAGGATATTCCCTATACAATCTGTAAACTGGCCTGGTCCAGGAACAATGAGGCACTGTATAAGAAGGGACAGAGCCACTTTCTGAGGAGGCTCCGCTCTTTCAACGTCTGCAGTAAGATGCTGCAGATATTCTGTTAATTGGTGGTGGCCAGTGCCATCTTCTTCGCTATCGTGTGCTGGGGTAGCAGGGAGAAGGCCGCAGACGCTAACAGAATTAACAAGCTCATCAGGAAGGCTGGCTCCGTTCTGGGGTGATGTTGCATTCACTGGAGGTGGTCTTGTAGGGGAGGATGCTCCTCAAAAGGCAGAGTATCTTGGACAATACAGTTCACCCCCTCTATGACACACTTATCAACCTGTGGTGCACCTTCAGCAACAGACTGGTTCCAGCAGGATGCAGCACAGAACGCCATAGGAGATCCTTTTTCCCGGTGGCTATCAAACTGCACAACTCCCCCTCCTCCTGTTGTGGGGTAGACTGACTCCTCCCCCCCCCCCCCCCCACAAATCTGTGCACATCCCCAATCCTGGATTTTCCACTTATTACTTTTATTTCATGTATCTTGTGTTTTATGATTGTTAGCAGACCAATTTCCCTCCTGCGATAAAGTTCTATCGTATCGTAGTCATGAATTAACTTAGTTAATTAACAATGGTAATTGTCAACTATTTCTTCTTGAGCTATTTTTTAAAATCCCACCTAAACTCTTTCAATTTGAGGTCTTTGCTGTATTTATTTATTTCCAAGATCAATTTTCCCTTGTCTGATAGTTCAAAAATACAATCATTCTGGATTCATGCTGTGCTAACATTAACCTTGCCAAGTCATCAAGTGTTTTCTTATCTTCTTCCTCTGTCTACCTACACATTTCTGTCCTTGCATGGATCCTGTTATCTGTTAACAAAGGTATCAACTTGATTTACAATTACAAGCCATCAAAGCTTTATTATGGACCTTGAAGTGTTATATACAACTGCTATAAAACAAAATTTGATAGCCCCATCAATAAGATGTGGTCAAATGTTTGATCATTAAGCTTGGAAGAAGAAAGAGGTGTAAATATTTATGAAGAGCTCATGGCTTGGGTAGTTGAAGCCATGGATGGTAATGCCAGATTTATAAAAAACTAAATAAAGGATAGGCAGCATTTGGGTGCAGAACTACAGTTTGACCTGCTGTGTATTTATATTATTTTGGAGTTAAAAGTTACAACTAAAGTGAACTAGAACTTGAAGTTAAGAGATAGGCATTAGTGTTTTGAATTTGGGAAGGCTGACTTAGAAATTAGTTTAGTTGATGAGGAAATTGAAACATTTGAATACTAATGTTCAGCTTTTCCTTCATCATTCTGAATAGCTCACAGCAGTTGATGAAATTGCTTCCTAGAGTGAGTGTGGAAATAGGCACTTCGGCCCAACTTGCTCACACTGGCAAAAATGTCCCAGCTACACAAGCGCCACCTGCCTGCATTCGGTCCATAGCCCTCCAAACCTGTCTAACTTTCATAAATGTTGGGATAGTCCCTGCCTTAACAACTTCCTCCGGCACCTTGTTCCATACGCCCAACACCCTTTGTGTGAAAAGTTACCCCTCAGATTCCTAGTAAATCTTTTCCCCTTCACCTTAAACCGATGTCCTCTGGTCCTCGATTCATCTACTCTAGGCAAGAGACTGTGCGTCGACCTGATCTATTCTCTCATGATTTTATACACTGATGCGACATCAACTTTCCCCAATTGCTATAATAGTAAGAGATTCCCACCTCCATATTGAAAAGTTATCTTTCAATCTATAAGCCATTATGAATCAAATCATATCCCAATTCAGCACATTATTGTCCAATTTCTCCCATTTCAACCTCTATAAGCAATGTCTTATTTCTTTTGAGTCAATCATCTCCAACACTATTATCTTTATTCCTGAGAATTACATTATGAAGATAGCGGTCGGTGCCAATAGAGAAATAAGTGATTTAATTACAAACAAATCAATTTTTTAATAAAGATCAATCTGTTCACAGTCTGTTACATGCCTGGAATCCAAAATGATTCCAATAGTATCAAATAAAAATAGAACTTTGTAGAAAATATAGGTACAAAAACCACTGTACTAATTACAATAAAGGCTATTGCTTTAATATTTAAATCTCTAACTACACATACAATAGATATCTTCAATTTGCCTTTTTTAAACGTACAGAGCAGGAATCTGGAGAAATTTAGCTACATGATTTGAGACCAATTCAGTTATAATTTAAACAAATCTCATGTTGACAAAATAAAATCCCCAAGTTGATGACCTCAATTACACCCCAAATGTTCTCCAGTTCTCAATAATTCAAATGTTCTCTAAATGAATGAAAACCAGTTTTGTGGAACAAAGCAGCTTAGTATTTCCTAGTATGTTTCAATTTGACTTGCATTCTTTTGCAAGCTTAATGTTGTAATTGCTAATTTACGTACTTTATTGTTCGTCATCAAATGTTAATGGAGCTCTTGGTTTGGAACAGACTAATCTGCTCAGAGGTAACAACAGTCCTTTAGAGGAAAACATGCATTTAAACTTAGTTGCAATTGGTATTTTTTTCATTATTGAAACATTGATTCACCTATTTAATCTTTGAGTAACTGCCTCTCGATACATTATAGAAATATAGATGAGAAGTAGAAAAATAACAAAAAGGTCATCCAGAAATCCTAGAATTCCAAAGAAAGCCTCGGGAATAAAGTCCAGTGGTGATGCTAAATAGAACAAGGCACCAGCCAGGCAGAGGAAAATTCGTATTCGAAACATCCAGAAAAGACCGCTGATGGAAAACAATTCCGTGAAGGCATGACGGAGTAGTGTGGGCAAATCCATTATTCGATCCAAAAGCTGCAGGACAAATGTGATCACTTAGTACCGTGCAAGGATGATTGATTTACAAGAATGTGTACAAAAAAGTGAAATTATAACAGCTCAAAAACAGCAAAATGAATGAGGACTCACTTGAAAGTCTAAATGTAAGGAAACAATTTTTCTTTTGTAAGTATTACACCATTGAATGGAATGAAATGACCTGTTTAAAACTGACTGGTTTGTGTAAATCAACTCTATTTTTAATCTATTTGTATGAAAGATTTAATTTTTAAATAGGTTTTAAATTACCAAGGAAACATTCACAGAGTTGAAGCTATTGAGGGCGTGCAGCGTAGGTTCACTAGGTTAATTCCCGGAATGGCGGGACTGTCGTATGTTGAAAGGCTGGAGCAATTAGGCTTGTATTCACTGGAATTTAGAAGGATGAGGGGGGATCTTATTGAAACATATAAGATAATTAGGGGATTGGACACATTAGAGGCAGGAAACATGTTCCCAATGTTGGGGGAGTCCAGAACAAGGGGCCACAGTTTAAGAATAAGGGGTAGGCCATTTAGAACGGAGATGAGGAAGAACTTTTTCAGTCAGAGAGTGGTGAAGGTGTGGAATTCTCTGCCTCAGAAGGTTCGTTGGATGCTTTCAAGAGAGAGCTGGATAGAGCTCTTAAGGATAGCGGAGTGAGGGGGTATGGGGAGAAGGCAGGAACGGGGTACTGATTGAGAGTGATTAGCCATGATCGCATTGAATGGTGGTGCTGGCTCGAAGGGCTGAATGGCCTACTCCTGCACCTATTGTCTATTGAAGCATGCCTAAGGTTTGTTACAAAGTTCAATGGATTTTACCAAAGTAGAATGAGAGGGGAGAACATGGAAAATTATTTTGGATCAAATCCTTAATATCGACAAGGTCCCACATAGGAGATTAGTGGGCAAAATTAGGGCACATGGTATTGGGGGTAGGGTACTGACATGGATAGAAAATTGGTTGACAGACAGAAAGCAAAGAGTGGGGATAAATGGGTCCCTTTCGGAATGGCAGGCACCGCAGTGGGGTACCGCAAGGTTCGGTGCTGGGACCCCAGCTATTTACGATATACATTAATGACTTAGACGAAGGGATTAAAAGTACCATTAGCAAATTTGCAGATGATACTAAGTTGGGGGGTAGTGTGAATTGTGAGGAAGATGCAATAAGGCTGCAGGGTGACTTGGACAGGTTGTGTGAGTGGGCGGATACATGGCAGATGCAGTTTAATGTAGATAAGTGTGAGGTTATTCACTTTGGAAGCAAGAATAGAAAGGCAGATTATTATCTGAATGGTGTCAAGTTAGGAGGAGGGGGAGTTCAACGAGATCTGGGTGTCCTAGTGCATCAGTCAATGAAAGGAAGCATGCAGGTACAGCAGGCAGTGAAAAAAGCCAATGGAATGTTGGCCTTCGTAACAAGAGGAGTTGAGTATAGGAGCAAAGAGGTCCTTCTACAGTTGTACCGGGCCCTGGTGAGACCGCACCTGGAGTACTGTGTGCAGTTTTGGTCTCCAAATTTGAGGAAGGATATTCTTGCTATGGAGGGCGTGCAGCGTAGGTTCACTAGGTTAATTCCCGGAATGGCGGGACTGTCGTATGTTGAAAGGCTGGAGCGATTGGGCTTGTATACACTGGAATTTAGAAGGATGAGGGGGGATCTTATTGAAACATATAAGATAATTAGGGGATTGGACACATTAGAGGCAGATAACATGTTCCCAATGTTGGGGGAGTCCAGAACAAGGGGCCACAGTTTAAGAATAAGGGGTAGGCCATTTAGAACGGAGATGAGGAAGAACTTTTTCAGTCAGAGGGTGGTGAAGGTGTGGAATTCTCTGCCTCAGAAGGCAGTGGAGGCCAGTTCGTTGGATGCTTTCAAGAGAGAGCTGGATAGAGCTCTTAAGGATAGCGGAGTTAGGGGGTATGGGGAGAAGGCAGGAACGGGGTACTGATTGAGAGTGATCAGCCATGATCGCATTGAATGGCGGTGCTGGCTCGAAGGGCTGAATGGCCTACTCCTGCACCTATTGTCTATTGTCTATTGTCTATAACCCAATTATTTTAGGATAATGGAACAGGGGCCTCATTATCATTTTCCACATAATTTAAAAACAACACTGATTAATACCCGATTCGAGGCACCAAGAGGATAAAGTGATCACTGGTGGTGCTGGGAAAGATCAAGGTGAGGTGCAAAAACCAGAATTGTGGATGTCTCATTTCAAATGAGTACCAACAAAAAGGTTTTTCACATTTGAGGCATAAGGTTTTTTTGTCAATCTGTTCAGGGATGTTACCTTGTAAAGTGAAATAGGGATTCAGCAAATTTCACATCGATTGAAGTGGCAGAAAAAATCTAAATCTTAGACATATAGAAAATAGGTGCAGGAGTAGGTCATTCAGCCCTTCGAGCCAGCACTGCCATTCAGTATGATCATCCAGAATCAATACTCCGTTCCTGCTTTCTCCCCATATCCCTTGACTCCGTTAGCCCTATAAGCTAAATCTAACTCTCTTGAATACATCACCATACCTTCCATGAAACAAATTGTGTTAATTCACATGGATGAAAAAAACCCAGCTGTATATGGAAATAAAATTAAACTGCGTGAACTGGAAATTTGAAATAACAGAAAATGCTGGAAACACTCAGCATGTTGGGCGGTATGTGGGGAAAGATAAACAATGTTTTAGGTCACAGATGCTTTGTCTGATGAAAGGTCTCTGATCAGAAACAGAGTCAGAGTCATAGAGTACAGAAACAGGTGCTTCATCTGAGCAGGAGTTAGAGTGGGATAATTCTTAAAAACAAGATCAGCTGTTCATGCCAACCAGTGAATAATATGTACGATAGTACAGGCAAAACCGATTGAATTGATATGTGGAAAAATCTCAAAGCCAAGAATGCCCAGGAAAGTTCAAAATAGAAGAAATAATTTCAGAACTCAGAATAACTGAAGACCCTTAAATATGAAGAGAAAAGATTTTAAAAGTTCCAATGTTTGCTCATAGATACATAGAAAAAAGGTGCAGGAGTAGGCCAATCGGCCCTTCGAGCCAGCACATTCAATGTGATCATGACTGATCATCCACAATCAGTACCCCGTTCCTGCCTTCTCCCCGTAGCCCTAAGAACTCTAACTCCCTTTTGAATTCATCCAGTGACTCGGCCTCCACTGTCTTCTGAGGCAGAGAATTCCACAGATTCACAACTCTCTGGGTGAAAAGGTTTTTCCTTATCTCAGTTCTAAATGGCCTACCCCTTATTCTTAAACTGTGGCCTCTGATTCTGGACTCCCCCAACATCGGGAACATGCGTGTCCAATCCTTTAATAATGTTATATGTTTCTATTAGATCCCCTCTCATCCTTCTAAATTCCAGTGAATACAAGTCCAGTCGTTCCATTCTTTCATCATATGACAGTCCCGTCATCCCGGGAATTAACCTTGTGAACCTACGCTGCACTCAACAGCAAGAATGTCCTTCCTCAAATTAGGAGACCAAAACTGCACACAATACCCCAGGTGTGGTCTCACAACTGCAGAAGGACCTCTTTGCTCCTATACTCAAATCCTCTCGATATGAAGGCCAACATGCCATTAGCTTTGGAAGGCAAAGCTAGACTTCAGAAGAGGGGAGATTAACAACTATTTGGAATTAACTATGTTACTTAAGACGTGGAAAAAGTCTTGGGTGTAAAATATTCATCCAAAATTAAAGTGTGAAATATTGCTAACAAACATTTCTTTCCTAGTTATGTTGACTGGCATTAGTTTCTCATTATGCTTTACATCACCAGCATACTTACAGATCTGGGCTGGCCAGAAAATCTTCTGTTATAATCATTTACATCTTGAATAACTTGTATAGACTCTGGATGTTGCTCATTCAGTGTGAACAATGGAAACAATAAGGTAATCTGTTCGCAAGATAATTAAAATAAACAGTGACATATTCCTTGCACATAATCAAAGCATACATTGCAATCAATCTATTAATTTGTCATTAACGCTTATTTTAAACTCAAATTTTGCACTCACAACACAATGTTTTGAAATTTCCATGTTATAGTGTTGTTCACAATCATATTAATTAACTACATTGATTGTGGAGGGCCATTTTTAATTATCAATGTTCCAAATAAAACAAAACCCTGGTCAAACAGTATAATCGTGTACTGCTAACCAAGCAGACAAAGTTCAGGACTTCCAAGGGGCCATTTGATTGACTCTGGCTAAATATGGATCTGGGGGTTATATACCATACAGCGAGATTATTGGAGATAGCAAATTATGCATTGCATCCACAAGGGTATTCGAGGGTCAGCTACCAAGGATCTGCTTGTAATAGCAAACATACAGTTTACAACAAAAAATTACCACATTTCTATTTTAATTTTTATTCTTTAGAACTGCCAGGCAGTTAGTTGCACTGGACCCTCGGATATACTACACATTACTGATTCAGAAATACGCAAATAGAAATATATTTGGCCATTTCCCATGTCATCCAATTTAAATTCTCAAAGTGGCAGGCAAGAAAATGCAGGCAAACTTTCCAGTCATCGGTAGGGTACTCTAATGCAATAGTGCCACATGAAGCAGCGATATTTAGCACTATTAAGATACACCACACAATGAGATATTTACATAGCCTTACTAACAAGTATGAGCAATTTAAATTCCAAAATCTGATGAATCTTGAAAATTAATCTTTTTGATACTAGTCTGGTATTTTATCAATGTTTTAATATGTATACAAAAATTAGGTCTCAGTAATTAACTATACCAAAATTTGTATTGAAAAGGATAATTATATTATTCTAAAACCACCAAATCGGCACAAATAACCTCTGAATAACACAGGATGTAGATTTCTGCAATGACAAAGACATAATTTGTTGTAATGACACAAACCAAATGGCATAAATACAGTAAATATCAGAACCAAATAGAATAATGTGGATATTAACTGAATATTGGAGAAAAATTGTTTAAATACTTTAGATGTTATCTCCAAATAAGTATATAAATGTTTTAAATAATTTGTAATCTATAGAAATTAAAGAAAACATCAACATGGAAATCTGAAACAAAAGAAATGTTGATAATAAATGGTGATTCATTATGAGTGAAGAGCAAAGACAAGTTATAATATTTCAGATGGGTCTCAAGTTCTGCAAATACTGGTACATACAAATTAACTGTAAGAGTATACATTTAATTTTGTTATAAACAGAGAAGAGATTCAAAGGATTATATCCATTATTGCTAAGTCGAATATAGAGATGAGATTCAATAGGTTTTGATCTATGCCTTGTGGTCTTGTTAAATTTTGTTAGTCTGAACCATAAGCCCTTCTGTGTACGAGCTTCCAGGGATGAAAGGCTCGATTAACTAACAGATTGTTGCCACATTTCACAGCACTTTGTTGCTGGACTTTACAATATTGCTAGGATTCCCCAGCATCACCCACATCCTGACTTACATCAGTCACTTTGCAGGACCCAATGGAGATTCTAGGTCAGATGATTTAGAGGCAAAAAATAGGTTATTTCAATTTTTTTCTGTTTAGTTTAATCTTTTAAATATTTGTGATTTTAATTGACTATTAAGAGTAAGAGTGTGTCTGGGGGAGAGAGAATGGTGGCGGGGTCTGAGAATGGGGACTGGGGAGGGGGACAACAGGGGTCGTCCGGAGGGGGCTTGGTGGTGGGGGAAATAGGGGTACTGGGAAAAGGGGAGGTCGTGGGGAAAGGGGGGGTGTGGGGAGAGTAAGATTGGGGTTGGGGGAGGAGAGAATGGGGGGTGTGGGAATGGGCCCTCTTCGCTAGTATATTATAAAAAGCAACCACAAGGTTCAATTTGGTTTAGTTTAGAGATACAGCATGGAAACAGGCCCTTCAGTCCACCATCCACACCGAACATCGACCTCCAGTTCACAATCGTTTTATGTCACAATACTTTTCCATCCACTCCTTGCACATTTTACAAAGGTCAGTTAACCTACGAACCTGCACATCTTTGGATTGTGGGACATGCAAACTCCACACAGACAGCACCCAAGGTCAGGATCAAACCCGTGTTTCTGGCGTTGTGATGTAGCAGCTCGATCAGCTGTGCCACTGTGCAGCTTATTTATTAAAAACGGGTTTTCAAATGAGGAGCAATGTTTTCATAGGCGATTTGAAGAAGCAACCTTTTTGCAGAGAACAATGGTGACACAGTGGCGCTGTGGTAGAGTTGCTGCCTTACATTGCCAGACACCAGCATTGTCCCTTGTATGCAGAATAGAGCTACTGTATTTGTGATTGCTGGCCAGCATGAGCTCAGTGAGCTAAGGGGTCTGTTTCCACACTGTCTCTCTGAAAACTTAAAAATAGAACGAGCTGCCAGAGGAAGTGACAGAAGCAGGTACAATTACAATGTTTAAAAAGCATTTAAACAGGTACGGATATGAAAGGCATAAAATGAAATAAGCCTAATGCAGAAAAGTGGGATTAGTGTTGATAAGCATCACAGTCACCATGGATGAGTTGTACTGTATGATCCATGATTTCATGATGGCATATACACGGTACTTAAAAAGGTTCATTGTATTCAAACATAGTTTTGTGAAAGGATGTGACCACTTTAATGATACTATTTGAAGTAGTAAAATGTGCTACTGATAAATGGATTTATTGTGCTCAAGTTCAGTTCAAAACACTTTATTTGTCCCCGTGGGGCAATTTACTTAAGTCATAAAGTCCTGCATTAAATGTCAACGTGAAAAATAAAAGTTCATGGTGTAGTAGCAACATACTGGATTGGTTAGAAGACTGGCGGGCTAACAGGAAATGCCGTAGGTGCAAAATGGTCTTTTCTCTGGTTGGCAAGATGTAACGAGTGATGTGCCACAGGTATCGTTGAAGGGGCATCAACATTTTGCAGTGTTCGCAGAAGGTACTGAAAGCATGTTTGCCAAATTTCCTGATACCATGAAGGTGAGTAGGAAAGTAAGTTGTGAAGAGGGAAAGAGGAGGAATCACTAAGATTTGAATAGGTTACGAATGGCAAAAGATCTGGAAAATTGAGCCTAATGCGGCAATTATGAAAATGTCCATTTTGTCAGGAAAAAGGATAATTATCAAAATATTGAGGATTATACAGTCTGACATGCAACGAGATCTGGTTGGCCTGATGCACGATTTACACAAGGATAGCATGCACATTCAACAAGTTATTAGGAAAGTTCAAAGCCTGTTATCATTTATTGCCCTCCGAGTTTTTTCCCCTCTGAGGGTTATGAAAGGGTACTTCAAAGAGTAGTGAAAATAGTTTTGAATATTTTTAAGGCAGAAATGGGTAGATTCTTGATATTCAATGGATTGAAAGGTTATTGAAATTGAAGGGAATGTACAATTGAGGTTATAACCAGTTCATTCATAGAATGCAAACTTGAGGGGTCAAGTGGCTTACTAAGGGGTCAAGTGGCTTTCTAATTTGTACTAATCTAATGTTTGAAATAGTTTTAAAAATGCTTCCGTGTTTCTAATCTATGATAATTCTTCATTGCAACCAGATGTATCGGTTTTCTTTGAGGTCAGAAGCAGCTTACTTTGCCATTGGACGTGCAAAATGGGCCAATAAATAAAGACTTTTCAGACACTGATTCACAAAGTTTTGTTTCAAAAAGACAAATGAAGTTTGCCCGAGTCAGAAAATGGAACATACGCCAATTTAGCCAAATATTTGAGCTCAAGTCCAATTCTCACCCACAGTGACTCAGCTGCTTTATTAAGCACTTCACCTAAAAGCTCAATTGGGTGCCATGAAAACTTTAATGAAATAAATTTTAACTTCCCAAGTACATGTACAATTTTAAAATATTCAAATTGTTCAACACAGTTTAACACACTGAACATGCATGCAGGCCATTTAGTAATTTATTATTTCTCCCAATAACCATCAATATTTTTCAGCATACCTAGCTTAAAATGCCAAGGGAGACTTGGGAGGCTCCCTGCAACTTTATCAGCACCTTCTATGTAGAGACTCTTAGCAAACTTGTGTATGCAAAACAAAGAATCTCACTGTGACATGTCACATGTGATGATAAAATATCATTCATTCATTCATTTGTTGGAAAACATCCACGCTATAAAAAGCCTTTGGGTTATTCACCGCAGGGAGAGGTGAAAGAATATGGTGACGTTGACGGGCTAAAATTGGAGAATAAAATATCCTGACCCACTGAGTTACTTCAGCACTTTGTCTTTTCTTGTAAACCAGCATTTGCAGTTCCTTCTGTCTCCAATGAAGATCAGCAAGTCATGTTGCATGGGAGAAAAATCCAAAAATTCTAATTCAATCAAGACGTCACTTTATAGCTGATATTTTCAGAGATGCTTTATCAAATGTGTTGCTTTTAGTTTTGGAACACATTGGTTGAATAAAATGAATTGACAATCTGGGTTATTTAAAAATTCAGTTGAATTAACATAACTAGTTCAACACTGGTGTGTGGTGGAAGTATATACAATAGTAGAGTTTTAGAGATTTTAGCAGGCATATGAATATGCAGGGATTGGAGGATTATATGGATCATGAGCAGGCAGAAGGGTTAAGTTTAATTTGGCATTGTGTTCAACACAGAGATCATGCGTCAAAGGACCTATTCCTGTGCTATACTGTTCACTGCAACACAATTTTAATGGTAGCAAGTCCTGTAAATTTCCTTTACAGATTAGTAGACAATGGAATGTTAACATTTTGAAAAAGAACAGATAGTTATGAGAAAATTAAATGCCTTTGTAGGCCAAGAGCAATGCAAGATTCATATCTGCATCAAATTCCTTTCAACTCCTATTAAAACTTAAGGACTTCATTGACTAGCACAAGTGAGTGTATCCCTACCATCCTTTAGAATGACAACAATCTCTATTTTAACACTCTGGCACTATAAATAAAATATACCCCTAAATACAATTTTCATCAATCACCTTCCTTTAAAGTCCATCTACATTTACTGATGATCACTGTTTTCTTCAATCTACAGCTACTCAGATAACAAAATAGTCCGTGACAACATGCAGCAAGGTCTGGCAACATTCAGAGTTGGGATTACAAAAATCTCAGTACTCTCCATCAAACACAGGCTGTTATGGTTCAATAAGGCTGCTCACCAGCACTTTCTCAAAATCATTTACAGATAGACAAAAATGCTTATCTTGGCAATGACTTTTTCGCCCCATGAATAAATCTTTTAAAAAATCCATATCTTCTTTTATCTTACCATTTGCCTACAAATGGGGCAACTTACTGCTCCCAACCAAGTTCCATATGTCCAATATGCAACAACGCAGGAACCTAAAAAAACAAATGAATTGTAAAATAAATTAGTTTTCGGCACGTTTTACCAATTCTCATGCTACTGAACATTTTAGCACAAAAATAAAAGCCGCATAAAATTAGTCCAAGAAATGTTTTTCTCTTCCCGTTGTAAAGTTTAATAGTTTGAATTCTGGCCTTGGAGGGCCAACTACCAATGGTTTAATGTTTCAGTATACTCTAAATTCAACTTTTAATTTTTTTAATTATTCTTTTCCAATGACCAATATAAACTCATAGACTCATACAGCGCGGAGACAGGCCCTTTGGCCCAACACCCATGCCAACCAACATGCCCCATCTGCAATGTTTGGCCCATATCTCTCCAAGCCTATCCCATTCATGTCCCTGCCCAAATGTTTTTTAAACGTTGTGATAGTACCTGCCTCAATTACCTCCTTCGGCAGCTCGTTCCATATACCTCCCATTCTTGGTGTAAAACATTTGCCCCTCAAGTTCCTATTAAACCTCCCCCCCACCTCCACCATTTTTAATGATTTGTTCCTCTTAATAATTTTCAATGTAATCATCATTGATCCATATAGAACTACAGTATATTTATTAGATCTGTTTTTACTGGTTCTGGTTAAATATTTATCCTATATGCTTAGATGTATAGCTTTAAAAGTATGTAGAACCTGATGAATGAAATATTCCAGCCATCAATTTATTTAATCCTCATAATACCCTACTGAGCCTTTCAAAATTATAACCTAGGCTCCTCCTCTTCCGCACTTCTAAATCCCAGATCAAGCTGAACTTGATGAACACGTGGTAGCAGTCTCCTTGGAGAGGCCACAATTAGATTTCTGCATATAATGTGGGTCATTATTAATCTTATTACATCACAACATGTACTATTTCAGCTTTCTTGATTGACCAAATGCTCTAGGAATATTAACAATTCCTAGCGCACAAGTATGTTTAATTTATATACGTTTGTTTTCATGTACTTTTATTATTTCATTACAAAATTGTCATGACCCAGTAATCCTGTCACAGTCAGCTACTCCTACTTAATTTTCCCATTTGCAGCTTCATATTAGTTTCTACCTGTATTACTACTCTTAGTGATTTATATTTCTGCATTCTTATATTATGGACCTTGCCATATGGTTTGTGCTACAAATATTTAAGAGATTGGTTCTTTTAACCATAAAGATAACAGATCAGGAGTTAACTATATCTTCAACATTTTGTTCAGCAGACCTGGCCCTCATTGTGAACTCATGCACCAAAATACCATTGGAATAGCTAAACTAAATCAACTATGAATACCACAATAGAATTACATAAATAAAGGGAAATGGCATTGACCTATGTTAACTTGCTGCTCCAATTTAATAATGCAACTAAGCAATATTTAGTAGAGCATATGTATAAATTCCTCTGTTGTCTATCCAAACTATAAAGAATGCAACTGCAGTCCCACATCTTCGAAGAAGACAATTCTAGAAACACATTCTGCAGAATACAAACAAATTCAATATCCGTAATTATTAGGATTTTATTTCCTCCAACTTTGAGGAAAAGAAATTCAACCTGTCCTCCAGGAGACGTGTTCATACTAATAAATACCAACCTTCCTGGTTATTGAGCAATATCAATATAAAATAGTTTGGATGATAAAGTAGTTTGTAGATTATACAAAAAGTTGATATAGTAAGAAGGAAAGTTTTCAAATGCAGGAAGAAAAAATATGGTTTGATTGGCTGGACAAAAAAAAAAAAGGCAAATGGCATTTAAATCTGGAGAAATGGGAGGAATTCATTAGGGGGAATGAAAAAAGGCAAGGGAATATACAATTACAAAGAAAGCTCATCAATGCCTCTACTTCCTTAGAAGACTGAAGAGATTTGGTATGTCGTCTAATATTGTCTCAAACTTCCACAGGTGTTCAGTAGCATCACTGCCTGGTTCGGTAACTCAAACACCCAGGAATGAAGGAAGCTGCAGGAAGTGGTAGACATTGCTCTGAGCAGCATGTGTTGGTCTCCCCATCATCGAAGGGATCTACAGGAGGCGCAGCCACAAAAAGGCAACTAATGTCATCAAAAAACCACATCACCATGGCAATGCTCTCACCACAATGCTACCATCAGGAAGATGGTACAGGAGCACGAGACCCAAGAATTATACTACACAACCCCAATCACACCCCTACCTCAGCAATGACACTGTTTTTGGATGAACTTTGTACTTCAATTTTGCACTATTATGACCTGGCTACCTAGTATTACTGATTATTAGCTTATTCTATTATAAATTATTGTATATTTATTTATTGTGTTATTACATTAATGGCCATGTAACATTGCAGCAAGTAAAAATCTCATTTGTTTCATTCCCGGTGCATATAATATTTAAACTCTCTTGACTCTTGTACATATTGAGAATATTGAGTGCTCTAGAGGAACAAAAGGATTAAGAGGTGTATTGAAGGGATTGTGGGAAACATTGAGCTGTTCTTCTTTCTTGTCATGAACATGGGTAGCTCCTCATTCTATGGGAATTGAACTTTACTCCAGTGAAGTATCTCCTGCGCTAGGCTAAATATGTCTGGTCACACTGACCCACAAAGTCAACAGCGTGAACACCTGAATGACTTGTTTATTTGGTAATAGGAACATACTTTTGAGGGGAAAATTACAGAATGCTGGATCACAAAAGTTAATGATGTAAACAAGATAGATTTTTATAGAACAGGAGGCTTAATTGAGGTGTATACAATTATAGACTGAATAGGGTCGAACTGTCTCCCTTCAGCATTCATTCAAAAATGAAAGGGCAAAGATTTAAGGAAAAAATGGGAATAAATACTCAGATGGTGCTTGGGAATCAGCATCTAAAACAGTAGTAGCGGTAATAATCCTCATCGCATTTAAAAAGTATTTGGATGTATACACAAAGAGCTGTGAAGTGTTGGGTCACACACCTTGTGCTGAAAGATAGGATTAGGTTGTATAGTCTCTACAACCAACGCTGACACGTTGGGCTAAATGGCTTCCTTCTGATGTAAATCTAATTGTTTGGGATCTTCCCAAGAGGCTGTAGTTTAAACCAAATAATCTAACTCAAATTATTGAAAACGTCACATGTCTATTTTAATTAACTAATCACATACCACAAAAAAGGTGGCCACAGTTGGTTTCAACAGGGAATGCAGCCAGCTGTAAGCAGATTGGACAGGACATGTCAGTGTAGAATTGATGGCGATTGCTTTCAAATGCATCCTGTAACATTAAAGAACGCACAATTAGTAGATTTGCTGTCAAAGATCTGATTTTCACATAATGTAATATTTTGCTCACATGCTAAAAAGAACCCCATTGCTTCATTCTACATTGTTCTTTCTCTAAAAAGTAACAAATTATTGTTTGCAGTGTAAAATGCATATCTTCAAACAGTGAATATAGTGGGAATACAGTGAATACTACCATGAGAAAAAAAACTGCATTCACACTATCTATTCCACTCATGATTATATACACAGCTATAACATCACCCTGCAGCCTTTTTTACTGCAAGAAATAAAGTCCTAGCCTTCCCATCCTCTCCCTATAATGGCTCAGGACTTCGAGATCTGGCAATGTCTTTGTAAAGCTTCTCTGCGTTCTTTCCAGCTTAACGCATTTTTCCTATAGCAGGGTGACCAAAACTGAACACAATATTTCAAGTGCAGTTGTCTTGTACAACTGTAATATAATGTCCCAACGTCTAACTCAATTCCCTGACTGATGAAATCCAGCGTACCAAATGCCTTCACCACCATTTTTACCCAAAATGCCACTATCAGGAATCAACCCAAGGACCCTACCATTCACTGTGTATATAGTAGGTCTTGCCCTGGTTTGACATGGATGAAACTTATTTCAATTAAACTGCATTTGCGAGTCCTCCCTCGGCCCACTTGACCAACTGATCAAGATCCCACTGTAATTCTTTATAACCATCTTCGCTGTCTCCGATACCATCTATTTAACTGTCATCTGCAAAGTTACTCATCATGCCTTTGTACATTCTCATCCAAATCACTCATACTGCTGACAAGCAGCAATGGGCCCAGCATTGATCCCTGAGTACACCGCTAGTCACAGGCCTCCAGGCAAAAAAAACATTCCACCACCACATTCTATTTTCTATCATTAAGCCAACTCTTCATTCAGATAGCTAGCACTCCGTTGATCCCATATGATCTAACCTTCCAGAGCAGTCCATCATGCAGAACCTTATCAAAGGCTATGCTGTGGTCCATTTAGATTAAGTGTATGGTTCTGCATCCCTCCCAACATTTGATTTCACAAATTTATAATTTTGATGTCCAAAATTCAGAATTTTACATCAAAATTCAGAATATGGCGCGTAATGCAACTTTTCAGCAAAAAAAAAGTATGCACGCCAAATGCGCATACACGTTGCGCTACATCATGTGTGAAAAATGACTTATTTCCAACAATCTGTAGTTCTTGGACTACATGTACAATGTCAGGCCTATCATGAGTATATCCTGCTATTTATAGAAAGGTTATTGAACAGAGATACTTTTTGCAACACAAAGAAAAAATTGTTTTGTTTTGTTTTTTTCTATTTTGCTTTTTCCTTACACATCCCAATTCTCTTGGTATTGAATAAAAGAACACTGGTCATAAAATGTATGACTGAGTTATGAAGAAAGAGTTGATATAAGCGTCTCGACTAAGCATATGGTAGTACTTGAAGTGAATTCACACATTAATTGATAATCAGCCCAAAAAGGTGGTAATTGGCTTTTCTGCTGTGTTTTATATTTTAACCCCATCTTAATTAATTAACATAGTTATATAATCTTGCACTTAAATTTAATATTTACTCATTACAGTTCCACCACTGATTTTCTGGCACTATTGGTTCCAGAGCTTTGCTGGTTTATCCAGCCGGCCAAGGAAGTCGTCTATGGGTATAGAAGTGCTGGCTCCAGCTGGGTTGGAGTTCCAGAGCCCCGGCCGCAGGTTGCAAATTCAACCCACCAATCGGCCATGGATGTCCCGATGAGGTTGAGATTGGCTGCCTTGCCCAGCCTGGGTGTCACATTTTCATGGAGACATCCAGGGCACGGAGATTTCTCGCGGAACACCTAGCGACCTCTAGCGGCTGAATTGCCAAATTGCAATTACTGACTGTTTTGCGGAAAAATGTGAAGCGAAATCAGAATGGCAGAAATGAAATAAGAAAGCGGAAACTTTCTGCCAAATTTGGAAGGGTTGGGAGGGGTGGTTCTGCACTCATTAACCTTCTTAGTTACTTATCTTTTACACCACCAGAAGCAGTCCCTCTTGGACACTAACAACTGCTTTTAAAACCTCCCCTGATGTCCCTCCTTTCAGCAGCTCACACACGTGAAAACCTCTGAATTTCCCCCAATGTTCTAGCTATAGGTTCTCCATTATCTACAAACTTTAAGGTGAATGCCTCTATCCTCAGTCTGGTATCAAAAACTGGATGAAGAGTGGGTATTATGCAATAATCTTAACAGGATGGCCCATCATAACCTGCTGCACAATGAATTAATTAGGGAGGTAAACTCAATGATGTATTTAAAATCAACATTGAATTTGCACACAGGTAGATCTAATTATGGCACCCAGTATTTAAAGCAAAGAAAAACTGTTTAGATTAGAATGAGATCTGCTAATGTACATAGACAGATGAGCCTCAGTTTAATACACCTCCGAATGTACAGTAATTCATGTTACATTAACAATTTACAACAACATGATTTGATTATTGATTTAGCTACAATAGATTTTTCTGTAATTAAATGTTGTCAAAATATACCAGATAATATAGTGAAATGGTTAATTAATGAAAATTTTACCTGGGAATTTAAAGCCTCAGCTTGGAGATGTTGTCGGAGCTCCCTCACACGTTCCTGGTTCTCAGGGTGGATGTTTTGTTGCTCAGTTCTACAAGAGAGTATATCATAAAATAGCTGGATTAAATAGCACAAAAATAGATTTAACATATTCCTGTAAGGCACATGACATTATTATATACTTCTTAACATGTGTACTGAAATATAGAGAAAAGCCTTTTGCCTGTTATCCAGTAAAATCTTACAATACATAGTACATCAAATTAGAGCTAGAAAGAAAAAGAAACATAGTGCATAATATCGTGTAATTGCAAAGGAAGTGGAGATAAAGTGCAGGGCTGCTTTAATATTTAATAGAATTAGATGGTGCAATGGGTTCTTTATCTCACAGTTAGGGTCCACAAATAAGATGATCAATTGAATTAATTTTTACAATCCTTCACTCTTTATTTTTAAGTGTAGGCTACTCAGTAGCACACCTAATTCACAGCACAGGAGCAGTGGACATTTGGGAATTTGGCAACCCACTGGTTGCCCTCAAAAAGTCATATATGTCTTTACTTTGAAAGACATCACTATTCTTTGATCACTGCTTCGTCAATATGCATGTAGAATGTTAAAGCAGCGGCAGATCAAAGCAGTGGCACAATTACCTGCAAAAGGGCAATTAAAGATGGTAATAATTGTCCACATCTTGAAAATATAATCACTGCATCCCTACACCATCAAAACTGAGTTAGCCTTATGTTGTTTTTTGTATTTATGCTTTCTTTATTTCAGTTCCACCGTCCTTAAAAATTATCCAATTTTAGTAATTTCAATGGTTCAATGGTCCCTTTTTAATCACATATATCAACCTACATACAGTAAAATACTTTTTATGCATACAGCCCAATAAGACTATCACCATACATAAGCACAATCCCCTGATTAGTATAGAATGTACTGAACTGCCTGCTGAGTCTAAAAGCAAAAGGCGGCATTTTACAATTCCAGCTGCAGCTGGCCACAAAAGTCCGTTGCAGCCGTTGCCTCCATTCCGGTTGTCGCGCGACTTATCGTCCCTCTCCATGCATGGCTCTCTTCAGCCCTTGTTCCCCAGGAACCGCTTCCTGCAGCTGATCTTGAGGACGCAGAAGGCAAGATCCACCTGGGTCTTCTTACCGGGCCCTTAATCCAGCGTCCATCGCCCTCCACCCTCCTCTCCATGGCTTCCCGGTTCCATGGCAAGCAAGCCAGGCCTGTAGTTGAAATGCGGCTGCGACTCGCAAGGCTTCCCTGTCCGGTTAGGATACCAGTTCTACGGCAGGTGAGCCAGGCCTGCTGTTGGGATACAACAGTGGCATGCCGCAATTCTGTGTTTACCTCTTTTGCTGTTTTTACATGTAATATTGTTTTAGAAAACCTTTAGCTCTTCTTTCTTCATCCCACATTTTCAAAAAATCATCTACTTTGTCCAGCTTTCCTTGTTTAAATATTTCCCAAATAGATAGAATACATTTGAAACAAATAGCCCATCATGAATTTGCACGTTCATAAAGATAATGGAAAACAAAAGAGTGCATCATTTGGTTTCTGGGTGGATTTTTTCCACAAAGTACAAAAAAACAATATTAGGAAAACTTTCTGATGCAGGGTATGATGCAAATCCTGATAGACACAAAATGCTGGAGTAACTCAGCGGGCAGTTTTTTTCCTATGCAAATCCTGATGCATGGTCTCGACCCAGAAAGTCAACTTGCACCTTTTGTCTCCATTCATGCTGCTTCACTGGCTGAGTTCTTCCAGCACTCTATTTTTGTTTCTGATTCAATCATCTGTGGTCTCTTTCGAAAAATAAATATTTTGCTTTTTTTTTTTCAAACACACTATTACTCACAAGACATTTTTATGTGCTTTAATCTGTATAAATCCATTTGTAAATGAGATTTAACTAACTCCTGTTCTTTCATTGATTAGATCTTGTGACACTAGAATCAGTAATGGTTTGTAGTACATAGTCAAGTGTAATGTATGACAAGAGATGGTAAGTACAGCATTACTCCAATAAATAAATATCTCCAATAAATAAAATCTAAATTGCTTGAAATGTATACATTCTCACCTATAGAGGAATGAAACCAAACCACCTAACATTATAATGGTGATTACTACAGTCAGAAGAACCTGATTGCTTATCCCTTCAATCAGTGACACGTCATCAATTCTTGTTCCAAGTAAGTGCTCTGGATGCTGTTCCATAACAGATGACAGATCCCTAAGGAAGAAAATGAACAATCAGCCCCTAAAGCAAATGATACTTTGTGCTCAGTAATTTAAATTTAAAGCTTTGGGACACCTATAAGAATTTAAATTAAGTGAAAAGGAGTTATGTTATTTAAATAAAAATGTGTACTTTATGATAAATATTTTATTTTTAGCAAAGAAAGGGTTCAAGGTATTCACAAAATAATGTTTCTTTCAACTATCAATATAACCACACCATTAAGCCACTCCAATCAGTATGTTCCTAACTTGCCAAAATCAAACAAAATAGTTGATAAATAGGAAAATAAAATATGGAGAAGTGTTAAAAGTAATTTACAATCTCTAACTCTTTTGCTTTCATTTTCTATTTCTGTTTATGTACTTTAGCACACAAAATGTATCTATAATAGTTTACCCTATATTTTCAATTCTGATCATCGTTTACTTAGTTTAAAAAACAAATGTTCTAAATAGTGCAGATTCCTTACATAAATCCAATAGTTCCCATAACACTTCTAGATTACTCTGTTTGTTTCATGTTCCCAAACAGGTGTACATTTATCCTGAATTATGATTTTTTTTTGATTTATAATGCCTAGGGTATGATAATCTTTCATTTTGATTATAAAATTGTTATTTTGATTCTGTAGAACACAATTATGATGTGCCAACCTCTTATTTATCCTTGAAAATGGTATTTGAAACATCAGTGTATTTCAACTCCACAACTATGCATCAGGTATACAATGCATATTTGTTATAACAAGGAATATCTCACACACAGGTAATTGCACTACACAAAATAGCTATTTTTCACAAATTCAGGCCTACCAAAGAGAGGGCTAGTGAATTCAACATTAGTTGCTATCTTAATTGGTTTGATCATTTTAGCTTCATGGGAGCCATTTCCTATAAATGTAACTATAGGAAAATTTATAAGATACACATACTGCAGATTTATAAATAGATGGATAGAATACTAAAATAAAGGATGTTGTGTTAGACCTTTACTGATTACTAGTTTTGATGTAGTTGAAGGGCACCAAACAGCTGGGCACCAAATTTTAGGAATAACATTGCAGCCAAATAGAGAGTGCATACGAGGTTTACACAAAAGGGGGCTGAGTTATGCGGAAACATGAGAAGCTAGGACTGTTTGCTCAAGAGCAGGGCAGACATGTTTTAACACATGTAAACAAAAATCCTGAAATGGTTTGATAATGAAGATAGGGAGAAATTGTCAATGCTGACTGAAGAATCGGTAACCGGATAACATAAATTTAAGATAATCAATAAAAGAACCATGGGGAAGATAAAAAGAGCTTTTGTATTTGGTAAGTTACATCAAGCTGACATGTACACCTTGCATAAATGGTGGGAGAAAAATCAATGTAAACTCTCAAAAAGAATTAGAATATACATTCTCATTTTTAAACACTGTTATCCTCAGTCATCCAAAGTTGTGGTTATGCACTGAAAGCACCTTTAAATCAAAGTCACCTTTCACTTAATAAAGTGGTGACTACCAAGGCATGGGAAGTGATCTATTTTCACAGGGTCTCGCTGTGAATCGTAATTGTCAGAAGATAGTGTTGCTGATTGGAAGGTTGGTAGAAGTAGGCAAAATTATTCACTAGGACCATTTCCGACATCTCCCTACCGTTTCTAGATCACGCTGTCTCCACCACAGGAAACAGACTATTGACCGACATCTACTGGAAACCTACTGACTCCCACAACTATCTTGACTACACTTCTTCCCACCCTGCTTCCTGTAAAGACTCTATCCCCTACTCCCAATTCCTCTGTCTACGCCGCATCTGCGCCCAGGATGAGGTGTTCCATACCAGGGCATTGGAGATGTCTTCATTCTTTAGGAAACGGGGGTTCTCCTCTTCCGTTATAGACGACGCTCTCACTAGGGTCTCCTCGATATCCCGCAACTCCGCTCTTGCTCCCCCTCCCCCCATTCGTAACAAGGACAGAGTCCCCCTTGTCCTCACCTTCCACCCCATGAGCCGTCACATACAGCATATAATCCTCCAACATTTTCGCCACCTCCAACGGGATCCCACTACTGGCCCCATCTTCCCATCTCAACCCCTTTCTGCTTTCCGCAGAGACCGTTCCCTCCGAAACTCCCTGATCAACTCGTCCCTTCCCACCCAAACCACCCCCCTTCCCAGGTACTTTCCTCTGCAACCGCAGGAGATGCAACACCTGTCCCTTTCACTCCCCCCTTGACTCCATCCAAGAACCCAAACAGGTGAGGCAGAGGTTCACTTGCACCTCTTCCAACCTTATCTACTATATCCACTGTTCCATGTGTCAACTTCTCTACATTGGCGAGACCAAGCACAGGGTGGTCGATCGTTTCGCTGAACACCTCCGCTCAGTCCGTCTTAACCTTCCTGATCTCCCGTTGGCTCAGCTCTTCAACTCCCTCTCCCATTCCCAATATGACCTTTCTGTCCTAGGCCTCCTCCATTGTCAGAGTGAGGCCCAGCACAAATTGGAGGAACAGCACCTCATATTTCGCTTGGGTAGTTTACACCCCAGCAGTATGAACATTGACCTCTCTAACTTCAGATAGCCCTTGCTTTCCCTCTCTATACCCTCCACCTTTCCAGTTCTCCCACTAGTCTTACTGTCTCCGACTACATTCTATCTTTGTCCCGCCCACTCCCCTGACATCAGTTTGAAGAAGGGTCTCGACCCGAAACGTCACCCATTCCTTCTCTCCAGAGATGCTGCCTGACCCACTGAGTTACTCCAACATTTTGTGTCTACCTTCGATTTAAACCAGCATCAGGAGTTCTTTCATACACACCTAACTATTCCAACTTTTTCCTGGCTCACCTCTTATCCCTCATCTGAAAAAAACTGGTTTTCAAAGCAGCATGAAGTCCAACTTGAAAAAATTATGTTCACTAATTCAACTTCTAAATTTTTATCCTGGTGTTATAATTCTTGTATAGCATTGCCCTTTCTCTAACTATCATTATCCTTTCCTGCATAACAACACCCGAACGTCCTTTTTCATCTAATTCAAACCTCTTATTCAAAATCTAATCTTTGTCCAGTTTCTGACAGCTTGTCCCCAGCCACACATACAAATTCTGGAATTTATTTCTAAAACCCCTAACCATAAATTTCCCACAGAGCTAGTGATAAATCATGAACAATTCACTCAAAAAATGGAAAGAAAATAGCAGATATTCATTCAAAAGCAGATTACTTAACACATTTTTTGGGTACATTCCAAGAATTATTCACAACATGAAATACAGTAAGCGTGGCATGTTTAAGAAGAATTTGCAATTTGCAATGGCTAAGCTTTCCACCACAGGGTTTTCCCCATCCTCTACCCTCCCCTTTCACTTCTTATTTTGGTCTACTTTAGACTAATTGATAGAGACTGATTACTACGTTTAGTCAACTTTTCCAGCATCTCTGTATCATGCAACAATCTAAATGGTAGAAGATAAATGAGATTGAACTTGATTTAAAAAATATATATCTTCCATTGGGACCTGAAGTGACCCCCTTTGTCTGCCGGCTAATAGAAAGGAGTTCCAATAGAAGATTACTTGTTGAGCTGTCAACTTCATGTTCAGTTATTTCTAATGTAATTGTGATAGTCTTGATCACAAAGGCAATTTAGATGCACAAAATTAACTGTTATTTTCCCTTTGGTCATGTTCCGATTGACAATCGGTAATTACAAGGGTGCCATAGGGATTATTTCTTGTACCACTTGTAATCTTTTTTATTGACTGAAATGAAGGGAAATTTGTAGCCAAGTTTGCTGATGATACAAAGACAGCTGGGATGGCAGATTGCCAGAGAAGGGATACAGATAGTTTAAGCTGATGGGCAAGAACTTGGCAGATGAAATATTCTGTGCGAAAATGTCAGGTAAGCCATTTTGGAAAGAAGAATGAAAAGGCAAATTATTGAACAACAAGACTGCAAAGTTTAGTGGTGTGGGTTCTAGCACATGAAATATAAAAAAGTAGCATGCCATTACAGCAAGTGAATAGAAAGACCAGTGGAATTCTGGCCTTTATTGCTAGTTGGGTGAAAGTTGGCATGTTTTGATGCACTTTACAGAGCACCAGTGAGACTGCCCTACTGTACTACTGACTTTAGTCTCGGAATCCAAGGAAATGTATAATTGTATTGGAAGTACACAGAAGGTTCATTAGATTATTCCCCAAGATGGAATGCAAAAACAGGTTCAGCCAACATCCAATGAGATTTGAAGAATGAGAGGTGATTACAAAAATATATATATATATATGAAGTTCAGAGGGAGATTAACTTGGTAGATGTTTACAGGATGTTTCACTTAATTGTGATATCTAGAACGGGACATAGTTCCAGAGTAAGTGCTCACTCTTTTAAAATGGAGATGAGGATCAATTTCTCCTCTGAGGGTTGCCAATCTTTTCTGCCCAAGAGTGCAATGGAGATGGAGTAACTAATACTGACAGATATTTAAAGTACTTGAGATTTATGGGATATGGGAAGAGCAGAAAAATAAAGCCAAAGCAAAGACTGGATCAGCCACAATCTTACTGCATGATGTAGTAAACTCAAGGGGCAAAATGGACTATTCCTGTCCCCACTTATGTTCATCCCATCATGAGATTAAAGGTTTCTCTACAGAAAAGTAATGTCTAATATTAATGAATGGAGATGTCCATACAGTTATTAGTGGAGTTGGCTTTAAACCCCAGCTCCATTACAGCATGAAACTACCCACTATTTGGAAAATTTGACAAACTTAAATTGCCAATGAGAACATTAAAGGTTAATTGGATACAAAGTGGAAATATAACAAGAATATGTTTACACTGGCCTAAAAGAACTACAAATGCTCTCTTTCTGTCCAATAATTTCATTACAAAACATTCAAATTGTTTATTATAAATTTAGAACCAACAGTTTGGTATATTTAACTTCAGTTAGTTACTGTTGTTGGAAATAATTACAATTCCCCAGGTTTTGACAATATAAAAATAAAGTTATAAAAGTCAGTATAGGTAAGCCAAATTTTAAAATAAACTGGACAATGATCCTGTCAAATTGATTTTACTCCTTCACAAGAATACTGAAAATGTTAAATGAATAAGTTGCCACTAGAATGGAACAAACTATTTTTCAGATTGACAGCTAACCAAAATCGAAAGGTGTCAGTTTCACTACCAGCTTGGTTCAGAAGTTACAACGTCCTTTTGAATTACAGAAGTTGTCTGCAGGCATTTGATTGCCCCCTCCCCTCCCCTCTTTCCACAGTAGCCTATTTTGAAATCGCCAATTAATTAATCCCTACCCCCAAAAAATAAAAACGCTGTAAATATTCTGGTCAGGCAGCAACTGTGGTGAACATAATTGTGTCAAAGTTTCAGCCGATGACCTTCCGACCTAAAACGTTAACTCTGTTACCGTCTCCACAGATGTAACCCGATCTGCTGTATATTTCCTGTGTTTTTATTCCTTTTAATTTCGGATTTCCAATACCTCCCCTTGACGTAGTTACTTAACAATTTTAGGGACGGATGCACTTTAACACAACCATATTGCAAACCCACAAGGCGAGTGCACGCGAACGCAAATGTCCAGGGTGTCAGGCTCGGCACAAGCAGGCCGTCCGACATTACCTCCTCCCTTGCAGCAGACCCAAACTTCGCCGAATAGCTCAACAAATACTGAGGTTGTTGCTTTCGGCCGCGTCGACTGCCGCAAACGCCCTTTTCCTTCCTGTGTGATCAAGTCATGCCGCGCTGGGGAGGGGTAATTCCACCCGACGGCCGACTTTAAGACATGCCCCACGTCTGAGTCCAACCACGCAAGCGAGTGAGGCGGCCGAGCTGGGAGGGAGGGTTGTGTGTGTGTGAGTGAGGGAGCGCAGGCGCAGTCGCCGACGCCGGCCGAAGGTGGAATGTGGTGACGTTGTGGAAGCCCGGACAGTTAGCGGCGGTTCCTTTGTTGTTTGTAACGGTGGCGGCGCGAGCGGGTGAAGAGGGAGCGCGCGGGATGAACGTGGACCGGATCGAGCTGTGCGACAGTCTGCTGACCTGGGTGAGTGAGTGGTTGGCGGCCCGTCGGGGTGACGCCCCGGCGGCAGCGGGTAATCCAGCCAAGAGGAGTGACTTTCGCCGTCCGTGGTAGAAGCTCAGCACTCCTTTTAATCCTCCCGACCCCCACGGGCGACCGAGCTGGACGCTTGGGCAGTGGGCCGCGCCTTTGTGGCGAATGACACCCCCTCCCCGCTTTGAATTCGGCGGAGCAGCGACTGCCCCGTGTGTGTGTGTGTTGAGTGTGCGAAGCCCATTAAACTGGAACCGGTACGGTTGACAGTAGTCTTGGGCCTGAGAGTGGGCACCGGCTTTGCCGTTATGAGTTGGGATGTGTCAGCTGATAGCACGAATGTACAGCCTCCTTTGCTGTTGTTTAACGAGGTTTTGCGATCTATTGTTATCACTCCCTCTCTCTCTTTTGTGGTGTATTTTTGCTAAACTTATTCATATGCGTTCACATTATCATTTCCCCTTCATCATTTATTTATTCTTGCATTAGAATATACAGTATTGAAGCTTATCATTCAGCCCAACTTTTGATATTGATGTTCAGACTTCATATGAGCTTACCTACCACTTTCAGAATATTCTCCTTTCTTTCATGCCCTGCAGCATTTCATCATTTCAAGGACAAATATGGATGGGCATTCATTACATGTCAATTGTTCCCATTCTCTGGTGGTGATTTTTAAAAATCTACTTGACTGATTTCCTTTTGTAAGCTTTTAATTTATTCACCACAACCACACTGGGTTGTTTTAAATTTCATTGTCTAAGCAGTCTGAGATTTTTTTGTTTTAGATTTTCTACTATGTTTATTTGTAAAAGTTATTTACATCTGACTTTTACCACGAGCATGTATTCCTGTCTGGCCCATTAATTATTTTTAAACGATCTCTTTCAGCTATTCCCTTAAAAAAAAACACATTCTGTACAATGTTTCTTTTGGCTTCAATCTGGAATTTTTCTACCATCCTTGAGTCTTTAATTTCCTTACAGTGTGGAAAAAGGACTTTCGGCCCAACTTGCCCACAGCGGCCAACATGTCCCAGCTACACTAGTCCCACCAGCCTATGCTTGGTCCATAATCCCTCCAAACCTGTCCTATCCATGTACCTGTCTAACTGTTTCTTAAACGATGGGATAGTCCCAGCCTCAACTACCTCCTCCATACACCCACCACCCTTTGTGTGAAAAAGTGACCCCTCGGATTCCTATTAAATCTTTTCCCCTTCACCTTGAACTGATGTCCTTGATTCCCCTACTCTGGGCAAAAGACTCTGGGCATCTACCCGATCTATTGTTCTCATGATTTTGTATACCTCTATATGATCTCCCCTCATTCTCCTGCGCTCCATGGAATAGAGACCCAGCCTACTCAACCTCTCCATATAGCTCACACCCTCTAGCCCTGGCAACATCCTTGTAAATCTTCTCTGAATCCTGTCCTTTCTATATTCTTGTGATCTGAAATGGACATGGTACTCTAAAGTGTGGACTGACCAGATTCTAAATGGATATAATAACAGTAATCATTTTTTTTAAATGTTTGGGTCTTGTGGGCATGGCCAGCATTTTTGAGAAGCTGATGGTACACTGCCAATTTGAACCACTGCAGTCTGCTGGTGAAAGTAATCCCGTTCTGTTTGAGATGGTACGTCTCAGAATTTGATATGTTTCCAAGTCAAGATGGTGTTAACTGGAAGTGCTGGTGATTCTTTGTGCCTGCTACCTTTGTTCTTTTATACAATTGGGATGTGGGTTCGCAAGAGAAAAGCAAAGAAGCCTTGGTGATTTGCTGCATTACATACTGCAGCCACATTTCACTAGAAATGGCTATTTGAACTTTTAAAGTAATGGGAGGGGTACATCAAGGGCTCTACTTTGCATTGAGCATTATTGATTTTGTTGGATATTTTTGGTGCTGAGCTCTTCTAGCCAAGGGGTGTTACACTACTCGACAGTGTGAAAATGCTTGCTGCAGAATATCTATCATTTGACCAGTTCTTGTAATTACTGCGTTTATGTAGTTGATTCAGTTAAGTTTCTGGTGAATAGTGATCTCCTTTGGATTGGTTGACAATAATGCCGCTAATGTTGGAAGTTGTTCAGATCCGATGACATGCAATCTAGAAATAAGCTCTAGCACTTTTCTAACCCTTTTTAATAACTCTACAAACTGCAATACTGCTTCACCTCTTCACATCAATAAATGTGTTGGTAAGAATCTTCCTCTTCTCTCTTTCCCTCCCATTTCAACCTGGTGCTTATTGGTTTACATTAACTTTGATTAAGCAATCTTTCAATTTTAATATTCTCATTTGTTTTCAAATTCCTCCGTGATCTCAGTCCTCCGTAGCTGTAATCTTCAGATCTCCAAAACATCGATGCTCCTATATTTTAGGGTGTTTACCTCTTCATCCTTGAATTTAACCATTCTGCTCTAGATTGTAAATCTGCAAAGTATCTAAAGAATAACACCAGTATCTTCCTTTTGACTCTTAATCAAGTAAAGAATTACCAACAGAATTTGTGTCGTTGACCATAAACACAAATATTAGGATGGAAAAGCAAAAACTTGGTTAAAGAGGTAGGCCTTAGGAGGACTTTGTAGTAGATAGAGAGTTCTAGGAATTGTTGGAGGACCAGTAAGTTGAAGGGATATACCTGATATGTAGCACTGAAAAATTGAGATGTGCAGAGATGTGTTAATTGTAGATCATGATGCTTAAAGGTTTGAAAGGATTTGTAAATTATCATGAGAATTTTGATGATTGCAAACCTACATTGTAATAACATTGTCATAACATTGACGACTGCATCGTTGCTACCTCCTGCACCCATGCAGAACTCACTGACTTCATTAACTTTATTACTAATTTCCATCCCGCACTCGTTCACATGGATCATCTCCGACATCTCCCTACCGTTGCTTGATCTCACGGTCTCCATCACAGGAGACAGACTATTGACTGACATCTATTATACACCCAATGATTCAACAGCTATCTAGACTACACTTCTTCCCACCCTGCTTCCTATAAAGACTCTATCCCCTACTCCCAATTCATCCGTCTATGCCGCATCTGCGCCAAAGATGAGGTATTCCCTCATTCTTTAGGGAATAGGGGTTCCCTTCTTCCATCATAGATGAGGCCCTCACTAGGGTCTCCTCGATATTCCACAGCTCCGCACTTGCTCCCTCTCCCCCCAGTCTCAACAGGGATAGTCCCCCTCGTCCTCGCCTTCCACCCCATCAGCCGTGTCACATAATCCTCTGACATTTTCACCACCTCCAACGGAATCACACCACTAGCCACATCTTCCCATCTCCACCTCTCCGCTTTCCGCAGAGACTTCCCGACACAACTCCCTAGTCAACTCGTCCCTTCCCACCCAAACCACCCCCTCCCCAGGTACTTTCCCCTGCAACCACAGGAGATGCACACCTGTCCCTATACCTCCCCCCTTGACTCTGTCCAAGGACCCTGACAGTCTTTTCAGGTGAGGCAGAGGTTCACTTGCACCCCCTCTAACCTCATTTACTGTATCTGCTGTTCCAGATGTGAACTCTTGTATATCTGCGAGACGAAGCGCAGGCTCGGTGATTGGTTCACTCTACACCTCCGCTTAGTCTCCCTAAACACTTTAATTCCCCGTCCCATTCCCACATTGACCTTTCTGTCCTGGGCCTCCTCCATTGTCAGAGTGAGGCCCAATGCAAATTGGAGGAACAGCACCTCATATTTCGCTTGGGCACCTTACACCCCAGCGTTGTGAACATTCGCTTCTCTAACTTCAAGTAACCCTTGCTTTCCCTCTCTTTCCATCCTGCCCCCTTCCCAGTTCTCCGACCAGTCCTACTGTCTCTGACTCCAGTTTATCTGTTTGTTTTGTTGTTACCTTCTCCCAGCTAACAATGATCTATTCTACATTTTTCTTGATCTCAATTCCCTTTGTCCTATTTTCACACCACACGCCCATATTAACTTTAGTTTTTATTTTCCTTGTTTCTAATCTATTGAACGTTTTACAAACTGTTTTTGTTTCTTGCGTACCTGTTTTCCCATTCCACTTTCCCTTTCCTTATCAATACTTTGGTTCCCTATTAGCCAGGTTCTACAATTTTCTCAATTCCTGTCACTGCTTTTTTTGTCATGTTAAGCCTTCTCCTTTGATCTAATACTATTTTTAACTTCTCTTGACAGCCATAGTTTGATCATGTTTTTATTTTGGCTCAACAGGATATATAATGTACAATTGTGTATTTTATTAAATGTTAGCTATACCTTTATTAATGTCACACCTTTTAATACAGTTTCTTACTCTATCATAAGCAGTGTGGAACTTGTGTCTTTGCTATGTTCTGATTTAAGAACCCAGGTTCAGATGGAACCAAATTACCGTAAATCTTTATGTAGAATTGAGTCAAAGTTCTCTGAAGGCCCCTTAACATATCAGATCATCTGTTAACCCTAATTTACAACACAGTATTTGATCTAAAATTTACTGCATTGTTGGTTCCTCGGGATACTGATGTAGAAGACACATTCCATGTTCTTACACATTCTATGAATAAATTCTCCAGACTATTGCAACTTATAGACTGCACATTCTACATGTAGATTTAAGAAACTTGTAATTGTTGTATTACCGTTGTTACCTAAACATTTAATTTCCTGACTTTCTGCTGGAGCTTTCTGCTCCTTGCTGTTTCTTGGTTCCATCCAAACTAATTCTACTTCTTTCCACCCTTTCCACCCATTTTCTTCTCTTTCCTCCTTTAAGATGTTCATTAGAATTTGACTTTGACCAATCTTTTGGTAATATGCAATCAATCTTAAGTATTTCTGCCTCAGGTTTTATTCGATAATGCTCGTGCAAGTGTTTTGGGAAATTTTGTTGAATATATTGGGCCTTTGAAGGGTAGACAGAAATTCTTTTGGTAAAGCAGAAAACATCTTTCATACAACCAACATGGTCCAAAAGTTGGTTAAGTGGTAATTTCTGTCATAAATAATTGTGGATCATTGCTGTGTTGAGGTAAACTGTAGATGTATGCAAGGATAAATCAATCTTGATGAGATGTGGGTGTGAAGAGTCATTCTCTAAATGCTGAATTTTGCATTTTAGCATTGAGATTATTAAATGACCCAACTCATCATGCTTCTCGTTTTTAATTCTCTTTTTCTTAAAGAGATTTGGGTGTTATTACACCGGCTTAACAAAATAGTTTGTGTCCTACAAATAATTGCAGTCTTGATCATTTGATAGCAGTTATGAAAATAATTATAAGAACAAAGAAAGATGCATTCAGTGTATGTGTCCAATTGCTCTGTAAAAACTGAATCAGTTTTGGGAGAATAATCTCTTCTGTACAGAAAGTTGTAAGTACAATATTGTTACTGGGTGTGATCTCTAGACGCGTTATAATGTTTGATACTAGGGAAATGCATCAAATCACTGCAAAGAATGCAAACGTCAATGGTGCAACAGTAATCTTGTCAGAACAACTGGGGATCAGCTTAAGGACACCATATCCCAACGATTAATAAGGACAATATGTATTGTGTTGTTATTTTACCTGTCCACCAATTCTAATGCAAAATTCTGGTTACCTCCTGAACTCTTATCCAATAGTCTTCCAAACCTTGGTTTCCATTTTTACACCATCTAACCCTACAACGTATGCATTGTCGTCCCTTCTTCACTTCCTTCCACATGACAACATTTCACCCTTCTCCTGCAAATCTCCATTTGCAGGAGAGTAGGATTAGAGTAGGACATTGGCATAATATAATTTCTTTGCATTTTTAGTGTTATTTATTTTTCTAGATCTGACTCAGCATCGATAACATACTTCTATTGGGTTTTTTTTGTGCAGAAAAATGTCCAAAGCCACTTAACAGGAACATTATCAAGTAGCAAAAGATCTTGAACTTAAAATGCTAATACTGGCTCACTTCCCACAGATGCTGCTTAACCTGCTGAGTGTATCCATAATTTTCTGGTTTTATTTCAGATTTCCTTTGTGTACAGTTTTTGTTTGTATTTCCATTATCAAACAAAATTTGACATAGTCCACATGAGATATGAGACAAAGAGATAGCTTTAAGAGTAGAGACACTTGAAGGATTGTATTGAAGGATCGTTCAATGCCGTTGGTGACGTAATGAAATCTGGAATGTTCAGAAGGCCAGAACTGGAATAATGCAGGTTCTGAGAGTTGTAACAATGGAAGATTTCACAGAAATAGGAAGAGTCAAGAGCATGGAGAGATTTGAAATACATGATAACTTTCAAGTATTGCTCAATTGGAAATAAGCACAAGTGGTTTGAGGTGAACATGACTTGTTGCAAGTTAAGACACGAGTAGAAGACTTATGGATGAGCTCATCAAGATTGGGAAATTTGCCAAGAGAGTTTCTGTCTGGAGGTAATAATGATATAGGTGGGGTCGTTCCTACAATTGAGCTGAGGTAATAGTGGAGCCAAGTAATGATACAAGAGGTGGAGAAAAGGTTTTGTAGTGAGATCCCATACTTGTTACAATACTATTACGGCCAGCTTCTCGTCTATCTTATCTTGCTCCAAGCTGCCGTTTTGACATAGGTTAGTTGGAATGATATTTTTTCTTCACGCAAGCAACACAACAACAGAGATCTCCACGACATTTAAATCAGTTAGTCGTTTATTTGAAGTTGCCATATAACATATTGGCATATATCTTGTCATTGACGTTATTGATTAGCTTGGTAAAAATCTATTATCCTACCGTAATCTACGTAACTTATACAAACTGCTAGATCTTATCCCCAGCTCATTCTTACTGATCTCTTGTCAGTAGGCTCTTTAGCCGATTTACATATCGGCAGCTTCTTTTGGCTGAACTTCTATCAGCCGCTTCTTTGCTTGAACTGTTGACCAACGTCGAAGCTGGAGGCCCTTTGGCTCCACCCAGCCCATACGTAAGCATTAACCTCTTAGTGTCCAAAAATACAGAAGGATACAAAGTAATATAATGATATCCAAAATGGCTCCTACAACTCCTTTACCTTATTATAACCTTATGACTCATCTGATTCTTGCGACTTTTTCAGTTCAATCCCACAGTAGCCAAGAAGCAATGAAGTCAGTGCCGTAGGGTTTATGATGCCTACCAAATACAATGACTTTGGTCTTCCCACTATTCAGTTAAGGAGAAATATTTGATCATCACTAGATTTTTGATAAACAGGAAGATAATTTGGAGATCACAGAGCATTCACGTTTGAGTTAGAGCTGAATGTCATGGAGATGGTCATTTAAATGAAATTGATAAGGGTGTAGTTGAGAAGGGACTGAGGATAGATCCTTGTAGAACACAAGGGGTGACTGCTTGGAAGAAAGAAGCAGTTATAATTGTGGAAACAAGGAGTTGCAGATGATGGTTTCCACAAAAGGACACAAAGTACTGATACCCTCTCAATGGGCTGAAGTATATGGAAAACAATGTCAATTTCACAAAGGATAACCAAATTATAATTGTAGAATGTTTATTTGTCTACATTAGAAGTAATATGCCAGTAGGTTAGAAAATACCAAAATATGGGAATTGGTTTATTTTTTCAATTAAAAGTAGAAGAAAAACACATGTTCTTTAAGGATTTCTATTCTTTGCCTTTTAGATTCAGACATTTGGTCTGCAGGTGCCATGCAAGAAAATAGACGATTTGACAAGCGGCGTTGTGATGGCACAGGTTCTACAGAAAATGTAAGTTAAAAATGGAATATATACTTTAAAATTTGTACCAGACCTACCAAAACTATAACCAAATGTATGTAAAAAGGGGATTTGTTGCATAAAGTTATTGCAATTTTTTCAAGATATATTAAACGGTAGAATGAGAAATCCTAAGGTAAAGGTAAGAATGTTATTTGTTCTCAAGTTAGTCTTTTTTTCTGTAACTGAATTTCAAATCTAACACAATAGAACCATGATACATCATTCACTTAGTGTAATGGAGACCACACTGTATCTTCATTTGCTTATCTTGTACTGTGAGACATTTTACTATTCTGTCATGATTTAGTTTTATTTAATTTTAACTATTGAAAAAATTGTAGTATACCTGATCTCAGGTGATGTTTGTAGCTATTAGTCAGAATGAAAATATACTATTTTGCATTTTTCAGATGTTTAGCATATCAAAAATAATTATTTTAAATTTTCAGAGATCAGTCATGGTTTGATGATACTTGGATAAATCGTATCAAGTCAGAAGTTGGGGATAACTGGCGACTAAAGGTTTGTCCTGATTTGTTTCCTCAACTCCTCAACTTCGTGGCCTCCATCCATACCTAAAGACAATTGTTTATGAGACTTGAAGTGCAACATTGGCAGTCTTCCTTGTTATAGCAAATGTAAACTTTTCTTTACAGGTTAGCAATTTGAAGAAAATTTTAAAAGGCATACTGGATTACTATCATGAGGTAAGATAATTTAATTGTAACAAGTTTAGCAATGATCACCACAAATATAATTTGAATTTTGAGTTTCTTAATCAGTAGAAAATGGCCAGCAATAATGTAAAAGGGAACTGATTATCTAAAATCTAAAATATCCTTTAGTATGTGCTTTCATGATTTATAAATCCAGTGAGAGTTTTGCAAAGATTATCACTCTGTTTATAGCTACTCTGTTTATGCTGTTCTCTGATTTTCTGCGATCAGAATGCCATTGTGACCTCTTCTATGTAATTTTCTTCCAGTCATCTGTGAGGTTGCTGGTGAAGCTTTTGTGAACCAAATCTTTCCTTTTACCATAGCAACAGTTGCTATTTTTCAGTTCAGTCAATAGGCATCAGATGGAAGGGAAGTAGATAGTTGCTGTAAAATTCCCTCGTTAAATAATCAAGTATAAACGAAAACCTAAGTAATCCCACATTATTTTAAGATGTTAAAACTCCTGCATGTTTCAGTTAAATGCCCTTGTGTACACACTGACTTGTATTTTGTTATTGGATTTTCTATATGATAAGAGCTTTTTAGGTGTATTTGGACACCCAAAGCTTTTTTTTAATCATCTGGGTGCTGGTGCCACTCTGGCCACTGTGCAGGCTGATGTTTACTCCCATACATATTTTTCAATTGGAGAAAATAGGTGGTCTTTTTCTTAAACTACTGCAGTTTATGAAACAAAGTCCTTTATTATTATTATTTGTAATCTGTCTGCCTCTTTCCATCTCCCATCTGTTACTCTTGGGGAATTCAGAAGGGACATGAAATGCTAGTTTTGAGAATGATGCCCATAATTCAGAAATGAATGAAAACAAAGCACAGAATTACATTTTAGATAATCTTTTCTCATATTACCTTCATAATTGAATTCAGATTTGTTGCTGAGCATTTATTTTGCTTTTAAGATAATTGCTCAGTGTTTTCTTTAAATTTTAAATAATAAATATTCCTTTAAGTATTAAAAAAATGATCAGATTAAACCATTTATACTTGTATTATACATCTGCTTGTTAAGCAGACCCATACCCAAAGGCAGCTGGAAAGTTTGAAGAAATATTGTACCTGAAGAACATAAATTAGAATTGTAATAGTTGCAAATAAAATTACAAATTTTGTACAATTAGCTTTTTTTTCTTTGGGATAAATTTAGGAAATACCTTCAGCCAATAAATGACACTGAGCATCTTAATAATGTACCAACAAATTTCAACTATGCCACACTTATTCCCAGAATGAATTAAAGAAATAAGTTAATGCTTTATTTTCCAGTATATTTCTGTTCTGGAAGTTGATAATGGTATTGTTTTTTTTGTCGTGAGTACAGAGATACTGGGGGGGGGGACCTTTATTTTGTATGCTATCCAGATAAATCATAATGTACATGAATACAAATATACCATACATGAGAACAACAGGTAATGAACCAGAGTGCAAACTATAGTCTTATAATTACAAAGCACAGATAAAAAATTTATACAGCAGACATAAATGATGTGTTTTATTTTAATCTGTTTACAGGTGCTGGGGCAGCAAATTACTGATTTCCCATTGCCAGATGTTAATTTGATAGGAGAACACTCGGATGCAGCAGAACTTGGCCGAATGTTACAACTTATTCTTGGCTGTGCTGTCAACTGTGAGCAGAAACAAGGTAATGTTGGACTAGATTACATGCTGATATCCTGTTTGAGGGCATGTATAGATTGCTCATTGTGTTTCATTCAAGTCAATTTAAGGTTAGGTCCTGGAGACTGGAGAGTAGTTAATGTTGTTTCTTTGTTTAAGGTAGAAGTAGAGAGAATCTAAGGAATAATAGGCTGGTGCTATTGCAGGGGATTATATGGGATAGGATCTACTCGCATTTGGAAGAGAATGGATTAGTTAGGACAGTCAACATGGCTTTATTTGCAGCAGGTCGTGCCTTACCAACTCAATCGTGTTTTTTGAGGAGGTAACAAAGGTGATTGATGAGATTAAAGCAGTGGATGTTATCCTCATGAATCTTAGTAAAGCATTTGATGAAGACCCTGATGGTAGGCTGATCCAGTAGATTAAAATGCGAGGGATTAGCAGTGACTTAGTCGTGTAGATTGAGAACTTCCTGACTGATAGAAGACAGGAATGTGGGGTGGGACAATATTCAGGCTGGACGTCTGTGACCATATAAAAATATATTACTGACTTGAACTCAAATGTAGATGGGTTAGTTAGTAACTTTGCAGATGACTTCAAGATTGCTGGGGCCGTGAACTGTGAGGAAGGCAGTCAAATTATACAGCGGAATGCGGATAGGTCACAAAAATGGGTGGAGAAATGGTAGCTGGAGTTTAATCAGAGCAATTGTGATGCACACTTTGGGAGGTTGAATATAGGGCAAAATATACAGTTAAAGGCAAGACCCTTAACAGCATTGATATACAGAGGGATCTTGGGGTCCAAATCCATAACTCCCTCTAAGTGGCAACGCTTAGATAGTGATTTAAAAAAAAAAAGGATAATGGTATGTTTGCCTTCATTACTTAGGACATTGAGTATAAAAGGCGTGGTGCATAAGACTTTGGTTAGGTCGCATTTGGAGTATTGCGTGCAGTTGTGGTCATCCCATTATAAGAAGGACATGGAGACTTTGGACAGGGTGTAGAGGAGATTTACAGAATGGTGCCTGGATTAAGGGATTTTAGCTATAGGGCAAGGTTGGACAGATTTGGATTGCTTTCTGTGGAACGCCGGAAGTTATGGGGACAACTGACAGAAGTACATGGCATTATGAGAAGCATCGATAGGGTATATAGTCAGAATTGTTATCCCAGGATGGAAATATCAAATACTATAAGGCATAGCTGAATGGTTTTAAGTACAAAGGAGATGTTGGGGCAGGTTTTTTACATAATGGTTGGTGAGTGTCTGGAATGTGCTGCCAAATGTGATGGTGGCATTTAAGAGACTTTTAGATAAGCACATGAATATGGAAGGATATGGATTATGTGTACACATTGTTCCTGTGCTGCATTGTGCTGTTCTATGTACTATGTTACCGTCATATTTACAAGGACAATAAGGTACAGTTACAATAAAAATCAGCTACAATGATTGTTCAGCAAAGAGCAAAATCTGGTTATGAAATATATTAGAATATCAGAGGATATGATGTCATAAAAATATAGAAAATTCAGCCCTTTGAGCCAGCACTACCATTTAATGTGATCATGGCTGATCATCCACAATCAGTACCCCGTTCCTGCCTTTTCCCCATATCCCTTGATTCCTCTAGCCCTAAGAGCTCTATCTAAATCTCTTTTGAATGCATCCAGTGAATCGGCCTCCACTGCCTTCTGAGGCAGAGAATTACACAAATTCACAACTCTGGGTGAAAAAGTTTTTCCTCATCTCAATTCTAAATGGTCTACCCCTTATTCTTAAATTGCGGCCCCTGGTTCTGGACTCCCCCAACATTGGAACATGTTTCCTGCATTTAGCTTGTCCAATCCCTTAATCATTTTATATGTTTCTATAAGATCCCTTCTCATCCTTCTAAATTCCAGTGAATACAAGCCCAAACGTTCTATTCTTTCATCATTGACAGTCCCGCCATCCCGGGAATTAACCTCGTGACCCTACGCTGCACTCCTTCAATAGCAAGAATGTCCTTCCTCAAATTAGGAGACCAAAACTGCACATAATAAATACTCCAGGTGTGGTCTGACCAGGGCCCTGTACAACTGCAGAAGGACCTCTTTGCTCCTTTATTCAATTCTTCTGTTTTTAAGGCCAACATGCCATTAGCTTTCTTCACTACCTGCTGTACCTGCATGCTTACATTTCAACGACTGATGTACAAGCACATCCAGGTCAACTGCACTTCCCCTTTTCCTAAACTGACATAATTCCGATAATAATCTGCCATCTTGTTCTTGCCTCCTCATTGCAGCTCACACTGACACCAATTTTTGTGTCGTCCGCAAACTTAGAGAAGTTACAGTTAATTCCCTCGCTTAAATTGTTAATATATATTGTAAACAACTGGGGTCTCAGCACTGAGCCTTGCGGCACCCCACTTGCCACTGCCTGCAATTCTGAAAAGGACCTGATAATTCCTACTCTTTGCTTCCTGTCTGCCTACCAGTTCTCTATCCATGTCAATACCATGTGATCTAATTCTGCACACTAATCTCTTGTGTGGGACCTTGTCAAATGTTTTTGAAAGTCCAGATACACCACATCCACTGGCTCTCCCTTATCCATTCTACTTGTTACATCCTCAAAAAATTCCAAAAGATTGGTCAAGCATGATTTCCCCTTCACAAATCCATGCTGACTTTGTCCGAACCCGTCACTGCTTTCCAAATGCGCTGCTATACCATCTTTTATGATCGACTCCAGCATCTTCCCCACTACCGATGTAAGGTTAACTGGTCTATAATTCCCTGTTTTCTCTCTCCCTCCTTTCTTAAAAAGTGGAGTTACATTGGTTACCCTCCAGTCCACAGGAACTGATCCATAGTCGAGAGAACATTGGAAAATGATCGCCAGTGCACCCACGGTTTCTAGGGCCACCTCCTTAAGTACTCTGGGATGCAGACCATCAGGCCCTGGGGATTTATCTGCCTTCAGTCCCAACCATTTCCTGACTAATGTGGATTCCCTTCAGTTCCTCCCTACCACTAGATCTTCGGTCCCCTAGTATTTCCGGGAGATTGTGTCTTCCTCAGTGAAGACAAAACCAAAGTACTCGTTTAACTGTTCTGCCATTTCCTTGTTTCCCATTATAAATTCATCTGTCTGGAAGGGACCTACATTCATCTTCACTAATCATTTCCTTTTTACATACCTACAGAAACTTTTACAGTCAGTTTTTATATTCCCTGCAAGCTTTTCTTCATGCTCCTTTTTTTTCCCCCTCTTAATTAACCCCCTTGTCTGCCTCTGAGTTCTAAATTTTTCCCAGTCCTCTGGTTTGCTGTTTCTTCTGGCCAATTTATATGGCTCTCTTCCTTGGATTTAACACTATCCTTGACTTCCCTCGTTAGCCACGGTTGAGCCACCTACCCAGTTTTATTTTTTTCGCCAGACAGGGATGAACAATTTCTGTAGTTCATCCATGCAGTCTTTAAATCTTTTCCATTGCATCTCCACTGTCAACCCTTCAAGTATAATTTGCAAGTCTATCCTAGTCAATTCCCACCTCATACCTTAAGTCTCCTTTATCCAAGTTCGGGTCTCTAGTCTCTGAATTAAATGTGTCACTCCATCCTAATGCAGAATTCCATCATATTATGGTCACTGTTGCCCAAGGGGCCTTGCACAACAAGATCTCTAACTAATCCTTCCTCATTACACAATACTCAGTCTAATATGGCCTGCCCTCTAGTCGGTTCCTCTGCATATTGGTTTAAAAACCCATCCCGTATACATTCCAGGAAATCATCCTCCTCAGCGCTGTTACCAATTTGGTTGGCCCAATCGAGATGTAGATTAAAGTCACCCATGATAACCGCTGTATCTTTGCTTCACGCATCCCTAATTTCCTGCTTGATGCTATCCTCAACCTCCCTACTGCTGGTTGGTGGTCTGTATACAACTCCAACAAGCGTTTTCTGCCCTTGGCTATGCAGTTCTACCCATATCGATGCTACAGCATCCAAGCTAATGTCTCTCCTTGCTATTGCAGTAATCTCTTTTACCAGCAATGCCGCCCCACCTCCTCTTCCTTTCTGTCTATCCTTCCTGAATATCGAATACCCCTGCATGTTTAGCTCCCAGCCTTGGTCACCTTGGAGGCATGTCACTGTAAATTCCAACTATATCATATTCCTTAACTACTAACTGCGCATTTAATTCATCCACCTTATTTCGAATGCTCCTTGCATTAAAGCACAAAGCTTTCAGGTTAGTTTTTCTTATCTCCCTTCTACCTTTTGCTTCTGTCCTCCTTTTGTGGCCCTCTGGCACCTTGCATTGCGTCCCATCCCCCTGCCCTGTTTAAACTTGACTTTTCCTATACTCTTTTTCCCGTTAGCTGCATGGATACGCTTCCACATTGTTGACTCCCTCCCCTCCATGTTTTAGTTGAAACAGGGCTAGGGGATGGGATGCAATGCTTAAACATTTTAGGTTTTAAGTACTAGCAAACCTGCCTGCCAGAATGTCAGCCCCCTTCCAATTAAGGTGCAACCCTTCCCTTTTGTACAGGTCACCCCTGCCGCAGAAGTGATTCCAGTGATCTAGAAATCTAAATCCCTGCCCCCTGCACCAACTCTTCAGCCACACGTTCAGATCCCCTATCTCCCTGTTCCTACCCTCACTAGCATGAGGTACTGGAAGCAACCCAGAGATAACCACCGTAGAAGTCCTGCTTTTCAGCCTCCTGCCTGGTTCTTTATATTCATGTTGCAGAACCTCCTTCCTCTTCTTACCCATGTCATTTGTGCCTACATGCACAACTACTTGAGAACATCCTCGAGAGGGAAGGGGAGCAGCAGGAAATACTTCCCTCTCGAGGATGTTCTGAAGTCGATCTGAGATGTCTTGGACCCTGGCACCTGGGAAGCAACACACCATCCTTGTGTCTCACCTGTCGCCACAGAATCTCCTGTCCTTACCTCGGACAATGGAGTTACCCACCACTATGGCTCTGCCTGACGTCGGTCTCACTGGTCGAGTCTCAGTGCTAGGATCCGAGTCACAGATCTGTCCGCTGCTCGGACTGGAAGCGTCATCTGCCCCAGTAGCTCCCAAGAGCGTGTACCTGTTCACAAGAGGTACTTCCACTGAGGTGTCCTGCACTCGCTTCATCCCCTTTCTTTCTGTCTCTACCTGTTGCACCTCCTGCACTCTTGGAGTGACGACCTGTCTATAGGTTCTGTCCAAGAAGCTTTCGGTGTCCTGGATGGACCACAGGTCATCCAGCTGCTGCTCTACTTCCCTAACTCGGTCCCCTAAGGAGCTGCATCTGGATAGTGGCACAGTTCCCACAGGTGTAGTGGTCAGTGACACCAGCAGTGCTCCTGACTTCCCACATCCTGCAACAAATGCACTGCAATAACATTCCTGCCATCAGTTTAAATATTTAAATTAAATTAAACATGCAACCAATTCAAGTGTAGCCTCCTTGCCTCAGCCTCCTCACCAAAGACTCTTGAGCCAAAGACTCTCACTTCACCTCACCAAGGCACTTCCCCTCAACAAGACCACTCCCAACAGGCCGCTCTACTGGGCCTGAATTAAATTTTATCTAATCAAGTCAACTATCCACACAAATAATTAGGATGTCTCAACCAATCCACTCACTCGCTGGTCTGGCTGCTGCTCCTCTATGACCTTCAAGGTAATTGCCCCGGGCTGACTCTTGGCGCTCTTTTTAAACCACCCGAACTTTACTCACCTCGGAGAAAGCCAACCTTCAGCCAATCCACTCACTCGCTGGTAGTTTCGAATTTAAAATGGGAAAATTTTGATTCTTCCAAAAAATTTAAAGCATACACGAAGAAAGCAGGGGAATGAGGCATGTTGATTGTTTGAAGGGAGCAGGCAAAATGGGTGAATAACCTCTGCATGTAAAACTACCAGATTCATCGGTCTGTTTTCCCGATAAGCTACTTTTTAAGCAACGGTTACTATTCTCATCTCATATCCCCAGTGTTGCTGGAGTTGATTGGCATCAAATGTCAAGTGGATATAGTAATTTTCACAGTAATAAAGGTACATGCCTAATGATCTATTCCTCGTGGTGTTAACTGAGGGAAGATATTTGTCTAGAGTATTAGAATATTGAATTAACTATTGCTAGTTACTAACCAAAAGTAAACAAAGAGTTTTCATATCTCAATTTTTCTTATGACACAGAAAGAACTCATTCAGCCGATAAACTTTGTTGGCTGTCAGTGCATTCCCATCACTCCCAATACCCCCTTATTTTCTCTTTAATCAATTCTCTCCCCTGTTGTTTGCCCACAAGAGGAACAATTTACAGGAGCCAACTAACCCATCAGCACATCCAGGAACCAGAGCACTTGGATAAAACCCATGTGGTCACAAGAAGAATGTGCAAACTGCACATAGATATTATGTGTCATGATTGATCTGGGCTTCCTGGTGCTGCGCCCCACTATTTATTCCAAATTATACTTTATGTTCTTTCAGTTACAGCTTAAAGACGTCAGCCTAATTCTTAGTATTAGAAGGAACTGCAGATGCTGGTTTGAACTGAAGATAGTCTCAAAAAGCTGGAGTTACTCGGAGGGACAGGCAGCATCTCTGGAGAGAAGGAATGGATGATGTTTCAGGTCGAGACCCTTCAGACTCTAAAGAAGGGTCTCGACTTGAAATGCCACCCATTCCTCTCCAGAGATGCTGCCTGTCCTGCTGAGTTACTCCAGCTTTTTGTGACTATCTTCAGCCTTATTCTTGGGTGTTTAACCTGCAAATTTGAAATAGCAGAATCTCCTGAGGAGGTCCTTGGTTTCCTTAATATCTGTGCAAAGCAAAGGAAAATGCTGCCAATGGGAAAGTCTTCCCATAGATCTGGCCTAACCTACTTACTTCCATACTGCTTGAAAGCATTGTTTTCAGTTTATGACGTGTGTCAATGTTTTCAAGAATTATTTAACACACAATATTAACACACAATATTGAAAATATTTTCCTTCAGTTTGTGCTATTGTCGTGTTGCCTGGTGGAAAGTTGTCTAAGATTGAAAAAATTGTAAAATCTAAAGAATTTTCTTCAGCTTCTCTTCAGCTTTTCTATTCTTTTGTACAACATGAAAAATATGTTCAGGAGCCAGATTGAAGATTTGGTTCAACTACATGACAGAAAACCTGTGTATTTATTACGCATAATTGTGTGTTACATTTATAATCAGTTAAGAAGGACATTTTTATTTTTCAGAACAAATACAAACAATCATGGTGATGGAAGAATCTGTTCAGCATGTTGTCATGGCAGCCATTCAGGAGGTATGTTGTACATGTATGTCTCTTGCATTTAAATTATCAAGTGTTTCTTGCTGCCATGCTGCACTCCTTTTGCACTGTTGAAGGTTGGTTAATTTAAATGCTACTTAAGGCAGTTTTTAGCTATGGGCACACTGCGGTTCTCACACAGCTGAAAATGCAATTTCAACTGATGGTTTGAAAGGATTTAACTTTCTTGACTGCTATATTGATTACAAATTGTTATTGTCTCTTGGGAATTATTTCCTGACTTTTAAAGCTGCCAATATTGTAAAAACACCTCCCCAGATTATTCTGTCCTTGCAAACTTTATATTTATTTCTAGTCTACAAATCTACTCTTGAAGGCATCAGCACCCTGTAAATCCAAGCTCATCTCTAATGTAACTTACTATTTGAATCACTTTTCATGTCACCAAAATTATGAGCAAAACTTTTGGTCTAGTACACAATTTCTCAGTACCTTCTCAACCTTTAATGCAGTCTACCACAGTATTTTCCTCTAAAGCTACTCATTTTCTGACCAGATGGAATGTGTTACTCATTGCCCTTGTTATTCATTCCATCATGGCAATATAATTTCTTGTTTTGTTTTTTCCTTTCTTCTCCATGGCATTTTCTTGCGTGCCCTTTGACAACATCCATTTGCTGAGGACCACTTTCCATACAAACATCAGAGCCATAAGACTGATACAGACTTTGCACATCATCTACAGCCGTTTATCTTTCAGTTATATATTTCTATTACAAAGATTGCCTACTTGTCCTCCTTTGCATTTATTTTCTCCTTCATCTTTGACTACATTTACCTTAGATGTCATTGTCCCACCAGACTTGGAATTCTCTGCCTCAGAAGGCAGTGGAGGCCAATTCTCTGAATGCATTCAAGAGAGAGCTAGATAGAGCTCTTGAGGATAGTGGAGTCATGGGGTATGGCGAGAAGGCAGGAACGGGGTACTGATTGAGAATGATCAGCCATGATCACATTGAATGGTGGTGCTGGATCGAAGGGCCGAATGGCCTACTCCTGCACCTATTGTCGAAAAATAGGAGGTACAAAAGGAAAGAGACAGTGTGCAGAATATAGTCTTAACGTTTTACATTTAAAAATATCTATAATTAAATAATTTCCAGGGTGGCTAAATGCATTTTGGAATCAGAAGTGGGAGCCTCATTTCCATGACTTGAATCTCAACCTGGCAACTTCTTGTGAATTGGGTAATTGTTTTTTTGGGTTAAATTTTATAACACAAACATATCTCAACCCAGGGAGAATGTTAAAGAGCTCCAACTTTAATTTGGAAAAGAGAACAGTTCTTCCCAGAAATGAAGCAAATGATAAGCTCTCAGTTTCATAGCTTATCATTTGCTTCATTGGCTACTGCGGTGCTTTCCATGTTGAAATTGGTTGCAATGGTGTAAAAGCAATGATATTCTTAAGTATTCCAAAGACTATGAATGATGTGGAAAATTCCAAAACAAAAGCAAAACCTACAACAGGGAATAATTGGTCCACTGACCACACAAGTATTTCCTATCTATCTATATACTAAAACTCTTGTTTGTTTGTTTATTCCTGAACTACAGTCAAAACGGTACACGATAGTACGACAATTTTAGGCCCACCTTACTCAACGTCGTCCTTTTGGTGCTAATGGAAGGTTTCATTGAAATCGGTTATATTTTTTAAGTCATTCACATTTAAAAGTTTAAATCTATTTCCTGGGGGGGGAGGGGATAAGGGGGGTTGAGGGGGATGGAGGGGAGGGGGGGGGGAGGAGAGGATGTTGCACCAATGCAGGAGAGGTTTGGGCCCAACGGGTCCACTGGTCTAGTATTTTATAAAATCAGATGGCTATAAGTTGCATCAAATAGCACCCTATTTTTGTGTGCTGTGCAATCTAACATCAATGAAAAATCAAGCAATTGAAATGAAACAATTTCCTATGAGTTGGGTAGTCTGTGAATTTTCATCCTGCTCCTCTTGATTTCTAGAGCTCAAGAAGGTGTACATATGTCCTCGCAAAGGCTCTGAAGTTAAATTGTCTACTTACTTTAACCCTTTTAGATGGGAACAGTTTGAGATTTTTGTTTTACTTGCAATTGATTGATTAATTTACTTAATTTTTAACAATTCAATTTGCATTTTGTTTACAGCTCATGAGTAAAGAAACACCAGCATCAATTGGGAATGATGCATATCTGGATCTTGATCGACAGGTAGGAGCACAGAAATAGGATTAGCCAGTCATCGTCCAATTAATCTTGCAATTAGATTGTGACTAATTCTGTACCTCAACTCATTTTATCAGTTTTTGTTCCATATTGCTTTATACCTATTACAACAACAAAATCTGCAATTGCCCCAGTGCACACTATATTTTAATGAGATGGCTTAAGACGTCTTCTTCTTTGTGTAAATTAGTTATTCACAATTTTTGGCCAACATTCCAGTAGCCACCATTCCAGTACATTATGAACTAACCTGTTAGTATTTCTGTGCACCCATACTTAATCCCTTTGCTCTTCACAATTCCCCAATATGAAGAAAATATCCATCTGCCTCTCACAGTAAAAACAACCTCTAATTTTCATTAATTCGAGTTTAATTAAGGAAACTGGTTGTGATTTTTGTAACTTGAAATAAATAAAGTAGGAACTAGATAGGTTCTATAACAATTTCACAAGGACATATTACATTTCCTCAGATGCGATGAACTATGCTAACCTAAAGTATTTGTGGCAGCTAGAGAAAACGTCCAGTGGAAGAAAAATTAAATAGAATTTAGGGTTCTATAATCAGAAGGAGAAAGCAGAAATCTTGGAGATGATTAAGTGCTAAAGCCAAACAGCTTTTTGAATCATAAAATGCAGGAACTAAAATTGCATATTGGAGAAAAGACCAGGTGAATTTAAATGCAAATATTCAAACTTTCTAAAGAGCCTACATCCTTTTCTACATCCCTTTTTCACATAGTTAAAGCATTTACCAGGCAAAGCTTTCAGAAGCCGTATGAAGTAGGGAAATAAAAAATATTGTGAGATACATCTAAGTACATGGGTTCTTGTAACATTAAGATGAGGTTTGATAAATTCCTCTTAGGTGCACAAAGAAAATACTTAACAATGGATTTGGATATCACCAAAACCGCACAAATATCTATGCATTCAAATTCTACTAGGTAATTGATTCTGTTGTGTATTCTGTGTTCCCTCGACCATAGTTTGTCTTCTCTAATTAGTCTGAAGATGTCTTGAATCCACTCTGTCTCATTTAGTTACTGGGCCTGCATTTTATAAAAAATAATTTGTGTAACAAGTCACAATTATATTACTCTGTTATTCTCTGTGCCTGTTTAATTGTTTCTGTTTCCCCAGTGTTGTTTTTGTATTCCTTTCCTATTGCATTCTTCCTGGAGATCTTCGATCTTCTGACAATTGCTCATAGCCTCTTGACTCTGCCAACTTAATGACTTTGGTCCGGTTTCTCTTTGCAGCCTTTTTCAATAACAAACAGGGAACTGAACTGATTTGTGTTAATTAGTGCTGTGTAGGCCATTTTACAAAGAGATATTTACACATCTCAATTTTGCAGCAGCTCCTAATGCAATTGCAAGACCAAACATTCATACGGTCTGTGTATTAACTACAGAATTCTTTAACCCTTAAATCACTTTGCGAAACTTTCCATCGTGTTTTATGATTATAATTTTACTATATTTACAAATAAAAGATTAAGAATGGTTTATTTAGTACCACTGCCCCACCTCAAAGTTCAAGTATTATAATACAAAATCTTCACCTTTTTAGTCTATTAGTAGATGTGCTGTTTGTAGGCTACAAGGCAGTTAATTCAGTCAAAATGTACCGTTCATTTTCACTTAACATCATCACTACAGTAAATAATTTCAAATTTTGGTACGGATCGACAAAGGCATCGAATACCATTAATTTCACATGCAGTTTTCAAATAGATCACATAGGGGAACATGAATATCAGTAGGCTGATCATTAGCAATAACTATATGGCTGCTAATGCTTGGGAGGTAATCCTAATGATGTATGTACTTCATTGTCTGTGCTAATATCCCACCATTTAGACTCTGGATATCATCAGTTTCCCTCTGCCTTTCTACGTCAGAGGGTAAATAAGTACTTTCCTGATTGGTTTGATGTTTAGGTGGAGGTAAAATATCCTAACCAAGTTTGTGAATGCATTATCTTGGTTCTCCTTCAAATCACCTTATTCATGTTCAGAATTACCACCTCGATTGTAAATATTCATAATATCTCTGGTCTCACACTGAACATTCATAGGTGTGTGAAACAAAAGTACTTCTGATGATTCGTCACTCTTTCACACAATGTTGATGACTTGCTTGTTTGGTATTGACACATGATCCTTATTGGCAAGATGAATGGGTTTCATGGATTATGTCATGGAGGCATTAAGAATCTAAATTCAAAGGGTGAATTGTTGCATATATGTTTCTCCCTATATTATATCAATATGTTCTATTCTATATATGGGTTTGATTTCTAAGTGGGGAGTGACTAAGAGTCATTGTTTGCACATGGGTTAACACTTTACTCAGTCTAATCTGTAAGAACGTATAAGCTTCTTTTATGGCCCCAAGTTAATACCTAGATATGGTGTTTTGGTATTGTACTAATGCACCCAGTTGTTCACTATCTATCCTAATTCTTAATGTGGAACTGCATATCTTCTCTAGCATGGTCTACCAACTGGGAACCATGATGACACATGACATTTCTAGCCTCGTTTACTGGTCCAACATTTGTGGTCCTAGCATATATCTCTAATGATTTAATAAAGTAATGATTTAATGAAGATAAGTGGTCATTATTGATTCTCCCTAAGGTTCTTATTGTTCTGCCTCACTATCTATTTTAGGCAGAGCATTAAATCCCCTGCTTCTCATCTAGGTCAGCTGAATGCACACAACTTACCAATGACATCCCTGTATTTAATGACCTTATGGCATCATTAATCTGATCTCCCTTTTGCCTCCTTTTCTACTGTCATTGTCCATTGTTTGGATCTTTGTAAGTTCTTCGTTAGTGCTCTGAGTTTTATCAAACCGATTGGTTGCCTGATCTCCCATGGCAGATGTTGATGCCATGTCTATGTCCTGGGCAAGCTCCATAAGAGCAGTTTGCTCAATGTACTAAATATACTTTGAAATATACTAAAGATAAAGCATCTTCATCATTAGAATCAAAGCTCGACTGTGATTTGGGCTGCTGTTTTTGATGGCACAAGGTTCTGTGTAAGATTTCCAGGGGTGTAGGAGATTTGAGCCTTGGGTGAAGTTATCTCGGCTTTTGCAGATGCCAGTTCCTATCCCTCTAGCTGCAGCAATCCACAGATGCTGTATGCTGATCCCTAGCTCTATTTGCCCACAAACTTATGATTGGTGACAATCACAATGTGGTGGTAGTCTCTGTAAAAAGAATAATGCTACTTACTCTACTTTCATCACTAGTCCCAAGGTAGTCAAGTCACCCTTTCTTTCAGAGATATGGCAGAATTATTAATGTTTCAAAATAGCTCCCATGAGCATCTGCCAACTGCTCTTCTAGCTATTGAAAACATGAATGTGGTCTCTGGAATAGATTATTTAATTGCCACATCACAGCCAACATAAATTGTTGCTGTACTAATACCTATTTATAATAGGAAAGTACAGAGATCCTGATCTTGGCGTTTGGAGATGAGTTTGGAGGAATTATAGTTTTAAACACCAAGCAGTAGTCAAACACCAATAGTCAAACTGTGTGGGTTCAGAGCAGAGTGGAGAACCAGTGAAATAGCACCTGCTGTTGACTGTTATGATGATTGGCAAGTTGAAGCAGATCCCGATTATTTCTCAGGCAGTAGTTGATTCACGCCATTACCAACCTCTTGATGCACTTCATTCCAGTGGATGTAAGTGCTGCTGAATGGTAGTCATTGAGGCAGATCACCATGCTATTCTTGGCATAGTAGAACTGAGCTGTCTGAAGTGTCTTGAGCGATATTTATATCTTAACTAAATGCCAAAACAAATTATTTGTCTATTATTATTACCTCAACTCTAAGGGTTTGAGTCTGAGACAGAAAACTAGAAACATTCGTACATGGAGAAGTTCTTTGTGGCATACATATATATATTTTGCAGGGTTACAAGGTTCATCCTTGGATTACCCATACAGAAATAGCCATTGGTCTCTATATCTAGGAACATAAATAAGACTTTTGCCATTTCTACTTCCAGTTGAAGAAAACAACTGAAGAGCTCAATGAAGCATTGGCAGCAAAGGAGGAGATTTCACAAAGATGCCATGAACTGGATATGCAGGTATGTCTGAAACATTCAATTAGCCTATTTGTATGACTTTGCTCTGGAATTGATAGTATCTTCAATTGGCACACATTATGAGACCCGGTTTAACATCATATTTCAGTAAGTCCATTGTTCTTAAAACTGCAACAGCTCAGGCAGGTCCCTCGCCACTATTTTCAAGAGCAGGGATGGATAATTAAAGTGGCCCAGTTCACATCAGCTTCCTGGGAATAGGTTTAAAAAAAATACGTTTCATAAAGTGTACCCAGAACAACATTAATAATTTTGGTATTGGTTTTTTATTGTCATATGTACTGAGATAAGGTGACACAGCAGTAGTAACCCTCTGGCTAAAGAAATTCCTCCTCAATAGACAATAGACAATAGGTGCAGGAGTAGGCCATTCAGCCCTTCGAGCCACCACCGCCATTCAATGCGATCATGGCTGATCACTCTCAATCAGTACCCCGTTCCTGCCTTCTCCCCATACCCCCTCACTCCGCTATCCTTAAGAGCTCTATCCAGCTCTCTCTTGAAAGCATCCACCGAACTGGCCTCCACTGCCTTCTGAGGAAGAGAATTCCACACCTTCACCACTCTTTGACTGAAAAAGTTCTTCCTCATCTCCGTTCTAAATGGCCTACCCCTTATTCTTAAACTGTGGCCCCTTGTTCAAACCTGATTGAACCCAAAGTTGTATATCAGATCATAGTGCTGCAAGATTAGGAACTAGATACAAGCATCATTCGTGTGAGAATTCTGACCGTGTCAAGCATTCAGATGAAGTACATATGCGTCACTAGAAATTTCCTTGAGCAGAGTGATGTTGAGCTGGGGCATTAGTGGATCACATTCCTCTGTTAAAGTTATGGAGATGATATCATTTATAGCCCATGAAATCATTTTGGTGTCATGGGTGGGAAAGCTATATTTGCTATTCTGGATTCTCCCCTTTAACTTGCCAAATTAAACAAACAAACGCCCTTTGCCTGCTCATGATCCATATCCCTCCATTCTGTAGTTCATGTGCCTATCCAAATGCCTCTTAAACATCATTATCTTGTCTGCATCAACCTTCATCTCCCCTCCCTCTCCCCCACCCACTGCTTCCCCCACACGAAACATCTGACAGTGCATTCCAGGCACCTCTGGAATCTGTGGATGAAAAAAAAACTTCCCATGCACATCTCCTTTAAATTTGGCCCCTCTCACCTATGCCTTCAATGTTCAATGTGTGTAACACTTCTGCCCATGGGAAAAAGCGCCTAACCATCTACCCTATCTGTGCTCCTCAAAATTTTATAAACGTATCACATTTCCCCTCGGCTTCTGATACTCCAACGAAAACAATCAAAAGTTTGATAGATCAACATTCCTAGTGGGAAACGGGAAGGAAAATTAAAGGTATTTTTACGCTTGTTCAGTGGAAGAGATGATTTAACACATGAGGTAACAGGATAGAGACTGAAATTAAAAGGAATGAAATAGATGTACCAGTTTCCAGTTATCTAATGAAATAAATGGTGTTGTATGCCTTAAGGAACGGTTGTAAGGACTGAAGATTGGCCTAAAAAGTATTTATTTTCAAGAAGTCACAGCCAACTGGACAATTACATCTTAATTGATTTAATATATCAAGTCAGGAAAATAGTGAAATTGCTTTAAACATCAAGATGAAGCAAAAAAAATCAGATGAAATCTCTGAAGATTACCCCATAGTTTATTTTTTTTAAACAGTCACAGCCAACTGGGAATATGCACCTTAATTTATTTAATATATCTTGCAAGGAAAATGTTGAAATTGCTGAAACATGTAGATGAAGAAAAAAATAATCAAATATAGTCTCTGTTTAGAAGGAAAGTTTGACTTGAGAAACCCAATCGAATACCTGGAGGATATGACCAGTTAGTGGGGTGCACGTGTTCATGTTATTTCAGAAACCTTCTGCAAAATTTTCACTTAACAAACTATTGGAAAGGTTTTACAAATGTAAAACAAAAATGCATGGTAACTTTTGAGGCAAATTATGTTGGATCTGACGGTGATTATCAATCACGATTCATCATTCAAGAATTAGGGCGGTATCTTGTATGGCTGAGCAACTGGGCCGAGGAATGGCAAATGCAGTTTAATTTAGATAAGTGTGAGGTGCTGCATTTTGGGAAGTCAAACCAGAACTAGGTCTTCTTAGTGAATGGTGGAGCCCCGAGAGTGTTGTAGTACAGAGGGACTTTAGGAAGTGTAGCAGTACACATACCCCAGAATGCATTGACGGAGCTAAAGTAGAGAAGGTTGAAAACTTCAAATTCCTATGAGTAAATATCACCGATGACTTCCCCTGGACCACCCATATTGAAACAAAGACCAAGAAAGCATACTAATGCCTCTACTTCCTAAGAAGGCTTAGGGAGTTCGGCACATCCCCAACAACCCTCACCAACTTCTACAGATGTGTCGTATAAAGCATTTTATCGGGATGCATCACAGTTTGGTTTGGGAACAGCTCCATCCAAGACCGCAAGAAATTGCAGCGAATTGTAGATGCAACCCAGACTATCACACAAACCAACCTCCTTTCCTTTGACTCCATTTATACCTTATGCTGCCATGGCAAGGCCAGCAGCATAACCAAGGACGAGTCGCACCCTGGCCACTGCCTCCTCCCCTCTCCCGTCGGGGAAAAGTTATAGAAGTGTGCAAACGCACACCTCGAGATTCAGGGACAGTTTCTACCCAGCTGTTATCAGGGAACTGAACCATCCTATCGCAACGAGAGAGGAGTCCTGAACTACTATCTACCTCATCAAGGACCCTCGGACTATCTTTGATTAGACTTTACTGCCTTTACCTTGCTCTAAACATTACACCCATGTCATATACCTGACACTGTGAATGGCTCGATTGTAATGTATTGTCTTTCCGCTGGCTGGTTGGCACGCAACAAAAGCTTTTCACTGTACCTCGATACATGTGACAATAAATTAAACTGAACTGATAATTTCTTGAACGTGGCATCTCGGGTAGAAGTTGGAACAGCAGTAGGAAAGATACCATTAAGCTGGAAGAATGCTGGGATTTATGAGGCTGTGCCGTGACTTGAAGGCCTGAGCCAAGGGGAGAAGATGGAAAGGCTAGTACTGTATTCCTTAGAGTGCAAAAGGCTGAGGGATGATTTGCTTAAGGTGTTTAAAATCATTTGGGGATAGAGAGGGTGAATGCACAGAGTATTTTTCCCAGACTAGGGGAGTCAAGAAATAGAGAGGAGAAAGATTTAATAGGAATCTGAGGGACATCTTTTTCCACAAAGAGGGGGGTGGATATATGGAAGGTGTTGCAAGAAGAAGTAGCTGAGGCAGCTCCAATAACAACATTTAAAAAACACTTGAACAGGTAAATGGATAGGAAAGGTTTAGTGGGATATGGGCCAGGTGTGGGCTAATGGGACTGTCTTCAATGTGGCATCTTGATTGGCATGAAAGAGTTGGACTGATGAGTCTATTTCCATACTGTATAACTCTATGACTCTTATCAGTTGTGTACCAAAAAATCCCCAGTTTACTAACATTCACTCTTTGCTAGTAATGCAATTTTCTCTAATCTTCTTGGAATGAAATTCTCACTATCATTGTTGTATTTTGTCTCAAGATTACTTTTAGTATGAATGATTCAATGGTACTTTATTTAATCACACGTACAGTGAAATTCCATTTTTGCATACAGTTCATTGAATATTATTATACATTGCACTATCACATTTTAAAATTAGGTTTACTGATTTATAGATCTTTTTAAACCATAGTGAATGGATGTGAGGATTGAGTTCAGCAGTTTAATATGCAAGTTTATCTGACATAAACTGAGCTTTATCCTTTTATTTCTCCCTACAACAGCAGAACTGCAGATACAATGATGCGTTCTTGTTGAAGTGCATAATGACAAAGGGTATTTTCGTATAACTCTAATTGTCCTTGGTTTCGGCAAAGTTGGGATGCTATGTCCTTTAATTGTCTATGGTGTATGGTTTTACTTGTACTGCTCATTTTCCTCTCTGCTGTCTCCTGTTTGATATTAAATTTTAATCTCCTTCAAATTTGCCTTGCTTTGAAGGCATGCCTTTCTCAAGATGTGATTACTAGACTGAGATTAGAGTGCATTGAACTAGAAGAAAGGGTAAATCTATTCTTTATATTTTCAAATTGTAGCATGCAGCTGAAGCAATGTATTCACGCCATTCTTATGAGATCGCTAACTAATAATGTTTTGGTTGCCTGTGGTGTTTGCATTTTATCTTTTTGAAAAGTTATTGGATGTTGCTTTTAACAATGGCTGTAGCTCGAAAGAAAACCAGCTGCATTTAACAATACACCTTGATAATGCAAGGAGACAGAAGGAGCACAGGACCTGCACTGGTGAGGTTGGATTCAGAGATCCTGCCAGATATAACATTAGGATTTTATCATTACTTTTTTTTCCCCCCTCATCTGACAGCCTGTCGAATTGATGAACTGTTGATTAGTATACCAGTAGCTGGAGGCCTGACTAAAGACCTTTTGAGATTGTCATTGACAATCAAGTGGTAGAGGAGAGGTAGTGATTGGTGTCTTGGATAGGAAAAAACTGCAGATGCTGGTTAAAATCGAAGGTAGACACAAAATGTTGGAGTAAGTCAGCCGGTCAGGCAGCATCTCGGGAGAGAAGGAATGGGTGATGTTTCAGGTCGAGACCCTTCTTCAGACTTTCAGGAACGTCATCCATTCCTTCTCTCCTGAGCTGCTGCCTGACCCGCTGAGTTACTCCAGCATTTTGTGTCTACCTTTGGTGTCTTGGATGTTGGCCAACATGAACAACATGGAGAAAGAGATTGGAACTGAAAAAGCTAACCATTGAAGAAGGGAGGGAGTTGGAAATAAGTGTTTGGAAAGTCAGAGACTGCAGGAGAGAATAAACTAAAATTCAAAGCTTAGGAAGGTAATCATTCTGAAATTCTGTGAGCTGGTTTTCACTTGACGAATGGGACCATAAGGACTGGTCGACAGAAGGGAGGTCAAGCTTTGCTTTGAAGACACTTGACTGTTGTTAACCAAACCATCTAAATATTAAAATCCTTCTAAAATTCTTTTAGCCTACCCCAGATCTACTGCCTGAAGAAAGAAGATATTGAAACTCTCGCATTCTAGAGTGTAGCATTTTAGACCATTGTGCCTTCACTGCTCTACACACAGTGGTCCATTTTTCAAATTCAGTCCCTGTGATATTAAGACAGCAGGATAGCATATTCCAGTAATGTAGAATTGAAATTCATCTGCTCTAAGCAGATGTACTCTTCTCATTTCTCTGAAGCATCAGTAAATTATGTTAAGCTTCTTTGGGTGGGCAGGAGTATGACAAATTCATCTTAATGCAATCAGTACAATATTTGTTTGCTTTTGTATAGATAAAAACAAGAACAGGCATTCCATTTTTGTAGAGGGAATTTAGAAGTAATAAAATATAGGTGGCCTCTTTCTGAAACAAACTAAGCAAAGATTGTTCCCCTCTACAGATCAAGTTTCTGCAGATTAAAAAAAAAAATACTGACCAGTATTTGGACAATTATTTAATAAAAGATAGGAGGTACAATAGAAGAAAAAAACTGAGGGGAAGGAAAAGATATGATAACCTTTCAATAGCCTGTTTTTGTGAGTCAACTTGCTTTTAGCACACATTTCCTTGCGAATAGACGTGACTAGTTCATTTGAGTTGGCTTTTTTAACTGAGTTCTTAGGTCAAGCATTTCCACCCGCATGTAATGGGAACAGTGTTTCTAACTTTATATTGATTGACTTGATTAAAATAATAGTTGATGGGAGAGAAATGTGAGATGCGGTGGAGATGCAATAGGATATTATAGAAAAGAAGTAGAGCGTAGGAAAAGACCCTTTGGCCTACAATGTCTGTGCCAAACATGATGTTGTTAAACTAGTCTCTTGTGTCTGCATGTGATCCATATCCTTCCATTCTCTGTATATCTATGTGCCTATCTAAAAGCTTCTATAAATGCAACTATCATATCTGCTTCCACTATTCTGTAAACATATATATTTTTAAATAACGTGCTCAGCACGTCACTTTTAAACTTTCTCCTCTGACCTTAAAGCGCTATGCCTTCTCGCCTGGGAATTAATCTAATCTGGTGAACTTCTGGACTCTCTCCAAAGGGAGCTATGGACTTGGACCTCAAGTTCCTTGTACATCAATGCTGTTAAGGGTCTTGCCTTTATCGTATACTTTCCCCTTACATTTGACCTCCCAAAGTGTAACACCTTGCATTCTACCAATCGGTGGTAGCCACTGCCATATTCATCATTGTCGTGTGCTGGGGCAGCAGGGGGAAGGCCGTGGACGCAGATAGGATTAGCAAACTCATCAGGAAGGCAGGCTCCGTCCTGGGGGTGGAGTTGAATTCATGGGAGGTGGGCTTAGAGGGGAGGATGCTCCTCAAACTGTGGAGCATCTAGAACAAAACAGCTCACCCCCTCCATGACACACTGGTTAACCTGAGGAGTACTTTCAGCAACCGACTGGTTCCACCAAGATGCAGTTCAGAACGCCACAGGAGATCCTTCTTCCCTGTGGCTATCAAACTGTACAACACCTCCCATTTCTGTTGTGGGGTAGACTGACTCTTCCCCCCCCCCCCCCCCCCCCCCCGCCTCAATCTTTGCACATCCCCAATCATTTCCACTCGCCACTTTAATTTCATGTATCTTGTGTTTTATGACTGTTGGCAGATCAATTTCCCTCCTGGGATAAATAAAGTTCTATCGTATTCTATTTGCTCAGATTAAATTCCATCCACAATTTTTCCGCCCACATCTATAACTGATTTATATCCCGCTGTATCCTTCAACAGCTTCCCCCACTGTCCGTAACTCTACCAATTTTAGTGTCATGTGCACACTTAATAATCAACCCATCCATATTTACGTCCACAAACAACAGATCCTAGCAAAGATTCCTGGGACCACTGATGATCACAGATCTCCATCCAGAATAGCACCTGTAAAACTTTAGAGAAATGCAAAATCTACAGTGAGACAAAAGATCATTTTCTGTCACTGACATTATTTTTAAAATCTGATTGAAATGGGGTTAGAGTCACAGGAAACCTGGCTGAGTTCATGAGGAAACTGAATTTCACAGCACTTTTAACATGGTGGCGTATCTCAATGGGTTTCATAGGGGCACAATCAGATGAAAAATGGGTGCCAATTGGTATTCCGAGTACATCTTTATAAAGGAGATGTAAAGAACTCTAGAAATTTTATTCCACAGTTTAGGATTTACCTGAAGACAAAACCATCAATGGCAGTGCAAACGAGGTACAAGAAGTTGGAATTGGGGATATGCAAGGTTGTGGATGGGGACAATCAAGGTATACTTTAGCAAGAGCAAAAAGAATAGTTAGTTTTGCAAAACCATCCTGAAGTTGACAAACGGGCTTAGTAGGTGTGTAGAGAGTGACACGCACTTACTAATAATATGTATATACTCACCTGTGAACTAAATTATAAGGACTTCCAGATTAGATAGTACACATTAGTGGTTGAACACGAGAAGGCAAGTAGTTCCAAGAACATCTAATTTACCCTGGGTTACCAAATACAGTGAACTCTTGTTTTAACAGAACTCTTTATAACAGATTTGGGTTATAACGGACTGAATCTGTTGTAGACAGAGTTCGTTGTTTCATGGAATGACCACTCGGTGAATGGAGCACATGATGTTTTTGAACCATTTTAACTTGGTTTCGTTTTGAGATTCAGTGTGGAAACATCGAATACGGGCCGACCAGCGATCGCCCATACACTAGTTCTATCCTACACTTTAGGGACAAGTCACAGTGTGTAGAATAGAATTACTGCAGTGCTTCTATCTTTCCTCCCACATAGCTAGTGCAGTGGTTCCACCTTTCCTCACACATTACAAAGACATTTAGACAGTGTGGGTTTCCCTTGGGAGCCACGGTCCCCCCCCCCTCCCCCCTCCAATGCAGATAAAGCTGTTGACAGAGAAAACAGGAATTTAATTATCAAGGGAAAAATGCTTGTGGGAGAATATGATTTGGATGTGCTGCGAGATTACTTTGGTTTGGCAATTGCCTATTTAAAACATTAAGATTTTTTTTTTAAATTAACTTTCTGAGCCCACAAAAGAAATGAAATATACAAACATTCATGCCCTTTTTTTAGCAAAATGTCTCTTATGGACACTTTAGGTAGCAGAATTGCGGATGAATCGAGTGGTATGGTAGAGCAAGCAAACTCAAATCAATCACTTTAAAAGAATTAAATATTAAGTTGGTGTGTGTCTAAACTGGAAGTTTCTACTGAAGGGAGCATTTATAGTTGACTCAGTCAATTAAAAATATAATGGGAATGGAGACACAATTTACATTAAAATACTTTAGTATTATCGACAGGAAATTAGTTGGTGTATCTTCAAGCATAGTCTCTAAGCATTCACATGTCTCAATCTCTCAACTTTTTTTCCATTAAGGCATGGCTTTAAATCATATCCTCAACCACTGATTTAGAACATCATAATATTTCAGTTTTTGTCTCGTCACACTGATGAAAAGTCTTGGTTCATTTTCCAAAGTGAAGTTGATTTTGCTATTTTAAGAAAAAAATAAATTGTTAAAAAAATATTGTGTAATTTGCATTTCTATAGACGATCAAAAAAGCAACAGATATTTCTTTCTGTCAATTTATGCAGGTTGCAGCTCTGCAAGAAGAAAAAGGTAGTTTATTAGTAGAAAATCAGACCCTTATGGAGCGACTCAATCAGTCTGATTCTATTGAAGATCCCAACAGCCCAGCAGGACGTAGACACCTCCAACTGCAATCCCAGTTGGAACAACTTCAGGAAGAGACTTTCAGGTACATGTCAAAAAAAATTGTTGGTCTTAAAGCTAGCTAGTCGGTCCCTAGAGAATCGCCAACTAGCCGCAACATGCAACCGCATACTCTGAACTTTCATACCTGTGCACCACAGCACAGAAATTGAGTATGTATTGGAGGTCAGATGCATGTACAGCAGATCTCTGGCTCCATTCCTGGACAAATCAATGAGTTCAGCTAGATTGATAAATTGATGAACTATGAGTTTCTGCTCCACCAGCATTGTTCCAGTAGATGTTACATATAGCAAAGCCCTATTAATTTAACCTGCATTGCACAGGAATTTTTTATTCATTTCTTTATTATAATGGATATTTATGTTTTTAATACTTGATGGTTTTATACTTAGTGGTTTTTAAATATGTTTCTAAAAAGTTCATTTTGGTGTTCTTATATTTAGTTATTCTGACTTTCAAAACATCAGAGACGTTTGGAAATAGTTTAAAGGCTTTCAAATGTCAGGATCTGCCAGAAGGGCAAATGGTTCTGTAGATCAGGCTTGAGGGAGGTATTGGACTTCCTGTTATTTCCCGTGCATGTGTAGCTACAGTGGTGAAACATGCTGATCAACAGCATCTTTAGTGTTAACTAGACCAAGTGGGCGCAAACATCTCTTGCTTTGGTGCAGCACCCTCTCCTCCCCTCTCCTCCCCTCTCCTCCCCTCTCCTCCCCTCTCCTCCCCTCTCCTCCCCTCTCCTCCCCTCTCCTCCCCTCTCCTCCCCTCTCCTCCCATCCCCTCCCATCCCCTCCCCTCCCCTCCCATCCCCTCCCCTCCCCTCCCCTCCCCTCCCCTCCCCTCCCCTCCCCTCCCCTCCCCTCCCCTCCCCTCCCCTCCCCTCCCCTCCCCTCCCCTCCCCTCTCCTCCCCTCCCCTCTCCTCCCCTCCCCTCCCCTCCCCTCCCCTCTCCTCCCCTCTCCTCCCCTCTCCTCCCCTCTCCTCCCCTCTCCTCCCCTCTCCTCCCCTCTCCTCCCCTCTCCTCCCCTCTCCTCCCCTCTCCTCCCCTCTCCTCCCCTCTCCTCCCCTCTCCTCCCCTCTCCTCCCCTCTCCTCCCCTCTCCTCCCCTCTCCTCCCTTCTCCTCCCCTCCCCTCCCCTCCCACAGTGGTGAAACATGCTGATCTTCACTTGCTACAATCCCCAAATGAGCCCCAAAATCAGGAAATGTCAGCATTGTAGTTCACAACAGCATCTTTAGTGTTAACTAGACCAAGTGGGCGCAAACATCTTCTTGCTTTGGTGCAGCACCCTCTCCTCCCCTCGAGGCTGTAGATTGAGGATGAGTACTATCCTCTTCCATAACTATTTGAAAACCAATAGAATTATGGAGACTGGTCCCATAAGTGTTCCCCCACAGACACATCAGCCACTTGCCCAGCCTTGGAGGAGGTGAAGATTGCTGACTCCTACTCTAATAATGCAATCTCGTACTCTAATACTATAGAGTGTCACCATATCTGGTTCTGTTGCTGGGCAGCAGAAATGGCCTACTCTGTCCATTCCCTCCATAGATGCTTCCTGGCCTGCTGAGTTCCTCTAGCACTTTGTGTTTTGCCCCATTCTTCAAACTTGATATTACAGTTTAGCTTAGTAAGCAGATAGAATACTCTGAAGGAAATATGTTTATTGTTGGAGAACCAAGAACCGACAATCTTTGAGACAAGAATGATGCAGATGCTGGAATCTTGAACTAATACAAACTGCTGGAGGAACTTGAAGTCAAGAGTGTTTAATTGTCGTATGTACCAACTGTGCAACAATTTTTACTTGCTGCAGCTTAACAGGCCTGTAAACGCAATAACACATAGATAAATATATAATCATCAATAAATTAATAACCGTAATACAAGGTCGCCAAATAATGTAAAACCAAAGTCTTTAGTACGATCAAAAATACAGTCCATAAAAGATTATAGTTGCTGAGGTTAACATTGTGCAGTATTCAAGAGCCTGATCATTGCTGGGAAACAGCTGTTCTTGAGCCCGTTATCCCTCCACACATGCTCACTGACCCGCTGAGTTCCTCCAACACTTTGTTTTTACTCATTTTTATCGTTATTGACTAAATATTTATTGCTGAATATATAGAATTTTAATCCATAATTTGTAATCGGGTCAATTTGTTGCAGTTTTCAAGATTAACTAAAATATTTAAAGGTTAACATTCAGTTTATGTGATTATTTCAGACTGGAAGCTGCAAAAGATGATTATAGGATTCGATGTGAGGAACTGGAGAAAGAACTTCTAGAACTACGACAGCAGAACGAAGAACTTACAAGCCTTGCAGAGGAAGCCCAATCTTTAAAGGATGAAATGGATGTCCTGAGGTATTCTCACTTTTTAAAATTATCTATCCACCTTTCTCTTTCCAGAAGACATGGAGTAGAATTAGCCCATTCTGCCCATCAAGTCTACTCTGCCATTCATTCATGGCTGATTATTTTTCCCTCTCAACCCCATTTCCCTGCTTTCTCCTTGTAACCTTTAACGCTCTCCTAATCAAGAATCTATCAATCTCCACTTTAAAAATACCCAATGTCTTGGCCTCCACAGATGTCTGTGGCAATTAATTCCACAGATTCACCACCCTCTGGCTAAACAAAGTTCTCCTCGTCTCCATTTCTCTTTCCTTCCTAACATTATTTACTTGTCTGGTTACATTTTGGGTTTTTTTACTGTAAAATGTTATTATTAAAGGTGCTTTACTAATGGAACATTCCAAACAACTTGAAATTATCTAAAAATTATCAAAGCATTAGATATCCAATAAAGGGCAAGAATGACCTCATGAAGTCAGATATCTATTATCATTTCATGAATTATATTAGACAGAAACATTGTGACTGTTGCTACTCGGATGAAGAATATCTGGCAGCAATTATTTACTGCTAATTATTTAGGTTTATAAAGTAATGGAGTATTGTGTTAGAATGTGTTAAATGGGAGAGGAACTGCTGTGAGACAACTTCAGGTCAGAACTGGAAATGCAAAAGAGCAGGCACAGGTTTTTTTCTCAATGTCAAGTTAGTTGACAATGGTAGACATACCAAAGCTGAGGTAGTGATGGATTTGGTGCTTGGCAACTCAACAGAAGATTCTGTTTATTTTGGTCTTTCAAATATATATATATTTTTCCGCAGTCGTAAAAATGGTCCATTTATCAGCATTGTATCTGCACAGTACAATTTGTAGGAAGGAACTGCAGATGCTGGTTTACACTGAAGCGGGATTTCAACTTTATATGTTGAATGGACAGCTCTGCCGATCAGAGGATTCTGCCGATCACACAGGTGTATCTATCATTCTACTGCGCGTAGACACAAAATGCTGGAGTGACTTAGTGGGACAGGCAGCATTTCTGGATGGAAGGAATCGGTGACGTTTTGGGTCAAGACCATTCTTTAGACTGAAAGTCAGGGGAGAGGGAGACACAGGGATATGGCAGGGTAAGGTGTGTGAATGAGACATCAAAGGGGACGAAGTTCAAGGAAAATGTAGAATAGACTATTGACAGACACAAAAAGCTGTAGTAACTCAACGTGTCCGACAGCATCTTTGGAAAAAAAGGAATAGGTGACGTTTCGGGTCGAGATCCTTCAGACTGAGTCTGGGGAAAGGGAAACGAGGGAATAGATGATGTAGAACAAATGTATGAAAGATATGCAAAAAAGTTACGATGATAAAGGAAACAGGCCACGATTAGCTGTTTGCTAGGTGAGAACGACAACAGTCAATGAGACTCAACAAGACTACTTTGAAGCTGGTACGACTTGTGGCTGGAGTTGGCTGCGCCTAACGGCTGCGGCTCTCTGGCAGTCTGTTGTCTTTTTTTCTTTTTTTTTTGTTTGTGTCGGTGTTGGGATGGTTTTTGTTTCTGTTTTTGGCTGTGTATGTGTGGTGGGGGTGTGTGGTGGGGTGGGGTGGGGGGAAACCTTTATTTTATTAGGTCTCTTCCCCGGGGCGCGGCTCGGCTGCGGGCCTTAACATTGCCGGCGCAGCTCGGCTGCGGGACGTTTCAGTGCCCGGTGCGGCTCGGCTGCGGGCCTTAACATTGCCGGCGCAGCTCGGCTGCGGGACGTTTCAGTGCCCGGTGCGGCTCGGCTGCGGGCCTTAACATTGCCGGCGCAGCTCGGCCGCGGGACGTTTCAGTGCCCGGTGCGGCTCGGCCGCTGGACTTAACATCGCCCGGTGCGGCCGCGGGACGTTTCAGTGCCCGGTGCGGCTCGGCCGCTGGACTTAACATCGCCCGGTGTGGCCGCGGGACGTTTCAGTGCCCGGTGTGGCCGCGGGACGTTTCAGTGCCCGGTGCGGCTCGGCCGCGGGACGTTTCAATGCCCGGTGCGGCTTGGCCGCTGGACTTAACATCGCCCGGTGTGGCCGCGGGACGTTTCAGTGCCCGGTGCGGCTTGGCCGCTGGACTTAACATCGTCAGCGCTGTTCGGCCGCGGGACGTTTCAGTGCCCGGTGCGGCTCGGCCGTTGGACTTAACATCGCCCGGTGTGGCCGCGGGACGTTTCGGTGCCCGGGGCGGCTCGGCCGAGGGGCCTTCCATCCCCTTGCGGGGGCTGTGCGTGTCGGTTGCCTCGGTAGGGGTCGAGCTGCCTGTCCGTGGGTGCGGGGGGAAGAGAGGGGAAGTTTTGTTGCCTCCATCACAGTGAGGGGGTGTTTGGAGTCACTGTGATGGATGTTTGTGTTGGGGTCGGGTGTCCTGTGTTCTTTTCTTTTTTGCTGTATTTTGTGTGACTGCTGAAATTTCGCTCGGTGTTGTGCCGAGTGACAATAAAGTGTTGTTATGGTTATGGTTATGGTTATGGACTGAGCGTAGGTGTTCAGCGAAACGATCACTGAGCCTGCACTTACACCTCTTCCAACTTTATCTACTGTATCCGCTGTTCCAGGTGTGGACTCCTATATATCGGCAGAACCTAAGTGCAGGCTCAGCGATTGTTTCGCTGAACACCTCCGCTTAGTCCACCTAAACCTACATGATCTCCTGGTTTGTTAAACACTTTAACTCCCCCTCCCATTCCCATACTGACCTTTCTGTCCTGGGCCTCCCTGTCAGAGTTAGGCCCAATGCAAATTAGAGGAACAGCACCTTATATTTTGCTTGGGCAGCTTACAAGCCAGTGGTATGAATATCGACCTCTAACTTCAGGTGACCCTTGCTTTCCCTTTCTCTCCATCCTACACCCCTCCTGTCTTCCTGTTTTAATTTTATCTTTGTATGCTTTGTTGTCACCTTCCACCTAGCTAATAATGATCTATTTAACATTTTCCTTGAGCTTTGTCCCCTTTGATGTCTCGTTCTCACACCTTTCCTTTCCATATCTCTGTGTCTCCCTCTCCCCTGACTTTCAGTCTGAAGAAGGGTCTCAACCCGAAACGTCAATCATTCCTTCTCTCCAGAGATGCTGCCTGTCCCAGTTTATGTCTATGCTCAGTACAATGACAGACACACCTGTGAGATCGGCAGAATCCTCTGGTTCTTTGCTGAACACCATGGAACATCAGAGTTGTTAATTGAGCACATACTAGAAAGAACACCAGAGCTGTTTATTCAACATATAAAGTTGAAATCCTAATTAACACATTATAATACTCCATTCCTTTATAGACCTAAATAGTTTGCAATGCTGCCAGATGTTTATCATCTGAGTATCAACAAACATAAGGTTAATGTTTCCGTCTGATGTAGTTCATGGAAGCATAATTATGATACCTGACTTTGGAAGGTCATTCTTGACCTGCATCATATATCCAATGCTTTCATATTTTTTAGGCATTTTCAAGTTGCTTGAACAACTATTTGGCATTTCATTATTCCAAGAATCCATTGGCAATGCATTAGACAAAGCAACAAATGAATTACAGCATGGCATATCTTGAGGCCAAGAAAGTGTGCTATTTAAGTAAAAACAATTTTTGTTCCAGGCATTCTTCTGATAAAGTGGGTAAATTGGAAGGCATGGTGGAATCATATAAAAAGAAGCTGGAAGATCTGGGTGACTTGCGTCGGCAGGTGAAGCTCCTTGAAGAGAAGAATACTATGTACATGCAGAACACAGTCAGTCTGGAGGAGGAGCTACGGAAAGCAAATACAGCACGTGCTCAACTGGAAGCATACAAGAGACAGGTGTGAAATTGCAAATGTTAAAAATATGAATTAGAAGCAGGAATAGATCTTTTTTTTTTTTTTGCAGGAGGCCATTCGGCCCTTCGAGCCAGCACCGCCATTCAATGTGATCATGGCTGATCATTCTCAATCAGTACCCCGTTCCTGCCTTCTCCCCATACCCCCTTTGAGCTTGCACTGTTTTCAGTAAGATCATGGCTGATTCAGTGCCTCATCTATTTTGCCAAATGACGATCATATCTCCTGATCTGCTTGCGTATATTTAACAAATAGCATTCAAATCTTTCTCAGATGGAATTCAATGTTAATGAAAATTTTCCTAATTAGGCCTTTTTTCTAGATTTGAGCTCATCGCCAAGAGGATACTGCCATGTTGGCACTGTCCATCTATTCCAGAATCTTGTGTTCTTTTAAACTACTGTGAATCTGGGTCAAGCTTCCTCAGTAACCCTTTATGGAATATCTCTTATTCTACATTTTTTACATTATAAACCTACATTTTTTGGGAGGTCATGTGGCAATTTGGGAGGTCATGTTGCAGTTGTATAAGATATTGGTGAGACCGCATTTAGAATATCATGTTTTTGGAAAGATAGTTGTCAAGCTTGGAAAGGTTCAGAAAAGATTTACGAGTATGTTGCCAGGACTAGAGGGTGTGAACTATATGGAGTTGAGTCGGCTGGGTCTCTATTCCTTGGAGCGCAGGAGGATGAGGGGTGATCTTATAGAGGTGTACAAGATCATGAGAGGAATAGATCAGGTAGATGCATAGAGTCTCTTGCCCAGTGCAGGGGAATCGAGGACTAGGGGACATAAGTTCAAGGTGAAGGGGAAAAGATTTAATAGGAATCCGAGGGGTAACTTTTTCTCACAAAAGGTGGTGGGTGTATGGAACAAGCGGCCAGAGGAGGCAGTTGAGACTGGGACTATCCCATCGTTTATGAAACAGACAGGTACATGGATAGGACAGGTTTGGAGGGATATGGACCAAGCGCAGGCAGGTGGGACTAGTGTAGCTGGGACATGTTGGCCGGTGTGGGCAAGTTGGGCTGAAGGGCCTGTTCCACACTGTATCACTCTATGACTACAGTGCACCTACTCCATTGGCGAATATCGCTCCACAGGAATCTGTACTCCAAACATGCTGTCAGCGAGATTTCCTTAATTTAGAACTCCATCCCATGACAAAAGGTCACCATGCCACTTTAATTCTTGACTGTTTGCTGTACCTTATTGTTTATCGTCTGCTTCCTCTGAACCAACGCACCTGGATTCTTTTGAACCTAAACCTTTACTAGCTTTTTATGAATTAATAACATTCTACTTTTTTGTTCTCCCTGGCAGAGTGGTCAACATCACATTTTCCGACTGTTCCCCCCTCTTGCAGCTTCGTTCCAACTCGCATAATTTGTCCATTGTTCCTTTGCAGAGACTTTGTATCCTTTTCACAGATTACTTTCCCAGGCAGCTTCCTATCATCAGGTTGCATTCTGTATTTTCGTGCAAGTCATTTATGACTTTTATGAAAGTCATTTATGAAGTCAAATATTGTGAGGGCCCATTACAAATCCTTACATCATGCCACCAATAACAATAACAGCCTTTGCAACCTGAAAATGACCCGTTATTTCCTTTTTTTAATTGTTGTCCTTGAAGCAATTCTTTATCCCTGTTACCCCCAACTCAAAGGCAATTCAAATTTTATCCAATGTATATTTTTGTGTGGCATCTTCTGAAATGCCGTGTGAAAATCCACTTATACTAATTCCCCATTATCCGCCCTGTTAATTGTATCCCCTAAAATCTGCTAAGCAAACAAGATTTACCCATCCGTAAACCATGCTGATGTGGCTAATCAGTTTGTATATAAAATGGAGAAAATAGAGTACTTTTCCTATCCTTTGCATCTTAGTAATGACCTTGTTAATGATGACAGTGGTTGATAGTCTATGCTGCAGTTTCGTGATTTTTTTTTGGATTTTGACGGTGCAGTATTTTGGCTTACTTGACTTTACCAAATATTTGTACAACAAACAAAACATTAAAATCATTGTGCCAGTTTAGCATTGTCATTTGTTGGATTTCAAAAACAGAGTGAAAATAATAAAATTTCCAAATTGTACAACATTTTATTCATGTAGGTTGTGGAGCTTCAAAGTAGGTTGTGTGAGGAGTCAAAAAAAGCAGACAAAATGGAGTTTGAATATAAAAGATTGAAAGAGAAAGTGGATACCCTACAGAAAGAAAAAGAGGTTAGTTTCTTTTTATCATTTTGTTTGAGATTTCAGTAATAAATTCCTACCTTTGTATTATATTTAGAATTTAAATCTATTTTGACAGACCAGATTTTTTTATAGGCTTCACGTTGGTTTTGCAATTATTTTTATGCACGTTTTTCTCTTTGTAACCAAACTCTAGAATTGTAACAAACAATTTCTGAAAAATTACTTATCAACATGCTTGGCATATTTCCAAAAATGAAAAGTACTCGTAGATCTGGGGAATTGGGGAATGTTAGTATTGTAATATTCTGAATCTAAAATATTTTCTGTAATATTTGTATAACTTAAATATTTCTAGAGATTAAGAACAGAGAGAGATTCTTTAAAGGAGACAATTGAAGAACTGCGATGTGTTCAAGTACATCAAGGCCAACTCACTGCAGGTCTGTAGTAAAGGTTTTATTTGCATTTTGCTTTGTATTGGTTGCAAAGTTACTAATGTATTTAATACGTAATAAAATCCTGATATAACGTTGATAATTTTAATATTTTCCAAAGGACTTATTCCAATGAACAGTCAAGAGGCATCAGATAGTTTAGCAGCAGAAATAATAACCCCTGAAATCAAGTAAGTTAAAAGATTTATCCGTTTTTTCAATAATAAGAATAACTTATTGCAAAGACAAATATTTTGATTAAATTTGGGCTGCCTGTCAGGATATTTAATAACATTAGTCGTTTTGCTGTGCTGTTTCAATAGTTCTTATAGCAGTTAAGTAATGTTAATTTCAGAATCATTCATCCACATCATCTTTCCAAATCACTTTTGTGTTCCATTTTGGCATTTTTGCCCTGTTTGTCACAATGGATCATGGATTGCTTGAATTATATAATTACTAAAAATTTATTTGAACATTGAACATCCTTGTGAGTTGTAATCATGTATTCAAAACTGCTTACACAAAAATCTGTGGTAAGTGGATATGAGTTTCTTCAGTTCTACCCTACCTCTTTACTAAAGTCACTGAAGATGTGAAGATATTAATGATGTGGGCATCCAATTTAAGCCCTCTCAGATGAGGTTTATACAAAAGTCTACTGATGAATTCTTGTGAGGTCAGTTTTGAGATTCTAAGGGGAGTAAGAGGCACCCATGGCTGACAAGGGCAGTCAAGGACAGCATAAAAAGAAAAGAGAAGAAGTATATTATAGCAAAGAAGAGTGGGAAGCCAGAGGATTGGGAATCTTTTAAAGAACAACAGAAGATAACTAAAAAGGCAATATGGGGAGAAAAGATGAGGTACGAGGGTAAGCTAGCCAATAACATAAAGGAGGATAGTAAAAGCTTTTTTAGGTATGTGAAGAGGAAAAAATAGTCAAGGCAAATGTGGGTCCCTTGAAGTCAGAAGCAAGGGAATTTATTTGGGGGAACAAGGAAATGGCAGACGAGTTGAACCAGTACTTTGGATCTGTCTTCACTAAGGAAGATACAAACAATCTCCCAGATGTTCTAGTGGCCAGAGATCCTAGGGTGACGGAGGAACTGAAGGAGATTCACATTAGGCAGGAAATGGGGTTGGGTAGACTTTTTCAGTCAGAGAGTTTGAATCTGTGGAATTCACTGCCTCTGAAGGCAGTGGAGGCCAATTCTCTGAATGCATTCAAGAGAGAGCTAGATAGAGCTCTTAAGGATAGCGGAGTCAAGGGGTATGGGGAGAAGGCAGGAACGGGGTACTGATTGTGAATGATCAGCCATGATCACATTGAATGGTGGTGCTGGCGCGAAAGGCCGAATGGCCTACTCTCCTGCACCTATTGTCTATTGAGCTTAGATGAGTTTACATACAGTCATTAAAAACATGTTACACAAAATAATACGTGCAAAATAAATATTAAGTCAATAGGGCAAGTATCAAAGTACAGATTTCCATGGATAAAAAGATTAAAACTAAATGGAAATTCAGAGGGGAGATCTATAATAGAGCTTTGATTAACATACTAAAGATAAACCATGAAAAAAATAGAGAATGCATTGAGGAAAAGAAAAGAACTAAAAGGAAATGTGTAACAAGCATAGCTGATAATGTAAAAGGAAATAGCTTTTGAGAATATAACTGCCTTAAAAATGAATCTTCAATGTTGCTTGTCATTTTCTTAAATCTCTGTCCATGTTGTAGGGAAAAACTTATCCGATTACAACATGAAAACAAAATCCTGAAGTTGAATCAAGAGGGATCAGATAATGAAAAAATAGCTTTACTGCAAAGTTTACTGGAGGATGCCAATAGAAGGGAGAGTGAACTAGAGACGGAGAACAGGTGAGACACAGTCCAATAATGAATACTTTGATTTAATATATTATTGTAACACATGCCCCAAAAGTAACTTATTCACAACAATCAAATAAGGATCTGTGTAGTTGCACCTAGTGAAAAAAAAACTGTGTGGTGAATGAACAAATGAATAGAAGGCAAGTTGTTTTAATGCTCATTTCATTGAACTGTATCATATGGTGATACTTGAATGGAACATTTTACATAGAGCACAAAGAAATGAAGCCTAATGATGTCATGTATGAATGAGAGTTATTCAATGAGAAAATTTGATAATGTATGCTTTATTGGTTTTGACATTTTTCTCCAGTTTGTTTCAGGTATTTCACTTCTTCTAAAGGATATACTTTGTTTTCCAGAAATTACAATTTCAAAAGGAAATGAGCACTAAATTGTAACTGTTAGAAAATCACTGGTCACATGTTATTAAAGAATGACTTGTGAATGCCCGTGGTCTGGAAAGGCCACAGGCAAAACCAGCAGCAAGCAGTGCAATGGGGAGAGCTTATGGAAAATAAAGTAAAGCTTCTAAAATCTAGTTTTTGATGATAGCCGTTCTCTCCATGCACTTTGTAATAATAATAAACATGTTATCTTTTTAATCATGTACTATGAGCAAATTCAGGACATTAAGCACTTTAGGAATTTGTTTGTTGAGAATCATTTATGTGACTTGCAACATACTTTGGAATGGAGATGCAGGTTCTTGTAATATCATGAACATGCTAGAATAACCTTCAGCATTCTGGCCTGTTTTTGTTAATGGGAAGAAGTTATGGGCAAGTTTACAGGAGCAGAGAACTTTTTACTGTGTTGGTTAGATTTCTGATCTATTATGCCTCGCCTGTAAGTGCTTCCAAACAGCAAGTCCAGTCCTATTGAGTCTGTCCTTCTATTCCTTGGACAGTCCCTCAGGACCAAGGATAACTTGCTTCTATTGCAGCTCTGTGGATGTGGAGGTGGCTGACACAAACCATGCAGGATCTACATACTCTGCCATAGGTGGTCGGTCGTGTTTGATGGATCATTGGATGGGTAGCTTGGGATGTCAAATGACCTCTATGTGTTCCTGTTGCTGAGGCTGGAACTATCGAAGATTCTGATCTGCCAGTTTGAGAATGTCCTTAAAGTTGTTTCTCTGCCTCTTCCTGTAAATCTCTTCCTGTGTAGTAATTCAACGTAAACCGCTCACTTCAAGAGTCCAGTGTAGGCCAATGGAAGTTATCGCCTGCCCATTGAAGCGGTTTGTGTGAGATTAAAACCTCAGTGATTGGGATGCTGACTTTGTTTATCATGTCAATTGATTTAAAGGATTTGCAGAGACATCATTGCTAATATTTCTGCAGTTTTTTGAGGAGCATACTGTAGGTTGTCCATACATATTTCAACAGTAATGGTAAGTCAAAAATGCAAAGCACTGTGGAATATCATGACCCACAATGAGCATGCCAATGTTTTTGCCCATCTACAGTAATTTCATTCGCCCTACAATTCTGCCCACAAACCCATGAGATTCCTGAAAATCCTGAGATCGCCAAAGGCACAATTTGAATGCAAGTTTATTTTTGGAAATAGATATATAGATAGATAAGTATGTGATTGATAAATTGAAAGTCAGATTCCTCCTGAAGTACTCAGTCTGTTATGGGAAAGGTTTGAGAGAGCTGGGTGGAACAAATTCCCATCAAATAGAGAAGGTTAAATAAGAATAGTGGCTGGCTTGAATGAGAGAAGCAATTGCATCTCTGTGTATAGGTAACTGAAATTTCTTTAATTTCTTTTTGGTTAAAAGGCTAGCCAACCAGAGGATATTGGAAATACAGTCACAGGTTGAAGAACTTCAGAAGGCATTACAAGATCAGGGCTCGAGGGCTGAAGATGTGAGTTACGTACTGGGTTAAAAAGTACTCTTAATAGCATTCTTAGTGCAATATCATGCTCGTAAGCTGCATAAATTGTTTTTAAAATAACCAATTAACAGAATTATTTTGAAATTGCTCAAAAACTTTTGCCTTTGCCATTTTGTTTGTGTCTCCAGTTTATTTTCTCCGCTTTTTCAGAATCCAGTGTCGTGCAGCATGTCGGTTGATAAAGCAGCATCACCCTTTTATTTTGCTGCTCATTTTGCCTTTCTATTAATAGGTTATAAGAATGGCTTGGTAACATTGGAGTAAAAAAAAAAATTACTTCCATTTAAATATTTGAATTGCACTTGTGTATCTGGGAGCTGAAGTTTGAAACGGGGAAATTCCTATACAACTATCTGACTGCTGTCAAAGGAGATAGCTTAATGATGGCAAAGTAATACTACGATTTACTAACCAGTGAAGTGCAGTAGAATTTTTGATATTGTACTTTTCTTTGCTATCAAACCTTTAGATATATTCATTATACTTTCAATTTTGCATTTAAATTCAAGCAAAAATATTTGAAATATTCACATAGAGCCTCATTTACATCATTGATGAAAACCATTGAATATAGAATAATGACTGTGTGCCCTTAACTAAAAGGAGGAATAATTGTTTTAATTCTATAAAATTAGTAATGAACCCGGGTTGCTTTTAAGAAAATGATGTTTGGGCAGCATTGGTAACCAGTCATTGTGAATGCTATACATGTCAATTTTAGGAAATGTCAAACAAATGGTGCAAAATGGAAATGGGGCACAATATAGTTAAAGCTACAGAGAGTACTGACATTTTTTAAGACGAGAACAACTTTTCGAAGAAAGAATATTTTCTGATGTATTAAATATCTGATGTATTAAATATTTCTGTAAGATGGGAATTGTTTGCAGAAGGTTCCAGAACTTGAGGGAGCAGTGGAATCAGGTTGAGAGAAATGCTTACAGCATCATCACTGTAGTCCTTGGCTAAACGTGAGTTAGCTCCAGCTGGCCGCCTCCTTGTGTTCCTCTGACAATAATAATCCATTCAAGAGAGCTTGTCTCTCAATTTAAAACTTTGAAGTAAAAAATTGATTTGCCTTATCATCTTGAAAATATTTATGGGTTTAACAAAAGGGCATTACTATGTAATTTCTGCATTCTTAAACAGCTTTATGAAATTAAAACAGGGAAATAAAAGTTTCTGTAATGGTTTGATAGAAATGGTAAACCTTGAAACCACATTAGAAAACGATCCCTTTAGTTTTTCCTTTGTGTTCAGCATTAGTCAGAAACATAGATGCTGATCCACGTAATAATCAAAAATGGCAGCCTGTACATTTGTTTCATTTCTGTAAATATCATTTGTGTTTTAGTGTGGAAACTGGAAGCCACTCATTTGCTTGAAAACAATGTGGATATTAAGAGATATGTATGAATAAAGTTCTCCAGATCAGGAGAGATGATGGAGCTGCTACTGATATCAGCTGCGAAGACAGACAAAACATTCATGTGCTACAAATTAAGAGGCTTAAACTTTTTCTCGTTCATCTGTTACTGAAGAGTTTCTTCTGCTGGCTGGTGTTTTTGCTTCATACTAACATATTATCTCTGTTTCTTGCCATGGCCATCTGCTGTAGGCTATTGTAAGTATGCCTTCTTTTAAATAACATCTTACCTTGCTAACTGCCAGCATTTACTAATATCAAATTGAAATATTGAAATTGCAGTAATTATGCAGTTGCACTAATTAAGATTGTATTTAAATACTTTGTTCACTGTGTTGCATTTGGAACTTAGTATTTCCTTTTTATCATTTATATTTATATATATTTTTCAGTCAATTCTTCTGAAAAAGAAACTGGAAGAACATTTGTAAGTACTTAAAAAAAAAAAAAAATGTTGAATAGGTCTTGATCTTATAGAGGTGTACAAAATGATGAAAGGAATAGATTGGGTAGATACACAGAGTCTCTTTCCCTGAGTAGGGGAATTGAGAACCAGAGGACATAGGTTCAAGGTGAAGGGGAAAAGATTTAATAGGAATCTGGGGGGTAACTTTTTCACACAAAGGGTGGTGGGTGTATGGAACAAGCTGCCAGATGAGGTAGTTGAGGCTGGGACTATTCCAACGTTTAAGAAACAATGAGACAGGTACATGGATAGGACAGGTTTGGAAGGATATGGACCAAGTGCAGGCAGGTGCGACTAGTGTAGCTGGGACATGTTGGCTTATGTGGGCAAGTTGGGCCCTAGGGCCTGTTTCCTCACTGTACCACTCTATGACTCTAGGTATTTTATTGTGGACATACTGTCCTCTCTATGGAGTGTGGAAACATTTTTTGTAAATCTTTTTTATGTCATGTACAAAGTCTTGATTTGTCAATACTGTCTCTCATGACAGTTTACTCTACCCTTGGCAGGACATCTGGGAGCCAGAGTAGGTTGTTGTGTAGCTCAAACATGGGAACTGGCTGGGAACACTGGAAAGTTTCTCAGATCACACAAAGTACCCCAGCTGCAGCAGTGAAGCTCCAAAACTAGCTGAACAAATGCTGTCCTTGCCAATAATGTCCAGATCCTGAAAATGTAAAAAAAAGTATGCAACAAAGGAAAAGGGAGGAAAGAAATTGGTATGCGTTGCAAATAAAACTGAAAACTGAAATTTTGAGAAATTCGAATACCTGTATTTTCCAAATTGTAAATTATGTAAATGATTAATTTTTAATGTTCAGGCAAAAATAAGACATTTTGATTCTTTGATAGAGAATTTTAAAGATTTGCACCCATTAAATGTAAGAAATTTTAGTGTCTGTCCATTAAAGAAAGAAGAGCAGTGGGATGTGGAAAGGACGGTGAAAAATGAAAGTGGAGGAGTGGATAGGATTGAATGCATTGTGTAGGAAGAGGAGGAGGGAAGGTGGTGGGGAAAGGAGGAGTCGTACTGAAGAGATGGGGGAGGAAGAAGGAGTGGGAAATACTTTTTTGCTTGACGTTTTACATATAATGTAAATTGGCACTCCAAGAAATTGACATTGTGCTGTAGTTTAATTATTATAGTACATGCTGGAAAGCTTGCTTATTTTAATGGTTTCTCCAGTACATTCAGATTTCTTTAAATGTTTCACATTCGGATGATCAACATCTGTTTTGTTTTTACACATTTTTTACAAAGGTTTAACCCCAAACCTCATTTAAATGAATTAAAGTGGAAATATTCAAATTGGACTCATTTAATACATCCAAAGAATGATTGTGAGAAGATGGAAACAGTGCAGATAAAATACAAATGTCCAATAATTGAGCACCTTATTAAATAAATCTTATTTGCTTACATTTAATTTATTGGATTTTTTGTGCACTTTAATAGCTTTATTTGACGTCTTCAGCTTCTCGCGGTAGTATGGGCTAGATATTTTCTCCCAGAGCTATAATCTGAATTGATTTGTTTTGTAACTATTGTATAGTCTGAGTATTTATATTACACCTAATTTCTCAGAATGCACTGTTTCAACCAAATATGCTATAATGATGAAATATTATCCCACCGGTTTTTCAGTTATTTGAGGTAAATTGGATGACAAATTTCAAAAGCGTTTTGCTGGGAAGTGGTTTCCCGCCATAAAATACTGAGTGGATGAGAAAATATGTTTTTGATTATATAGATGGTGAGACATTTGTATCCTACATATTCCAAATGGGAATTAAATCCATAATTTCCTAACAATATGAATATGCATATTCTAACTAAAGTTATATTCATTTTTTTAATAGTTAGGTATGATTAAACCTTTATTTGTTTAAATATGAGAGGTTTTGGGATAGATGAGGTCTAGGAGATGAGAATTTATAGTAGAGATAATGGTAACGGCGAAGAATGGCCTGCACTTGGTGAACTGAAGGGGTTGAGAAGAAAATGAATGTAGATTCTGGATGCCTGCAGTGCATACACCTGGCAAGTAGAAGTAGAATCTATTGTAACAGATGTCAGCAATATGGCATTGATAATGGATATGGGTTGAAATGGAACCAGGGAAGTGGAAAGTGAGGCTCAGTGGGTATTTGGAATGCCTGGGAAGCACTTTCACATGCGTATGTCACCCCTGCAGAAGAGTGTTGGATCATTGCGCATTGAAGGTTGTTTTGGTAGCAGTAATGGTGTTTAAAGATGCAAGGAAGGGCTGTTGTTCAATTTGAGCATTATGCTTTAAACGTTAAACTTTTAATAATAATATATTCCTTTATTTGTCCCACACCGGGGAAATTTACAGTGTTACAGCAGCAAAGTGGATAGCAAGAGATCATTCATTATAAATAAAAGTAAAGACAAGGATAGTCCTCTGGTCCTCTCCTTCTACCCCACCAGCCTCTGCAATCAAAGGATCATCCTTGCCATTTTTTGTCAGCTTCAAGAAAGCTCCAGAAGCAAGCATGTTTACTTTTCCCCTCTCATTTCAACAATTTGAAATGAGCAATGCCTTTGCAACACACTTATTTGCTCTTCCATCTCCACCACTACTTACCTTCTTACAGCAGTTTCCCATGCAGCTGCATGAGTTGGAACATCAATTAACTGTTACTGTTGACTCGTCTGCTAGGAGCAGTGCTGGTTGTGCAGTCTCACAGCAGCGGGAAGGAAGGACCTTCTATATCTCTCCTTCACACACTTGGGGTGAAGGCGTCTGTCACTGAAGGAGCTACTCAGTGCAGTGACAGTGACATAGAGTGATAAAATAGCCGTCTGTAAATTCAGGTTTATACCGTTTAAAATAGAATCATTCAGTTTGTACCTCCCGTCAGTGAATGAACATTACCTGACATTACTTGGAACAATGTGACTGAAAACTTGGGAAATTGCAAGTTGGATATTGCAATATTCTTGTAATATAGACTAGATGGACACTGGAAGGTCAGTGTCAAGGAAGAAGAAAATCTACACCAAAATAATGAAAAGCACATTAACATTTAGCTGTTGGTAACATTTTCACTTGTGCAAGATGTGTTTTTTTCTGGTGTACAAGCCCTTAGCAGTTGCTTCATTTTCAAATAAATTGTCAAACCTATTCACAGTGTATTTCTATATTTAAAAAGTCTATTTTTCAACACCTTTGGTGTGGTGTAATGTGAGTATTGAATTAATATGTTGGCTGTTTCAGGGAGAAGCTACATGAAGCTCATACGGAGCTTCAGAAGAAACGAGCATATATTGATGACTTGGAACCAAAATACAATAACAGCTGTAAGTTTTAAAAGATGTAAATAAAGCTGCTCAAAAAAAATGACCATATTAACGTTATTAAAGCACTATCTTCCACAAGACAAACGTTAGGCATTTTGTCGCATCATCCATCTCTCGTATGCCATACTAAGCTTAAAGTTGCCTCTGTACTCTTTCAGCACTGGCAAGCTAGATATGATTTCCTGCCTACTCTAGACGTTGATGAGTAATTTAGTTTTACAATGTTGTAATTTTGCAATGACTTAATCAATTTATTCCGTTAATCATTTATGTTCCCCTGCTGTGTACAGCTCAAAAGATTGAAGAGCTTCAGGAAGCCCTAAGAAAGAAGGATGAAGATATGAAACAAATGGAGGACAGATATAAAAAGTACCTAGAAAAAGCAAAGAGTGTAAGTTCAATATTTCTAAATTTACTTGAAGTTGTATTTTAATATGCAATCCTAAAAAATAATATTTGTTCATTTAAGAGGATTGTTAATGTAGTTTTGATTGTTCTCTGATGGTTTGTTTTGATGGGATTATAAAATAAGATTGTACGGCTGTAAAATACATAACCAGGCTTCAGTTATATTGATGCTGCAGACTTAGTTTCTCAATCTTAAAATCAGAACAGAGCAAGTCATCATTGACTTGCCTGAACCCTTTGGTCACTTGCAGAAGAAAATGTGATTGAGTGACAGAAGGATTAAAAGGCTTTGAGCGAGAACAGTATCAAGTGGAGGGAAAATTGTGACACTGGTCAATGAGATAAGCGGAAGGAACTGGCAAGTGACCATGCAAGGTTTTGGCACAAACTGTATTATCACATATTGGCTTGCATAGTCATATGCCTCGTTAACTTATGCTCCCTCTGTGGTTAGCCTTGTTCTGCTAGAGTAAGGCACTTCTTTTACCATTGAAATGAAATCCTTTCGCTGAACTAATGTAGCCAGGAAACAGGAAGTGTTTTAATAAAATTATTCTCTTTTTTAGGTTATCAGAACGTTGGACCCTAAACAGAACCAAGGAGCAGCCCCGGAAGTTCAGTCTTTGAAAAATCAGCTGCAAGAAAAGGAAAGAATGTTACATTCCTTATCGGTATGAGACTTTACTTTCTCCTAAATGATATAAATTAACTGAAGAGTAAATGTATTTCCATTTTTTTATCCAGCAACAGTGCATTGCAGACCACCTCCTGCACTTCCATGGACTTGCTTTCTAATTATGTATTTGTTCCACAATTGTGCTGTTCGCTTTGCAGATTATTTTATCTTTTCACTGTTTTGTAGAAGTAATGTAATTTATTACAATTTGTGTTTTTTTGCATGTTGCCTGAGTCTGTTACTGAGATGCTGTTGCAAGGAAGTTTTTCATTGTACTTGTACCTCGCTGTACTTGTGCATATGTAAAAACTCAATCTTAATTTGACTTGACTTCTGTTCAGAAATTCTACAAACACTACCAAAAGCAAATTAGTTGATCAGTTTCAGTTTAGTTTATTGTCTCGTGTACCGAGGTACTGTGAAAAGCATTTGTTGCGTGCTATCCAGTAAACAGAAAAACAAGACATGATTACAATCGAGCCATTTACAGTGTATAGATACATGTTAAGGGAATAACGTTTAGTGGCAAGGTAAAGCCAGCAAAGTCCGATAAAGGATAGTCCAAGGGTCACCAAAGAGGTAGATCGTAGTTCAGTACTGCTCTCTAGTTGTAGTAGGATGATTCAGTTGCCTGATAACAGGTGGGAAGAAACCGTCCCTGAATCTGGCGGAGTGTGTTTTCACACTTCTAAACCTTTTTGCCTGATGGGAGAGGGGAGAAGAGGGAGTGGCAAGAGTGCGACGTCCTTGATTATGCCGCTGGCCTTGCTGAGGCAGCATGAGGTATAAATGGAGGGAGATTTGTTTGTGTGATGGCCCGGGCTGCGTCCACAATTCTCTGATTTCTTGCAGTCTTGGATGGAGCTGTTCCCAAACCAAGCTGTGATGCATCCTGATTAAATACCTCTTTTGGTGCATCTGTAGAAATTGGTGAGAGTTGTCGGGACATGACGAACTTCCTAAGCCTTCTAAGGAAGGAGAAGGGTTGGTGCGCTTTCTTGATTGTTGCTTCAAAATGGGTGATCCAGGAGAAGTTGTTGGTGATATTGACTCTGACTCTTAGGAATTTGAAGTATTCAACAGTCTCTACTTCGGCACTCAATGGAAACTGGAGCATGTGTACAACTTCGCTTCCTGAAGTCGATCACTATCTCCTTTGTCTTGCTGACATTGAGAGAAAGGTTGTTGTCTCGACATCAGGTCACAAGGTTCTTGATCTCCTTCCTACACTCCAAGTCAAATTCAAGTCAAGTCAAATTTATTTGTCACATACACATACACGATGTGCAGTGAAATGAAAGTGGCAATGCCTGCGGGTTGTGCACAAAAAGAATTAGTTACAGCATATAAATAAAGTTAATAAGTTACTATTAGTGTCGACAAAAATTTAGTCTCTGGGTTATAAAAGTTGACAGTCCTGATGGCCTGTGGGAAGAAGCTCCGTCTCATCCTCTCCGTTTTCACAGCGTGACAGCGGAGGCGTTTGCCTGATCGTAGCATCTGGAAAAGTCCGTTACTGGGGTGGCAGGGGTCCCTCATGATCTTGCTTGCTCTGGATCTGCACCTCCTGATGTATAGGTCCTGCAGGGGGACGAGTGTAGTTCCCATGGTGCGTTCTGCCGAACGCACTACTCTGCAGGGCCATACTGTCCTGGGCAGAGCTGTTCCCAAACCAGACTGTAATGTTGCCGGACAGGATGCTCTCTACAGCCCCAGAGTAGAAGCAATGAAGGATCCTCAGAGACACTCTGAATTTCCTCAGTTGTCTAAGGTGGTAAAGGCGCTGCTTAGCCTTACCCACCAGTGCGGCAATGTGCGTTGCCCATGTCAGATCCTCTGCGATGCGGACTCGCAAGTATTTAAAACTGCTCACCCTATCCACAATAGACCCATTTATCTCCAATGGCGTGTACGTCCTTGGATGTTTAGCCCTTCTGAAGTCCACAATCAGCTCCTTTGTTTTAGTGACATTCAAGAGGAGGCTATTGTCCTGACACCAGAGTGCCAGATCAGCCACCTCCTCCCGGTAGGCCTTCTCATCGTTGTTGGAGATCCGGCCCACCACCACAGTGTCATCAGCAAACTTGATGATGGAGTTTGAGCTGAACCAGGCCCCACAGTCATGTGTGTACAGGGAGTACAGTAGGGGGCTAAGGACGCAGCCCTGGGGGGATCCTATGTTCAGGGTGAGAGAGCTAGATGTGTGTTCCCCCATCCTGACCACTTGGGGCCTGGCAGTGAGAAAGTCCAGGACCCAGGCACACAGAGGGGTGCTAAGCCCCAGTTCCAGCAGCTTCTCAACCAGTCTGCTGGGGACTATTGTGTTGAATGCTGAACTAAAGTCAATGAACAGCATCCTCACATAGCCCCCCTGGCTGTCCAGATGAGAGGAGAGCGGTGTGTAGAACCTGGGAGAACGCATCATCCGTGGACCTGTTCGGACGGTATGCGAACTGTAGTGGGTCCATGTTGCGAGGAAGGAGGGCGCAGATGTGCTTCTTGACTAGCCTCTCAAAGCATTTCATGACAACCGAGGTGAGGGCCACCGGTCGGTAGTCATTTAAACACGCTGGAGAGGCATTCTTTGGCACCGGTACAATGATGGATCTTTTGAAGCATGTAGGGACCACGGACTTTGCCAAGGAGAGGTTGAATATTGTGGTGAGCACTGGAGCAAGCTGAGTAGCACAAGACTTTAGTACTCGCCCAGATATACCATCTGGGCCTCCAGCTTTCCTCGTGTTCACACGCGTCAGAGCCCACCTCACCTCATGCTCGGACACCGAGAATGTGTGCACATCCCCGGCGGTGGATCCCCCTCCAGCCTCGCTAGCCAGCGCCCCTTCAGTGCTGTTTTTAGACGGCGAGCTGGTGGTGTTACCCGTCTCAAACCGTGCATAAAAAGAGTTCAGGTCATCAGCTAAGGAGGAGCCGGCACTTCCGGTTGAGGGGGTGCTGGACCTGTAGCTAGTTATAGTCCGTAGCCCCTGCCAAAGGCGCCTGGTGTCCTGCTGCTCCATCTGTGACTCCATCTTGTCCCGGTACCTCCTTTTTGCATCCTTCACTGCCCTTCGCAGTCGGTAGGACTCTCCCTTGTAGTCGTCCATGTTGCCGGATGCCAGACCGGAGTTGTAAGCAGCGGTGCGAGCATTCAAGGCCACGCAAATAGACTTGTCCACCCAGGGTTTTTGGTTGGGGAAGATACTGACCCTTACCGTGGGGATGATGATATCGGCTATTGTGGCAATGAAGTCCGTAACCGCTTCCGCAAACTCATTTACGTCTCTGGAACTTGCTTGGAACATGTTCCAGTCGACTTCGCTCAGTGCATCCTGCAGCATGGCCTCTGAATGGTCAGCCCACCGCTTTACGTCCCTCGTCACTGTCGCTTCCCGTACTATCCGTTGTTTGTACTCCGGCAGCAGGAAAATGGCAGCGTGGTCAGATTTCCCAAAAGGAGGGAGAGAAACGGCCTTGTAGCCTTTCCTGAATGGCGTGTAACAGTGGTCCAAAGTTCTTTCCCTCCTGGTGACACACGTGATGTGTTGGTAGAAGTTGGGCATGACCTTTTTGAGATTTCCCCTATTGAAGTCTCCAGCCACCAGCACAGCCGCATCAGGGTTCTTGTTTTGGTGTTGACACAACACATCGTGTAGGGTGGACAGTGCCACGTCGGTGTCCGCATGCGGTGGGATATAGACGGCTGTGATGATCACCGTGCTGAACTCCCGGGGCAGGTAGAATGGTCGGCATGAGATAGTTAGATGTTCCAGGTCCGGCGAGCAGGAACGAGAAAGCGTCTTAATATTTCCAGGATTACACCAGTTATTATTGGTCCTCATCATTATTTGATATCTGGCCCACAATGGTGGTGTTGTCTGCAAATTTAAAACTGAATTAGATTTGTACATGGCTGTACAGTCGTGGGTGTACAAGGAATAAAGAAGGGGGCTGAGAAATAAAGGAGGTTGAGAATGCAGTAAAGAAGGGGGCAGAGAACACGATTTGATCATTTGTTTTGTTCATCTTTGTCTACTATTGTTTGTATTACCTTGTTTGCAGAATGGTATCTACATTTTTGTATATATGTTGTACTTGAAGAACAATTCATAAATTTGAGGCATACCTAAATAAATAGTTCTATCTTTCTTTCCTCCCTTTCACTAAATATGCTTCTAACATTGTATTCAGTTAGAAAATGAATGTTTTCAATGGTCTAGCAGATTGTATACAGAATTCTTTCACTTGATACCTCATTTACCTTTGCCTGTGACTTATCTATGCTTTAAATCAAGTATTTTGCCATTTAGAATGAGTCAAATATGTGCATTTGGACTAAATGATATTTTCTTTCAAAACATTTTGCTTTTAGAAAGAATATGAGAAGACAAAGATTCAGAGAGATCATGAAGAGAAGCTAATTGTCAGTGCATGGTATAACATGGTAAGAATACCAAAGTGGAACATGTTTTGACAATAGACAATGGAAAAAATATGTATTGAATGATGAAATCTCATCTTGGGAGATAGAGGGAGCATAAAAGTGAAAAAGCAGAAAGCTGCAGCCCTTTTGTGCTCCTCAAAAGCCAATGCATTTCATTTGCTCACATTCTCAAATATTTATCTAATTTTCCCTTAAATTTACATTGCCTGCCTTACATTGCATTCCATTTCACACTTCCATCCTCAATTTTCGAAAAGAGAGTTAACTTTTCAGGTTGAAGTTTTTGTCACTGAACAATCTGAGCCCTGTCAGTTACTCAGAAACATTAACTCTTTCTCTTTCCAAAGATGCTGCATGACACGCTGACTATTTCCAGCATTTTCTGTTTTTCATTTACAGTTTTTTGTTATGTTTTTGCTAATAGGGTATGGCACTTCACAAGAAAGCAGCAGAAGAAAGACTTGCAAGCACTGGTTCAGGACAGTCCTTCCTAGCTAGACAGAGACAGGCAACAAGCGCACGGCGACCATACCCTGGACATGTTCAACCAGCTACAGCAAGGTAGAAAGTACAACCAATGGCTTATGCACAAATCATATGCCGCACAATTTAACCCAACATCTTCAGTTACTTGTAAACTTCTGTTCACTTTCAGTTTTTAAAACTTTTGAGCTAATATTTGTACTAAATTTGTTTATTTTACCCATATATTTTATGCCACAATTGTAATATAAAATGATCAATGGAATAATTTGATTGTTTCATGTTCTCCTAATGATAATTTATTCAGAAATGATTGAGAATACTTTTCTGTTTAGCTTTATTTCCACATTTGTAACCTGACTTTCTGTCAGTATAAATTTTCATCCTTTTATTGACATTTGAAATATTTACCATAAAATGAAGAGACTGTTAACTTTGTTGTTCTGTAAGGTAGGAATTCAAAATAAAATAGGATGGTCAAGACAGGGAATATATGATCTGTGATGTAATCATACATGCCCTTCACTTGTTATTAGCATGACTGGTTAAATGGCCTTTTCTCATTCTTACAACTTTGTCATGTTTATGTTGTGGTAAGCCTACTATGTAGAGATAAAACAAACAATACATTTTTTTAAATAAATGAATGCATTAACTAACTAGCTCATATGGTTAGCAAGTTGCCGTTCCAGCTCTCGACTCAATGTCTTCCCAAAATGAAAGCGTTAGTCATACTTGACCTAGCTCTTTTACATTGCGTTAATAGCTCAGCACACCTACAATTCATCAGTAAACTGATGTTCTCATCAGTGTGATTGGGGTGGGAAATAGTTACATTTCCACCAGTCTAAGGATGTTATCAGACAAAATATCCTTTCCAGAGTAAAAGGAACAACTGTTTATTATTTATTAAAACTGCAGACTATTGATACTTCTCAACATTTATGTATTTTGCATTGATATTGACTTAACAGATTTAAAGTATTAGTTAAATTGTTCTTGTTTTTAAATTAACAATGTTAAAGTACACATGATTAGTCATTTGCTTCCTGGTACCTCATGGGATCTTATGGGAAGGTCTGTAGTCTTTAAAATTTTTAATTTGTTAAATATCATTGATCACTTTCCCATTTTGAACCTATGACAAGTGTCAGGAAGTGTGGAAGGGCAAAGTTGCTCTAAATAGTGAATCCATGCTCCTACTGAAGGATTAACATTTATGATGCATCTATTAGATCATTATAATATTAATCAATCATGGATTATTCAAAGAGTATAAGTTAATTTATTGAAAAGAATAATTGAAAACCTGACTCAACTTTCATGATAAACTATGTGTGAAAATTACCACATTGAACTTGTTTCTTATTGTGCTGTACAGCACCATTTAGCCTTTCCTTTAGGTGTGATAACATTCTTAGTCTGTCAAAAATTATGAAACCATTGCAGCACTTCAGAATAAACCATCTGGCTCCTCAAGATGTTCTGCCATTTAGTCAGGTCATCTCCATCTTGTTGCCTTTCACCTCTGCCTTTTCGTCAGAATCTTTCAATCTTTGTTCTGATGCTTTCAATTGATCAAGTCAGAACAATGTTTTTGCAGAGTTCCATATTTCAAGTACCCTGAATGTAATGTAGTGTTGGTAGAGATCACTAATTACTGTCCAGCTCTATAAATTGAAAGGTTAATTTGCCAAACAATTGGTAACTAATTCCTGGAAAAGTTTAGAGTTTAAAATATGTTCACTCTCATTTTAATCAATCCTTGAATACCATTTTCTTTTGCATTTTCTACTGTCTGGGGTTTCTATCTTGAGAAATGATCTTTGGAGCAGCAGCAGCAATCAAATCTGTTTGAAACAAGCAAGATTTTTGGATTTTCTACCATGCCTGGTTATTCTGAATGTTAGCATTATTTAAAAGAATTTCTACCTGTACCTATTAAAATCATTTTTATTCATCTACTTTTTTCTCTGTGGACACTTCTTTGTGACAAATTCATTTTACACATGAACTATTCCTGCTTTGATCCTAGGCAAAATAATTATTTTGGATAGGCTTAAAGGGACATGGGGGCTACACCTATTTACTAATTATTATGTTCACTGAGCGAAAATGTGAATTTACCTTTCAGCACTGTTTACCATTTTGTATACTATGACTTCTCTATCCCGCATCTGTACCTTTCCAACACAAGCGCATCCTTTTTTTGTGTTTACTGCTGATTATTAATGTAACTTAAATACACAGACAGAAATTGTTTTGAAGACCTCAGTCAGTCAAGGCCCATCGGTGGAGAGAAATAGAATTGATATATTAGTCGATCTCCTTTCACGAGAACAAGATTTCAGATTTTCAGCATCAGTGGTGATTTGCACATGCCTAACCATAGTGTAAATTTTCATTCCACCAGCACGTTATAAACCTTTATCTTCCAAAATAATCTTGCTTCTAACTTTTAAATGTTTGGTCATATCTGTGTATTGAAGCGACATACGTCATTAGTCTTAGATACATTTTGAAAAACATTGTTAATTAATTTTCTGTTATTTTGTACTAATACATTTGCCACAAGGTCATTTGCAAATTTTGAGTAATAGACAATAGGTGAAGGTGTAGGCCCACTCACACAACCTGTCCAAGTCACCCTGCAACCTCATAGCATCTTCCTCACAGCTCACACTATCACCCAACTTTGTATCATCTGCAAATTTGCTAATGGTACTTTTAATCCCTTCATCCAAGTCATTAATGTATATTGTAAATAGCTGCGGTCCCAGCACCGAACCTTGCGGTACCCCACTAGTCACTGTCTGCCATTCTGAAAGGGACTCATTTATCCCCCCTCTTTGCTTTCTGTCTGTCAACCAATTTTCTATCCATGTCAATACCCTACCCCCAATACCATGTGCTCTAATTTTGCCCACTAATCTCCCATGTGGGACCTTGTCGAAGGCTTTCTGAAAGTCGAGGTACACCACATCCACCAGCTCTCCCCTGTCAATTTTCCTAGTTACATCCTCAAAAAAATCCAAAAGATTAGTCAAGCATAATTTCCCCTTCGTAAATCCATGCTGACTTGGAACGATCCTGTTACTGCCATCCAAATGCTCCGCAATTTCGTCTTTTATAATTGACCCCAGCATCTTCCCACCATTGATGTTTTCATCGTTTTTACTCATTGCCATAACAAATGATTATGTTTACGGCTTGTAATCTGGTTTTATGGATGAATTTACAAGTCTCTAGATTCTACTCCTTGCACCTTCCCTCAGTCTGATGTCGTACCTCTTTCAATACTCCTCCTTTATGGACAATTTCTTCCTAGAACCTTGTTCTATCAGGATTTTGAAAAAGTGCAGGATCAGCAAGAACTCCCCCCCATCTTAAGTGGTCCCACAAAATGAAATAAATTACTAACATCTTCAAAAAGCTTCATCTGATAGCTTTAGAGAATTAAGTTATAGGCATACAGATTATCTTCAAGCCTATTTTAATTACATCTTCAAAAAAAATCATTATAGTCAGAGATTTCAATAGCATTTGATAATAGGTTTTTTTGTTCATACTTAACAGTAAACTTAATCCAAAACAAATATGCAAAATAATTTTCAAAATGTAAATAGAAGCTATTCAGCTCCTTTACAGCTATTCTTTCTGCCTCATAACATAGCAATTGTATTCAGAATTAATTTTGTACACAATTTAACATAATCTAACCTCTCATAATAGGCAGCCTCTTTCTTATCTTACAAATTGCGGGCAATAGTGATGTGTTCCAAATCCTACTTGCTCACTTAAAACAAACTACAAACATTTATTTGATTTCATCTGTTTTTGAATTTGACATTACTTTCATGAAACCTAGTGTTTAGTTATGCAAGAACTGCATAAATTCATCACTTGTTTGAATTGTATAAATTCCAAACTTAAATTACATATTTGACTTCAATAATTTATTTTGACTGTCAAGCATATAATGATTTTATATGTTCTAAGATTATAAAACTTGAATTACATGCTTGACTGTCATATAATAAATTGACAGTTAAATATGTCATTTAAGTTTTGCATAATTAAACTTTAGGTTTCTTGAATGTAATGACATCTTCAAAAAGAGACCATGTCAAAGAAATATTTTTTAGTTTTAAGTAAACAAGAACTCCTGTTTAAATGTTGAAAGATTTCCTGGTTTTTCTTCCAGAATGTAAAGGTTAAAATATTTGAAGCTTTCAAACTTTGCGTTAAATCATTATTTTATTTTACAAATATACTTCCTGATTATGAATTACAATATTACTTAATTTCAGTTAGCAGAAAATATTAATTTGAAATGTATTAACATTTACATTATGAAAAGATGCTTATGCTCTTCAATGGATGCATTAATCAAACAAAGTTATCTTCTATAAGTTACTGGTGTTACTTACAGATAAATGTTAGTAATAGTTTTCATTTCAACTAATTTAACCTACTAATTTTGAACTAATAGTGATGACTATTTAAACAGCATATTAATACCAAAGAATGAAATAACAAGCATGAGCTGGATAGCGTGCACTGCAATAACTTGGTTATTGTCAGCATTGTGTTAACTATTTATGACATTTTGTAGCAATGCTTAATAGCAGTGCTTAGCAAACTCTGTTACAGTAGAACCTTCCAGTTGACAAGTTGGCATTTTTTTTAGATTTTATTTCTAAATTATTTAGTTTCCTTTTCCTTTATTAATATCTTTTTGTTCTTTGTTTCCAGTGACGTGATTGCATGATCTGCAGCATGGCTTTCCAGCATTGACTATTCATGTGCATGAATTGAGCTTGAATGCATAATTTATTAACGTGCTGCTGTTTGTTTTGTAAACTACCCACACTATGGATGTAATCGCCCCAGTCCCCCAATTTGTAAATTTGGATGTATTAATGGAAGGAACTGGAAGGCACTGTGGCTTAGCACACTGCCTTCTTTGAAATTTACTAACAAGTCTATGCACGGTGGTCTTAAGTTTGGACATGCTGAATATGTTTAAATGGGCATAGGTTCATGGTGCACCAAGTCCTTTATCTTTGCTATACAGCAATTTAAGGTGCTATAAAGCTGTTTGGCATAATAAATTGAATGCTTTAATTGATCATTTAGCATGGTGCTGTTCATTTTGGGCAAATTAAAACAGTGGTTTCTCCAAATGATCTGGGATCGCTTGATGGACAGACGAACCAGCTATCCAAAGTGAACCCATGATTGTACAAACTCAATATGAACTCACCCTGAACTCAAAAATATTAAAGTTTTTTTATAATAATGTACCTCTGATACCACTTTGTTATTTGCAAACCTGTTATTAATTACTTAAATATTGACAATGGGCTCTCCATAATAACACTTATTTAGTTTAATAACAAGTTCCTGTTTACCATCCAATTTATTTTTTATTTGATTCTGCAAATGGAAAGAAAAGCCACAGTGTAAAATTTAAAGCTTTGCACAATATAGTATTATATTTATTTACCTTTTTGCATTTTGACTTGCAGTATTTCAGGGCATAATCCATCAGGAAAACCTGTATTTCTGTGTTCAAAAATATTTGTATCACTACAAGGTTCATTATGTATATGAGTTGTCACAATGTTCTCTGTTTTGACCCATTGTGTAGCTGGCAATCTATAAGCTGCTTATATAAATTATGTATATACCATAAACCAAAACTGAATTACATCTTCAGGAAAAGTTAAGTGAACTGTAAGATACAATGAGTCTTTCCACAAAGTATCTTTGAATGCTACATATGTTGAAAAGAAATGTACAGTTCAGTTTATTGTAAATAAAAATTTGTCAAGTTTATTCATTTTCATGTTTTATCATTAACACCACAGAGCATACAACTGTAGGACGCAGAGTTAGTTCTTTGATTGTTGCCTTGACAATCGTAATAACTCTTTAAGACAAAACAGGAAATTGAATTAGAAGTGAGGAGAAAGTAATGCCTACAAATAGTTTCACTTAGTATTTACCAGAAACCACTTCGGTCAATGCTCTGCGAAAATAGATTTTTTTGATAACGTAGGATATCCTGTGTCTTATTGCTTTGTGTCAAAGAAGCACGTAAATATTCCAATCTCCCAACAGTAAAATGCATAAATAACAGGAAACTTCAGACTTTAGCACATTTGAATCCAAATATGTGTATCAAGTTTGTTGACAAATTTGTCACTACACTCTTGGATCTCATGCAGATTACAGCAGTGCATCATTAAATACCTAGAATTCCCCTGCATTTAAGCAACTGTGGAAGTGCCTTCATAAGGACTGCAGCAATTCAAGGTGATTTACCACTTTCAATTATGGGTAACTTGAAAAATAGCTGTAAAAATGAATTAAAACATTAGATGCAGTTGTAAATTGTTTAGGAAAGTGACCGGTCTAGATTCAGTTAGTTTTGAGCACCGAAGTGGATGTTAATTAAATCAAAGCCAAAGTGAAGCCCTGTAATCACAATCAATAAATTTATTTTGTAAAATGGATATGTAATGGGTGTAGGTTTTTATATTTTCAGGTGATTACTATAGTGCAGTAGTTTAAGAGAGTTAGATTTAGCTCTTAGGGATAAAGCAGGAATGGGGTACTGATTTTAGATGATCAGCCATGATCATATTGAATGGTGGTTCTGGCTCGAGGGGCTGAATGGCCTATTCCTGCACCTATTTTTCTATGTTTCTATCACTGTTGCATGCAGAAATCACTGTAGATTTAGTCAAACAGCAAAGAAGTAAAGAAGTAGGCCCTTTGAATTGAATACTTTATTGACAAGTTAGTGAAATTATTTGCTTGCATACCCAAGGTATGTAATAGTCATCACATAAAAAGCGCTGACAAAGTTAAAGTATCCTGCGCCAGGTGCACCCTTGCCCCCCCCCCCCCCACCCCCCCACACACAGCAGTTCCCACACCAGGCCCTCCTTTGTTCTCCCCATCCCCCGCCCCCCACTCAAGCCAGGTCCTCCTTTGTTCCTGGCAGCACATTGTCTGACTCCCATGTGGCATGTCCTTGACTGCCAGCACCCTCTTCGACTGCCACACCGACCACGGCCATGTCCCCTCATGATGCCATCGCGCGCTGACTCAGGCTCCTTCGGCCATGGGCTCCGCTGACTGGCAAGGCTCATTGGCACACAAGGTTCAAGCTCCAACCCGCAAGGTTGGTCTGCAAGTTCAGCCCAACTTGTCTACTAAGATGTCCCATTCAGGCTAGTCCCATTTATCCATACCTGGCCCATATCCCTCTAACCTTTCCTATCCATGCACCTGCCAAAATGTTTTTTAAATGTTATTGAAACCTGCCTCCACTATTTCATATGCATTTTATTCCATCTCTCCACCCCCTGCATGGGGGGAAAAAAAACATTTTACCTTAAAATGCTGTCCTCTCGCCTCATTTTCTCTCATCATCCAGGGCTCTTTACTCCTACCTTGCATTGCTCTTAGCTCTGACTATCACATTTAAACATCCCACTTGCCAGATGTCCCTTTGACTGCAAACAAGCTACTCCAATCAACTTTTGCAAGTTCTACCCAATATCAAAGTTAGCCTTGCCTCTGCTTAGAAATTTTAACTTACAGATCTGCCTGTCCTTACCCATAATTATTTTAAATCTAATATAAGTGTGGTCACTGGTTCCAAAAGCCCCACCCTCTGACACTTCTATCACTTGCCTTGCCCACTTCCCTAACTGTAGGTAAAACGTTTCCCTCACCCTTACAAGGTCCTCTATTATTGCCCAGGGAAACTTTCCCGAATCCACTTAAATCCCTCCCCCATTTAAACCCTTGAAATTATGACAGTCCCACTTTATATCAAGAAAGTTAAAATCCCTTACTATAACTGTATTAATCTTGCAGCTGTCTGCAACCTCGCAGCATATTTGTTCCTCTAATTCTCATTGACTATTTGGAGCCTACAGTACAATTCCAACATTTCCTTATAATTTTTCAGCTCCACCCATGTAACCTCATTGGGCAATTCCTCAGTAATATCATCTCAGACTAATTCAACTGTCCTTCCGCACTCCCTGCTGTGCTCCTGCCTGCCTTGTTTCTTAACGTGCCGTCTTTGACGTGTATCAACTTCCCGCCCACATCACTACTACATTGGATCCAGTCCTGCTACCAATTTGGTTTAAACCTACAAGTTGCACATGTAAACCGGCCTGTCAGAATATTTGTCCCTCTCCAGTTATGGTGCAATGCATCCTCCTTGTGCAGGTCACTTCTGTCCCAGTGTAGGAAGGAACTGCAGATGCAAACCGAAGAAAGACACAAAATGCTGGAGTAACTCAGCAGGACAGGAAGCATCTCTGGCAAGAAGGAAGAGGAGATGCTGCCTGTCTCGCTGAGCTACTCCAGCATTTTGTGTTTATCTTCACTTCTATCCCAGATGAGATCCCAATGGTCCCAAAATCAGAATTTCTGCTCCCTGCACAACTCAGCTACACATTAATTTGTCCTATCCTCACTAGTATTTCTTAGTGAGTCCATGTAGATGGACAGAGGCATCCTCATTCCTTATGATAGGATCACAATGTAAAAAAATCAGTTCCCCAACTTGAATAACAGTGATGAACTTGTTCCTTAACATTGTTAATTCATGCTGCTAATTTGAATTTATAACTTCAAACTGAGTGTCATACTGATAAAACTAAATTTAGTTTTAACTGGTTCATGTTCCCAGATATATTTTATAACAGGCAACAATTTAAGTTTATTCCCTTGACTACTGCTGAAGTCTTTAACCTTTATTATATTGCAGGATTCAAAGTATAAATTGGCCCTTACCTTTGATATACTTTGTCACTCATTTCCCAAAGATTAATTTATAACCTTTCAGTTGACGTCAACCTCAGACTGGCTCTTGTTAGTTCCAAAGTGGATGCTGCTATATGCTCCTTCCAAGATATGGACCAAGTCATGAAAACAAATTGATTATCAATCTGACCCAAATGAAAATGGTCAGATGTACTTTTTAGTATCTTATTGTCAAATATTACAATTCATTAGTGGCATTGATTATAGGCATGCAAAGAAAACCCAATTCTTCTGAAAAATAAGTTACTTTATTCTTCTGCATTAAAAAATAGATCAAATGATTGGTGTCATTATCAAGTCGTAAATTCGAAGAACGGATAAGATGTAAGTCGACCATCACCAATTCCCACAATCCAGTCTGAACACAGTACAGGTAGTTCTGCTAAAATCCGCATTTCCATTAACATGCATTGGATATAATGCGTTGTGAATTAGAGAACTCTATAACTAGAGAACCATTAAAAAGTTACTTTGGAAATTAACAGGACAAAAAGCTAAAACAGTAATCAGATTGTCTCTTAAGAACATAGCTATTGAAAAGATCTTTAGTTTTGAATTTCCTGTGGGGAAAACTATCTTGGTTATTTTGAGTCTGAAACACTCTAGCCCAAACCCAATTCCCCATAGACAATTGTCTTGAGATTTTCTATAACATGAGGTATCTTAGGAACGCAGCTCACGTGTTATTGCACAACTACCAGGATTTGAAAGGAGTGTCTAACATTTTTTTTAAAAATTTTTATGTAAAAATAATCATATGGAATGCAAAGGGGAAAGTGCTGAAAGAACTCAGCAGCCAGGCAGGTTGGATCTGAAACGTCATCTGTCCATTTCTCTCCACAGATGCAATCTGACCTGCTGAGTTCTGTCAGCACTTTGATTTTTGCACAGAGCCAATGTCACTGTCGTCCATCTGCAAGCTCCAGTGTTTGGAAACCACAACCGATCACACCACAATCAAATCTATAAAGAAAATAATCAGCCACCCTTTGATCTTATGGGACTACGTTTAAAATGATCACTTTCAAAGTAAGGCAGAGGGTAGGTTTCTGTCTAACTAAGTTTGAGATTACTTTATAGAATCTTTCTTTTTGTATCCGTTTTCCACCAATCTCAATAGGACACCACCAACTGTGTGTAATGTTCCATCAGCACTGTGCTACATCAACCTTCACTGTTGCCTCAAAGGTTGGACTTGAACCCACACCTGGTAATCTATTTAACCTATTTGACATGGCCATTGTTAACTGAGACACAACTGACACTAAGCACAGTCAAAATTAACCCATCAAAATAATGACTGACATTTTATAAAACGATTCTTAGTTAACATTCCTATGGTAAACCAATAAAAATGACTTGGGGAATCTTTGAGAAACATTAAAAGTAATGGTCCACTAAAATCTCTATAGACACAAATTTACATCATTATTCAAATTAAGACTGATTATAGAAGGTGATTATAGTGTGTGAATTCTCTGTCTCAAACTATCAGAGCAAAAACCATAATTTCTTATGAAATTATCTTCCTCTTCCAGATATTTTCTTGGAAGAGGAAGCCTAACAGGCCTCTGAAACAATCGGGAGTGGAAACAAACTTGGTAGCTCATATGTAAAACAGCACTCTATAACACATACAAGTCAAAGGAAAGCACATCATTCAATGGGCATGAAACTAATCTTTGATAGCACAAATGGCCAACTGCTATTTAGCAGTTTGCTTTGCATGGACATAAATAAAATACAGCAGAGGTGATAATGGAGACAATTCAACTGTAGCATGTAAAAGGGATCAGGGTAGGTGACTGAAAGGAAAGAACATGCAGACCCAGTGAGGACGGGGGAGCAGGACACGGCCCAAGGTGGACCACAGAACAACACAGACATCTGGCTTGTTATCATTGTGACCAGACAAAAAATATAGAGTAGTGATCGAAAAGATGTGTGACAAACCAATTTGTTGTCCTTTTTATGTATAAAAGATAAACTCCATCCACTACTGGCCATCTCTCTACGCCCCTCCCCCAAGCTTAGGGGTATATTTGTGAATTATAAAAACAGTAGAAAAGTGTAGGTTGCATTTGCATCACATCAATTCAAACATTTTCCTTTACAACAATGTTACATTACAGATTTTTTTGAAAAACACCACAAGCAAATTCAGTGCAATACAGTTTTTAAGATAAAGTTTTAAACATTCTTTTCTGATCCATTGCTGTGAACATGACACAAGCTGCTACTGTCACTAGCGTGTGCATTCCTTCGTAGAGTAATTTAGGTGAGAAAACACTCCATATAAATAGATGATAGCGTAGAGAGGTAATTAGAATAATGTAAACTGCTGCTGGAATTGCCCGCAACAGAACAAAACAGTAACAGCTGTGTCCCACTGAAGCAGAAGAATACCTGCCAGAAAAGATACAAGGACAAAAATGTTTAACATCTGAAATAGAACTAATTTTTTTTAAAGTGACACAATGAATACAAATTCAATTTTACTCTTTTAATGTAATTATCCAAAAATGCAAAAAGACACAAAATGCTGGAATAACTCAGCAGGTCCAACAGCATCTCTGGAGATCTTGATTAGGTGACATTTCAGGTCGGGATCCTTCTTCAGATTAATTAAAAATGCAGAAACAAAGAACTGCAGATGCTAGTTTATACCAAAGATAGATACAAAGTGCTGGAGTAACCCAGCGGATCAAGCAGCATCTCTGGAGAAAAAGGATGGTAGATGTTTTGGGTCGAAACATCATGCATCCTTTTTCTCCTAGACACTGCCTGACACGGCTGAGTTACTCCTGCACTTGTTATCTCTCCAACAAAAAATGCACTTTGTTTTATAATAAGTATGTGTTTTCCTTTGCTGTCAGGATCTTAAATCACCACAGGAAAAATCATAGCACTGATCCCAAACTCCAAAAGGCAATAGACAACAAATATTAGTCTACTTATTGTAATTGTACACTCTCTACCTGCTCAAGTTTCTCTGGGTGTTCCGGTTTCCTCCCACATCCCATAGACATGCTGTTTGGTATGTTAATTAGCAGATTTGGTAGGCCAGAGGGCCTGTTTCCACTCTATAACTCTTAAACTAAACTACAATCGAATAAACTTTTACTCTTAATATTGTGTCAAGGACTAGTGTGAAAACATTTGTAATTGAACTAAAGCCACTAAACTCCAGCAGGAACATTGAAAGGATGTTACTGGTCTGGATCCAATTATGATCGCCTCTGTCCAGAACCAGGGGTCACAGCTTAAGGATAAGGGGGAAGTCTTTTAGGACCGAGATGAGAAAACATTTCTTCACACAGAGAGTGGTGAGTCTGTGGAATTCTCTGCCACAGAAGGTAGTTGAGGCCAGTTCATTGGCTATATTTAAGAGGGAGTTAGATGTGGCCCTTTTTGCTAAAGGGATCAGGGGGTATGGAGAGAAGGCAGGTACAGGCTACTGAGCTGGATGATCAGCCATGATCATATTGAATGGCGGTGCAGGCTCGAAGGGCCGAATGGCCTACTCCTGCACCTATTTTCTATGTTTCTATGTCTATGTTTCTATGTTTGGTTCTAACCAGTGGAGGATTTTCTCATCAGGATCCTACTCACTAAGTGATGATCAACACTGAAAATATTTTCCAGTGGATAATGAATGACATCGTATCGATCAAATGTTCTGCTCACTAGTGACCTTTGAGGGGTTTTTTGAATGGTGTTAGTACCAATGCATTTTAAATGCTCCATTGTAAAGGAAAAATAGCTCCACTGAAGATGGTTATAGTATGTAAAATTCAATGCATAAATGCACGTTTAAACAAACTCAAAATTATAAAATACTATTCCAAAGAGAACATCCAGAATTAAATTACTCGATTTTGATGCCTGTAAAGTTCCAATTTGCAAATGAAAACTACACAAATAGCATGAATGATAATTGTTTCTTATCAATACAAGAAAACCAAATAAGTCATTACCTGCTTCTTTCTGAGCTCATATAACAGGTGAGGTGCACTGCCCACAGCAAAGGGCCAATATAAGTACCAAATATCGTCAGGAAGATTGCTGGTAGCTTCACATAGTCCTCAAAACCCACGAAACCAGCTGAAATATCCACAGTTGCGATGCTATTTGAATTTCCCTGCAGAGAATCAACATTTTCATTTTAGCAAATGGGATTTTTAAGTCTCAACTTCCACATAAACCCCTGGATTTTTATTCTACTAATGAACTACTCTGGTGTCATAACATTTAAATTGAAAAATTGCAACAACTGAAATAACACTTATCTGCATACTTTCAAAATGAAAAGCAATATTATAAACAAAGTATAGTGCCCTACATTATAAGTCACAAAGCCCTACATTATAAATCTTCATATGCAGACGCCTAACAATCTTTGAAATATAATTTCAAGTCAGGACTAGTCACTGAACAGAGAAAAAAGGTACAATGTAAAATTAGTTCCACATTTCCAAAATGAAATTCCTTTTGTAATTGACAATAGTCACTAAATGTTCTGCTAATTTTGCTTTCTAAAACCCTAACGTTTATATCATCTTATTGGATCAGGATTAATAAAATAGCAAGAAAACAGATACCTGAAAATAAAAGGAGGCCTGGCCAAACCAGTAATATACGATGGTAATTTGTGCTGCATCATAATCCAATGTCCGCCAAATAAATCGGGTCAAAATCATTTGAACCAAAAGGATAAAGGATAACACTGGCAGGTTGTGAGGGCGTAGTAACAATGCAGCCAAGAGCACGAGTCCATTGTATATTTCCCAGAGTCCCCGACTGTTTGTCACCGTGTCAGATGAAACTCCAGATTTCAGAAGGTCTTTAACTCCCGTGAAAAGTATGCCAAGTATAAATACGTAAACAAAACGTGCTTCGATAATTCCCCTAACAAAAGACACACGAATTAAGTGTTATATTTATACAATGTATGCTATAGTGAGCAGCATATTCTCCTTACTTAATTGTGTCATAAGATGATGACTTAGATTGAAACCTTAAAATTATCAACAGGTGAATAACCAATACATGTAAAACCAGTACTGTTTCTCTAATGAAGGAAATGTGAGAAATCATAGGTGTTGTCAAACGATCCAGAAGATAGACACAAAATGCTGGAATTACTCAGCATCTTTGGAGAAAAGGAATAGGTGACGTGTCAAGACGTTGGGACGAGTCGAGGCTGAAGAAGGGCCTCGATCCAAAACATCACCTATTCCTTTTCTCCAGAGATGCTGCCTGACCCGCTGAGTTAATCCAGCATTTTGTGCCTGTCTATGGCTAGAAGATTCTTTACTTACTCAGACCCAGAGAGTCTGGAGAAGCTGGACTGAGCTCAAACTCGGCTGTATAGAATTAGCAAAGGAATTTAACAAACTAAAATCCAACAGGATACCAGCAGGAAGAAGTGAAACTTCCAGCTACCCATGCAAACAGCATTCCCTCTCCCAGTAGAACATTGGTTAGTTAGGTTATCTAGGCAGAGTAGAGTACCCTGGCCTTTGATAACATCCTCCATTTATGCACCACAACATCATTCACTCTAATGACCCTTTAACACACCCAGATTGCTTTGTGATTTGAGACATTTTCCATGCCGTTACATATTTTGTTCTGTGTTTATACAGAAGCAAGATTTTTAACAGTGTTATGGTGCTGCAATGAACACATTGGGTGTGCTGCTTTATGGTACACCACAAAACAGTTTTAAATGCAGTGCCAAGTAATTTAAAATGCTCAACTTCAAAAAGCAACATTACGCATATACACACCTTCTGCCTGATTTTATAGATAATGTGTCTATGACACTATATGAAAGGTTGTTCTCATGACTAACAACTGATTATCCAGTTGCACCATTTCCCACTCTACGCAGAACAATCCTATTCCGCTAGTGTCAATTGTCCCATACCCCTTCACCCCACATTTAAAGCCCTTTTAAGGAACATTTATTTCCTTCCCCTCTATATTAGTGTCTTTTAGACTCAGTCATACAGCAAGGAAACAGATCCTTCAGCCCAACTTGCCCATGCCAACCAAGCTGCCCCATCTACACTAGTCCCATCTGGCCTCATTTGGCCCATATCCCTCTAAAACCTTTGTGTCCACAAATCTATCCAAATGTCTTTTAAATGTTGTTATGGTATCTGCTTCAACTACCCCTTTAGCAGCTCATTCCATATATCTCCAACCCTCTGTGTGAAAAGGTTGCCCCTCAGATTCCTGTTAAATCTTTCCCTCTCAGCTAAAACCTATGTCCTGTGGTTCTTGATTCCCCTACTCTGGGTAAATGACGCTGTGCATCTACTCTATCTATTCCCCTCGTGCACCTCATCGTCCTGCGCTCCAAGGAATAAAGTCCTAACCTGCCCAACCACTCCTCATATCTCAGGCCCTCAAGTCCTGGCAACATCCTAGGAGTCAATATCACCATCAACCACTCCTGGAGCACCTATATTGAAGCAACGACCAAGAAAGCACATCAATGCCTCTACTTCCTTGGAAGGCTGAGGAAGTTTGGCATGTCACCAACTTCTGCAGATGCACCATAGAAAGCATTTTATCAGGATGCATCACAGCTTGGTTTGGGAACAGCTCCATCCAAGATCGCAATTGCAGCGATTTGTGGATGCAGCCCAGACCATCACACAAACCAACCTCCATTTATACCTCACGCTGCCTCAGCAAGGCCAGCAGCATAATCAAGGATGAGTCATACCCTGGCCACTCCTTCTTCTCCTCTCTCCCATCAGGCAAAAGCAATAGAAGTGTGAAAACACACACCACCAGATTCAGGGGAGTTTCTTCCCAGCTGTTATCAGGCAAATGAACCATCCAACCAAAACCAGAGAGTAGTCCTGAACTGGAGCAGTCCTGAACTTTTCTCCGGTTTCCCCCCACACTCGGGCGGCACGGTGGGCAGTGGTAGAGTTGCTGCCTTACAGCAAATGTAGTGCCAGACACCCAGGTTCGATCTCCACTACGGGTGCTGTCTGTACGGAGTTTGTACGTTCTCCCCGTGACCTGCGTGGGTTTTCCGAGATCTTCGGTTTCCTCCCACACTCCAAAGACGTACAGGTATGTAGGTTGGTATCCCAGATCTTTGAAACGTGATTTTTTGTCCACCCTAGCGTTTGAGGCTCATTGAGGAGGCGCTGTGAACTGTTTTGTATGAGCTGTTATGTTTGCGTGCTACTGTACGTTTCTTTTTTTTTTTTTTTTTTTTTTTTCCTAATCAGATGTACAGCACTTTGGTCAACGTGGGTTGTTTTTAAATGTGCTATACAAATAAAATTGACTTGACTTGACTTAATTGGCTTGGTAAATGTAAAAATTGTCCGTAGTGGGCATAGGATAATGTTAATGTGCGGGGATCGCTGGTCGGCGCGGACACAGTGGGCTGAAAGGGCCTATTTCCGCACTATATCTCTAAACTACTCTCTACCTCATTGGTGACCTTCAGACTATCCTTGTTCGGACTTTGCTAGCTTTACCTTGGACTAAACGTTATTCCCTTATCATGTATCTATACACTGCAAATGGCTCGATTGTAATCACATATTGTCTTTCTGCTGACTGGATGGCATGCAGCAAAAGCTTTCCCCTGTACCTCAATGCACGTGACAATAAGCTAAACTAAACATCCTAAACTAAACATCCTCGTAAATATTTCAGCACTCTTTCCAGCTTTTCAACATATTTCCTACAGCAGCCTCAGATAATTAAAATTCCAAGCTTGACTTTTAGAATTTCTCTAAATCAACAGTACATCAATCTATTAATCACTATCCTTGGAGTTGGATCACTAAGAGACTTGGAGAAAAAATAAATCACCATCGACACAGGGTGACACACTGGCACAGCGGTAGAGTTGTTGCCTTACAGCACCACAGACCCGGGTTTGACCCTATATGCTGGTGCTTGTCTGTACGGAGGTTGTATGTTCTCCCTGTGACCTGAATGGGTTTTCTCCGGTTTCCCCACCACACTCCAAAGACATACAGGTTTGTAGGTTAATTGGCTTGGTATAATTGTAAAATTGTCCCTAGTGTGTAGGATAGTGTTAGTGTGCGGGTGTCGCTGGTCGGCGCGGACTGAATGGACTGAAGGGCCTGTTTCCGCGCTGTATCTCTAAACTAAACTGAAACTAAACACAAATGGCCTCCAATGTCTTTTTGTCCGAGTGGTCTATAACAGTGCATGCAGATGTAAATCATTTCAACTTAGCAAAATCGATTTTGCCAATGCTGGGCAGTACACTGAAGCAATGAGTATAGAATCAATTCAAGCCACAAATGTGCTTAATTTTGATCTGGAATATTATTATCTGAATTACATAATTTCCATATCCTTATAATTCTAGAATTCTGTGAATAAAAAAGATCAACGTAAAACATCTACCCATGATGACAAAAGGCTACATTATGCTCAATTTCAATTATGATTGTACATGGCTAATATATATTTACAAAACACATTGAATCAGCACTCTAGGCTCAAGGCACATAGCAAACACCTGCTGCCAAAGTACGTACTTGGACACATCCTGTTTATCCGGCTTCCATGGAAAAACGACATTCCCAACTGCTGCGCGATAGCAGTAAATTCCCACCAGCCCCAATGCGAGAGCTGCTTTGGAAACAAAGGAACATGTCTTCTGAACCAAAACAAAGATCAAAAGCAGGGAAATTGCTGTCAATGTGGAGAGTTCTATTCTGTGATTGGAGCTGCAAAACAAAAAGCATATCAATTATCAGTAAAATGTGTGATTGGAATTAAGTGCTGTTCATAATCTCATATTTCGTAAATTGTTTGAATATTAATTATTGAATTAAGCTTCTACTTTCATTCACAATATTGCAAGATTTCAAAAGGTCCCCATCTAACCTCTGACTGTGCAGTCTTATAAAATACCTAACGTATGCTTTTACCGTGAAATAAGCTAACTACTATAAAAGGGAAAATGCAACTTCATTGTACCAGACTTATGAAACAATCAAAGGTAGACACAAAATGGAGTAACTCAGCGGGACAGGCAGCATCTCTGGAGAGAAGGAATGGGTGACGTTTCGGGTCGAGACCCTTCTTCAGTTATGAAACAATGATATTTGGAATCACCCTTCACCTTATCACATTGCCCCAAAAGTATTTGGCATCAAATTGCTAAACATAGGATCCATATCCTGTGATAAAAATGTAATTGAGGCCATTACAGCTCTCACTGTTAATAAAGAGCAAATTGAACAACAACTCCCAGTAACCACAAGTATGTATTAAAGTATGATCATCAGGAATTCATTATCAGATTTGTCCAGTTTCTCTGGAAGCTGCAACAGAATTTCAGTGGGGAATGTGATACTGAAACACAGAAGAATTGGAAAGTTGCATTACACATAAAATGTACTAAACATACCAGAAAAGGCTGAGCCCTTGCCATTTTACAGTATAATTTAAGGGTATTATAATGGGTCTGAAGATTAATTCAGTCTGAAGAAGGGTCTTGACCCGAAACGTCACCCATTCCTTCTCTCCCGAGATGCTGCCTGGCCTGCTGAGTTACTCCAGCATTTTGTGAATAAATACCTTCGATTTGTACCAGCATCTGCAGTTATTTTCTTATACAATATAATGGGGATGTATACAGAGCGGGAATTGAAGGATCATGGCGAAATTATTCATCATGCTTCTAATTTACTTGCAATTTCAACTTGGGTAAGATGAATCAGCCAATGCATAACTAAACCAGAGGGAGCAATGGGAGTGAAAGGCAAATTATAAATGGCAGAATGAGGCAAGTCATATATTAAAGTGTGCAGATAAACTACAAGATAGAAATGTACATTATAACATGTTGCAAGGAAATATAGATAATGCAAGTGCTCCATGAATTTTGATAGGCAAATGGTTGGAACAAAGGCCAGAGATTAAAATAGAAGGTATGCGACAAAAACATCGAAGAGCTGTGAATTGTGAAGCCAGAAGAAGGAATGTGGGGAGGGTGAGGGGAGAAAAAGGTGTAAGCCCAGGGGGAAGGAGGGGTGGCTTGAAATTTATAGGTCACCCAAATTTGGAGAATTCAATATGGGATTAGGTGGACATGGAACGAGGACTTCTGGTCACATGGAAGATAAAAACTAATATGGACTATTTGCGTGAACAACTTGTTTCAACTTTATAATTAATACAAATAATAAAATTAATTATTAGTCCAGCACTAAGCACCCACGCACCAGACGTTTAAACTGTAACTATTCTGGATCGTCGGACCACTAATCATTATTAATCACCACCTCTATCCTGTACTGTAGTTTTGTTGTATACTATGGTTTTTAATAAAATTATTTACACAGACTTATTTACCCAGCGAAGAATTCAGTATATTTTACATGTACCTACCTTGTCAGCCAGTGGCCGATGTCGGGCTTCTGAGCATGTTTGATCCCCGTCTGATTTAGACTGCGGAGCAGCCGACAAAACACAAGGATAACCCAGGGGCTCGATAATACCAACCATTTTTCAAATTTTCTATTGGACAGTGTATAACTTTTTGATTTATCATCTTTTGGGTCAAAATCGGAAGTTTCAAATGAGCCATGGATTGTAGTCTGCTGTTCATTGCAATCAATATCTTCTGGATTCCATTTTGTGGCTTTACCTTTTGGGTCACTGACACCAAAATATTTCCGGCAGGCATCTTGAAAGAACACCAGTAAAAGTGTGTTGACTAAAAAGAACCATGTTTGATGTTCTTCTTCTATAAAACTGGTGGAGGCCAGACTCACAGTGTGTCCAATGCTCCCAAGCAATAGGACCAGATTCAGCTCCGACCAGCTGGAACAATCCACTGCACAACTCTGAGGGAAAGAAAACGCACTGGTTAGTATTAAATTATTGTGGATTTATCCAACAACTATTGTTCAGAAATCAAAACAAATATCGTTCAAAATGAGCTAGGTTTTGGGCTTCATTATAGACATTTGCGGGGAAAACTTCAAATAGTTTCAAGTTAAAATTAAAAATACTTTTAGCAAAGATGCTAAAAATCTGAAATAAAAGCAGAAAATGTCAGAAATATTCAGATCAGTCAACACCTGTGGGAAGAGAAACAGTTCATGCTCCAGGAGTTGAAGACCCTTTGTCAGAAATGGGAAAGAGAGAAAACTCAAGTGAGATAAAAAAAGATCAAGGAAAATCTCTAATAGAGCATGGTCAGGGTCACAATGGCTATACAGTGGGTCAAGTAGACTCTGTGGAGGGAATGGACAGGTGACTTTCAGTCTGAAGAAGGATCCAGACCCAAAACCTCAGCTGCCCATTTCCTCCAGAGATGCTGCCTAACTTGTTGAGTTCCTCCAACACTTTGTTTATTGCATAAGACTGCAGCAAGTAAGACATATATTACGACAAAATCTACAAGTCAGAGAAAGTTTAAGAGCGAGAATACAGACATAGTGAAAAGAAAGATAGGATGTGCTCAGCTGGGCAGGCGTTGCTAAAGGGGGGAGAGAGAGGAAAACTGATCCAATATCACAGATGGGTGATATTACAGAAAAAGCCAGCTCTGAAACAAAGATCGCTATACATATCCCACAAAAACAAAGGTACTATGAAGAGTTCCTGGACAACGTAACAGGAATTGGAGGAGTTGTTCAATGAAAGGACAAGTTCAGCCAAGTGTTTGTGTTGGCAGAAGGACGCTGGTTAGGGTCTCCATTCAAGGAAGAAACAAAAGGTGTTCAGACCATCCTGATGTAGGATGGTGATGTGACTATGGCAAAGATGAGTTTGCTTGGGCCAGGGAATTGGAAACTGTCAAAGTGGCAGAGGAATGTCACGAATGTCAGTGGGAAAGTACTGGATCACTGAAGAAAAGATGGAATCGTGGTAGGAGGAAGCAAGTTTAATGGGCAAGTGCAGGCTGAAACAGTGGGTCTGTCCAGAAACTCCTGCTTGTGGATCTTGATCAGGAGGTGGAATGAGGGCAATGAGACTATGAAGCTGCAAGCTCGAGAGAAAAATCGCCAGAGGGTAAATGGCTTATGACTGTCTGGGAGACAATGATCTGATGCTCAGGATTAGTGTCAATCTTCAGAGAGAAGCATGAAAAAGTGTCTGATGCTTGGGCTCTGCGAGTTGGATCATTTTACTAGATCACAAAGGCACTACCCAGAGTTTTTTTAATGAATCAATTTGTGGCATGATCAGAAGAGGGCCAATATGAGTGAATGAAGGGATCAAAAAACTATGAAGGTAGTCAATGTCATATTGGCAGTTCAATAGATCAAGTGGGTGGCGGAGAATAAAAGGTCAGACACTGGGGTCCTCGTGGATCAAGAATTTTGGAAGAGGGAGAAAGGGACCACCGACTGAATATTCATCGTCAACAGAAAGGGCAGAGAGACAGAGGTGAAGAAAGAGTTCATTGTCATGTTGGGCTTGGAATTCATTAAGGTGGAGTTGTTGGAGCACATGAGCAAGTCTCTTAAAAACTATGTAGGAAAATAACAGCAGATGCTGGTACAAATCGAAGGTATCACAAAATGCTGGAGTAACTCAGCAGGTCAGGCAGCATCTCAGGAGAGAAACAATGGGTGACGTTTCGGGTCGAGACCCTTCTTCAGACTGATTCATTAGTACAAAAACTTCCGGAGGTTAAAATGTGCCTGGATAAAACCATAATATACAATTTAATTATAAATAACTTTCCAGACTTAAAAAGCTATTATTTATAATTAAAAGTTAAATTGTATATTATGGTTTTATTCAGGCACATTTTTACCTCCTGAAGTTTTTGTATTAATGATATCACATATCCCCCTTTAAAAAAAACGTGTTGCACAGATGTGCATTTGCAAATGTGGTCAGAAAATACTTACGATTTAACTTTGTGCAGAACTCCATGTGTGATTTTAATTAATCCTCTCATATAACTTTACTTGTCCCTTAAGTTTATAAAGTGTTTTTTTAATGGTTTTATGCTCTGAAGCATATTCAGGTATCACGTTATTTTTTCTCCAAACTGCCATTTCCAGAATGGAAAGTTGCGCATTTACCAAAATCAAAACATTCTCAGAAAATTTCTTTGCAATGCTTAGAATTAAAATGACCTTGCGTGCTACTACTCTTGAGCATACATATATAAATACAGTAAATCCTCATTATTACCGACCTGTTTATCAAGGATTTCAGTTACTTTAAGAATGCAGGCTGCTAGTTACAGTGGAGGGTATTGAAATTAACAAGACATTGAAATTTACAATCACTTCAATTGACACTTAACTCTATTAAACAATGTAACAAACAGCCTTCAATATTCTTATGCAATAACAAAAATACATCTTTAGTTGTTAAAAAGAACTTTGTATTTAAAAACTTGTCATTTCGCTAGATGCTCGGAGTGAATCCATAACTCGGTTACAGCACACAATTGGTAATAACGGGCAGCGTTCCCCTCCCCCCCCCCCATATGGTCAGTTATAACCCATTCCTTCTCTCCAGAGATGCTGCCTGTCCCGCTGAGTTACTCCAGCATTTTGTGTCTACATAACGAGGGTTTACTGTATCGCTTTGAGTCAGTCCCATAAGTCCAAATCAGAACGTAATTCAAACACAATTGCCAGCCTAAATTCACAAATCTTGAAGAGTACTTAAAAAACCCGCTAATCTTAGAAACAAGCAGGTACATTCTCACCTTCTGTTGAGATTTTCCATTAGCAAAACACTTCCAAAGAGTTGAAAAGAGCATACACTGCAAGGCAGATATCAGTAGGATCACTGTCACAACCAGCAGCCAGGATAGATTGCAAAAGTAGCATGATGTTGAGGTTGATGTGCACACAACAACATGAACAGCTGCATACATCAGACACAGCAGGTAGAACAGTAGTGAGTAGAATGGTGAAAACACAGGCACTTCAAATTCTGCAGTGCTGCCCAATGCCTCTGGGGTACATACCACAAGGAGGAAAATGACCTAAAAATAAAATATTTACATCAACAGTTAATGGATTTCCCATTAAAAATAAAGAAATTATCATTATTAGTAAAGCCAGTCATGTTTATGAGACCCACAGTTTCCATTGCTTTTAAAGTTCCATCTTGTGGCAGAAGTGTTCAACTACAGATGTGAAGGGAGATGAAGCCGTGTTAACTGAGAAAGTGAAAAGGACGTGGGATTTTAACCAAATGTGATGAGGAACTTAATCTCTGTTCAAGAGATGATGGCATTCCCAAGACTTTACAGTTCTTGGTGGCACAGTGAACAATCCTGCATCATACATTTCCATGCACAGGTGCCATCAAATTCAGGTTAACTGCAAATGCTAAGATGGTCTTCCTTTGACAGTGATTCACTAACTAGATGTGTTTTATTTCAGTTTGGTTAAATGTTTTTATTTTATTTGAAGACTGTACATTTTTTCAAAAATTAAATCAATTCTTTGATTTTTTTTCCCTCTATACTTTTAAATGTTTCTGAAGTAGGTTTGTTTCTCAAAGTCTGGGACTTCCTTTCCCTGTTTTGTGGATAGAGCTTATTCTGGCTTACCTGTAGGATAACATTACTTTGTACAGGTCTTTGCTGCCATGTTGGATAGCTATTTTGAATCAGTAGGACTTTGCAATGCAAGTCAATACCTGCAGATTTAGCAAGTCTGTACTTACCACATTGATCAACATATAGGCAGTTTACCAGCGATACTAAAGTTTTGGCCCGTTAGGTTTAGCTTAGAGATACAGCACGGAAACAGGACAACCGAGCCCACGCCAACCCTCTATCAAACGCTATCCCACTTTCGCATCCACTGGATGTTTAGTTTACTGAGTGCTGAGGTACAGTGAAAAGCTTTTTGTAGCTTTTTGTTGCGTGCTATCCAGTCAGCAGAAAAAACTATACATGATTCAATTGAGCCTTCCACAGTATACAGATGCAGGGTGAAGGGAATAGCGTATCGTGCAAGGCAAAGTCTGATTAAAGGTAGTCCGAGGGCAAAATTTGGAATGTTCTCACCGATGCAGAAAATGTTTATTAGCATCATCAATCTAATGACGCTTGATGTCCTTGAAGCCATTGTGCTATCTTCCAGCACCAGAGACCCGGGTTCAATACCTGACCTCTGGTACTGCTGCCTGTGTGGAGTTTGTACGTTCTCCCTGTAACAGCACGAGTTTCCTCCTCAAGCCCTGGTTTCCTCCCACATCATAAAGATGTGTGGATGTAGGTTCACTGGACTCTGTAAATTGTCTCTAGTGTGTACGTGTGCAACGGGACAATTGAGGGAGGAAAGAAGATATTAATTATGTAATAGATCCTACCTCCACCACAATGATTGCTCCTACAATCATCGAGTACAAATCATACTGTGCCACAATTTTGGAAAGCGAGGAGCTCATGAACTTCACTGCATCCAAATACTGCCTCAACACCTTCTTTCCTAGGTTTGCAAGAGTCTCTGAAGTGTTACCTTCCAAGTAAAGTTTGATCCAAGAACCATGGGATTTTTGCGCTATTTGAAATAATTTGTACCCAGCATCTGCAAATAGATCAAAACAAAACACTATGTAGAGCAAGGGAATTTGTTACAATAAAAATATTCAACAATCTCAGGTTACTCCATCTAAATTAAGGTCAAATAAGTCCAAAAAAGCACGATTATTTGGGGGGAAAAAATTGGAATTTGCAAGTGGACTTTGGGACAGATTATATAGCAATGGGCAAAATTCCAATCCAGGATGCTTAATTTCAAATACAACTAATAATACGTATTCTTCCTTCTGCATCACGTATCCAAATATTTCTAATGGTTCAAGCAAAATTTGTTTCGTTTAATTTAGAGATACAGTGCAGAAACAGGCCCTTCAGCACACTGACTCTGTGCCGACCAGCGATCCCGCTCACCAATACTATCCTATACATCCCCCACACTAGCCAATTAATCTACAAACTTGTACGTCCTTGGAGTGGGGGAGAAAACCCACACAGGTCACGGGGAGAACGTACAAACTCCGTACAGACAGCACCCCTCGTCAGGATCAAACCCGAATCACTGGCGCTGTAAGGCAGCAACTCCACCACTATGCCACCCTGCCTTTTGGACATTTATTCTGAAAAACTGTTCAAGTGCAGTATTCCTTTTACTAATCCAGTTTCTTTTTTCCAAAACCCCCTCAGGTCTGTCACGTACAACTTAATCTCCAACAAATACTCCATAAATCAACTTAAAAATATGGATTCCAAGATGTTATTTAGAACTTTGATGGTACTAACTGATCTAGGAATAGAATTTACCTTCTTTTCTTGAACAAGGACATTATGGTGGCCACTTCTCAAACCAGGTTGTTTAAATAATGTTTGTGAAACATTTGCTCCATCAGAGGTGCTTGAGGCCAGAAATGGAGGAATATTCCCAAGAACGCTAGGGTTCAGGGGATGGAACTAAGAGAGAGTTAAGAAGCGGGAAGCCAAATGGAAGATTTTTTTTAAAGAATGAAAATATTAATGTTAAAGCTTTGGGAGCTAGGTAGTTGATGCAGCACAGGGATAATGGTCCATTTAGATTTCCAGTTAGCTGGAGCAGGGGCTCAATCAACAGATGCAGTTTTACAAGAAAATAGACCCAAAATGCTGGAGTAACTCAGCGGGACAGGCAGCATCTCGGGCGAGAAGGAATGGTTGACGTTTTGGGTCGAGACCCTTCTTCAGATTTAGGGGAGTGGGAGGTACATAGATAAGAAGGTGTAAGGTGTGAAAACAGGACAAAGGGAATGGAGATCAAGGAAAATATAGAATAGATCATTATTAGTTGGGAGAGTCAGGGGAGTGGGAGGTACTAGTTGTAGTTTTACAAACCATGCTGAAAATGCAAATGTACAGGTTTTTGTACATAAATGCAATAAATTTGAATCAACTTGGAATAATACAAACACCAGGGTACATCACATGCTAAGAGCAAGAAGCAGTGCCGTTCACAGTTCATGAAAATTCTCACTGTACACGCTCATGGAGACAGCTTCTTCCCAACAACCATCAGGATACTGAATGCCAAGAACCTCAACTAAACTCCAAACTACAAACTACCTGGGTTGCACTAGGGATTTTGTCTTTGTTTTGCTTTTGCACTGTGTTAGGTTATGGGGAGAAGGCAGGAGAATGGGGGTAGAAGGGAGAGATAGATCAGCCATGATTGAATGGCGGAGTAGACTTGATGGGCCGAATGGCCTAATTCTATTCCTATCACTTACGATCTTATTGGGTTATTTATTTATTGAACTTTTTGTTTATTATATTATCTATTGAGTACTGTATGTACAACCTGTTTTCCTATTGCTGCAAGTAAGAATTTAATTGTTCTATTTCGGGACATATACACCCACTCTCTCTTGGATACCCAAGCTATTTCAAAACTAACCATCAGCCAGCAATAAACAGGGAGGAATCAGCTTATTATTTTGAGGAAGAAATAATTTGAAAATGTGGCAGTAAACTGTATTGAATTAATTTGAATTCATCGGAAGTCTTCTCCCTGGGTCATGAATTAAACTGTCTGAAACACAGCAGAATGGCCTCACCTTTCTCATATGCAGGAACACTCTCTTGAATCAGTAGACTAAGTTGGTAGCCATTAAGATGCAAATATCTTAGCTGTTCTCTTAGAGATCTTTCCTCAAAGACAGATGGAATGAGATGTCCCATATTGTTCCGTGGGATTGGTAAACCAAATCCTAATGCTAAAGTGGATGTGAGATCAATTTGCTCGACGTATTCAGATTCAAAGGACTCTAGAAATTTAATAGAGAAAAATATATATTTTACTTGGGAACCAAAAATAAGATCACACAAGATTAATTTCTAATAGACAATAGGTGCAGGAGTAGGCCATTGGGCCCTTTGAGCCAGCACCACCATTCAATGTGATCATGGCTGATCATTCACAATCAGTACCCCGTTCCTACCTTCTCCCCATACCCCCTGACTCCGCTATCTTTAAGAGCTCTATCTAGCTCTCTCTTGAATGCATTCAGAGAATTGGCCTCCACTGCCTTCTGAGGCAGAGAATTCCACAGATTTACAACTCTCTGACAGAAAATGAGGTTAATTTAACAGTATCTTTCATTCTATAACATTCTAATTGGCAAAATTAATACGATCCTTCAGGATAGCAGAAAACTACAGATGCTGGATATCTGATAACCAAACTTCAGGAGATACTCAGCAAGTCAGGCAGCATCTGTGAAAAAAGAGAAACAAAATATCTGATGAAGTTCAGAGCTGAAATTATAAATCTTTCTCCATGGATGCTATCCAGCCTGCTGAACATTCCAGATTTTCCTGTTTTATTAAAGAATCATCTTGGAGCACATTTTTGGTTTTATGAAAAATATGAAATGTAGCATTTGTTAAAAGATTCAATACATTACTTTTGAATTTTACTTGTTTCCAAATTCTTATACGCATGCACAAGAGTTTCAAAAGTAAAATATCCATGGGGTAAATTTATTATAAGATATTTCTTCCTTTAATGGATTGTCCAAAATATTCTTTAATGGAGCTCGGTTTTACCCGAGTGCAAAAACATGCCGTTAGTGTTAGTCTCAGAGGTATTAATTAAGCAACATCTCCTTAACACATCCAATGACTCACAGAATGAGGAATTAGTTCTAAAATTCACAATCAGGAAGTAGGACCATTAAAATTCTAGCTTGTTCTAAATGCGAGTACTTGCGTATTTTCTTTTTTTCCTGAAATACCACTAGTAACTTAAATGACGGAGGGCGATGGGTGAAGTGTTTGATGAGGAACTAGTGTTGATGGTGAAGGGGCAAGTCAGAGACTGAAATATCTGTAAACCAACCTCCCATGCCACAGCAGAGCACGCTAACGTGATTATCTCGAGAAGCAGGTAACAGCGTGTACGGCGCACAGAAGCGAGGGGAGGCCGCTGGAGGCGAGGAATGGTTTGCTTGCAGTGCTTGCACGATATGGTGTTTGTGGAGGGAGCCTCGGGAAGTCCTACAGCAGCCGGGTGAGGGAGTGAATCGAGCGCAGCCTGCGGCAGCTGCATGGGGCAGCGGTAGCAGGAGCTTAGGGCAAGGTCAGCCTCTACTTCACCCATCCAGTGCTGCCAGGATAACTGGCCTTAAAGAGAGAATAAGAAATTGCATATCTCATTTGGCCAAGTTTAGACTTTTCAGAGACTTAAAAGTTGCAAGGTGGCAGCTGAATGTGGTGACTCTTTGCGTGCTGTTCGGCAAAAGGTTTTATTGTGCACAACATGTATGGTATGATTTGACTGGATAGCATGCAAAACAAGCATTTCATTCTATCTCTGGAAATGTGACAATAAACAAACCAAGTTGGTTCGACTTTAATTGCATAGTGGTTCCACGATACAATGCATGCTGGACTCGGGTAGCTAAAGTACCTCCAACAAAGAATAGGATAGTTCCTAATTCAGGAAAACTGGATTGATGCAGATGAACAAAAAAGTCAGCATGGTTGTGGTGTGAGGGCCCACTTGTGGGCTACGTCCCTATAATATTCTGCTGGATTTGTGTCATTCCACAGCGCAAGTTCAGCCCTACAAAAGATAGTTTAGTCAGGTTATCTTCCAAAACGGAACACATATAATCTGTTTGGTTTATGCTAGCTCTCAATAAGAGAGATGTTATTGAAGGAACATAAATATTGTGCTAAGCAAATAAATAAGGTTTCAAAGAGATCATACTGAACAAAATCCTTTTTACCATCATTCCTTTGCCTGTTCTATTGCCTTCCATCAAGCAAGACTTTCAAAGCAGAAGAATGAACTGTATGCACCATAGGGTATGAAAGTGCTCTGTTTACACAGTTTGAAATGAAATATCTGAAGTGAAACCAGGTACAATGCATTCCAACAAAAAACACTTCATGACTAGCAACAGAAAGTGACTGGTCCATTTTAACAGAACTCTGATCTCTTTAAAGTGTTTAATATTAAATATGCCAGTTGAGTAACCACAAGGTGAAATGAACCATATAATCCAAGAAGTTTCTGTAGAGATTGTGGGACAATGCCAGCTTAAACAATGTTTAATAGCTCTAAAACACTGCTTTATCTATGGCTTCAAATTACAATGGACAATTTCAAACCAAATAGAATTAAGTGATGTAAATTAATGAGTTGATAATGAGTTTAATGAGTTCAATAAATTATCTCAGAATGAAACAGGTCTCAAATCAGCTCATCTCTGAAGCATCAAAATGGCAGGACTGAGATCAGGCTAGTGCTGTATCTCACAGGAGTTCGAGTATGGACAATTCACATCTTCAGCAAAACTATCAGAATGTTGATAAGCCACTGATAATAATTTTTCACAGATGGAAAATGTTTAACTATACAGGAAAGACATGGAATACTGTATTCCACAGATTGCCAATTTGTTATGACACTTTGGCAGTGCCAGGAACCTGGAGTGAATCCCTGCCCTCCACTGGAGACCTCACAGCAAGGGAACAGTGATCTCCTTGCAGCACATCTCAATGTGGTGGAACCTACCCTGGCAATGTGCAAAGGCTGCCTGCAAGGGCTGGTGTTGGGCAGGCTGAGGTGAACTACCCAGCCACTCAGCTCTGTGGTATGCAGACCCTGGGCAGAACGGTGAGTGTGGGCCATTGCTGAGGTCAGAAGCACTTGCCCCATGTGTTGACACACTGTCCAAATTCCACACTCACTCATCATCTTTTGTTTCACCCCCAGAGTGAAGAGAGCTGTGAAGCCAAATAAAAGAGAGGAGGAGGCGGCAACAGAATCCATCACATCCATAGGAGATGATGAGAGACTGAGATCTGGGTCATTGTTAATACATGGAGCAGCCACTGCCAATGGCCCACACATATCAAGGATGCAGTCTGGAGCACCATACTTCAATGTTGAAAGGCTTCGCTGTTCACCTCAGCCTGCCCAACAAAGGCCCTCACACCAAGTCATGCAACAATGTGATCATTTTAACCATTCCATTGTATTTGAGGTGCCAGCAAGGATTGAGCTCCAAACCAGAATAATGCTGTTACTAACACATTTTCCTTATGAAGTGTAACAACTGTAGTGCTGAATCCAGCAATGTACTCACAGGACACATCTGGAGCAGTAAGCGAGATACTGGTGTTGACATGGACTAATTAAAATTACAATTGCATAGTTTGGGCTTTAAAACTCGAAGGTAAAGAACAATCAGTTTGAAACACAACTAAGAACATTAAAACGTAAACATTGCAAAGAGGTTGCAGATATTAAATTAAAAAAGCATTAGAAAGGCTCAAAGTAACAAAATGGATCAAGTACTAAAAAATAACTTTTACAATGGTCATTCAGAATTTCTGTAACTCACTTTTCTTTCTGAAGGCAGGGCTAATAAAAACTAGTGGTGTGTTCACTTCATGACTTGAAGATCCCCCGTGGCTACCTGTATCTGACATACCATGATCCCCACACAATATCAATAAATTAGGTAGATGGGCTTCATCGTCCTGTAAATTATAATACAAAAATATATATCTTTCAATCAATTTATGGAATATATTCACATCTCATTCCAAACAGGTTTTTAAAATAAATCTTGCAAGGTTCCTGAGGTTCACAGGTGGAAATATTTTCCATGAACGTGCTTCTTTGTGCAAGGATATTAATGTATAATACCCTTACACAAATCCACATCAAAACCCTAAAATGTCCATTACAGAAAAGATTGCATGGCAAAGAGCAGAAGATGGAAAAGACAGCAAGGGAAAATAAAAGTAAGGGTACACAAGCTGAGATGGGTTAAGTGAAGCTTCAGAATTTAACAGACCTCACAACATTTGATTTTACAAATCCATAATTTTGATGTCCAAAATTATGAATTTTACATCAAAATTCATAATATGGCACATAATGCAATTTTTCAGCAAAAGAAAGTATGCACGCCAAATGCGCATACATTCATGTGTGAAAAACGACTATTATTTCCAACAGGACTACATGTAGAATGTCAGGCCTATCATGAGTATATTCTGCTATTTATAGAAAGGTTATTGAACAGATACTTTTTGCAAACACAAAGAAAAAATTGTTTTGTTTTGTTTTTTCAATTTTGCTTTTTCCTTACACATCCCAATTCTCTTGGTATTGAGTAAAAGAGCAATGGTCATGAAATGTATGACTAAGTTATGAAGAAATAATTGATATATGCGACTCAACTAAGCATACGGAAGTACTTGTTGAAGTAAATTTACACATTAATTGATAATCAACCCAAAAAGGTGGTAATTGGCTTTTCTTCTGTGTTTTATATTTTAACCCCGTCTTAATTAATTAGTAGTTATATAATCTTGCACTTAAATTTAATATTTACTCATTACAGTTCCACCACTGATTTTTGGCACTCTTGGTTCCAGAGCTTTGCTGGTTTATCCAGTCGGAGGTTAGCTATGGGGATAGATGTGCTGGCTCCAGCTGGGCTGGAGTTCCAGAGCTTTCAACCGCAGGTTGCAAATTCAACATACCTATCGGCCATGGAAGTCCTGATGAGGTCGAGATTGGCTGCCTTGCCCAGCCTGGGTGCCACATTTTCGGGGAGACTTCCAGGGCGGGGGGATTTCTCGCGGAACCTCTAGCGACCTCTAGCGGCCGAATTGACAAATTCCAATTACCGACTGTTTTGCGGAAAAATGTGATACAAAATCAGGATGGCAGAAATGAAGTAAGAAAGCGGAAACTTTCCGCCAAATTCGGAAGGGTTGGGAGGGGTGGATTTAACCCTTTACGTCTTGGTAGGTTTCCGCCGGACTGTCTTCAGAGATAATATATTATTTCCTGAGTTTTGTGCCCAAACCTGAACATCCATACACTATATTAGATCAGACCAAAGTTCTATACAACTGACGCACAACTTTCTTGTACTTTTGGATTCCTGTAATTTCAGGTTTAATGCCAATTTTAATAAAACTTTACAAACCTTGAATACAAATCCTGTATGAATCTTCTGAATAATATTATCCATTTCTGAGAGTTTTGGTCCAATCAGATGACTATTGGGTCCGGCCAGATGGCCAATATGATCTAATCCAAGGTAGTGCAAAATTAATAGATCCCAGTCGTTTCTTTCAAGTACTTTATCCAAATGTCGTGTTATATTTTCATCAACCTGCGAATATTTTTTTAAAATAATTTTGTACCAGTGTTTTTAATAATGTTAAAAAATAACACACCACACAAGAGTAACAAACAGTTTTTGGGGGGCATTATGAATCTCAAATACAAAACTATCACAGTTGAATAATATTTTAAAAGGAATGTTTTTACTGACACCAATGGCTTAGCCACAAATAAACAATAGGGTTTACAAATTCTATTCTGGTGACCACAATACAAAACATTCCCAATGTGAAGGAAAGATAATCAAAAAGGACTCTTACATGCTAAAATTTGGAATCTAAATCATGGTTCAATGGTCAATGGATGAAGTGAATGAATCAGTTTACATTAAAAAAAACATACATTTATGTAGCAGGTTTTTAGTTTGGTTTAGTTTATTATTGTAATGTGTACCAAAGTACAGTAAAAAGCTTTTTGTTGCGTGCTATCCATCAATGAAAAGACTATCTACGATTACAATCAAGCCGTCCACAGTGTAGAGATACAGGATAATGAGTGTACAAGATAAAATCCGATTAAAGATAGTTCAAATATCTCCAATGAAGTAGATGGGAGGGCAGGATGGTACTCTAGCTGAGGGAAGAGGACTGTTCAATGTTCAGAAGCAATGTCCCTCAATCTGGAGGTATGTGTTTTCAAATGTCTGTACCTCTTGCCTGATGGGAGAGGGAGGTGACAGGGGTGAGACTGGTCCTTGATTATGCTGGTGGCCTTGCCGAGGCAGTGTGAAGTGTAGATGGAGTCGATGGAAGGGAAGTTGGTTTACATGATAGTCTGGACTAAGTACACAATTCTGCAATTTTCTTGTGGGCTTGGATGGAGTTGTTCCCAAACCATGCTGTGATGCATCACGTCACAGCATGCATGAACAACATTGAATGTGATGCATTTCACATCCCCAAGCAGAGTTAGAGTGCTTTGCAATAAGATAGAGATTTATCCTGGTGACACCAGCATTAAAACAGCTGCGCATTGTATTCCGCTTCCAAAATTCAATCCTATCTCCTTCATTCACAGTGCAATTCTCAGTACAGATCGTAACCATCTTACAAACGCCCAATATATATATAAGAAAATAACTGCAGATGCTGGTACAAATCGATTTATTCACAAAATGCTGGAGTAACTCAGCAGGTCAGGCAGCATCTCGGGAGAGAAGGAATGGGTGACGTTTCGGGTCGAGACCCTTCTTCAGACTGATGTCGGGGGTGGGACAAAGGAAGGATATAGGTGGAGACAGGAAGATAGAGGGAGATCTGGGAAGGAGGAGGGGAAGGGAGGGACAGAGGAGCTCCAGTGGTATGGATTTGCTAGCATTTGGCAGGCCGGTGGTATGGATTCACTGACTGCTGTGGTGTTGTCAGATCTGCCATTTGGAAATTTGGTCATGGCTGCAATTCCAATTTGCAAACTGGTTGTTTATGAACAGTTCATTGGAATGGAACCCTGCTCTAATTTGGGGAGGACCTGTACTGGACTGTTATGTTGGACTAGATTATATTTTCAATTCCAGGGACTATATTAAACCAATAGCCTTCTGACTCAGAGCTCAGAATGCAACATTGATATTTATCTTGTCAGTATGAATCAAAGTACATCAATTCCGACAGGAAAGGGTATAAAATATTATTCCAACTTAAAAATTATACATTTAGATGATTTATACATTTTGCTTGTCAATTAAATTTTATTGTAATTTTTGGCTATTTCACACCATTCACTTGGTTAACATGAGGATTCATTATCAAACAAAGATCAGGAAAGACTAAAAACTTCAGTGTTTGGACTTATACCAAACCAAGCACAAAACGTTACAAAAATATACTAACCTCAGTGTAATCAGACACAAAGAAGGATGTAGTTCCATCATGTTCTATAAATTGACCAGGAAACATTTGGATCCAAGTGTCATCACCGTAGAACACGGTTCTTTTTCCAGCAGCTTTTGCCTGCCAGATCAGATTGTCTTCCATCAGAGTGGGAGAATTTAGGTTCATGATAATATCAATAAATCCAGGGATTTTACCAGTCATCATTGCCTAAACAAATTCACACAGTTTCAACAAGAAAAAAACTTTCAGTGTTTTAGAAAGTATGGAAAAGTTTTGTATTTGTAATCAAAGTTGAAAGATGTTAGTTTTGACAACTGGAGCAACTCTGAGATTCCGTTCAAGCAGATCCATTCAAGAATGGTTCAGTTAGTCTCAGATCTTCCTCCACTATATTCTCCAACTTTGTGCCACTTTGAGGAAAGGACACCTACATATTAACTAAAGAACGTGGCATCTCACTCATCTTCACAAATCTTTTCATTTATCTGCGAGACAACGCAAAGCAGAACACAGAACTTTGAACAGTACAGCACAGGAACAGGCCCTTCCACCCGCCATGTCTGTGCGAACACGAGGCCAAGACTAACTCTTATCTGTCTGTACATGCCCCTTATCTCTCCATTTCCTGCATATCCGTGCCTGTCCAAAGGCCTCTTAAATGCCGCTCTTCACCAGAAACCTGTGCCGAATTTACATTCTTCCCCACCTAAAGATGTATGCTGATGGCAATGAATTGTTCTTCATCTCTGCTAACTTCAGCATGTGTTTCTGTAAAAGTCTTACCTTAATTCTGGGCATGGTGACGGTTGGTGCCCAGGCCTTCGCAATGAAACTATGTGATGAACCTCGCTCAACCAATTGTTGTGTATATGGCATGAATTGCTTTCCTTTAGGTCCAAACACAAAATCTTCCCTCAAAGCATCCACCAGCATAATCACAACTCTTCCAAACAACGGAGATGGTAGCCCTGTCCGGTTTGATGCCAGGCCTAAACCAAAATGATCAACATATCATTTAGTCACATACTTTAACTTTTAAACTTTATTGGAACTCCCTAAAGAGCAAGTGGGAATCTTGGTAACTGATAGAGTATAATGTTTACTTATTTCATCTAATCTTTAAAGCCATGCCTAGTTTACTTTAGAAAGGAACTGCAGATGCTGATTTACACCAAAGATAGACACAAAATGCTGGGGTAACTCAGCAGGTCAGGCAGCATCTCTGAAGAAAAGGAATACGTGATGCTTCAGCTCTGAAATGACAGTCTGAAGAAGGGTCTCAACCCAAAACGTCACCTATTCCTTGTCTCCAGAGATGCTGTCTGACCCGCTGAGTTACCCCATCATTTTGTGTATAGTTTAGTTTATTGTCATGTGCAACGAGGTACAGCAAAAAAATATTTTGTTGCGAGCTATCCAGTCTATAGAAAGACTATACATGATTAAAACTGAGCCTTCCAGAGTGTTCAGATACAGGATAAAGGGAATAACGTATAGTGCAAGATAAAGTCCAGTAAAGTCCAAATAAAGATAGTCCAAGGATCTCCAGATGAGGTAGATGTTTGCTCAGGACCGCTCTCTAGGTCTGCCTAGTTACATGACATGGCAGCTGAACAATTAGACATCCATTCAAAGTAGCCAGGCTACAATTAACATTGCTGGAAATATAGCCACAGAGTTATACAGCGTGGAAACAAGCCCTTCAGCCCAACTTGACCATGCTGGCCAAAATGTCTATCAAAGCTAGTCCCATCTGCAGAATCCATATCCCTCCAAACCTTTGTTATTCATGGATCTGTCCAAATGTCTTTTAAACAATGTAATTGTACCCAACCGTTCTGCTTCCTCTGACAGCTTATTTCATATACCCATTACCCTCTGTGTGAAAAATAAATCCCCCTTGGCTCCCTTTTAAATCTATCCTCATCCTAAATCTATGCCCTCTTGTTTTATTAGAGTCCTCTACACTGGGAAAAAGACTGTGACCATCCACCTGATAATGCCCGGCATCATTAATATGCATTAATAAAGTTCACAACTCCAATGCTCCAGGGGAAAAGGTCCCAACCTATCAAGCATTTCCTTATAATGCAAGCCCTCCTGTCATCTTAACACCCTTGTGAATCTTTTCTGCACCCTTTCTAGATTAATGACATCCTTCATGTAGCTAGATGACCAGAAATGCACACAATATTCCAAGTATGGTCTCGCCAATAACTTGTATAGGTGAACATAACATCTCAGCTCCTGTACTCAATGCCCTAACCGATGAAGGCAAATTGCCTAATGCCTTTCTATCACCCAACCTGCCTGTGTCGTCACTCTCCGGAAGCTGTGTTCCTTTTCCCAGAGATCTTTGTTCCAAACACTCCACAGGGTCCTACCACTTATTCTGCAAGTCCTAGCCTGGCTTAATTTATCAAAATGCAATAACGTGCACTTGTCCGAGACAAATTCAATTTACCATTCCTTGGCCCACTTCCCCAGTTCACCAAGAACCCATTGTATTCTTAGATAAACATCTACACCACCATTGTTTTTGTTATCTGCAAACTTAGCAATCACGTTAGCAATATTGTCATCAAGACCATTAACGTAATGATAAACAAACTTTTTCTAACTGACTTTAGTTGACTTCCATCTTCTGGGGGAAAGGCTCAGATCTATCCAAGAGTAATACACAAACAGGGGTTTCAGGGGTTATGGGGAGAAGGCAGGAGAATGGGGTTAGGAGGGAGAGATTGATCAGCCATGATTCAATGGCGAAGTAGACTTGATGGGCTGAATGGCCTAATCCTGCTCCTATCATCTATGACATGACAAACCTACACCAAACCCTGGTGGCGATAGCCACATATTACAAGGTAACTGCTGCCAAGTTCTGGGCCTATGTACATTCCAATGCATGTTCCGGCTATCTTGACACAGTCATAGTGCCAGGCATGGAGTTGAAAGGATGAGGGGTATCCTTGTTCACACCAAAAAATCCACTTGGGACTACATCGCAGGCCCTACTCAGGAGTCCACTCAATATCTGCCAATACATTCTTAACTTCGACTGAACTGAAAATTAATGTTTTCCCTACAACAGTACTAAATATATTTAATTAACTGCAAAATAACTGGAGTTATTAAAGTATTACAAATTATTTTATCTGCTACCCGAAGAAGGGATGGAACTTGGTATTTCAAACAGAACAACACAATCCAGACGTAAGCGAGCAATCCTCTTCATACAAGACCCAGCCCATTAGCAGGAACTAATGAAGTCAAAAACACCCATGATCACCATCTATCTCATGCCCCAGGAATGCTAGGCTACATGCAATATGCAAAAATAGAAAAAGTGCTTGAGTAACTCAGCAGGTCAGGTAACATTTCTGGAGTTCATCGATAAGTGATGTTTTAGGTCAGGAGCAGTCTGTTGAAGGGTCCTGACCCAAAACGTTACCTATACATGTTTTCCAGAGTTACTGCCTGACCCATTGTGTTCCACTAGCACTTCCTATCTTTTAAAAAAATAAACCAGCATCTGCAGTTCCTTGTTTCTGCAATGTGCAACATTTGCAGAACCACCACATCTGCTAATTCTGATAACAGTTTACCGAGGGGTATAGAGTGGGGGGGTAGCATTTACGAGACAGGGGTGGGAGGGGGTGGACTGGGGTATAGGGGGAGGGGGGTGCAGGAAGGGGTTGCAGGAGGTGTGGGAGGGGGTGGACTGGGGTGTAGGGGGAGGGGGGTACAGGAGGTGTGGGAGAGGGTGGCCTGGGTTACTGGAGGTGTGGGAGCGAGTGGACTGGGGTACAGGGGGAAGGGGGTACAGGAGGTGTGGGAGCGGGTGGTCTGGGTTACTGGAGGTGTGGGAGGGAGTGGACTGGGGTGCAGGGGGAGGAGGTGCAGGAGGGAATGGACCGGGGTGTAGAGGGAGGGTGGTGCAGGTGGTGGACTGGGTTGCAGGTGTGGGAGGGAGTGGACTGGGGTGTAGGGGGAGGGTGGTGCAGGAGGGGGTGGACTGGCGTTGCAGGAGAGGTGGGAGGGGGAGTGGACTGGGGTGTTGGGGGTGCAGGAGGTGTGGGAGGGGGTGGACTGGGTTCATGGAGGTGTGGGAGAGAGCGGACTGGGGTGTAGGGGAAGGGGGTGTAGGAGGTGTGGGAGGGGGTGCACTGGGTTGCTGGAGGGGGTGGACTGGGGTGTAGTGGGAGGGTGGTGCAGGAGTGGTGGGAGGGGGTGGACTGGGGTGTAGGGGGACCGGGGTGCAGGGGGACCGGGGTGCAGGGGGACCGGGGTGCAGGGGGACCGCGGGACTGGGGTGTAGGGGGAATGAGGTGCAGGGGGACCGGGGTGCAGCAGGACCGCGGGACTGGGGTGTAGGGGGAATGGGGTGCAGGGGGGACAGGGGGACCGGGGGGGCAGGGGGACCCGGGGTGCAGGGGGATCGCGGGACTGGGGTGTAGGGGGACCGGGGTGCAGGGGGACCGCGGGACTGGGGTGTAGGGGGAATGGGGTGCAGGAGGACCGGGGGACCGGGGGGGCAGGGGGACCGGGGGGGGGCAGGGGGACCGGGGGGGGGCAGGGGGACCGGGGGGGGGCAGGGGGAACTGGGGCAGCCGGGGTGCAGGGGGACCGCGGGACTGGGGTGTAGGGGGAATGGGGTGCAGGAGGACCGGGGGGGGCAGGGGGACCGGGGGGGGCAGGGGGACCCGGGGTGCAGGGGGACCGCGGGACTGGGGTGTAGGGGGACCGGGGTGCAGGGGGACCGGGGTGCAGGGGGACCGGGGGACCGGGGGGGCAGGGGGACCGGGGGGGCAGGGGGACCCGGGGTGCAGGGGGACCGCGGGACTGGGGTGTAGGGGGACCGGGGTGCAGGGGGACCGGGGTGCAGGGGGACCGCGGGACTGGGGTGTAGGGGGAATGGGGTGCAGGGGGGCAGGGGGACCGGGGGGGCAGGGGGACCCGGGGTGCAGGGGGAACTGGGGCAGCCGGGGTGCAGGGCTGTGCGGACGGGGGGAGGGCACAGCGCACTCTGCAGACAGCGACCTCCCAATGCCCGGCCACTGCAAGGAGCTCCTCCGCGCTGCCCTTCGGCCCTTCGACCAGGCGGGCAGCGGCAGCAACTGCCCCGCAGTCCGGCCCGGGAGCGGCAGCGGGGGGACGGCCCTGACCTGCCCGGGAGCGGGGGGAGGGCCCAGCCCGGCCCGAGGCCGCGGAGTGGGAGTTTACCTCCGGCGGGCTCCGCGGGCGCGGCCGATGCCCGGGCTTTATCTTTGGCGGCGCCGGAGGAGTTTGCGGGAGCGGGGAAGAAGCCGCGCAGGTAGACGGCCATCCCGAGCAGCTGCAGTAGGAGGCCGCAGACGGCGAAGAGCGACGAGCGCAGCCTCATCTTGCCGGGCCCGCACTGCGCTGCGCTGCGCTGCAGGTGCGCGGCGGGGCGGGGGTGGAGGGGGTGGAGGGGGAGGCGGGGCAGGAGAGGCATCGCACCGGGAGGGGCGAGCAGGGGGTGGGAGAGGTGTTGCACTCACTGGGGCAGGTGAGAGATTGCAAGGGGGCAGGTGAGGCGTTGCACTCACTGAGGCAGGGGGCAGGTGAAAGATTGCATTGGGGTGAGGGGCAGGAGAGGCATTGCACTGGGAGGGGCGAGCAGGGGGTGGGAGAGGCGTTGCACTCACTGGGGCAGGTGAGAGATTGCACTGGGCCAGGGGGCAGGTGAGAGGCGTTGCACTGGGGCAGGTGAGAGATTGCACTGGGCCAGGTGAGAGATTGCACTGGGGCAGGGGGCAGGTGAGAGATTGCATGGGGTGAGGGGCAGGAGAGGCATTGCACTGGGAGGGGCGAGCAGGGGGCTGAAGAGCAATTGCACTGGGACAAGGTGACAAGTGAGTGATTGCACTGGGACAAGGTGACAGATTGTACAGAGAGAAGTGGGAAAACCATTGTATAGGGAGGGGCGAGCAACAGGCAGGAGAGTGTCAGGGACAAGGTGACAGGTTGCACTGGGGCTAGGGGCAGGTGACAGATCGCACTAGGGCAGGGGGCAGGTGAGAGATTGCACTGGGGCAGGGGACAGCTGACAGATTGCACAGAGAGAAGTGGGAGAACCATTGCACAGGGAGGGGCGAGCAACGGGCAGGAGAGTGTCAGATCCTCGCCTTGATCCGAATATAATAAACACACTCCAAGGACACTGAACAGTGTTTCCTCCTCCTTCACATGATACTGTGCGATGGCCGTGCTCTCCTCCACCACAGCTTCAGCAACACCTTTGTCATCTTCACTGATGTAAAGCAAGCCATCAGACTCGTCAGGGAATGAGCTGTTGTGGATGGTGGAGTGTGGGTCACGAACTTCCTCCACATCATCCACCTCCTTCCTGCTTTGTAGCTGCCAGTTTCTTGTTCTTTCAATCTTTGCCTTCTGCTTGGTCAAACATAGAATACAATTCCTCAGTGAGCCTTTCAATAATAGCTGAGAGGCAATGCCGCTCGATCCACCTTCTGACGAGCAACGGAAGAACTTGCACAGAATTACTGCTTGTTCCTGGAATGGGCAATCTGACTCGATGAGATAGACACTTAAGATAGACACAAAATGCTGGAGTAACTCAGCAGGTCAGGCAGCATCTCTGGAGAAAGGGAATAGATAACGTTTTGGGGCGGAATCCTTCTTCAGCCTGAGGCTCAGTCTGAAGAAGGGTTCTGACCTGAAACATCACCTATTCCTTTTCTCCAGAGGAGCTACCAGGCACGCTGAGCTACTCCAGCATTTTCTGTTTATCTTCGGTTTAAGCCAGCACCTGCAGTTCCTTCCTACACTTTTTATCCTGCCACTTGTCAGCAAACCCGAGATGGGTTTTGTAGATGAGGCCACGTCGAGAGCATTAAATGTAATATACGAGGTTGCTGGAGGTGCCGGTAAATAATAAGCGAGTTCGGTATTACAACTGCGCTTGCCCAGGTCATGGGTCATTCGGGATAAACATTCTCGCCTGCTGAGCTACTGTGTGTGTAAGGACCTGCGTATTCATTTCAATGAGATTTATAAATAAATTTATCCATCAAATATGTCAGCAGTAGGCCACAGCATACTGCAGGCTGCACCAATCCACAACTGTATCGATTTAAATTATTGACTCAATACAGCACCAGCCTTGAAAACTTAAGAATGCCTGGAACGAACCTGTCAATTATCAAATCCATGGCATTAGCCTGAGTCACAGCCATTCAAATTCGATATTGATTTACACAAATTACAAGTTGTGTGGTCAACCAATTTGAGACAGTCCTTACATTCCTATCTAAACAACCATCCTGGATTGAAGGATACGAGGAGAATGTGCTGTGTGGGGGGTTGGTTGGAAAGTTCAGATTGGATTCGAACAGGCTGGTTAAACTTTCGAGGTGGGTTGGCTTAAATAAAGATGCTGTCGCTTTAACCTCTGGGGTTGGTTCCAGTCTGTTAGGGCACACAGTTGGGAGCTGGGTCCGGGTGACCGGGCGGTGATAATTATAAGAATTTGCAGCCATTTGAACCGCAGCCAAACTAGAGGCTTCACTCGGGTGGGTGGCAGCTCCCCAGCTGACGGGACCTGTTCTCGCTCTCTGAAGGAGGCGCCGCCCACCCCAGCGAATGGGCAAACGCGGGGCCAACCCGTAATATGAGTGGGAGCATTTTCTCAGTCAGACTTTGTCGACAGTTGGGGTGGGGGATCTGGGAGAGAGAGAGAGCTGGCGATGCCGCACAGATGGAACAGTTTAATAACGATCCATTAAAATCTGCCCTTCGGCCACTCGGCAACCTGGGCTGATCTGATCTGACAGCCCTCTCGCCAGCTTGCTGCGTGCCGGATCCTAACGCTGAACCTCCACAAAACCTTTGGGCTTCGGGTACCTGCACAAAGAGCCTCTGCTAACAAGGGCTGGTGACCTGTGCTGGTCAACATGCACTGGGCGAGATGGCTGGGGGAAATGCACCGCAACCACCGCAAACTTGGAACAGCACAGACCATCCACTCAATCTATCCAATACTAAAGGGCAGGCATTTCGCAGTTAAATGTCTTATATCGGATTGGCGGCTCCTTCACAGGGCCAACCCTGTACTCAGTTTTCCTCGGAGATGAATCTTTGCCTTAACGGTGCATACATACAGCCTGTAGGTAAAGCATCAGCCCACATCACACTGATACAGTCGCTGTCTGCCTCAGATTAAATATATTTTTACACATAAATTATGAATAGAGTTAAGAAAATGTTTCAAACACGTAATATTTTCTTATTCCAGTAGCAAATACATTAAGGATTAAATGAAAATAATAAATTCTTTAACTTTTGAATATCTCATAATTGCAGATTAATGAACTAGACTGGGACTGTGTAAGTAGTTGGTGAACGGCAGAACAAGAAAGGAAGCTATTGAGTCGACAGAATTCTAGATGAATTCCTTGGTAGGATAGTTAACAATTTATACACAGTTTATACAGCGCTGCGTTCGCTGTTTTTTTTAAATCCCGAATGACCTTTGCCAAATCCCATGATTCCTTGCGTTTATCAAGATACCAAACTCGCTTATTTTTTTATTTGATCTTAAAACCTTTTGATTCAGAAGCCAGAATGCTGCAAAACAAGAATTCACATTGGTTTTACTCGCAAGTGTTATTTCAGTGCTGGCATTGTCATTTTGGTCCAATGTGTGAACACATTGTCATTGTCAGACTATGATAAATGTCCTTCAAAAAGTGTAGTGTAATTTGTCGAGTTGCAGTCTATGTTCAAAATGAGCAGGATTCTTGCTTCTGCCACGAGAGGGCTCTAGGTTTGAGCAAACATTAGCAATTTGAGCAAAACAAAAACTGACTGCATCACAGATGCAGCCCTGAGAAAATGCACCAATCCCTGAAAGGCATTCTGAGATGTTAAGCTGTGGCCATGTCTTTTTTGCGCAGTTGTAGATTTCATGCTCCTATTTCATTGAAGACAAGGAAGTTACTCCCTGTGTGTCAACCAGAAACATATTCCACCAGCACTAGTATCGAAAATGCTTTCAGCATAGTCAGTTCACATTGCTGTGTCCAATTGTGCTGTTTCCTGTGTTACCACAGTGTCCAATCTCATTGCCTTTGAGACTCCCTGAAGTTGTGAAAGATTCTTTAATGATCTTTTTTTAATTAACTGATTTGCAAATAAAACTACTGAGACAATCAGACCTGATTTTCATCACTGTTCAACATCTATAATCAAATTAAATTCATTGCTTGTTAAATTAAATCACCAATTTTATTAGTTTGAGAATGCTGTACAGATAACAGCAATATTGTTTTTCATGGAGGAAATATCATCTTAGAATGTGTTTCTTTTATTTTGGATCCTGATTGTCCATGGGTCGATATGTCTGGATCGAGGTGACGGTGGAGTGGGCCTCTGGAGCCCCTGCAACAACCTAGAGGTCGACTGGATTAGACACTGCTCCAAGAGGCCGAACATGGTGTTGAAATGTGGCTTGCAGCAGCACAGAGCAGCAGGGCAACGGTGCAGGACACCAATATCGCCCGGCCAAGCCAACCCAGTGCCGATGCCAGGACAATGGACCTTTATGGTCAAATTGAGACTACAATTTTAACAACTTTGGACTTTGGGCAATCATACAAAATGGCATCAGAAAAGTGGCAACTCTTGTGTACTCAGTGCAACCTACTATTCCTGCACTCTTGTACTTAAGTATGATTGTGCCTATGTAAAATAGGATTTGCTCAACTGTATGCAAAGGAATTTCACTGTATCTAGGCACATGTGCATAAAGTACCATTGAACCGTTGTATCACAAATGTAAATTTGTCACAATTGCAATGTACTAGGTCCACTACCTAAATAGTTTTTTTTTAAATAGCATACAGGTTAAAATGATACTTGAAATGCTGATAAATTATTTTATATAATTTAATAGCTGCACTAAAAGGAACTTTAACAGTGAACAGAACTGAAGGAATCAGCATTGTACGATTGAGTGCTGCATGGCTGGAATGTCACAGTAGGTGGCAGTAATGCCCATTGATTGGTCTCTAAGGTCCTGGATAAATGGATGGGTCAGAATTTGTTGGCAGTAACAGTACTCACTGTCCATTTCCCTCCACAGATGCTGTCTGACCTGTTGAATGTTTCTTGTATTAATATTAACATTTTAATGCAGATTTTCATCTGCAACTTTTTTTAATTTTTCATAAAAATGACCACTTTCATAAAAGCAGGAAAATCATCCAGCAATTTGCATCCTTTATCACCCACACCCCTCCCCAACAGGTAGAAGTTACCTATTAATACAGCCAGGCTCGCTAAACTCACTGAAACAAAATACAAATATTTGGTCAAACAGCATCTGTGGAAAGAGAAAGAGTTAAAGTTTCAAGTGGAGAAGAGTGACTTCCACCTGAAATATTAGCTTTGTTTCCATTTTCTGCTGAGCATTTCCAGCATTATCTATTTTCATTATTGTCCTTGTATGTTATGATGTATGTTTCTATAATGCCACTCGTTCTTTCCTGTCCTGTAAACTTCAACATTGAACACCAAGTGGTTCAAATCATTCAGTATATCATCGAACATAATCGGATGATGAATAAGACTGTCAACGGACACTGCAGGATGTACTGTAGATCATTTACAGACATGGGCAGAGATGTTACAGGTGGAGTTTAATTCAAGCAAATATGAGGCATTGCACTTTGGGAGGTTGAATGTAATGGCAAAGCATACAGTTAATGGCATGACCCTTGACAGCATTGATGTACAATGGCATCTTGAGATGCAAGACCATAGCTCCATGAAAATGGCAACAGAAGTAGAGTGGTAAAGAAGGTGAATCATCCGCTTGTCTTCATCAGCCAGGGCATTGATTATAAGAGCCAGGAAATCATGTTGCAATTTTATGAAACTTTGGTTAGGCTACATTTAGAGTATTCTATGCCTGGCCACTCCATTACAGGAAGGATGTGGAGCCTTTGGAGATGGTGCATAAAATGTTTACCAGAATGTTGCCTGACTGACTGGAGGATATAAAATTAGGAGATGCATAGATAGGGTAGATAATCAGAATCTTTTGATCAGGGTGGAAATGTCAAAGACTAGGCAGCATAGCATTAAGGTCAGTGGGGAAAATGTAAAGAAAACAAAGTGCTAAGTGAACTCACCGACCAAGTCAAGCAGCATATCTGGTGGGAATGGACAAAGGGTGTTTCTGGGCAGGATGCTTCAATTTCTTGTATCTGTAAATTTAAAGGAGATTAGTGGGACAGGTTTTTTTTACACAAATAGTGATAAGTGTGTGGAATATGCTGCAAGGAATGGTCGTAAGAGCAGATAGATAAGAGGCATTTAAGAGGCTTTTAGATATGCACATGAATTATGCAAGGAATGGGGAAATATGGATCACATGCAGGTAGAGGAGATTAGATCAACTTGGCAACATGTTCAGCACAGACATTGTGGGCTGAATGACCTGTTCCTGTGCTGCATTGTTCCATATTCTATGTTTGATATCCACAACAGAGTTTTCTGGACTATTAGATTCTTAGGGAATAAAGGGTTAATTTGCCTGCAAAAGTGCAGCAAATATGAATTTCATTGTTCCGTTGCTGAAGATGGCACATTCAGGATGGCACTGGGAACTTTGAGTCCATTTGTTAGGACTTCAACTTCCTGGGTATGCACATCTCTGAAGATCTGTTCTGGAGAAAGAACATTAAACCAATCACAAAGAAAACTGATGAATGGCTCTACTTCCTCAGGAGTTTGAGGAGATTTGTCATGTTGCCAAATGCTTTATCAAACTTCATATCATATCATATCATATATCTACAGCCGGAAACAGGCCTTTTCGGCCCTCCAAGTCCGTGCCGCCCAGTGATCCCCGTACATTAACACTATCCTACACCCACTAGGGACAATTTTTACATTTACCCAGCCAATTAACCTACATACCTGTACGTCTTTGGAGTGTGGGAGGAAACCGAAGATCTCGGAGAAAACCCACGCAGGTCACGGGGAGAACGTACAAACTCCTTACAGTGCAGCACCCGTAGTCAGGATCGAACCTGTGTCTCCGGCGCTGCATTCGCTGTAAAGCAGCAACTCTACCGCTGCGCTACCGTGCCGTCCACAGGTCGAGACCATGCTGATTGGCTGCCTGACGGCCTGGTTTGGTAAATCGAACTTCCAAGAGCAAAGGAGTCTGCAAAAGTGGTGGACGTTACCTGGTCCGTCACAGGTATTGGCCTCCCCACCATTGAAGAGATCTACATGAATAAACGCAGCATCAAGAAGGCAGCTAATATCATCAAGACCCAGGCCACACTCTTAATTTGCTGCTACAATTGGGAGGAAGGTATACGAGTCTGAGAACCGTTACCTCTAGGTTTAAGAACAGCTACTTCCCATCAACCATTCGGCTCTTCTTGTGAGCTAGTAAATGAGAATTAACTTTTGTGAAGGTGGGTCTCCAATAACACGTTACCTATTATATCACAAGACCGCATCTGGAGTATTGTGTACAGTTTTGGTCTCCTAATTTGAGGAAGGACATCCTTGTAATTGAGGTTCACGAGATGGATCCCTGGGATGGCGGGACTGTAATATGAGTTCAACAACAACAGTTCAACAGTTCAACAGAGCTTTATTTGTCATTCGGTACCAAGGTACCGAACGAAATTACATAGCAGTCATACACAAAAAAGAACGCAAGACACATGACCCCAACACAAACGTCCATCACAGTGACTCCAAACACCCCTCACTGTGATGGAGGCAACAAAACTTCCACTCTCTTCCCCACGCCCATGGACAGACAGCTCGTCCCCGACCGACCCGCACAGTCCCCGCAAGGGGATGGAAATTCCCGCGGCCGAGCCGCACCGGGCGCTGAAACGTCCCGTGACCGATCCGGGCGACGGAAGGCCCCGCGGCCGAGCTGTGCGCAGCTAAGTCCCGCGGCCGAGCCGCGCCGTGCGATGTTAAGTCCAGCGGCCGAGCCGCGCTGTGCGATGTTAGGCCCCGCGGCCGAGCCGCACCGGGCGATGTTAAGTCCAGCGGCCGAGCCGCACCAGCGATGAAAAGTCCCGCGGCCGAGCCGCGCCAGGCGATGTAAAGTCCCGCGGCCGAGCCGCACCCGGCGATGTTAGGCCCCGCGGCCGAGCCGCGCCGGGCGATGTTGCGCCCCGCGGCCGAGCCGCACCGGACGATGTTAAGTCCAGCGGCCGAGCCGCACCGGGCGATGGAAGGCCCCGCGGCCGAGCCGCACCCCGCGCCGTGAGGAAGAGACCTAAAAGAGAAAGGTTTCCCACCCCCCCCCCACACCCCCCCCCACACCCCCCCCCACCCACACCACCACCCCCCACACATACACAACCAAAAAAAAAAAAACCCATCCCAACACCGACACACAACAAAAAAAAGGAAAAAAGACGAACAGACTGCTAGCGAGCCGCAGCCGTTAGGCGCCGCCACTTCCGGTTGAAAAGACTAGGCTTGTATTCACTGGAGTTTAGAAGGATGAAAGGGGATCTTATAGAGACATATAAAATTACGAAATGACTGGACAAGCTAGATGCAGGAAAAATGTTCCCAATGTTGGGGGAGTCCAGAACCAGGGGCAACCATCTTAGAATAGACAATAGACAATAGGTGCAGGAGTAGGCCATTCGGCCCTTCGAGCCAGCACTGCCATTCAATGTGATCATGGCTGATCATTCTCAATCAGTACCCCGTTCCTGCCTTCTCCCCATACCCCCTCACTCCGCTATCCTTAAGAGCTCTATCCAGCTCTCTCTTGAAAGCATCCAACGAACTGGCCTCCGCTGCCTTCTGAGGCAGAGAATTCCACACCACCACTCTCTGACTGAAAAAGTTCTTCCTCATCTCCGTTCTAAATGACCTACCCCTTATTCTTAAACTGTGGCCCCTTGTTCTGGACCCCCCCAACATTGGAAACATGTTTCCTGCCTCTAACGTGTCCAACCCCTTAATAATCTTATACATTTCGATAAGATCCCCTCTCATCCTTCTAAATTCCAGTGTATACAAGAATAAACAGGAGGCCATTTAAAACTGAGGTGAGAAGGAACTTTTTCACCCAGAGAGTTGTGAATTTGTGGAATTCTCTGCCACAGAGGGCAGTGGAGGCCAAATTACTGGATGAATTTAAGAGAGAGTTAGATAGAGCTCTGGGGACTAGTGGAATCAAGGGATATGGGGAGAAGTTGGGCACAGGTTACTGATTGTGGATAATCAGCCATGATCACAATGAATTGTGGTGCTGGCTCAAAGGGCCGAATGGCCTCCTCCTGCACCTATTTTCTATGTTTCTATATTTTATTGTTCAGATTGGCTTGTTTTGTCGGATCTATTACCAAGGTGACGTGCCCTTTTAAAAACTGTCCATCACAACTGTGCAAACTGAGGCTCTAACACATTGTGTATGTGTTAGAATGGGGGATGCAAACTTCCCACAGTGAATTCCTGATTGGAATTGTGTCATCACAATGAGACAGCATGCATCTCTACTGAAAGCATCCAAGGGAGAATCACATTATTCTTGTTCACCTTATGGCTGTAGGTCTGCAAGAAAGACTTGCAGAGAGAAAGGAAGACTTGTATTTATATAGCACTGATCACTACTTAAGGAGATTTCAAAACACTAATGTATATTTTTGGAAGTACTACCTCTGTTTTGTTGTAAATTAAGAAGACGAAAGATTAGACAAACGTCTATTGCTAAATAGAAATACATTAAATAGCTCTTTCTCCCTCTCCCCTTCCTTCCTCCAGCTTCATAATTCACAACAAACCTAATGCCTCACACCTTCTGTCCTTTCACCTCTGGCCTTTGTCCAACCATCAACCTATCAGACCGTGTTTGTCTCCCCACTCCAGAGACTTGAACTCAAAATTCTTTGCTAATATTCAGTTATTAACAAGGGTCTTTTGCATTACTTTTCCCATGAGATGTTAAACTAAGGGTATGTCTGATCTATCAGGATGCAAAAGATTTCATAGGATTTTGAAGAAGTACACAGGGTTTATTCCCAGTGCCTTGGACAATATTCATTCCCAAATCAACAATATTGATAAAATCTTACTAAGTAGTCATTCACACCTTGTTGTTTCTGGGGGCTTGCTGATTGCAAATAAACTGCTGGTTCCTGCCTCACAGCAGAAAAAAAAATGCATTCTCAGTAAACCTTTGTGGCTTTGCAGCACATTGGGATCTCCTGAAGTTGTGAAGAGCACATGATGTGCAAACCTCTGTTTCCTTTATGTATTGCAAAATGTAACTAGAACCTCCACTGTTGCTGTCAGAAATCATTTATTTGTGTCCATGATAAAAGGTTCCGGAGCTGGATTTGATTCTAAGTTACAGAATTGAAATGACAAGTGATTGAGAAGCTTTAATCTGACAAGAAATGTCTCTTGTCATGGACAGCACAATATTTTGGAAGTTGCATAATATTTTCCATCTGACAGGAAAGCTGTAGATTTATCTCCTTGTGTAACTGTCACTCCAATACATCTGCATGAGTTGGATGTAACAGCTGTACTTTTTCATTCCATATGAATACAAAGGCTGTGTTTCCTTGAGAGAATAAAAAACTGTTTGTCTGCTTACACCCGCACCAGGCTGGAGTTATTGTAATATTGGCCATGGCCAACGGGTCCGCACCTGCGCAGTTGGGGCCCATTGATCTAATACAGATGGTCCCTGACTTACAATGCTTTGACTTACGATATTTCGACTTTGTGATGGTGCAAACGGCAGCAACCCGTAGCGAGCCGCAGCTCGCTTCCGGCCACGTGATCAGGTGTATTAAATGCATTTCAACTACCCGCAGGAGAAGTTTGGACCCAACGGGTCCATGCCCGTCTAGTTTCATTTTAAAGGCCACAACTCCAGTTTAAATTCCATTTGGAATATTTTGGAGGACCAAGAACCAAGAACCAAGAACACTTCAGTTGCTTTTCACCGCTACGACTCTGAGTTTAAAATGTAGCATGTTCTGACAATCCAATCTTCAAATCACTTTTGGTACGATGAACATTAACAGATCTTGGCTGATCCTTGAGAAGCATTAAATTGCTTTCCCTCATAACAAATGTTTTTCTTATCAGTTGAAGTCTGATCAGTAATGTAAGCAGCCGTGTGGAGAGTTTCCAATCAACTGTCTGCCCACCTCTCAGAATGAAATATCACTTCAGGGGATAGATCAGAATGTGGAATTGTAAACATCAACATTACCATTCCTTATCTTGTCTAAAAAATAAAATGATGTCAAGATTGTATTGTATTAGAAATGTGACTTTTGGTGGCCAATTTATTATTTAATTTTTGTATTTTATCAAAACATAGGACCTTATATGGGGTGTTGCCGAACACAATAATAGAACTAAACCCCGATTCTTTTTTGAAATAGGTTTGTGCATCTGCAAATAGGGAATTACGTCAACACAACGTGCCTATTTTTCAGTATGAGTTGTGCAGACAGTAGGTTGCAGTATAGAGGATCAGACTGACTGAGTTATGCAGGACTAATTTTCATCTTTTATCACATTCACAGAGTGAGCTCTTGGTTCTACAATGGGAAAAGCATAACTCATAAATGGTGCATAGCTGGTGATGGGTATGAATTTTCTGCTTGAGTTTACTAAATGATCAGTCATTAGCACGCAAGTTCAGCTTTTTTTTCATGTAGCTTAATGATAGAAATGAAAAATCTAGTCAAGGGGGGGGGGAGAGGTGGGGGGGGGGGTGAGGGAGGCATGTGGAAACAAAGATCTGCTTAAACATTTGACCAAATGCCATGTTTCTTTGCTGTGCCTATGTAATTTTGTGAAGGAACTGTAAACACATGGAAATTATGTAAAACTTAGAGGGGGTGTTTATGATGCATATCAACACTGCCTGAGTAATGGCATGGACCCAATGAAAGTGGGAAGGGTCCCACTTCCGTCTGAAGAAGGGTCTCGACCCGAAATGTCACCCATTCCTTCACACCAGAGATGCTGCCTGTCCCGCTGAATTACTCCAACACTTTGTATGTACTTTGGACCTACTGAAATTTAGGACAACAGATCATGGATGGATGCAATCTCAACTGGTCTCCACTCCGGTGGACCACTTGGATAATAAGAACATGTATGTCAGGCTGTTGTTCATCAACACCAGCTCAGTGTTCAATACCATCACCCCCTCCAAAATTATCATCATTGAAAGATACAGCATGGAAACAGATTCTTTGGACCACTGATTCTTTGGCCCAGGCCACAGGTTCTTTGGCCCAGGCCGACTATCCATATGAATTAAATATTATTCCACTTTCTCATCCACTCACCCACACACCAGGGCAATTTATAGTGGACAATTAACCTACAAATCTTTGGGATTTTAGAGTACATCAGAGCATTCAGAGGAAAGCCACTCGGTCAGAAAAAATATGCAAACTCCAAACAGACAGCACCCAAGATCAGAATGAAATCCAGGCCTCTGGTGCTGTGAGGCAGCAGTTCTACCAGCTGTGCCACCTGAAACAAGGAACTGGGTCTGGAGTAATCAGCGGGTCAGGCAGCATCTCTGGCGGACATGGATAAAGTCATAGAGTGATATAGTGTGCAAACAGGCCCTTTGGCCCAACTCGCCCATACCGCCCAACAATGTCCCAGTTACACTAGTCTCACTTGCTTGCGCTTGGTCCATATCTCTCCAAACCTGTCCCATCCATGTACCTGTCGAACTTTTTTCTTAAACGACGGGATAGTCCCAGCCTCAACTACCTCCACTGGCAGCTTGTTCCAGGTGATGTTTCAGGTTGGGTCGTGAGTCTGAAGAAGGATCCCGACCCAAAACATCACCTATCCACATTCTCCAGAGATGCTGCCTGACCCGCTGAGTTACTCCAGTACTTTATGATTTTTTTTGTAAACCATCATCTACGGTTCCCTGTGTCTGTATTTTGAAGCAGTTTGCATGATTGCTCAGATTTTTTGTCCAGAGACATGGTGTGCCAGAACAGTTGTTTCCTGATGCAAAGCAGGGGTCAATTCTGGAAGACTTGGGCAAAATGTTTCTGTGTGGCACTTCAGAGTAAGTTTTGAAAATGCATCGGTGCGTTGTGCATAATCACTTTATAGAAATGTACACCATGGATGACTTGGCAATTTTCTGAGCATGTACACCAGTCTAAAGAAACAGTTCAATATTAAGAATACTGCCCTGCATTTAGTCTAGAGATGCAGAGAGAAAACAGGCCCTTCGGCCCACCAAGTCCATACCAACCAGCAATCCCCACACATCACCACTATCCCACACAAACGCTAGGGATAATTTTCCAATTACACAAAGCCAATTAACCTACAAACCTGTATGTCCTTGGAGTCTGGGAAGCAACCACAAGCCTCGATGAATATACAGACACTGTGACATTCTATGTCAGCTTTTGCGAGGACAGTTGCATTCCCACTAAGACCCGGATCTGGTTCAACAACGACAAGCCCTGGTTCACAGCAGAACTCAGACAGCTCCATCAGTCAAAAGATGAGGCCTACAGGAGAGGGGATGCAGACCTCCACAGGCAGGCCAAGTACAAGCTGAGAAGAGGAATCGGAGCTGCCAAGGAAAGGTACTCTGAGAAGCTGAGGAGTAAGTTCTCAGCTAATGACCCCTCTTCAGTTTGGAAGGGTTTGCAAGAAATCACCAGGTACAAGAGGAAAACCCCCCGCTCCTTGGACAATTGTCAGCTGACCAACGACTTGAACGAGTTCTACTGCAGGTTCAAGAAACAGAATCATAACCCTGGGACCCCCCCCCCCCCCCCCATTACCACTTCACACCTACTCACAGCCTGACTCCAGTTGGCAAAGACTGGCCCTTCCCCCCCCCCCCCCCCCACCCTTCTGCAATCACCACTTCACACCTACTCACAGACTGACTCCAGTCTGCAAAGACTGGCCCTTCCCCCCCCCCCCCCCCTCTGTAATCACCACTTCACACCGACTTACAGCGTGACTCCAGTCTGCAAAGACTGGGCCCTCGTCCACTACCACCCCCTCCTTGCTGCCCAACATCAGTCTGGCCACTTCTCCATTTCCAACAATAGAAATTGAGTAGGTGGAGAGGCTATTCAGGAGAGAGAAAAGCCGGAAATCTCCAGGACCGGACAATATTTCCCCATCTACCCTCAAGCTCTATGCCGAACAACTGGCACTGGTCTGCACAGACATTTTCAACCGTCCCTGCAAACCTGTACTGTCCCTGCCTGCTTCAGTCTCCACTATTGTCCCTGTACCAAAAAGACAAGGATCACTGGCCTTAATGACTACAGGCCTGTCGCAATGACCTCTGTGGTCATGAAGACCTTTGAAAGACGTGCTGGCCCAACTGAAAAACATCACAAGCCCCCTCCTGGACCCCCTGTAGTTTGCATACCTATTGCACACCAATAGGTCGATGAAGGACCCAGTCAACCTAGGCCTGCACTTCATTCTCCAGCACCTAGACTGCAAGGGGACCTATGCAAGGATTTTGTTTGTGGACTTTAGCTCTGCATTTAACACCATTGTGCCAGAGCTACTACACTCCAAGTTCTCCCAGTTGACTGTGCCTAAACCCCTCTGTCAGTGGTTTATCAACTTCCTGACAGACAGGAAGCAGCATGTGAGGCTGGGAAAGCACATCTCGGACCCGCAGACCCTCAGTATAGGACCACCACAAGACTGCGTATTCTCCCCTCTCCTTTACTCTCTCTACACCAACGACTGAACCTCCACAGATTCCCCTGTCCGGCTTCTCAACCCTGATTGGACTGATCCAGGATGGGGAGGAATCTGCCTAGAGACACGAAGTGACACAGCTGGCGTCCTGATGCCATCGCGACAACCTGGAGCTCAATGCTCTTAAAAAAGTGGAACTGATTATAGACTTTAGGAGAGCTCCCCCTTCCCCTACCCCCACTCACCATCAACAACACCACAGTCACATCTATGGAGTCATTTAAGTTCCTTGGAACGATCATCTACAAGGACCTTAAATGGGGGGCAACCATCGACTCCACAGTCAAAAAGGCCCAACAGAGGATGTACTTCCTACGGCAGCTGAGGAAACACAATCTGCCACAGGCAATGATGTCCAATTCTAATAATAATAATAATAATAATAATAATAATAATATGCCTTTATTGTCATTGTACACAAGGTACAACGAAATTAGAAATGCTACAACTGATAACAGTTCGACAGTGCAGAGACAATTGCACAGACATACGAACCAACACAACAAATGCCGGTATCATATAAAAAACGATTTAAAATCCTAATAAATAATGAGTGGGTTAAACACTTAAAAATTCTTTTTAAAAAGTTTCTTTTTTGAAAATGATAGTAGCCGAATCATGTGCTTCTGTTCACTGTTCTTATACTGCCATTGTTGAGTCCGTCCTCACCTTCTCTATCATGGCCTGGTTTGGCTCAGCCACCAAGCACGACATCCAGAGGCTGCAACGGATCGTTCGATCAGCTGAGAAGGTTGTTGGCTGCAACCCTCCCCCCATTGCCGAACTGTACACTGCAAGGGCCAGGAAGCGAGCGGGCAAGATCACCTCTGGCCCCTCTCACCCTGGCCACAAACACTGAAGTACTTCCCTCTGGAAGGCGACTCCGGACTGTCAAAGCAGCCACAGCCAGACATAAAAACAGTTTTTTTCCCATGAGTAGAAGCTCTACTCAATAACCAAAAGTCTGTAATCTCTTTTTGCTCTGGTTTATTTCACTCGCATGTTTAAAGCATAATGATGTATTCTTAATGATTTATGCTTATTCTTAATTGTTTACTGTATGGTTGTGTTGTTATTTGCGAGCGGAGTACCAAGGCACATTCCTTGTATGTGTACATACTTGGCCAATAAACTTATTCATTCATTCACTCACTCATGTTTCATGGAAATCGATGGAGATAGCCAATAATAAATTGAAAGCAACATTCAAAGATAAAGTTACATATGAATCTACTATATGACCCATCAGGTGTACATTCAAAAAATGAAAATGGATGAAAGAATACTTAAATATCTCCAGCCTTCAACCAGGAAGACTCTACAACAGCCAATCAATACAAAAGTGAGGATGCTGAACTAAACACTCATTGTGTTCTGGTTCTGTAAACCACATTATAACTTTTGTGATCGTAAATAGGTGGGTTCTGTTCCTATGGTTAATAATGTATATGTTCTGTATGCCATACAGAATCTGAGTTTTCAGATAATGTACTTAGTTACATTAAGTACAAGTACTATAAATAAGGTGATGTATTTGCACATGTTAAATATTTAAATTACCGAAACAAAACCGTTCACATGTTGTGTTAGTTGCTCTGGGTTCCATTGCCACAAATCACAGCTGAACAGATGGTGCCTTACTGAGATTCTCCTGCTGGAACTATAACAATGAATATTAAACATACATATTTTCATCAAGAGCACTTAACAATCCTAATTTAATTGGGAGCAAAGGAAGAATTGGGAAGCAAGGCATCATTTTCATCACAATGGCACAAGAACAATATTGTTATCTTTTTGTTCTATATGCTTGGCAGCAAATGAAGAATGGTTAGATAAACACTCTTCTCTTGAGAATAGTGGCCTTTCACAATGAAACTGTAAATGAAAATGTTGTTTAACAATAGACTGGGGAAGATAAAATGAAAGGAAGGCAGGTTGCTGATCTGCATTGCTTGATCATTTAAGTGTGTAGGAATATATCATTGATATTTTAACATTCACAGCAATTCTCAATATTGCAATTTGGAAGACACTGTAGCAACCAATGATTACCATGATGACCACTTGAACAGATTACTCGAACTCTAATTGCTCCACAGAATCTTCTAAACCTTTCTTCAAGTAGTTCTTCTGCACCGCAACCTGTTAGAGATTTAATTATCTTTTAGAATGTTTTCAATTAAAATGTAAAGAATAGGTTCATGACTTTTGTAACTAACAAAAAGATTTATTGTCATATCTTTTTTTTGGCAATCTCTGTTGTAACTTTAACGTAGAGTCACTTGCCCGTATGTTGGGTCAGTAGAAAAAATTATACATACTTAATCACCTCTTATTTTCTCTATTTATTCCTTAGTTCACCTCAGGTATCCATTTGTACTGGGTCCAGAGACAATCTGAATTTCAGACCATTCCTCAGCTCATGCAAATAAGCTTCTCTGCTGAATAGCAAGAGATGCAATGTTTGGTGAAAGAGCCAGTTCACCACAAGGGAATACAACCTATTTTGACATTCAGATTAGAAACAAATTTGACTTCAAAAGACTCCGTGGTAGAATTTTGTCTGTATTTGAGGCAAGGGTATGCAACCTAAACAGAAAGCACACGGCTGACCCAAAATATGACTGTAGGCTCATAGAATCAAAGAGTCATGGATACATATAACACAGAAAGAAGCCCTTCAGCTTATCAATTCCATGCTGACTATCAAGGGCTCATTTATACCATTTCTATTAGTTATAGAGTCATACTACACAGAAGCAGGCCCTTTGGCACAACTCATCCATACCGACCAAAATGCCACATCTAACCAAGTCTCATTTCCCCGTGTTTGGCCCATATCTCTCTAACACTTCCATATCCATGTACCTGTCCAATGTATTTTAGATGCTGTTATAGTATCTGTAACAACTACCTCCATTGGCAGTTTGATTCATAGTGCCACCATCCTTTGAGTGAAAATGTTGCCTCAAAGGTTCCTATTAAATATTGCCTCTCTCACAAACCTATGTGCTCTGGTTCTTGATTCCCTTATCCTGGGTAAAAGGCTCTGTGGAATCACCCTATCTTTAGCCCTCATGATTTTATATTTCTCCATAAGATCACCCCTCAGCTTCCTGCGCTCCAAGGAATAAACTCCTGGATCACCCCACATTCCTACTACCTTCCCCAGGTTCAACCATTTACCCATGCAATTAATGGTGGCCAATTAACCTGCCATCACTCTCATCTTTGGGGTGTGGGAGGAAACTGCAGCACCCAGAGGAAACCAATGCAGTCACAGGGAGAACAAGTAAACTTCACAAAGACAGAACCGGAAGTCAGGATTGAACTTGGGTGGCTGGAACAGCAAGGCTGCAGCTCTGCTAACTGTATTATAGGAATATATACAGTTTTGCACACCTATTATAGGAATGTGGGCGAGGTCCCAGTATTTTTCATACATCCATTGACAAATGTTTATTTAAGAACATGAAATAAACATTCAAGCATTCATCTCATTAAAAGCAGGTTTGAGGTGGGGGTTGTGTGCTGAAAATGGTGGGAGGAAATGATCGTGAGCAAGAGCAGCTAGAAAGTGTTGTGGCTGCAAATGGCTCCATGGCTCCCTATTCAAAATAGACGTTAAGCCACTCCATGGCATGGGGCTTAATCCCTGCTCTAGGCAGAAGATACCTTCAAATAGTTATCAGGTTATCATAGATCATGGAACAGTCCTGCAAAAATGGTCATATGTTACAGTGTTGAAAGTGAAATGCTTTCATAATTTTTGCTGAACTTAAGGCAAAATACATTTATGAATTGTAATTGCCTGGAAATCAGATAGAAAAATGACCGATGTTTATTTACCGTCCAAAGTTTAAATTCCTTTCAACATACTGTATGTAGCCATATGTAACCTCCTAACTTTGAAATTTGCAACAATGATAGAATGTAGTAAAGAAAAAGTAACTCAAAAAAGAATGCAGAGACACAAAAATTCAATGGTCAGAAATAGATATACTTATGAGACTAATATAAATATGTTTCTGCAAGACATCTTGCAAAAATGTATGTCTGCATGTCAAATTAATCTCACTTGAAGAAAACATGTTTAAATATAAAGTTGCACAAGCTGTTTACTCCTAATTATGTGCATAAATATTAGCTGAAGAGAACAAGCAATTGATTTTGCCAAAAAATATCTCTGTTATGCCTCTTTTAAGTTTCATCACAGACTGTAATGCATACCATGAGGTTTCGTCTCTCCCAATTCTGGTGGAGACATCTGAGGCGTAAAAGGTCTGACATCAGTGGTGGGGAAGATGCTGGAGTCAATTATAAAAGACGAAATTGCTGAGCATTTGGATAGCAGTAACAGGATCATTCAAGATTCAAGATTCAAGATTCAAGATAGCTTTATTGTCATCCAAATTGGACGAAATTCAGTCACCCACAGTCCAACAACAAAAGCATCAAAATAGGCATTAAAATTACACAACCCCCAAAACACACAAAAGAAACACCCATCAAGAAAACATCCATCACAGTGAGTCTCCTCCAGTCCTCTCCTCACTGTGATGGAAGGCCATTCCGAGTCAGCATGGATTTACGAAGGGGAAATCATGCTTGACAAATCTACTGGAATGTTTTAAGGATGTAACTAGGAAAATTGACAGGGGAGAGTCAGTGGATGTGGTGTACCTCGACTTTCAGAAAGCCTTTGACAAGGTCCCACATAGGAGATTAGTGGGCAAAATTAGAGCACATGGTATTGGGGGTAGGGTACTGACATGGATAGAAAATTGGTTGACAGACAGAAAGCAAAGAGTGGGGATAAATGGGTCCCTTTCGGAATGGCAGGCAGTGACCAGTGGGGTACCGCAAGGTTCGGTGCTGGGACCCCAGCTATTTACGATCTACATTAATGACTTAGATGAAGGGATTAAAAGTACCATTAGCAAATTTGCAGATGATACTAAGCTGGGGGGTAGTGTGAATTGTGAGGAAGATGCAATAAGGCTGCAGGGTGACTTGGACAGGTTGTGTGAATGGGCGGATACATGGCAGATGCAGCTTAATGTAGATAAGTGTGAGGTTATTCACTTTGGAAGTAAGAATAGAAAGGCAGATTATTATCTGAATGGTGTCAAGTTAAGAAGTGGGGATGTTCAACGAGATCTGGGTGTCCTAGTGCATCAGTCACTGAAAGGAAGCATGCAGGTACAGCAGGCAGTGAAGAAAACCAATGGAATGTTAGCCTTCGTAACAAGAGGAGTTGAGTATAGGAGCAAAGAGGTCCTTCTACAGTTGTACCGGGCCCTGGTGAGACCGCACCTGGAGTACTGTGTGCAGTTTTGGTCTCCAAATTTGAGGAAGGATATTCTTGCTATTGAGGGCGTGCAGCGTAGGTTCACTAGGTTAATTCCCGGAATGGCGGGACTGTCGTATGTTGAAAGGCTGGAGCAATTAGGCTTGTATACACTGGAATTTAGAAGGATGAGGGGGGATCTTATTGAAACATATAAGATAATTAGGGGATTGGACACATTAGAGGCAGGAAACATGTTCCCAATGTTGGGGGAGTCCAGAACAAGGGGCCACAGTTTAAGAATAAGGGGTAGGCCATTTGGAACGGAGATGAGGAAGAACTTTTTCAGTCAGAGAGTGGTGAAGTTGTGGAATTCTCTGCCTCAGAAGGCAGTGGAGGCCAGTTCGTTGGATGCTTTCAAGAGAGAGCTGGATAGAGCTCTTAAGGATAGCGGAGTGAGGGGGTATGGGGAGAAGGCAGGAACGGGGTACTGATTGAGAGTGATCAGCCATGATCGCATTGAATGGCGGTGCTGGCTCGAAGGGCTGAATGGCCTACTCCTGCACCTATTGTCTATTGTCTATTATATACCATCAAATGAAGTCACCAACATGAACACCAAGGTGCAATGCCAAGTTCAATAGCATGAGAAGAAAACAATTGTTCTCTTTCAAAGTGAAATTGAAATAAAATATGTTAAGATTTGTGTAAGAAAGTGAATAGGATAAAGATATCCTCTACATTTGCCATCTTATTTTTTACTCTCCAAAAGGCATTGATTGCTATTGATTCTAAGGACATTTTGCAGTCCGCGACTACTTTGTTAAGCAGGTATTTGTAAACCTGGAGAGTGAGACTTGGCTGTAGATTTCATCACAGTTGAACCCAATCTAACTTTATTCTATAAGAAAATAACTGCAGATGCAGGTACTAATCGATTTATTCACAAAATGCTGGAGTAACTCAGCAGGTCAGGCAGCATCTCGGGAGAGAAGGAATGGGTGACGTTTCAGGTCGAGACCCTTCTTCAGACTGAAGAAGGGTCTCGACCCGAAACGTCACCCATTCCTTCTCTCTCGAGATGCTGCCTGACCTGCTGAGTTACTCCAGCATTTTGTGAATAAACTAACTTTATTCTATGTTCACTTTCTGATGGGGTGAGTCATTAAACATGATTCAGAAATAACTGTTGATGATTCTTTGCCTCAGCAATTCATTGAGGCAATTAAGAAAATAATTTAAGAAAATAAACAACATCATATAAAGTAAAACATAACTAAAAGTAACATCTTTTGGCCCCCTTATTGATTCTTGGTAGCCAGCTGATTGCTCATATTCGCAGAACCGGTAACAGATGGCTAGTTTTTATTGTAAATTATCCTAGGATTTCATAATTTTTCCATGTTGTGCAACAACAATATGGGCAACTGCAGAAAGCCGTACCGTTAGTTTTACACAGAAAGCCTTCAAAGACCAAAACACAATGCCCTTGAATCATGGGACCTAATGGGAGCATGACCACCACCGATTTTCCAGCACCCTTGTTGCAGAGCCTTGCTGGATTATCCGTTTTGCCGGACCAGAAAAGGTCACATAATAATGATCCAACAAAATAGCTCTGACCCACTAATTATATGCCTTGTGTGTCTCTTAAGCACCATGGACTGCTAGAAACTTTAAACAGATATTAAATATAAATTAAATATTTAAACGGGATGCTGGTTAGTGAGTTGCCCGATGTCAGAATGGCAGCTGCCCATGGGGCCAGGACTGCCGCTTTGACCAGCAGGACTACTGGGCTGACTCCCGAGATTTGCCGAATCAGCCGCAAATGTGCTAACCAAGGAACTGAAATGACATCCTGTAGCACTGTGGTTTAGAACAGCGGTCTCCAAACTATGGCCCGCGGGCCACATCCGGCTCACCACGAGATTTTATCCGGCCAGCAGAAAGCTCTTAGGCGGTGGCACTGGAGGCAGAAGCTGCCGGCGAAGATTCACCGGAGAGCAGATCGCCACCGACCCAGAGCCGGGACAAGGCGAGAGATCGCAGAGCCCCCTCGCAAACAACCAACTCAATGAAACTTCCCTCCTCGCGCCACCTCCCGCCGCTCACCCCGGGGATGCGGGGCTTCTGAACAACAACTGCACTGTGTTTGTTCTTATTTTGCTGCGTTTGAGGGAGATGGGGCCGGGGAACAGAGTGGAGCAGCGACGCAGATCTCGCTGGCTCTTGGAGAGAGGGAGACGGGAAAGAGAGAAAGACAGGGAGGGAGCAGCCTCCGCAAGTGGCGGCACTCCTTCACCGACCCTGTGACACCCTCCCCCTCACCCGCTTTTTTTTTTTTTCCTCTCTTTTTTTCCTCTCTCTCTCTCTCTCTCTCTCTCTCTCTCTCTCTCTCTCTCTCTCTCTCTCTCTCTCTCTCTCTCTCTCTCTCTCTCTCTCTCTCTCTCTCTCTCTCTCTCTCTCTCTCTCTCTCTCTCTCTCTCTCTCTCTCTCTCTCTCTCTCTCTCTCTCTCTCTCTCTCTCTCTCTCTCTCTCTCTCTCTCTCTCTCTCTCTCTCCTGGTTGAGTGAAAAGAGATTTTGGGAAAGTTTCCTCTCTTTTTGAGAAAAACTTTGCTTAGTAATTCTGATGCTCTCGTGAAATTCAGCCTCACTGAATGAAATTCAAGGTGTGTCATCAGGAAATAAAGTGGAAGATTTACAGCAAACAAAATTATATCTTCAGCGAGTAGGCGGCCTATTTCTGAAATACCACTTAAAATCAGGATATTTAGCAGAGATTGAGAAAAGCTACTTACAAAAACAATTTCTGGTGTATGTTTTGAGACACTTATTCAGAGCAATTTTAATATTTGATAGTGGTATAAAACAAGTAAAGTTGATTCAACCATTGTCAAGCATTCCTCCCAGTAGAAATGTGCAACAAATTGTTAGTAACCATCTTAAAGTATTACCAAAGACAAAATTGATGGAATTGCATTCTGAAGTCCAAAGGAAGTCCACAGACAAACTCACTTAATAAAAGTCACTTAACCAAGCAGATGAGAAAGCTGTTCAAGTGATATTGCAAGGTGTGAAAGAATGAAACTTGGAAGTTGCTCATTATTCCCTGCACTTTTCTTTCTCTTTTAAACCATCGTGGAACATTGTTTCATTTTTCATATGTGTATGATCCATAAAAAATATTAATTACTATAATATTATCTTCATTAATAAACTGTGGCTCAGCAGTTAGCACTGCTACCTCACAGCTCCATAAGCCTGGGGTTGATCGAGTCATGGGATTCTGTCTGCCTGGAGTTTGCATGTTCTTCCTGTGACTGTGTGGGATTCCTCTGGGTGCTCCACTTTCTCAACCTGCCAAAGGCATGATGGTTAACACACTAATAGGCCACAATAAATTGCTCCTGGTATGGGGGGGGGGGGGGCAGGAGAACTGGAGTGTTGGTTCGTGGAGTTGATGGGAACGTGAAGGGGAAATGTAAATGGGTGGATGGGTTCTTCATGGTTAGCATGAATATGGTTGGCCAGACAACTGATAGACATCCTCTTACTTGGTACTGAAGCCTGAAGCCCCACACCACCAGGTTCAGGAATGGCTATTTTCTCACAACATTACAAGCCTAATTCTACTTCACAAGAGTAACACTACAGACTACCTCTTGCATAGTCTTTTTCTTTTAACTATTTTGACAAATTTATGTATAATTTCTGTTCTTGTGTGTTGTCTATGTGCCTGTGATGCTGCAGCAAGCAAGATTTTCATTGTCCCTGTACCTGCAGTTCACCTCCCGCCACAACAATTCCATGGACGATGCCATCTCCCTGGCCCTACACATCCCTGGAACACCTGGAGAAGAGAGACATCTATGTCCGACTTCTATTCATAAACTACAGCTCTGTTTTTAATACCATTATCCTATCTAAGCTCATCACCAAACTCGTGGAACTGGGAGTCAGCACTCAGCTCTGCAAAAGGATCATAAGGTCACACAGCGTGGAAATAGGCCCTTCAGCCCAATTCGTCCATGTTGACTAAGAAGCCCCATCTAAGCTAGTCCCATGTAGACCATATCTCTCCAAGCTTTTCCTATTCATAAAACTTTCCAAATGTCTTTCAAATGTTGTTATTGCAGCTGCCTCAACTATTTCCTCTGGCAGCTCATTCCATATACCCCCCACCCTCTGTGTGAAAATGTTGCTCCTCAGTTTCCTGTTAAATCTTTCCCCTCGTCTAAAACCTACGCACTCTAGGTTTTGATTCCCCTACCTTGGGAACACTCTGTGCATTCACCCAATCTACTCCCTCGTGATTTTCTATACTTCTCTAAGATTATCCCTCAGCCTCCTGAACTCCAAGAAATAAAGTCCTAACCTGGCCAACCACTCAGATAGCTCAGGCCCTCGGGTCCTGGCAACATCCTCTTAAATCTGCATCCTTTCCAATGTTCCTAAAGCAGGATGACCAAAACTGAACACATTAATTCAAATGAAGCCTCACCAATGTCTTGTGCAACTATAACATAATGTCCCAACTTCTGTGCTCAATTCCCTGATTGATACAGCCAGCATAACACATTCTATGTCTTTCTACTTGTGAGGCCACTTTCAGGGATCTATGTACTTGTATTCCTGGAATTTTCTGCTCTACAACAGTCCACAGGGCCCTTCCCATTCACTGTAAAGTTCGTGCCCTAGTTTGACTTCTCTCACTTATTTGAATTAGCCATACCTCGGTTCACTTACCCAACTGATCAAGATCCCAATGTAATTCTTGATAATCATCTTCACTGTCTACGAAACTTTCCTATGCAACCGCAGGAGATGTAACACCTGTCCCTTTGCCTCCCCCCTCGACTCCATCCAAGGACCCAAATGGTCTTTCCAGGTGAGGCAGAGGTTCACCTGCACCTCTTCCAACCTCATCTATTGTATCCGCTGTTCCAGATGTCAACTTATCTACATCGGCGAGACCAAACGCAGGCTCGGCGATTGTTACGCTCAACACCTTCGCTCAGTCTGCCTTAACCAACCTGATCTCCCGGTGGCTCAGCACTTCAACCCCCCCTCCCACTCCCAGTCTGACCTTTCTGTCATGGGCCTCCTCCATTGTCATAGTGAGGCCCACCGCAAATTGGAGGAACAGCACCTCATAAAACGCTCGGGCAGCTTACACACCAGCGGTATGAACATTGATTTCTCCAACTTCAGTTAGCTCCTCTGTTCCTCTCTTTCCCCTCCCCCTTCCCAGTTCTCCCACTGTCTTCCTGTCTCCAACTACATCCTTTCTTTGTCCCGCCCCTCCCCTGACATCAGTCTGAAGAAGGGTCTCGACCTGAAACGTCACCCATTCCATCTCTCCTGAGATGCTGCCTGACCCGTTGAGTTACTCCAGCATTTTGTGATACCTTCGATTTGTACCAGCATCTGCAGTTATTTTCCTTCACTGTCTACGATACCATCTATTTTAGTGTATCTGCAAACATACCAAACATGCCTTGTACAATATATTCTCATACAAATCACTGACAGATGGCAACAACAATGGGCCCAGCACCAATCTCTGAGGCACACCATTAGTCACAAGTCTCCAGTCTGAAAAGCAACATTCCACCACCAGTAGTGTAGGAAAATAACTGCAGATGCTGGTACAAATCGAAGGTATCACAAAATGCTGGAGTAACTCAGCATATCAGGCAGCATCTAGGAGAGAGGGAATGGGTGACGTTTCAGGTCGAGAACCTTCTTCAGACCCCTAGATGCTGCCTGACCTGCTAAGTCACTCTAGCATTTTGTGATACCTTCCACCACCAGTATCTCTTAGGAATAAACCAACATGTGCAGTTCCTTGCTACACATTCTACCACTAGCCTCAGCTTCCTGCCTGAAGCCTATTCCGCATCCAGCTAGCTAGCTCTCCCTGGATCCCGTGTGATCTAATCTTCTAAAACAGCCAACCCTGCAGAAACTTATCAAAGGACCTTGCTGCAATCCATTCAGACAATGTCTTGGGCTGTGGTTTCGTTAACCTTCATGGTTTATTCTTCAAATACTCAAATTCATGAGACATGATCTCCCACATACAAAACCATGCTATTAGAGTCATAGAGACTTACAGCATGGAAACAGGCCCTTCGGCTCATCTTACCAACACCGGCCAACATGCCCCATCTACACCAGTCCCACCTGCCTACGTTTGGTTCATATCTCTCTAAACCTGTCTTAACCATGTACCTGTTTCTTAAATGTTGTAATACTACCTGCTCCAACTACGTCCTCTGGCAGCTCTTTCCATACACCCACCACCATTTGTGTGAAAAAGTTATCCCTATTAAATCTTTCTCCCCTCACCATAAACCTATGTCCTAATCATGTCCAAACTTATTGCCGTAATCAATCTGTCTATCCAAATACAGTATATCGTATCCCTCAGAATCCTCTCTTATGACTTTCCTACCACAGATGTTAGACATACAAGTCTATAGTTCCCAGCTTTTATCATGCAGCTCTTCTTAAATAAAGGCACAGCATTAGCCACCATCCAGTATGCAATAGAGGCACATCAGCTATTCTTCAGTCTTCTGAAGGACAGTAGGAAATCACCTTCTTTAAGCCAAGTAACATGTCCATTGATGGGGGCAAGTAAGGTGGTTCTTTATTTTGCATTTTTATGTGAAGGTATGATTGACTGAAATGAAATAGTGCAATTATAACTGTTGATTTGCATACAGATTTTATTCTGGGAGAAAGCAATTGTTCATCTTATATCAAGTTTCATTTACCTAGTGACGCATAAGCACATAAGGGATATTTGTGAACGATATAAATATCAGTCATGGCAACAAGTAATACCCTCAATTGCGTTATTATTCAAGTAGATATAGTGCAGAGTAAATCATCTTCCAGGAAAATAAGATGCTTGAATAGACAGATGAAATTATGCTACTGAACATAAACAATATTTACAGCCAACTGAAATTTATCTATGGCTGAAATTTGAAAGTTAATGATTGTGCAAGAGGACATGTATCTCCAACATGGATGACCGTATAGACCAGATAGACTGTCGATGTATTCCATCATCTGCTGAAGAAAAAATGTAAAAATAACTCATCTCCAAACTCTGTGACCCAGGGCTCAGCATCCTCCTTTGCAGCTGGACCCATAGATCACACTCAGTTAGGATAGGCAACAAAATATCCTCCACGATAATTCTCAACCTAGTGCCCCACTAGGATGCTCCTCAGCCTTTTACTATACACCCTATACACTCAGAAACTGCGTAGCAAAAGTCTGTTGTTAACTCCATTCACACGTTTGCAGATAACACCGCCGTAGAGGGTCTAATGATGTGATGGAGTACGGGAAGGAGATAGAGGGCTTTGCAGCATATTAAAACAAAAACCTCTTCCTCAATGTCAGCAAAATGAAGGAGCTGCTCATTAACTTTCAGAAACTTTGAGTGGCACAGTGGCGCAGTGGTAGAGATGCTGTCTTACAGTGTCAGTGAACCGGGTTCGATCCTGATTGTGGGTGCTGTCTGAACAGAGTTTTGCGTTCCTGTGCCCCTGAGGGTTTTTCTCTGGGTGTTCCGGAGTCCTCCCACATTCCAAAGATGAGCAGGTTTGTAGGTTAATTGGCTTCTGTAAAGCGTCTAGGATAGAACTAATGTATGGGTGATCGGTGTGGACTTGGCAAGCCAAAGGGCCTCTTTCCACGCTGTAACTCTAAAGAAAATAAACAGGGTGAGTACACGACTCAATTTGTTTCATTGGCATTGGTATGTAGGTTAATTGGCTGGGTAAATGTAAAATGTAAATGTAAAAATTGTCCCTAGTGGGTGTAGGATAGTGTTAATGTACGGGGATCGCTGGGCGGCACGGACTTGGTGGGCCGAAAAGGCCTGTTTCCGGCTGTATATATATGATATGATATGATATGATATGAAGAGAAGATTATCATGAGCTTAAAGTTCCTAGGTGTAAATATCAATGATTTGTCCTGATCCAACCATGTTGCTGTTATGAGCAAGAAAAAATATCAATACCTCTACTTCCTCAGAACACTAAGGAAATTTAGCATGTCCCCAATGACTTGCCAATTTCTACAGATGCACCACAGCTTGGTAATGGCAACTCATGTGCCCCAGACTGTGATCATTATCTCTTCTCCCCTCTTCCGTCAGACAGAAGATACAAAAGCTTGAAAGAACGTACTATCAGATTCAAGAACAGCTTTTTACCCATAACAGACATTTTCAGTAACAGACATTTCAAATGCTAAAGATATATTCCTGGTCTCCCAATTTACATTGTTGCGGCTTGTGCACTTAAAAAAAAAATCTGCACTTTCTCTGTAGCTCTATCATTGTACTCTGTAAACTGTTTCCTTTCTCTTTTGCACAACGTGTTGTTCTCAAGTATGGTATGTTTTTCCTGAATAGTATGCAAAACAAAGTTTTTCACTATATATGAGTGCATGTGACAATACCCAGTTCCTAACCTTTTTATGGCTTCAATCCATCATGGAAACATTCACATTATTAATGCCCATTGTAGCATCCCAAGAAACAACCACATCATCTCTGTCTTCTCTGTAGAGTGGGTGGAATGTTATTTGCTCTATGTGGTGGAGAGGATTTTATAATTATACATCCATGATGCTTCACATCACCTATTGTGCACCACACCTAATCTGGAGTACATTTAGAGCACTTTATCACAATCTGTAGCTGTATGATGATTGAGCAGTTATTCCAAATTAAGACATAGCCTGGATTAAATCAATTCTCCTGGAAGATAAATTCAACCAGGACTCATCAGTATTCTGAGGAAAAAGCATTACCTATCTATGCAGGATGAGAAAATATTGAAGCTTGTCTGTCATTCTTATCTCAGTTAAGTAGCATGCTGCCACTCAGATGAGCGTCCATTCACTTTGATGATGTGTTGTCAGCATTATGGTTGGAAAAGCTAGACATTATTTTTTTGGTTCATGCGAATAATAGCCATTTGAATGACACAAACCATCAGATTTTCCTCTGAGTCACTGGACTAGAGGGTGTGAACTATTGGGAGAGGTTGAGTAGGCTGGGTCTCTATTCCATGGAGCGCAGGAGGATAAGGGTTGATCTTACAGAGGTGTATAAGATCATGAGAGGAATAGATTGGGTAGATGCACAGTCTTTTACCCGGAGTAGGGTAATTAAGGACCAGAGGATATAGGTTCAAGGTGAAGATGAAAAGATTTAATAGGAATCCGAGGGGTAACTTTTTCACACAAAGGGTGGTGGGTGTATGGAATAAGCTGCCAGAGGAGGTAGTTGATGCTGGGACTATCCCATTGTTTAGGTTTGGAGGGATATGGACCAAGCGCAGGCAGGTGGGACTAGTGTAGCTGGGACATTGTTGGCCGGTGTGGGCATGTTGGGCCGAAGGGCCTGTTTCCCCACTGTATCACTCTATAAGCAGAATAATTTCAGTCTTTTTGGAACTTCTACAGAATTACAGATCTGACAGAAAGGGTCTGAAGAAGGGTCTCGACCCGAAACATCACCCATTCCTTCTCTCCAGAGATGCTGCCTGTCATGCTGAGTTACTCCATCATTTAGTGTCTACCTTTGATTTAAACCAGCATCTGCAGTTCTTTCCTATACAGAAAAGGGGGAAATTGTGGGGTAAAACATGGTCAGCAGACATCATGATTTACTTTAATGTATCCAAGGATAGCTGTATAAGAGCTAGCATAGTTTGAGACCCATATCGCATGGGAAAGGTTTATTCATAACTTTACTGAATAGATTGAAATGAAATACGCATTCTATGTTAATCCAGATTTCTATCTTCAGGTATAGGCTATTGAAAGTCTGAATTCCACCTTCAAGGTATTTATATATATCTGAGTAATTCTGAACTCTAGCATCTTTATATCGGACGAACTTGCAGCATGCAGTTAATCTGTAATTTTACTGATTTTTTTTGGTGAATCATTCAGACTTTTCACTCCTGGTTCCATCAGTCCAAAAATAAACTCAATGGCTTACTATATAAAATTATAGACAGGACTGCAGTCGATATTTCTACTTGAGAACTTACTACAAGGGAAACATAAGTTACATTTATCTCTCATCTCCCTCAGCACCCTCTTTGAATAATGTTCTCCCGTGTTAATATTAGCATTGAATAAATTGTGGCTGTGGAAATGAGTCAGTACATCGAAAATTTGTCATGGGGTACTATGTTTTCATTATGGAAATATGATCATGCAATTGGCTAGGGAAATACCATTTATCATATTGTGAAAGATCAAACATCATTATATTTTTATTTCAGGTAACGCTTAACTTCTGCAATCCCTCACTTTCTCTCCCTCAAATCCACCTCCGATCCTTCCATTCTCGTTTCCCCACATTCCCGCTGCAGGCCCCATCACCCATTTTCAACCCCCCACCCCCCTCCCCTCCTGGTTCCATGTATCAACCAGCCAAACACCACCCATTGAATTTAACAACCCCAACTGGTTCCCTTTATCAGGTTCCTTACTTATCAGATTCCAGCACTGGTATACTTTGTGTCCCTGTTTATCACTCTCCAGCATCAGTCTGCACCTTTATATTTCCCTCCCCCTTCCCCCACCACTCAAAACCTGGCTCCACCTGTGTCTTTTTATTCCCCTTGTCTCCTTCTACATATCACCCACTAGCCTCTGTCACCCAACTCCAACCCCCTCCTCCACCCGACTCCTGCCTATCCTTCTTCATCCCTCCTCCCAACTCACAATTCCTCCTCCCCTCTTTATTCCCTCTTTATACCCCCCCCCCCTCTTTATACCCCTCCTCCCAACTCACAATTCCTCCTTCCCTCTCCTCTGTCGGTCCTAATGCAGGGTCTCTACCCAAAACGTTGACAATTCCTTTCCCTCCACTTATGCTGCTGACTTCTTCCGGCCTTTTGTTTTTTACTCCAGATTCTGGCATCTAGTCTCTCGTGCCTCCAAGAACAAATATCAAGCATTCTTTACTCATGTCTCAAGCAGATCCTTCATATAAAAAAATGGGTTTAACATCTGCTTAAACTCTCCTCTCAAACTATGCTAGCTCTGATTTAGCTATCCTTGGATGCATTAAAGAACAGCAAGTCCAAGAGACTGATTGCACAGAGAAGATAAGTAACACACGACCCCAGGAAAGTTGGTGGAAGTAGATAAAATAGCAATGATTTAGACACGCATATCGTCAATCGGGGAATGTAGGGATATAAACCTGTTGCAGGCACATGTGATTAGTTTAATAAGGCATGCAGTCAACAGAACATCGTGAACCAAAGGGCCTGTCCCTGTGCTGTACTGTTCTCTGTTCTATATCTGAAAATTAGCCCTCCTGCTCCTCCCTCCTGAGATTTAGGTACTTTCCCGATAACCAAATGCTCCCACCAATTTAGAAACATAGAAAATAGGTGCAGGAGTAGGCCATTTGGCCCTTCGGCCATCCAATATGATCATGGCTGATCATCCAGAATCAGTACCCTGTTCCTGCTTTCTCCCCATATCCCTTGATTCTGTTAGCCCTAAGAGCTATATCTAACTCCCTCTTGGTGAATTGGCCCCCACTGCCTACTGTGGCAGAGAATTCCACAGATTCACAACACTCTGGCTGAAAAAGGTTTTTCCTCATCTCATTCCTAAATGGCATATCCCTTATTCTTAAAATGTGACCCCTGGTTCTGGACTCCCCCAACATGGGGAAAATTATTCCTGCATCTAGCCTGTCCAATCCCTTCAGAATTTTATATATAAGATTTCTCCTGTTGCCCACCACTTTACTACCTTTGTTTCCAACCCCACCTCCAGCACATTCTCTGAATGGACCCATCTTGACCCCAATTCCCGACAACAATTAATTGAGATCCTTACACCAATGAAGTTCAGACATGTCACTCTCTTCAATGATGGGATCTTTATAATTCACCTAGCACAGTGAAATAAGTCCTCGTCCAGTTTCTGAAGAGCCTTAGACTTTACCATTTCTACTTATCAAATAAAGCTCTCCCTATATCCACAACCTCCAACCTCAGCCCCGTTCAACAAAACCAATTTGATCCAATTTGTAAATCAATAACAGGAAGAAACAAATCCATCCATAATCAGCATCTAAATGTACAACAACCTGGAGAATTCAGGAAAAAAATTGACCTATAGCATAACTGCAACAAAAAATTACAAAATTGCTCACAGTTTACAAACTTGAATTATTTATCTACCTGTAAGCTGCAAAATAGGTAACTGAAAGAGTATGCTTCTCGTGATTTTAACAGCAAATTCACTCAATATTCATTCATTTTTGACACTGGTTTAGAATATGCAATAAAGCAGAGTTCACAACAGAGCTCAATGCTGAAGTGTCTATGTCTGCAATTTGAATAGACACATTAATCTGCTCAATACAAATTAGTTAATCTCACCATTAAAATAATGGATACAGAAATAATTGAATTGTTTGTCTATCGTTGCTACTAATATGAAGTCAGTATTGTCACCAATAGTCATGTGGTACTACCAACAATAATATCAACAAGAGCAGTCTTATAACGATCATTTTCAACATTACTGCTGGCGTTATTGTAATAGTTTGCTATCAGTACGGATACATCAAGCACATAATTGCCGCAACTAACATCGCATCGTCTCAATGGTTATTAGAGGTTGCCAATAGTAATGAAACAATATAAAAATGCTGTTTAATCAGTTTGTCTGAATGTAGAAACATTCTTTGGAATTACATCTACTAAAAGAAAATCTTTCCCACATATTTTCAAACATTTAGTTTGGCTTAGTGACACAGAGTGGAAACAGATCCTTTGGCTCATCAAGTCCACGTCAACCATTCACACTAGTCTCCTTGTCTCCTTCTACCTATCACCCACTAGCCTCACTAGTTGTGTTTTCCCACTTTCTCATCCACTCTGCACACTCCACACAGACAGCATCAGAGGTGAGGATTGAACCCGAGTCTCTGGCGCTGTGAGGCAGCTTCTCTGCCTGCTCCGACATTGTGTTGCCCAAGAACTATTCAGCTGATATTCAGTGCTCACATGGTCTGTTGAATCTAAGAGCTGAGAGACCAGCTTTGACCCTTAGTTCTTACAAATTCATTTAACATCATGGGTGTCCTTGTCACCAATATCTAGTTGATCTGTTGTACATTCAGCCTTCATCACTGAAAAAAATATATATCTGGTCTTTGTAACATTGCTGCTTGTGAGACCTTGTTATGCATACATTGGCTGCTTCCTTGCCTATATTATAGCACTAATTGGTAGTTAATAGCTGTAAATTGTTATATGATTTATTGAGATCATGAAGGGCAGATTTTCCTTTCATTGTTTTCTTTCCTTTACTTCTCATTGACCATCCCCTATAACCACTAATGTTAGCGGTCAGCACCACACCTCCTCTCCTTTGCTCTACCCACTTTCTTTTGGTTCTTCTGCCCTTCACATGAAGGTTAACAAACAAATTTGACACTGGACCACAGGTAAGACTTTATAGATTTCAAGGAACAGTTTAACAAATGATAGGTTAGAAGGTACAAAGGTACAGAATGCAAATTCCAAAGGGTAGACAGTTGGAAGTTTAGCTGATCAGGTTGAATACATCATTATCTTCATGTATTCCTCCCTCACTTCTCTTCCTGCTGCCTAAATCTGCCTTTGGCTACACCTTCCAAGTCATTCACTCTGCCACTTGATTTCCACACTTGTCACCCTCTCTTCTTGTTTTACCAGGCTCTAAAACAATGTACAATCGTAACTTCTGTTTCAAATCAATGTTGTTGTAGCAGTTGGAATATTACCTACTTAAATATTTCACATTATTATCTTGAAGTTTGCAAAAAGTAAAAGAAACCTGGTCGACAGCACAATGTTTCTGCCGAATAGATGTGAAATGGGAAGGAGTAAGAGCATGTATCATTGTTACATGTCTAAGTCCCAAAATGGTGGGCAAGAAAGTGTGCAGAACACAAAAGAGAATTAGGAGATGGAGTGGTCGGTGGCCTCATTTTCCTTTGCTCCTCCTCTTTGCTATTTTGTCCTCTCCAACCTCCTGTCTCATTTTCCCTCTCACTTAAAATGTACATGATTTCCCAGCTCTGGAAAACAAATTTGTTTTACATCTTGTGGAAAGCAGAGGAAGAAATGACTAGACAAATATTGCTCTCAGTGCCGAAGGATGAGTCTGCACATATTTTGGCATGAAAACATTAGTGGACTGATATAATTATAAAATGGTGTCGAATTTGACAGCTTACAGAATAAATTAGGTCACTTGAATTTACAATATTAAAAGTTAAGATGAAACAGTGTCAAAAAAGGTAGCAATACAATGTAGGTTTTACAAACTAAGTGCATGTAAATGTTTGATTTATAATATGTTGTACTTTGACATGGTGGAATCAAGGATACATGAGCAAATGTACATAGCTCCAAGTTTTAGATTATTTAACCTAATCAATTTTAAATTTTGTTTCCTGAATTTATTAGAATTGCTGAGCGTTGTTGTAAGTTAATGTCAATGAATGAACAACCATTGCGCCTAAATTAATTTGATCTTTGCTGAGATCACTTTATTATGTGTATTATATCTTTTGTGTGCACGACAATTTATTTATCTATATTAAAATTCATCAGCTATCGATTAGCCCATCTACTTAATCTGTCTGGATATTTTGAATGTTGTAAATGTTTCTTACTGGACTTGGCCATAAAGCTTAAAACCATTTGCAGATCTGATTTTATGAAAGAATAGAAAAATTAATTTGCATTCATCTGGTATCCGCATGATGTTCCAAAATACTTCATTGTCGTGAAATACCTTGATATATATCTATCTATATCTATCTATCTATCTTCTATCTATATAATACTAAAACTCTGCGGTCCAACATTCCGTATGTATGTATGTATATGTGTATGTACGGAAGATTACTTACAAACCCTACTCCTCCTAGACGGTACACCAAAGCGCTACGATTTTTGTACCGCCGTATTCACCATTAACCTGGGCAACTATTGTAAGTACTTTCGTTCAAATTGAAGCTACCTTTTTAAAGCTAGAGAGATATTAAAGTTTAAATTTTTCATTTCTAACCCTTTTCTTCAAGGGGCTACATTTGTTTCCAAAAGTTTCCAGAAAAGGATTTAGTTTTCAGCAAGGATTTAGTTTTCAGCTTGTGACGGCTACATTGTTTCGAAAAGCTTCCAAGAAGTCTTTTTTGTTATTGCAAGTCAAGTCAAGTCAAGTCAAGTCAAGTCAAGTCAAGTCAAGTCAGTTTTATTTGTATAGCACATTTAAAAACAACCCACGTTGACCAAAGTACTGCACATCTGATTAGGAAAAAAAACAAAAACATCTGATTAGGGAAAAAAAAAAAGAATGAAGGCTATAGTGGTCACTTGACATACACAGATCAGGAGGACGGGCCCAACGGGCACACTTGGAGAGTAAGAGTGGGGCTGGGGGAGGAGAGAATGGGGGGTGTGGGGACGGGCCCAACGGGCCCTCCCCAACGGGCACACTTGGAGAGTAAGAGTGGGGCTGGGGGAGGAGAGAATGGGGGGTGTGGGGACGGGCCCAACGGGCCCTCTTTTCTAGTATAATACTAAAACTCTGCGTTCGTATGTAGGGATGTATGTGTGTATGTACGGAAGTTAACTTACAAACCCTACTCCTCCAAGACGGTACACCAAAGCGCTACGATTTTTGTACCGCCGTATTCACCATTAACCTGGGCAACTATTGTAAGTACTTTCGTTCAAATTGAAGCTACCTTTTTAAAGCTAGAGAGATATTAAAGTTTAAATTTTCATTTCTAACCCTTTTCTTCAAGGGGCTACATTTGTTTCCAAACGTTTCCAGAAAAGGATTTAGTTTTCAGCAAGGATTTAGTTTTCAGCTTGTGACGGCTACATTGTTTCGAAAAGCTTCCAAGAAGTCTTTTTTGTTATTGCAAGTCAAGTCAAGTCAAGTCAAGTCAGTTTTATTTGTATAGCACATTAAAAACAACCCACGTTGACCAAAGTACTGCACATCTGATTAGGAAAAAAAAACAAAACATCTGATTAGGAAAAAAAAAAAAACGGGCACACTTGGAGACTAAGAGTGGGGCTGGGGGAGGAGAGAATGGGGGGTGTGGGGACGGGCCCAACGGGCCCTCCCCAACGGGCACACTTGGAGAGTAAGAGTGGGGCTGGGGGAGGAGAGAATGGGGGGTGTGGGGACGGGCCCAACGGGCCCTCTTTTCTAGTATACTACTAAAACTCAGATCTTGTATGTATATATATTTCACTGATTCCGACCGATTTTGGCAAAACGGTGAATCGTAGCGCCACGATTTTTGTACCGCCTTACTCACCACGCGGTTCGCTGCTGGAAAATGATATTTTTATTTAAATCGGTTAAAAATGGACGACGTTAGCGGCGCCAGCCCGCGATCACCGGCTCACCTCTCCTCTCTCCCCTTGCTTCTCTCCTCTCTCCCACACCCGGGAGAACATCTCCCCGCTATCCCCCCCCCCGGGCCTTTGAATGGTGCGATCTCCCGCACCCCCCCCCCCCCCCCCGGACTTTTCATTGATCCGATCCCCCGCGCCCCCGCACCCCCCCCCCCCCCCGGGCCTTTAACTGATGCTAAGAGTGTGTCTGGGGGAGAGAAGATGGGGGGGGGGCTGAGAATGTGGAATGGGGAATGGGGAATGGGGAATGGGACAACAGGGGTAGTACGGAGGGGAATTGGTGGTGGGGGAAAGAGGGGTACTGGGAAAAGGGGAGGTCCATATCCCTCTCCTCTCCCCCATCCCTCCCTCCTCCCCTCCCCCCTCCCCCCCCACTCTCTCCCCTTCACAAATACCACCCCATCTCTCATCACCCTCCCCGCCTCCATCCTCAACACCTCCCTCCCTCCACCACTCCCTCCCCCTCGATCCCTCCACACCTCCCTCCCCCAAACCTCCCTCTCCCTCCCTCCCCCCTTCACTCCCTCCCCCCCTCCCGGTTACAATGGAAACCCTAAGAGGACGGGCCAAAGGGGAGAGTGTGGGGAGAGTAAGAGTGGGGCTGGGGGAGGAGAGAATGGGGGGTGTGGGGACGGGCCAGATATCTATCTATCTATCTATCTATCTATCTATCTATCTATCTATCTATCTATCTATCTATCTATCTATCTATCTATCTATCTATCTATATCTATCTATCTATATAATACTAAAACTCTGCGGTCCAACATTCCGTATGTATGTATGTATATGTGTATGTACGGAAGATTACTTACAAACCCTACTCCTCCTAGACGGTACACCAAAGCGCTACGATTTTTGTACCGCCGTATTCACCATTAACCTGGGCAACTATTGTAAGTACTTTCGTTCAAATTGAAGCTACCTTTTTAAAGCTAGAGAGATATTAAAGTTTAAATTTTTCATTTCTAACCCTTTTCTTCAAGGGGCTACATTTGTTTCCAAAAGTTTACAGAAAAGGATTTAGTTTTCAGCAAGGATTTAGTTTTCAGCTTGTGACGGCTACATTGTTTCGAAAAGCTTCCAAGAAGTCTTTTTTGTTATTGCAAGTCAAGTCAAGTCAAGTCAGTTTTATTTGTATAGCACATTTAAAAACAACCCACGTTGACCAAAGTACTGCACATCTGATTAGGAAAAAACAAACAGATTAGGGAAAAAAAAAAAGAATGAAGGCTATAGTGGTCACTTGACATACACAGATCAGGAGGACGGGCCCAACGGGCACACTTGGAGAGTAAGAGTGGGGCTGGGGGAGGAGAGAATGGGGGGTGTGGGGACGGGCCCAACGGGCCCTCTTTTCCGGGCCCAACGGGCACACTTGGAGAGTAAGAGTGGGGCTGGGGGAGTGAGAATGGGGGGTGTGGGGACGGGCCCAACGGGCCCTCTTTTCTAGTATAATACTAAAACTCTGCGGTCCAACATTCCGTATGTATGTATGTATATGTGTATGTACGGAAGATTACTTACAAACCCTACTCCTCCTAGACGGTACACCAAAGCGCTACGATTTTTGTACCGCCGTATTCACCATTAACCTGGGCAACTATTGTAAGTACTTTCGTTCAAATTGAAGCTACCTTTTTAAAGCTAGAGAGATATTAAAGTTTAAATTTTCATTTCTAACCCTTTTCTTCAAGGGGCTACATTTGTTTCCAAAAGTTTACAGAAAAGGATTTAGTTTTCAGCAAGGATTTAGTTTTCAGCTTGTGACGGCGGCTACATTGTTTCGAAAAGCTTCCAAGAAGTCTTTTTTGTTATTGCAAGTCAAGTCAAGTCAAGTCAAGTCACTTTTATTTGTATAGCACATTTAAAAACAACCCACGTTGACCAAAGTACTGCACATCTGATTAGGAAAAAAACCCAAAACATCTGATTAGGAAAAAAAAAAAAAAAAAGAAGGCTATAGTGGTCACTTGACATACACAGATCAGGAGGACAGAGTAAGAGTGGGGCTGGGGGAGGAGAGAATGGGGGGTGTGGGGACGGGCCCAACGGGCCCTCCCCAACGGGCACACTTGGAGAGTAAGAGTGGGGCTGGGGGAGGAGAGAATGGGGGGTGTGGGGACGGGCCCAACGGGCCCTCTTTTCCGGGCCCAACGGGCACACTTGGAGAGTAAGAGTGGGGCTGGGGGAGTGAGAATGGGGGGTGTGGGGACGGGCCCAACGGGCCCTCTTTTCTAGTATAATACTAAAACTCTGCGGTCCAACATTCCGTATGTATGTATGTATATGTGTATGTACGGAAGATTACTTACAAACCCTACTCCTCCTAGACGGTACACCAAAGCGCTACGATTTTTGTACCGCCGTATTCACCATTAACCTGGGCAACTATTGTAAGTACTTTCGTTCAAATTGAAGCTACCTTTTTAAAGCTAGAGAGATATTAAAGTTTAAATTTTTCATTTCTAACCCTTTTCTTCAAGGGGCTACATTTGTTTCCAAAAGTTTCCAGAAAAGGATTTAGTTTTCAGCAAGGATTTAGTTTTCAGCTTGTGACGGCTACATTGTTTCGAAAAGCTTCCAAGAAGTCTTTTTTGTTATTGCAAGTCAAGTCAAGTCAAGTCAGTTTTATTTGTATAGCACATTTAAAAACAACCCACGTTGACCAAAGTACTGCACATCTGATTAGGAAAAAACAAACAAACATCTGATTAGGGAAAAAAAAAAAGAATGAAGGCTATAGTGGTCACTTGACATACACAGATCAGGAGGACGGGCCCAACGGGCACACTTGGAGAGTAAGAGTGGGGCTGGGGGAGGAGAGAATGGGGGGTGTGGGGACGGGCCCAACGGGCCCTCTTTTCCGGGCCCAACGGGCACACTTGGAGAGTAAGAGTGGGGCTGGGGGAGTGAGAATGGGGGGTGTGGGGACGGGCCCAACGGGCCCTCTTTTCTAGTATAATACTAAAACTCTGCGTTCGTATGTAGGGATGTATGTGTGTATGTACGGAAGTTTAACTTACAAACCCTACTCCTCCAAGACGGTACACCAAAGCGCTACGATTTTTGTACCGCCGTATTCACCATTAACCTGGGCAACTATTGTAAGTACTTTCGTTCAAATTGAAGCTACCTTTTTAAAGCTAGAAAGTTTAAATTTTCATTTCTAACCCTTTTCTTCAAGGGGCTACATTTGTTTCAAAAAGTTTACAGAAAATCATTTAGTTTTCAGCAAGGATTTAGTTTTCAGCTTGTGACGGCTACATTGTTTCGAAAAGCTTCCAAGAAGTCTTTTTTGTTATTGCAAGTCAAGTCAAGTCAAGGGTGTGGGGACGGGCCCAACGGGCCCTCCCCAACGGGCACACTTGGAGAGTAAGAGTGGGGCTGGGGGAGGAGAGAATGGGGGGTGTGGGATTTAGTTTTCAGCAAGGATTTAGTTTTCAGCTTGTGACGGCTACATTGTTTCGAAAAGCTTCCAAGAAGTCTTTTTTGTTATTGCAAGTCAAGTCAAGTCAAGTCAAGTCACTTTTATTTGTATAGCACATTTAAAAACAACCCACGTTGACCAAAGTACTGCACATCTGATTAGGGAAAAAAACCAAAACATCTTGGAGAGTAAGAGTGGGGCTGGGGGAGGAGAGAATGGGGGGTGTGGGGACGGGCCCAACGGGCCCTCCCCAACGGGCACACTTGGAGAGTAAGGGTGGGGCTGGGGGAGGAGAGAATGGGGGGTGTGGGGACGGGCCCAACGGGCCCTCTTTTCTAGTATAATACTAAAACTCTGCGGTCCAACATTCCGTATGTATGTATGTATATGTGTATGTACGGAAGATTACTTACAAACCCTACTCCTCCTAGACGGTACACCAAAGCGCTACGATTTTTGTACCGCCGTATTCACCATTAACCTGGGCAACTATTGTAAGTACTTTCGTTCAAATTGAAGCTACCTTTTTAAAGCTAGAGAGATATTAAAGTTTAAATTTTTCATTTCTAACCCTTTTCTTCAAGGGGCTACATTTGTTTCCAAAAGTTTCCAGAAAAGGATTTAGTTTTCAGCAAGGATTTAGTTTTCAGCTTGTGACGGCTACATTGTTTCGAAAAGCTTCCAAGAAGTCTTTTTTGTTATTGCAAGTCAAGTCAAGTCAAGTCAGTTTTATTTGTATAGCACATTTAAAAACAACCCACGTTGACCAAAGTACTGCACATCTGATTAGGAAAAAACAAACAAACATCTGATTAGGGAAAAAAAAAAAGAATGAAGGCTATAGTGGTCACTTGACATACACAGATCAGGAGGACGGGCCCAACGGGCACACTTGGAGAGTAAGAGTGGGGCTGGGGGAGGAGAGAATGGGGGGTGTGGGGACGGGCCCAACGGGCCCTCTTTTCCGGGCCCAACGGGCACACTTGGAGAGTAAGAGTGGGGCTGGGGGAGTGAGAATGGGGGGTGTGGGGACGGGCCCAACGGGCCCTCTTTTCTAGTATAATACTAAAACTCTGCGGTCCAACATTCCGTATGTATGTATGTATATGTGTATGTACGGAAGATTACTTACAAACCCTACTCCTCCTAGACGGTACACCAAAGCGCTACGATTTTTGTACCGCCGTATTCACCATTAACCTGGGCAACTATTGTAAGTACTTTCGTTCAAATTGAAGCTACCTTTTTAAAGCTACAGAGATATTAAAGTTTAAATTTTTCATTTCTAACCCTTTTCTTCAAGGGGCTACATTTGTTTCCAAAAGTTTCCAGAAAAGGATTTAGTTTTCAGCAAGGATTTAGTTTTCAGCTTGTGACGGCTACATTGTTTCGAAAAGCTTCCAAGAAGTCTTTTTTGTTATTGCAAGTCAAGTCAAGTCAAGTCAAGTCACTTTTTTAAACAACCCACGTTGACCAAAGTACTGCACATCTGATTAGGAAAAAAACCCAAAACATCTTGGAGAGTAAGAGTGGGGCTGGGGGAGGAGAGAATGGGGGGTGTGGGGACGGGCCCAACGGGCCCTCTTTTCTAGTATATAATATATCTCTAGTATACTACTAAAACTCAGATCTTGTGTTATATATATATATATGCGCGTAACAGCGGTTTCTCTGATTTCGTCAAAACAGTGAACCGTAGCGCCACGAATTTTGCACCGCCTTAATCACCACGCGGTTATCTGCTGCAGAATTGTTTTAAAATTAATTCGGTCGCATGTTTTTTAAGTTACAGAGGTTTTAAAGCGCTCCCCCCCCCCCCCCTAAATTATAGGGGGCGCTGCGGTGCAGATTTAGTTTTCAGCTTGTGGCTTGTGACGGCTACATTTGTTTCGAAAGGTTTCCAGAAAAGGATTTAGTTTTCAGCTTGTGACGGCTACATTGTTTCGAAAAGCTAAATTGTTATTGCAAGTCAAGTCAAGTCAATTATATTTGTATAGCACATTTAAAAACAACCCATGTTGACCAAAGTGCTGCACATCTGATTAGGAAAAAAAAAAAGAAGATTATAGTGGTCACTTGACATACACAGATCAGGAGGACGGGCCCAACGGGCACACTTGGAGAGTAAGAGTGGGGCTGGGGGAGGAGAGAATGGGGGGTGTGGGGACGGGCCCAACGGGCCCGCTTTGAACGGGCACACTTGTTCTAGTATAATACTAAAACTCAGATCTTGTGAATATATATATATATATTTTTTGGGTTTGACCTGAATATATCGTATATTTATATGTAACAGCGATTGCAGCAAAACGGCGGACCGTAGCACGACGGTTTTCGCACCGCCTCAATCGCCAATCTCGCGCTCGCTCGGCCGTGATATTTTCATTTAATTTGGTCGCGTGTTTTTTAAGTTACAGAGGTTTTAAAGCGCTGCCCCCCCCCCTTTTTCAGGGGGGCGCTGCGGTGCAGATTTAGTTTTCAGCTTGTGGCTTGTGACGGCTACATTTGTTTCGAAAAGTTTCCAGAAAAGGATTTAGTTTTCAGCTTGTGACGGCTACATTGTTTCGAAAAGTTTCCAGAAAAGCACTGATTGTTTTGTTATTGCAAGTCAAGTCAAGTCAAGTCAAGTCAAGTCAAGTCAATTATATTTGTATAGCACATTTAAAAACAACCCATGTTGACCAAAGTGCTGCACATCTGATTAGGAAAAAAAAAAAAAAAGAAGGTTATAGTGGTCACTTGACATACACAGATCAGGAGGACGGGCCCAACGGGCACACTTGGAGAGTAAGAGTGGGGCTGGGGGAGGAGAGAATGGGGGGTGTGGGGACGGGCCCAACGGGCCCGCTTTGAACGGGCACACTTGTTCTAGTATAATACTAAAACTCAGATCTTGTGAATATATATATATATATTTTTTGGGTTTGACCTGAATATATCGTATATTTATACGTAACAGCGATTGCAGCAAAATGGCGGACCGTAGCACGACGGTTTTCGCACCGCCTCAATCGCCAATCTCGCGCTCGCTCGGCCGTGATATTTTCATTTAATTTGGTCGCGTGTTTTTTAAGTTACAGAGGTTTTAAAGCGCTGCCCCCCCCCTTTTTCAGGGGGGCGCTGCGGTGCAGATTTAGTTTTCAGCTGCAGTGCAGATTTGGTCTTCAGCTTGTGACGGCTACATTGTTTCGAACATTGTTTCGAAAGTTTCCAGGATTGTTTTAAAGTGCTGTTTTTTGTTATTGCAAGTCAAGTCAAGTCAATTATATTTGTATAGCACATTTAAAAACAACCCACGTTGACCAAAGTGCTGCACATCTGATTAGGAAAAAAAAAAGAAGGAGATATAGTGGTCACTTGACATACACAGATCAGGAGGACGGGCCCAACGGGTAAGAGTGGGGCTGGGGGAGGAGAGAATGGGGGGGTGTGGGGACGGGCCCAACGGGCCCGCTTTGAACGGGCACACTTGTTCTAGTCTATATACTATTAAAACTCAGATGTTGTGTATATATATATATATTCCACTAATGTCGGCTGAATACGGCAATTCCGGCAAAACGGTGAACCGTAGCGCCACGATTTTTGTACCGCCTTAATCAGCATGCGGTTCGCTGCTGGAAAATGATATTTTTATTTAATTCGGACGCATATTTTTTAAGTTACAGAGGTTTAAAAGTGCTGCCCCCCCCTGATTTATCGAAGTTTTGACAGAAGGGGGGCGCTGCGGTGCGGATTGTGATGTCACAATGCCCCTGTGAGATGAACTCGAGCTGACCCCCCTTCCCCCCCCCCAGCGGTATTCAGCGTGTGACGTCACAATGCCCCTGTGCTACATTGTTGCGAAGAGCTGTCAAGTCAAGTCCATTTTATTTGTATAGCACATTTAAAAACAACCCACGTTGACCAAAGTGCTGTACATCTGATTAGGTACTAAGGAAAAAATGAAACATACAGTGGCACGCAAACAGTTCACAGCGCCTCCTCAATGAGCCTCAAACGCTAGGGAGTAGAAATAGGTTTTGAGCCTGGACTTAAAGGAGTCGATGGAGGGGGCAGTTCTGATGGGGAGAGGGATGCTCTTTCCACCCTCCCCCTCTCTCCCTCCCCCCCTCCCCCCCCCTTTCCCCCCACCCCCCCTTTCCGCCCTCCCCTTCCCGTCCTCCCTCCTCCCTCCCTCCCCCTTCCCTCCCTCCCCTCCTCCCGGTTACAATGGAATCCCTACGAGGACGGGCCCAACGGGAAAGTGGTACTGGGAAAAGGGGAGAGCCCCCTCCCTCCCCCCTTCCCCCTCCCTCCCCCCTCCCTCCCCCTCCCCCCCTACCCCCCCTCCCCTCTCCCCCTCCCTCCCCCCTCCCTCCCCCTACCCCCTCACTCCCCCCTTCCCCCCTCCCCTCCCCCCCTCCCTCCCCCTCCCCACCTCCCTCCTCCCTCCCTCCCCCTTCCCTCCCTCCCCTCCTCCCGGTTACAATGGAAACCCTACGAGGACGGGCCCAATGGGGAAAGAGGGGTACTGGGTAAAGGGGAGGTCCCCCTCCTCCCCCCTTCCCCCCTCCCCTCCCCCTCCCACCCCTACCCCCTCCCTCCCTCCCCACTCCCTCCCCCTACCCCATCCCCTCCCCCCTCCTTCCCCATCTCCCTCCACACCTCCCTCCTCCCTCCACACCTCCCTCCTCCCTCCCTCCCCCTTCCCTCCCTCCCGTCCTCCCGGTTACAATGGAAACCCTATGAGGACAGGCCCAACGGGGAAAGAGGGGAACTGGGAAAAGGGGAGGTCCCCTCCTTCCCCCCTTCCCCCCTCCCCTCCCCTCCCCTCCCAAACAGTTCACAGTACCTCCTCAATTAGCCTCAAAAGCTAGGGAGTAGAAATAGGTTTTGAGCCTGGACTTAAAGGAGTCGATGGAGGAGGCAGTTCTGATGGGGAGAGGGATGCTCTTTCAAACCTTCCCCTCTCTCCCTCCCCCCTCCCCCCCCTCCCCCCTTTCCGCCCTCCCCTCCTCCCTCCTCCCTCCCTCCCCTCCTCCCGGTTACAATGGAAACCCTACAAGGACGGGCACAACGGGGAAAGAGGGGTACTGGGAAAAGGGGAGGTCCTCCTCCCTCCCCCCCTTCCCTCTCCCCTTCCCCCCTCCCCCCTTCCCCCCTCCCCTCCCTCCCTCCCCCCTCCCTCCCCCCTACCCCCTCCCTCCCCTCTCCCTCCCCCTCCCCTCCCCCCTCCCATCCCACAACGGGTAAAGAGGGGTACTGGGAAAACAGGTGGTCCCCCTCCCCCCTCCCTCCCCGCCTCCCGGTTACAATGGAAACCCTACGAGGACGGGCCCAACGGGCCCACTCGGTCTAGTATACTACTAAAACTCAGATCTTGTATGTATATATATTTCACTGATGTCGGCTGAATACGGCAATTGCGGCAAAACGGTGAAATGTAGCGACACGGTTTTTGTACCGCCTTAATCACCATGCGGTTTGCTGCTGGAAAATGATGTTTTTATTTAATTCGGTCGCATGTTTTTTAAGTTACAGAGGTTTAAAAGCGCTGCCCCCCCTCATTTATCGAAGTTTGACAGAAGGGGGGCGCTGCCGTGCGCCTGCGGTCAGTACGCATGCGCGGAATCTCCTCACTCTGTGCTCAGCACGCATGCGCGGCATCTCCTCACTCGCACCAAAACAATGGACGCCGTTAGCGGCGCCAGCCCGCGATCACCGGCTCACCTCTACTCTCTCCCCTTGCTTCTCTCCTCTCTCCCACACCCGGGAGAACATCTCCCCGCTATCCCCCCCTCCCCCGGGCCTTTGAATGATGCGATCTCCCGCACCCCCCCCGGACCTTTCACTGAAAGCCGTTTCTTCAATTGCCTTCAGCGTGTGACGTCAAAAAACTCGCACAAACCCCCTCCTACTGATTTTTTGAAGGCTTTCAGCGTGGCACCTCTCCTCTCTCCCCTTGCTTCTCTCCTCTCTCCCAAAATGATGCTAAGAGTATGTCTGGGGGAGAGAAAATGGGGGGGGGACTGAGAATGGGGACCGGGGAGTGGGACTCCGCCCAAGGGGAGAGTGTGGGGGGCTGGGGGAGGAGAAAATGGGGGGTGTGCGGACGGGCCCAACGGGCCCGCTTTGAACGGGCACACTTGTTCTAGTATACATATATACATATATAAATGTATATATATTTCACTGATTCCGGCTGATTTCGGCAAAACGGTGAACCGTAGCGCCACGAATTTTTGTACCGCCTTAATCACCACGCGGTTCGCTGCTGGAAAATGATATTTGTATTTAATTCGGTCGCATATTTTTTAAGTTACAGAGGTTTTAAAGCGCTGCCCCCCCCCTTATTGAGGTTTCTATAGAGGGCGCTGCGGTGAGGCAGTGCTCAGTACGCATGCGCGGAATCTCCTCACTCTGTGCTCAGCACGCATGCGCGGCATCTCCTCACTCGCACCAAAAAAATGGACGACGTTAGCGGCGCCAGCCCGCGATCACCGGCTCACCTCTCCTCTCTCCCCTTGCTTCTCTCCTCTCTCCCACACCCGGGAGAACATCTCCCCGCTATCCCCCCCCCCCCGGGCCTTTGAATGATGCGATCTCCCGCACCCCCCCCCCGGACTTTTCACTGATCCGATCCCCCGCACCCCCGCACCCCCTCCCCCCCCCGGCCTTTAACTGATGCTAAGAGTGTGTCTGGGGGATAGAAGATGGGGGGGCTGAGAATGGGGAATGGGACAACAGGGGTAGTGCGGAGGGGAATTGGTGGTGGGGGAAAGAGGGGTACTGGGAAAAGGGGAGGTCCATATCCCTCCCCTCTCCCCCATCCCTCCCCCCTCCCCCTCCCCCCCCACTCTCTCCCCCCTCCTCAAATACCACCCCATCTCTCATCACCCTCCCCCCCTCCATCCTCAACACCTCCCTCCCTCCACCACTCCCTCTCCCTCGATCCCTCCACACCTCCCTCCCCCAAACCTCCCTCTCCCTCCCTCCCCCCTTCACTCCCTCCCCCCCCCCTCCCGGTTACAATGGAAACCCTAAGAGGACGGGCCAAAGGGGAGAGTGTGGGGAGAGTAAGAGTGGGGCTGGGGGAGGAGAGAATGGGGGGTGTGGGGACGGGCCCAACGGGCCCGCTTTGCTAGTCTATCTATCTATCTATCTAAAACTCAGATCTTGTGTTATATATATATATAACACTGATGTCGGCTGAATACGGCAATTCCGGCAAAACGGTGAACCGTAGCGCCACGATTTTTGTACCGCCTTAATCAGCATGCGGTTCGCTGCTGGAAAATGATATTTTTATTTAATTCGGACGCATATTTTTTAAGTTACAGAGGTTTAAAAGTGCTGCCCCCCCTGATTTATCGAAGTTTTGACAGAAGGGGGGCGCTGCGGTGCGGATTGTGATGTCACAATGCCCCTGTGAGATGGACTCGAGCTGACCCCCCTTCCCCCCCACAGCGGTATTCAGCGTGTGACGTCACAATGCCCCTGTGCTACATTGTTGCGAAGAGCTGTCAAGTCAAGTCCATTTTATTTGTATAGCACATTTAAAAACAACCCACGTTGACCAAAGTGCTGTACATCTGATTAGGTACTAAGGAAAAAATGAAACATACAGTGGCACGCAAACAGTTCACAGCGCCTCCTCAATGAGCCTCAAACGCTAGGGAGTAGAAATAGGTTTTGAGCCTGGACTTAAAGGAGTCGATGGAGGGGGCAGTTCTGATGGGGAGAGGGATGCTCTTTCCACCCTCCCCCTCTCTCCCTCCCCCCTCCCCCCTCTCCCCCCTCCCCCCCTTTCCGCCCTCCCCTTCCACCCTCCCCTCCCCTCCCCCCTCCCTCCCCCTTCCCTCCCCCCACTCCCCTTCCCCCTTCCCCCTCCCCTCCTCCCTCCACACCTCCCTCCTCCCCCCCTCCCCCTTCCCTCCCTCCCCTTCTCCCGGTTACAATGTAAACCCTACGAGGACGGGCACAATGGGGAAAGAGGGGTACTGGGAAAAGGGGAGGTCCCCCTCCCTCCGCCCTTCCCCTCCCCCTCCCTCCCCCTCCCCCTCTCTCCCTCCCCCTCCCCCTCTCTCCCCTCCCCCCTTCCCCCCCTCCCCTTCCCCCCCTCCCCTCCCCTACCCCCTCCCTCCCCCTCCCCTCCTCCCTCCACACCTCTCTCTCTCCCCCTTCCCTCCCTCCCCTCCTCCCGGTTACAATGGAAACCCTACGAGGACGGGCCCAACGGGCACACTTGAGATGGGTGCTACAGTGAGAAGCACTATGTGACCGCGAATGTTTCAAAACAAGCACTTAAAAAGCACTTATCTCTTTTTAAAGTATATTTTTTTATTGCAAGTCACTTAACATACACAGATCAGCATTGGGCCCATATGCTCGTGGGCCACCGGGGCAAGTGTTTCGAAAAAAGCACTGAGAGTGTGTATGGGGAGAGAGAGAATGGGGGGGGGGGTCTGTGAATGGGGACTGGGGACAACAGGGGTCGTTGCGGAGGGGGCTTGGTGGTGGGGGAAAGAGGGGTACTGGGAAAAGGGGAGGTCCCACTTCCCCCAACAACCCCTTCCTCCCCCCTCCTTCCCACCTCCATCCCCACTCCCTCCCCCCCTCCCTCCCCCCTCAATCCCAACCTCCATCACCACTCAGCCCCTAACTCCCCCCCTCCCTCCTTCCCTCCATCCCACCCTCCCCCACTCCTCCCCCCTCCCTCCACCATTCCATCCCTCTCCCCCTCCCCCCTCCTTCCACCATCCCTCCACCCCTCCCGGTTACAATGGAAACCCTACAGGGACGGGCCCAACGGGGAAAGAGGGGTACTGGGAAAAGGGGAGATCCCCCTCCCTCCCCCCTTCCCCCTCCCTCCCCCCTCCCCCCTACCCCCCTCCCCTCTCCCCCTCCCTCCCCCTACCCCTTCACTCCCCCCTTCCCCCCTCCCCTCCCTCCCCCTCCTCCCTCCCTCCCCCTTCCCTCCCTCCCCTCCTCCCGGTTACAATGGAAACCCTACGAGGACGGGCCCAACGGGGAAAGAGGGGTACTGGGAAAAGGGGAGATCCCCCTCCCTCCCTCCCCCCTCACTCCCCCTTACCTCCCCCCTACCCCCCTCCCTCCCCTCTCCCTCCCTCCTCCCCCCTTCCCCCCCTCCCCTCCCCCTCCCCTCCCCTCCTCCCTCCACACCTCCCTCCTCCCTCCCTCCCCTCCCTCCCCTCCTCCCGGTTACAATGGAAACCCTACGAGCACGGGCCCAATGGGGAAAGAGGGGTACTGGGAAAAGGGGAGGTCCCCCTCCCTCCCCCCTCACTCCCTTCTCCCTCCCCCCTCCCTCCCCCTCCCCTTCCCCCCCTCCCTCCCCTTCCCCCCTCCCCTCCCTCCCCCTCCCCCCTACCCCCTTCCCTCCCCTCTCCCTCCCTCCCTTCCCCCCTCCCCTCCCCCCCTCCCTCCCCCTCCCCTCCCCCCTCCACACCTCCCTACTCCCTCCCTCCCCCTTCCCTACCCCCACTCCCCTCCCGGTTACAATGGAAACCCTACGAGGACGGGCCCAACGGGCACACTTGTTCTAGTCTATATACTATTAAAACTCAGATGTGTATATATATATATAACACTGATGTCGGCTGAATACGGCAATTCCGGCAAAACGGTGAACCGTAGCGCCACGATTTTTGTACCGCCTTAATCAGCATGCGGTTCGCTGCTGGAAAATGATATTTTTATTTAATTCGACGCATATTATTTAAGTTACAGAGGTTTAAAAGTGCTGCCCCCCCTGATTTATCGAAGTTTTGACAGAAGGGGGGCGCTGCGGTGCGGATTGTGATGTCACAATGCCCCTGTGAGATGGACTCGAGCTGACCCCCCTTCCCCCCCCCCCAGCGGTATTCAGCGTGTGACGTCACAATGCCCCTGTGCTACATTGTTGCGAAGAGCTGTCAAGTCAAGTCCATTTTATTTGTATAGCACATTTAAAACAACCCACGTTGACCAAAGTGCTGTACATCTGATTAGGTACTAAGGAAAAAATGAAACATACAGTGGCACGCAAACAGTTCACAGCGCCTCCTCAATGAGCCTCAAACGCTAGGGAGTAGAAATAGGTTTTGAGCCTGGACTTAAAGGAGTCGATGGAGGGGGCAGTTCTGATGGGGAGAGGGATGCTCTTTCCACCCTCCCCCTCTCTCCCTCCCCCTCCCCCCTTTCCCCCCTCCCCCCCTTTCCGCCCTCCCCTTCCACCCTCCCCTCCCCTCCCCCCTCCCTCCCCCTTCCCTCCCCCCACTCCCCTTCCCCCTTCCCCCTCCCCTCCTCCCTCCACACCTCCCTCCTCCCCCCCTCCCCCTTCCCTCCCTCCCCTTCTCCCGGTTACAATGTAAACCCTACGAGGACGGGCACAATGGGGAAAGAGGGGTACTGGGAAAAGGGGAGGTCCCCCTCCCTCCGCCCTTCCCCTCCCCCCTCCCTCCCCCTCCCCCTCTCTCCCTCCCCCTCCCCCTCTCTCCCTCCCCCCTTCCCCCCCTCCCCTTCCCCCCCTCCCCTCCCCTACCCCCTCCCTCCCCCTCCCCTCCTCCCTCCACACCTCTCTCTCTCCCCCTTCCCTCCCTCCCCTCCTCCCGGTTACAATGGAAACCCTACGAGGACGGGCCCAACGGGCACACTTGAGATGGGTGCTACAGTGAGAAGCACTATGTGACCGCGAATGTTTCAAAACAAGCACTTAAAAAGCACTTATCTCTTTTTAAAGTATATTTTTTTATTGCAAGTCACTTACATACACAGATCAGCATTGGGCCCATATGCTCGTGGGCCACCGGGGCAAGTGTTTCGAAAAAAGCACTGAGAGTGTGTATGGGGAGAGAGAGAATGGGGGGGGGTCTGTGAATGGGGACTGGGGACAACAGGGTCGTTGCGGAGGGGGCTTGGTGGTGGGGGAAAGAGGGGTACTGGGAAAAGGGGAGGTCCCACTTCCCCCATCAACCCCTTCCTCCCCCCTCCTTCCCACCTCCATCCCCACTCCCTCCCCCCCTCCCTCCCCCCTCAATCCCAACCTCCATCACCACTCAGCCCCTAACTCCCCCCTCCCTCCTTCCCTCCATCCCACCCTCCCCCACTCCCTCCCCCCCTCCCTCCACCATTCCATCCCTCTCCCCCTCCCCCCTCCTTCCACCATCCCTCCACCCCTCCCCGGTTACAATGGAAACCCTACAGGGACGGGCCCAACGGGGAAAGAGGGGTACTGGGAAAAGGGGAGATCCCCCTCCCTCCCCCCTTCCCCCTCCCTCCCCCCTCCCCCCTACCCCCCCTCCCCTCTCCCCCTCCCTCCCCCTACCCCTTCACTCCCCCCTTCCCCCCTCCCCTCCCTCCCCCCCTCCTCCCTCCCTCCCCCCTTCCCTCCCTCCCCTCCTCCCGGTTACAATGGAAACCCTACGAGGACGGGCCCAACGGGGAAAGAGGGGTACTGGGAAAAGGGGAGATCCCCCTCCCTCCCTCCCCCCTCACTCCCCCTTACCTCCCCCCTACCCCCCTCCCTCCCCTCTCCCTCCCTCCTCCCCCCTTCCCCCCCTCCCCTCCCCCTCCCCTCCCCTCCCTCCCTCCACACCTCCCTCCTCCCTCCCTCCCCCTCCCCTCCCTCCCCTCCTCCCGGTTACAATGGAAACCCTACGAGCACGGGCCCAATGGGGAAAGAGGGGTACTGGGAAAAGGGGAGGTCCCCCTCCCTCCCCCCTCACTCCCTTCTCCCTCCCCCCTCCCTCCCCCTCCCCTTCCCCCCTCCCTCCCCTTCCCCCCTCCCCTCCCTCCCCCTCCCCCCTACCCCCTTCCCTCCCCTCTCCCTCCCTCCCTTCCCCCCTCCCCTCCCCCCCTCCCTCCCCCTCCCCTCCCCCCTCCACACCTCCCTACTCCCTCCCTCCCCCTTCCCTACCCCCACTCCCCTCCCGGTTACAATGGAAACCCTACGAGGACGGGCCCAACGGGCACACTTGTTCTAGTCTATATCTATATATTTTTATATATTTTTTTGGGGTTTGACCTGAATATACCGTATATTTATACGTAACAGCGATTGCAGCAAAACGGCCGACCGTAGCACGACGGTTTTCGCACCGCCTCAATCGCCAATCTCGTGCTCGCTCGGCCGTGATATTTTCATTTAATTTGGTCGCGTGTTTTTTAAGTTACAGAGGTTTTAAAGCGCTGCCCCCCCCTTTTTCATGGGGGCGCTGCGGTGCAGATTTAGTTTTCAGCTTGTGGCTTGTGACGGCTACATTTGTTTCGAAAGTTTCCAGAAAAGGATTTAGTTTTCAGCTTGTGACGGCTACATTGTTTCGAAAAGCTTCCAAGTAGTCTTTTTTGTTATTGCAAGTCAAGTCAAGTCAGTTGTATTTGTATAGCACATTTAAAAACAACCCACGTTGACCAAAGTGCTGCACATCTGATTAGGAAAAAAAAAAAAAGAGGGCTATAGTGGTCACTTGACATACACAGATCAGGAGGACGGGCCCAACGGGCACACTTGGAGAGTAAGAGTGGGGCTGGGGGAGGAGAGAATGGGGGGTGTGGGGACGGGCCCAACGGGCCCTCTTTTCTATATATAATACTAAAACTCAGATCTTGTGAATATATATATATATTTTTTTTGGGTTTGACCTGAATATATCGTATATTTATACGTAACAGCGATTGCAGCAAAACGGCGGACCGTAGCACGACGGTTTTCGCACCGCCTCAATCGCCAATCTCGCGCTCGCTCGGCCGTGATATTTTCATTTAATTTGGTCGCGTGTTTTTTAAGTTACAGAGGTTTTAAAGCGCTGCCCCCCCCCTTTTTCAGGGGGGCGCTGCGGTGCAGATTTAGTTTTCAGCTTGTGGCTTGTGACGGCTACATTTGTTTCGAAAAGTTTCCAGAAAAGGTTTAGTTTTCAGCTTGTGACGGCTACATTGTTTCGAAAAGCTTCCAGAAAAGCACTGATTGTTTTGTTATTGCAAGTCAAGTCAAGTCAAGTCAAGTCAAGTCAATTATATTTGTATAGCACATTTAAAAACAACCCATGTTGACCAAAGTGCTGCACATCTGATTAGGAAAAAAAAAAAAAAAGAAGGTTATAGTGGTCACTTGACATACACAGATCAGGAGGACGGGCCCAACGGGCACACTTGGAGAGTAAGAGTGGGGCTGGGGGAGGGGAGAATGGGGGGTGTGGGGACGGGCCCAACGGGCCCGCTTTGAACGGGCACACTTGTTCTAGTATACTATTAAAACTCAGATCTTGTGAATATATCAATATGTTTGTAACATGTTTATTTGTATGAGTGATTTCGGCAAAACGGTAAACAGTCGCGCCACGGTTTTTGCACCGCCTTGATCACCAACCTCCCGGCTAACCGGCCGCGATATTTTCATTTAATTTGGTTGCGTGTTTTTTAAGTTACAGAGGTTTTAAAGCGCTGCCCCCCCCTGATTTATCGAAGTTTTTACAGAAGGGAGGCGCTGCGGTGCGGATTAATCTTCATTGTGATGTCACAATGCCCCTGTGAGATGAACTCGAGCTGACCCCCCTTTCCCCCCCCGCGGTATTCAGCGTGTGATGTCACAATGGACAAGCAGCTGCTATTGGGTGTCTGCTCTTTACAAATTTACATTTTTTTATTTTTAACCTTTTTTTTCAAGGTCTTCAGCTTGTGACGTCACAATGCTTGGGTGCGATGGGCTACTTTGTTGCGAAAAGCAACTGATTGTTTTTTAAAGTTGTGTTTTTTATTGCAAGTCACTTAACATACACAGATCAGCATGGGGCCCCTATGCTCGTGGGCCACCGGGGCAAGTGTTGCGAAAAAAGAAAGGGGAGGTCCCCCTTCCCCCCTTCCCCCCTCAACCCCTTCCTCCCCACTCCTTCCCAACTCCCTCCCCATCCCTCCCCACCTCCCTCACCCCTCGGGGATGGGCCCAATGGGGAAAGAGGGGTATTGGGAAAAGGGGAGGTCCCCCTCCCTCCCCCCATCCCCTCTCCCTCCCCCCTCCCTCCACCTCCCCCCCTTCCCCCCTCCCCCCCTTCCCCCTCCCCTCCCCCCTCCATCCCCCTCCCCTCCCCCACCAACCCCCTCCCCCCTTCCCCATCCCCTCCCCCCTTACCCCCTCCACTCCACCTCCCTCCCCTCCTCCCTCCACACCTCCCTCCCTCCCCCCCTCCCGGTTACAATGGAAACCCTACGAGGACGGGCCCAACGGTGAAAGAGGGGTACTGGGAAAAGGGGAGGTCCCCCTCCCTCCCCCCTTCCCTCCTCCCCTCCCCCCTCCCTCCCCCTTCCCTCCTTCCACCCTCCCTCCCCCCCTCCCAGTTACAATGGAAACCCTACGGGGATGGGCCCAACGGGAAAAGAGGGGTACTGGGAAAAGGGGAGGTCCCCCTCAATCCCCCCTCCCCCCTTCCCCCTCCCCTCCCTCCCCCTCCCCTCCTCCCTGCACACCTCCCTCCTCCCTCCCTCCCCCCCGGTTACAATGGAAACCCTACGAGGATGGGCCCAACGGGGAAAGAGGGATACTGGGGAAAGAGGGATAATGGGAAAAGGGGAGGACCCCCTCCCTCCCCCCTTCCCCCTACCCCTCCCCCTACCCCTCCCTCCCCCCCTCGTTCCCCCCTCCCCCCACCTTCCCCCCTCCCCTCCCCCTCCCCTCCTCCCCTCCCCCTTCCCCTCCTCCCCCTTCCCTCCCTCCCCTCCTCCCGGTTACAATGGAAACCCTATGAGGACGGGCCCAACGGGGAAAGAGGGGTACTGGGAAGAGGGGAGGGAGGAGGGGACTTAATCGCCAACCTCCCGGCTGACCGGCCGTGATATTTTCATTTAATTTGGTCGTATATATTTTAAATTACAGAGGTTTTAAAGCGCTGCCCCCCCTGATTTATCGAAGTTTTGACAGAAGGGGGGCGCTGCGGTGCGGATTAATCTTCATTGTGATGTCACAATGCCCCTGTGAGATGAACTCGAGCTGACCCCCCTTCCCCCACCCCGCGGTATTCAGCGTGTGATGTCACAATGCCCCTGTGCTACATTGTTGCGAAAAGCTGTCAAGTCAAGTCAATTTTATTTGTATAGCACATTTAAAAACAACCCACGTTGACCAAAGTGCTGTACATCTGATTAGGTACTAAGGAAAAAAATGAAACATACAGTAGCACACAAACAGTTCACAGCGCCTCCTCAATGAGCCTCAGATGCTAGGGAGTAGAAATAGGTTTTGAGCCTGGACTTAAAGGAGTCGATGGAGGGGGCAGTTCTGATGGGGAGAGGGATGCTCTTTCCACCCTCCCTCCCCCCCTCCCGGTTACAATGGAAACCCTACGGGGACGGGCCCTCTCCCTCCCCCTCCCCCCCACCCCCCTCCCCCCCCTCTCCCTCCCTCCCCTCCCCCCCTCCCCTCCTCCCTCCCACCCCCTTCCCTCCCTCCCCTCCTCCCGGTTACAATGGAAACCCTACGAGGACGGGCCCAACGGGGAAAGAGGGGAACTGGGAAAAGGGGAGGTCCCCCTCCCTCCCCCCCTCCCTCCCCCCCTCCCTCCCCCTCCCCCCCTACCCCCTCCCTCCCCTCTCCCTCCCCCCTTCCCCCCTTCCCTCCCCCCCTCCACACCTCCCTCCTCCCTCCCTCCCCCTTCCCTCCCTCCCCTCCTCCCGGTTACAATGGAAACCCTACAAGGACGGGCCCAACGGGGAAAGAGGGGTACTGGGAAAAGGGGAGTTCCCCCTCCCTCCCCCCTTCCCCCCTTCCCCCTCCCTCCCTCTACCTCCCCCCTTCCCCCTCCCCTCCCACCCTCCCTCCCCTTCCCCTCCTACCTCCACACCTCCCTCCCTCCCCCTTCCCTCCCTCCCCTCCTCCCGGTTACAATGGAAACCCTACGAGGACGGGCCCAACGGGGAAAGAGGGGTACTGGGAAAAGGGGAGGTCCCCCTCCCTCACCCTTCCCCCCTCCCCCCTCCCTCCCCCCCTCCCTCCCCCCTACCCCTCTCCCTCCCTCCCTTTCCCCCTCCCCCCTCCACACCTCCCTCCTCCCTCCCTCCCCCTTCCCTCCCTCCCCTCCTCCCGGTTACAATGGAAACCCTACGAGGACGGGCCCAATGGGGAAAGAGGGGTACTGGGAAAAGGGGAGGTCCCCCTCCCTCCCCCCCTACCCCCCTCCCTCCCCCCCTTCACCAACTCCCCTCCCCCCTCCCTCCACCTCCCCTCCTCCCTCCACACCTCCTTCCCTCCCTCCCCCTTCCCTCCCTCCCCTCCTCCCGGTTACAATGGAACCTTCCCCTCCCCCCTCCCTCCCCTCCCTCCCCCCTCCCCCCCTCCCTCCCCCTCCCCTCCTCCCTCCACACCTCCCTCCCACTTCCCTCCCTCCCCTCCTCCCGGTTACAATGGAAACCCTACGAGGACGGGCCCAACGGGGAAAGAGGGGTACTGGGAAAAGGGGAGGTCCACCTCCCTTCCCCCTCCACCCCCCCTCCCCCCCACCCCTCCCTCCCTCCCATCTCCCTCCCCTCCCCCCCTCCCTCCCCCCTCCCCATCCCCTCTCCCTCCCCCCCTTCCCCACTCCCCTCCCCCCTCCCTCCCCCTCCCCTCCTCCCTCCCTCCCCCTTCCCTACCCCCCACTCCCCTCCCGGTTACAATGGAAACCGTACGAGGACGGGCCCAACGGGCACACTTGTGCTAGTATACTATTAAAACTCAGATCTTGTGAATATATCAATATGTTTGTTACATGTTTATTTGTATCAGTGATTTCGGCAAAACGGTAAACAGTCGCGCCACGGCTTTTGCACCGCCTTGATCACCAACCTCCCGGCTAACCGGCCGCGATATTTTCATTTAATTTGGTCGCATGTTTTTTAAGTTACAGAGGTTTTAAAGCGCTGCCCCCCTGATTTATCGAAGTTTTTACAGGGGGGCGCTGCGGTGCGGATTAATCTTCATTGTGATGTCACAATGCCCCTGTGAGATGAACTCGAGCTGACCCCCCTTCCCCCCACCGCGGTATTCAGCGTGTGATGTCACAATGGACAAGCAGCTGCTATTGGGTGTCTGCTCTTTACAAATTTACATTTTTTTATTTTTAACCTTTTTTTTCAAGGTCTTCAGCTTGTGACGTCACAATGCTTGTGTGAGATGGTTGCTACATTGTTGCGATAAGCAACTGATTATTTTTTAAAGTTGTGTTTTTTATTGCAAGTCACTTAACATACACAGATCAGCATGGGGCCCCTATGCTCGTGGGCCACCGGGGCAAGTGTTGCGAAAAAAGAAAGGGGAGGTCCCCCTTCCCCCCTCAACCCCTTCTTCCCCACTCCTTCCCAACTCCCTCCCCATCCCTCCCCACCTCCCTCACCCCTCGGGGATGGGCCCAATGGGGAAAGAGGGGTACTGGGAAAAGGGGAGGTCCCCCTCCCTCCCCCCTTCCCCTCTCCCTCCCCCCTCCCTCCACCTCCCCCCTTCCCCCCTTCCCCCCTCCCCTCCCACCCCTTCCCCCTCCCCTCCCCATCCATCCCCTTCCCCTCCTCCCTCCCTCCCCCCTCCCTCCACGCCTCCCGGTTACAATGAAAACCCTACGGGGACGGGACCAACGGGGAAAGAGGGGTACTGGGAAAAGGGGAGGTCCCCCTCCATCCCCCCTCCCCTCCCCCCCAACCCCCTCCCCTTCCCCATCCCCTCCCCCCTTCCCCCCTTCCCCACTCCACTCCACCTCCCTCCCCCTCCCCTCCTCCCTCCACACCTCCCTCCTCCCTCCCTCCCCCCCCTCCCGGTTACAATGGAAACCCTACGAGGACGGGCCCAACGGGGAAAGAGGGGTACTGGGAAAAGGGGAGGTCCCCCTCCCTCCCCCCCTTCCCCCCTCCCCTCCCTCCCCCTTCCCCCCTTCCCTCCTTCCACCCTCCCTCCCCCTTCCCTCCTTCCACCCTCCCTCCCCCCCTCCCAGTTACAATGGAAACCCTATGGGGATGGGCCCAACGGGGAAAGAGGGGTACTGGGAAAAGGGGAGGTCCCCCTCAATCCCCCCTCCCCTCTCCCCCCTCCCCTCCCCCCCTCCCTCCCCCTCCCCTCCTCCCTACACACCTCCCTCCTCCCTCCCTCCCCCCCCCGGTTACAATGGAAACCCTACGAGGACGGGCCCAACGGGGAAAGAGGGATACTGGGAAAAGGGGAGGTCCCCCCTCCCTCCCCCCTTCCTCCCCCCCTCGCTCCCCCCTCCCCTCCCCTCCTCCCCCTTCCCCTCCTCCCCTCACCCTTCCCCTCCTCCCCCTTCCCCTCCTCCCCCTTCCCTCCCTCCCCTCCTCCCGGTTACAATGGAAACCCTATGAGGACGGGCCCAACGGGGAAAGAGGGGTACTGGGAAAAGGGGAGGTCCCCCTCCCTCCCCCCTTCCCCCCTCCCCCCTTCCCCCCTCCCCTCCCTCCCCCTTCCCTCCTTCCACCCTCCCTCCCCCCCTCCCAGTTACAATGGAAACCCTATGGGGATGGGCCCAACGGGGAAAGAGGGGTACTGGGAAAAGGGGAGGTCCCCCTCAATCCCCCCTCCCCTCTCCCCCCTCCCCCCTCCCCCTCCCCTCCTCCCTACACACCTCCCTCCTCCCTCCCTCCCCCCCCCCGGTTACAATGGAATCCCTACGAGGACGGGCCCAACGGGGAAAGAGGGATACTGGGAAAAGGGGAGGTCCCCCCTCCCTCCCCCCTTCCCCCCTCCCCTCCCCCCCTCGCTCCCCCCTTCCCCCCTCCCCTCCCCCCCTCGCTCCCCCCCTCGCTCCCCCTTTCCCCCCTCCCCTCCCCTCCTCCCCTCCCTCTTCCCCTCCTCCCCTCCCCCTTCCCCTCCTCCCCCTTCCCCTCCTCCCCTCCCCTTCCCCTCCTCCCCCTTCCCCTCCTCCCCCTTCCCCTCCTCCCCCTTCCCCTCCTCCCCCTTCCCCTCCTCCCCCTTCCCCTCCTCCCCCTTCCCTCCTCCCGGTTACAATGGAAACCCTATGAGGACGGGCCCAACGGGGAAAGAGGGGTACTGGGAAAAGGGGAGGTCCCCCTCCCTCCCTCCCTCCCTCCCTCCCCTCCCTCCCCTCCCCCTCCCTCCCCTCTCCCTCGTCCTTCCCCCCTCCCCCCTCCTCCCCCCCCTATCCCCCTCCCTCCCCTCTCCCTCCCCCCTCCCCTCCTCCCTCCCCTCCTCCCCTCCTCCCCTCCCTCCCCTCCCTCCCCTCCCGGTTACAATGGAAACCCTACGAGGACGGGCCCAACGGGCACACTTGTGCTAGTATACTATTAAAACTCAGATCTTGTATATATATATTTTTTGGGTTTGACCTGAATTATTTGATATGTTCGCGCGTAACAGCGATTGCGGCAAACCGGTGAACAGTAGCGCGACGGTTTTCGCACCGCCTTAATCGCCAACCTCCCAAACGACCGGCCGTGATATTTTCATTTGCTTTGGTCGCGTGTTTTTTTAAGTTACAGAGGTTTTAAAGCGCTGCCCCCCCCCCCTTTTCAGGGGGGCGCTGCGGTGCAGATTCAGCCTTCAGCTTGAGCCTTCAGCTTGTGACGGCTACATTGTTTCGAAAAGTTTCCAGTTAGCCTTCAGCTTGAGCCTTCAGCTTGTGACGGCTACATTGTTTCAAAAAGTTTCCAGAAAATCACTGCTTGTTTTAAAGTTTTTTTTTTGTTATTGCAAGTCACTTGACATACACAGATCTGGAGGACGGGCCCAACAGCCACACTTGGAGAGTGCTGATTGTTTTAAAGTAGTCTTTTTTGTTATTGCAAGTCACTTGACATACACAGATCAGAAGGACGGGCCCAACGGGCACACTTGGAGAGTAAGAGTGGGGCTGGGGGAGGAGAGAATGGGGGGTGTGGGGACGGGCCCAACGGGCCCGCTTTGCTAGTATATATATATATATATATATATATAGTCACTTCTATATTCTCGGGATACATAACCAAGGCTCCAAAGACGTGTAATAACCAATCTGTTTTTATTGTGATGTCTGTTGAGGGATAACGGTTGGCAGAACAATGCGATAGCTCTTATGCTCACCTTAAAAATAACAAATAAAATCTTTGCATTTCAACCAAATGTTCAGCGTCTCAAGCGAAAGACTGCATTCCTATCATCTCAATCTCCCCTCAGTACTGCATTGAATTGTCAGTCCCGAATATCTCATCACTTACCTTTAATCACCGACTGTGAGTGTGTAATTCACCAAGCTCAGTTAAAGTGGGAACAAAGGGAAGATTAATTGAGATTATCTTTAACCTGTTTAACCCCCTTACCTCTGAATTTTGCTTTTCTTTATTTAAAAAAAGATGCTCCTTAAAACCTCGTGCTAAGTTTGTGAAATTATATTCCACAACCGCTTCTGTGAAGTTGTTTTGCGTTATAAACAATCAAGGCGCTAGTTAAGCCTTGCCCGAGATTGAACAGTTGACATGGGACAGTTGACATCTGGCGCTGGCCAGAGAGGGGTTTTGACCTGAAACGTTAACGCGCCACTGAACACACACAACACAGGTTCTATCAAACTCCAGCATTTTGTGTCTATACCATCGGTGTAAACCAACATCTGCAGTTCCTTCCCACCCAAGTACTGCTTTGCAGATTTCCAGCGCCATCACCGCGCTGTCTTTTGTCCCCAATTTTTTTATTTCTTTTGTTTATTTTCCTTTGAAGGAAAGGAATTGAGTAGGGGATGGGATGGGGAGGAGGGGGAACCCCGACAAAAACAAATCAAAAATGCTGGTGAACTGATGCGGTCAGGGCGCAGCGGGGAGACCTTCCAGTTCCCCAGCCCACAGCGCGGCTGCGTCACCACAGACGAGGCTTGGAAATGAAAACATTCTCCAAAACTCGATCAATGACTTTACTGCATCCTCGGCAACGCTTCTCCAGACCCACAGTTTTCCGCCATCTTCCCAGCTGAAGTGTGTGTGGGGGGAGGGAAGGAAGGAGGAAGGAGAAAGGCTTTCGCAAAGAAGACAATTAAACAATAAATACAACGCGTTTATGTTTTTTTAGGGGGGGCAAAGAAAGATCAGGTGAGGCGCCTTTCTTGCAGAACAATTTCTGTTCATTTCTCCGCCCCGCGGTTTTAATTTGCGGGGGGACGCGAGCGAGTTGTTTGCTGCTCGTCCTGCCAAGCCGACTGATTCACCTCAGTAAGGCAGAAGGGTGCTCCCATGTTACCGGGATTGCACTCCTTTGCACGCCGCGATTTTGTTTTCATATATAAAGGGGTTTATTCTACCGTGGAGTAAGTTTAATTGTAATTTTGTATATGTGTGTGAAACAAAAAATATGGAGCTTGCACCTGTGTTCTGCCTTTTGTAGACCAGGAATCAAAACGCATTTGACGTTTCGTGCATTTTCCACTTATGTTGCCTGTGTTGTGATCAGCGAGTCGTTTAAAAAATAAAAAAATAAAGTAAATAAATCTATGTCGGATTCGAATATATTTTTATGGGGAATATTGCACTGCGTCAAATTAAACGTGAAATTCCTGGTGGGTTTTTATTCCAAACAACTGCTCACTACTTGTAATTGAGGCAAATAGCGGACTGGTTTGAAAATGGTATGATTGTCCTCGCCTTTATCGTATTTCTTTCGATTTGAGCAAAATAAGCAGCTCAAACAAAATCAAATTTAGGAGGAGGCACGACAATCAACCGTATGTTTCGCGCGAATCTCCCGGGAATTCTGAGCGTAGTGAACACTGACAAGCCTGCAGAATTGGATTCTTCAAAGACCATCTGTTTCATTGCTATTTTGTTTCCCCAGTTTTGCATAAAGAAACCCCCGCTCGTCTGTTCTCCGCAACCATGGTGAAGTTGGGCAACAATCTGTCTGACAAGAGCAATGGGAAGGCTGCAGCCCCTGAAGATGGGTTTGACACCATTCCCCTTATCACACCACTGGATGTCAACCAGCTGCAGTTCCCGGCTCCTGACAAGGTAAACTTGAACGAAAATAAATGTGGATAATGCCGAAAATACAGCGCTCATCAGGCTAGTTTGTATTTGCAGATGGGCTAATAATTTTCTTGCTCTTCATAAACAAGGGAACCATGGGTTTTTTCTTTACTTCTAAAGTTACAGGTGAATACTTTTTTTTAAAGGGTGGCTTAAGCTACAGTAACAAATCCTGCAAGACTTTAATTTCCACTGCATCTATATTTGATTTTCATTTTAACCTGAAGTACCTCTGAGAGGGGCAAAGTTTAAAGGAGATGTGCACGGCAGGTTTTTTTTTTACAAAGAAGGTGGTTGGTGCCTGGAAAGCGTTGCCAAGGGCGACGATGGAAGCAGTTACACAAGTGGTGTTTAAGAGGTTTTTAGATAGGTACATTGATATGCAGAGTAATAAGAGGTATGGATGTGCAAGCAGATGAAATTAGTATATTTTAGCATCCTGTTCAGCACAGGCATTGTGGACTGAATGGTTTGTTCCCGTGCTATCGTGTAGAAAACAAGAGGTGCCTCTGTTAATGTGAAGTTATTAAACTGCAAATAATCAATGGAATATGAGACTTGAAAAGCGGAGATTAAGTATATATTTAGAATTAACTTCACATTTGGGCAAGAGTCTTGGGTGTTGGAGCAGGTTGTTGAATGAGATGGTAAACAGTAAAGATCCATCGCACTCCAAAATTATAGTCTCACATTACAGAAGCTGGCCCTTCAGCCCACAATGTCCATGCCAACCACCAAGTACCCATTTCTACAAATGCTTGTTAAATGTTATGAGTCCCTATCTCCAACGTGGCACTCTTTCTGGATGATACATTCCAGATTCCAGCCCTTTCAGATACTTCATATTACAAAGTAACAAATTACAAGTGAATTATATATATATTTTAAAACATGTGCAGGGAGTTAAAAACAAGCCATTCTTTTTCTTGCAAGAAGTTAAAGCAGTTGACAACTTGCAGAAATAAAGAACAGATGCTGGTAGTGGGAAAAACAGATACAAACTGGGGAACGTGGATCGGTGACGTTTCGGGTCAGGACCCTTCATCACACTGATTGGGTGGGGGGGGGGGAAGGAGTTGAAGACAACTGAAAGAAAGGAGGGGCAGACAAAGCCTGCCAGGTAATTGGTGGATACAGGTGAGGAGGGCTTTTTGATCAGCAGATGGTTGGACAAAGGATAGGGATGAAAAGATAGGCTTGAGACAAAAGGAATGGTGAAGAGTTGCAAAATTAGAGGAAGGAATGTATATGGGTGGGCAGGAGAGATGGGGGGTATGGGGAGAAAGTGGGCTTGGGGGGAAAAGGGGGTGGGGAGGGTTGTAGTTACAGGGGAATTCAATGTTCATACCGTTGAGTTGTAAGCTATCCAAGTGGGATATGTATGAGGTGTTGTTCCTACAGTTTATCTGTGGGCTCTCTCTGGCAATGGAAGGGACTCCGGACAGAAAGGTCAGAATGAGAATGGGAAGAGGAGTTAAAATGGTTTGCAACTACAAGATACAGTAGTCCTTGGCGAACTGAGTGGAAATGTTCGGTGAAACGTTCATCAAGTCTATGCATGGTCTCGCCAATGTGCAGGAGGCCCCATCAAGAACACTGGATGCAGTAGATAAGGTTAGAGCAGGTGCATGTGAACCTCTATTTCACCTGGAAGGACTACTGGAGTTTCTGGATGGAGGTGAAAGAGGAGGTATAGGGACAGGTGTTGCATCTCCTGTGACTACAGGGGAAAGTCCCTGGGGAGGGGTGGTTTGAGTGGGAATGGATGTATAAACAAAGGAGTTGCAGAGGGAGTGTTCTCTGCAGAAGACAGAAAGGGGTGGGGATGGGAAGCTATGACTGGCGGTGGAATGTGTAGGAAGGAACTGCAGATGCTGGTTTAAACTGAAGATCGACACAATGGTGGAGTAAATCAGCGAGACAGGGAGCATCTCTGGAGAGAAGGAATCGGTGACATTTTGGATTGAAACCCTTCTTCAAAGTGGAATTATGTTGGAGGTGACATAAATGTCAGAGATGGATTTGGAGGCTGGTGAGGATCAAGGCAACTCTATCCTTGTTCTGTCTGGGGGGACTGAGAGCAGAACTACAGGACACAGAGGGGATGTGGGTGAGAACTTGCAGACTCTTTTAAAACATAGCTCAATTTTAATTGGGCTGTTCATTCATTGTATAAAGCCCTTCAGGAAAGCCACAGAGGCAGGTCAGCTCACAGGTAAATTCAGAAGCACTTCAGACTTGAGCAATGTAGGCCACTGGCCCTTATGGTAACAGAAGTTTACCTTCACACCCTAAAATAAAAAAGTCCTGAAACTGATTGTGTTGTATTCTTCATTGTATGCTATCATCAGTGGAACATATCATTTGACTTGCCACAAAATATGTCATGGGAATAACCAATAAAATGTATCTTTATTATACGTGTTATATAGCCTTATACATCAGTTGTGACATGCCAGATCTTACATTATACACATATCAGAGACTGCAACTGGAAAACAAAATCCTAATGCATAAAATGGTCATTTTCTGCTGTTATATCTGATCTTTGGATGAACTTTTCTTTCCTGGGGGAGAGGAACCTAATAAAGTAGCTGTCCAAAGTTCTGCAACAGCAACTGGTGATTAGGATTAGGCACTTGTGTGACATTAGAGTTTATCTGGCCCATTTGGTTCTCCAAAACAATCCAATCAATGCCATTGCTCTGTTCTTTCATATTAATTTCTTGTCTGTGCCTATTATAATTCCTCTTTGAAAGACCTGATTAATTTTTTTCTACCCTTGTGCAGGCAGTGAATTCCATAAAAATATTTGGTATCTTTTTCATCATTTTGACATTGTGTTCCTTGAAACATATGCTAACAGAAACAGTTTCTGTCAATCCTTTTTAAACCTATTATGACTTTGTACACCTTTATCAAATTTCTCTCAATCTTTGCTCTGGGGAAGACATTCCCAGCTCTGCAATCAAAGATCCTTGATCCCCAGAAATGTTTGAATAAATCTTTTTACACTTGCTCTAAGGCCTGGATATCCTTCCTAAAATGTAATGACAAGAATTAGATGCATTTCTCCAGTTGCGGCCTAACTATTATGAGAGCTAGATAGAGCTCTTAAGGATAGTGGAGTCAGGGGGTATGGGGGGAAGGCTGGAACGGGGAACTGATTGAGAATGATCAGCCATGATCACATTGAATGGCGGTGCTGGCTCAAAGGGCCGAATGGCCTCCTCCTGCACCTATTGTCTATTGTCTATTGTAAATGGAGTTTAAAATAACCTTCCTACTTTTGTTCCCTTTGCCTTAGTTTATAAAAGATTTACCTGTAGAGGTCACTTTTCAAACAGAGTACCTACACACTGACAACTTGTACAACAGTAACAATACTATAGCTAAATGACCCAATGGTGCCTCACAGAAGCAATATGAAACATTGTGAGATTGAAACATGTTAGGCCATATTAAATATTACCCTGACCCAGCAGAAAGTACTGTTCTTATTTTGTGATTGTGATACCAATCGCATGTCCTCAAGGCAAAAAACACTAACACTGCTTTAAAATAATTCCTAATGTGTTTGGAAGTCGAACACTGCAAAACAATTTTAACTCTTGTAGTCAATGAGCTACAACAACATAAAACCTCTTGTATATTTCATTGCAATGTCAGGCAAGAATGCCTGATCGCCTGGTGATTATTGTACATACGGTTGACTGCTTCCTTTACATTTAACAAATTTTACCCTATTTGCAAGGTTCTTGAAGGGAATTGAAGATGAATTACTCTCAACTTTTATGGACTGTATTTGAATGATTATCCTATTCATGGCAACATACTTTTTAGCTGTACTATTTTTATGTTTTATTCTCTGCTTTAACACTGTTTCTTTATTTGCACCAAATCTTTCTTCTTGGTTTGAGATGCTCATTAAATTTGTTCAACAATCTTTTGGTCTTGGTCATTAAAATGGCTTGGAGTCAGTTTTCCGGTTTTATTTTGTCAGATCATACTTGAGTTAATTTCCTTAGGATGTTAAAAGTGTTCTATATCCTATGGATGGGTAATGGTAATTATGTGATCTGGAGCACAGTTGTAATGTTGAACATTTTTAACTGCTGATTTACTACCCCTTTTCAAACCATTCCTTGTGTGGCCCTTGTGGCATGTGGGTTAAATAGATAGATTCAGATAATATGACAGGATCTATACTTTTGAAGTGACAGAGTGCAATAGTAACTACAAGCATTCATTTGCAATAGAGCACAAGGTATGTTTGCTTTCTATTTTGAGATTGTTTAGTGCCACTAACAGAATATTGGTGCAAGTCTTATATGTATTGGCATTTTGGATGTTTAGATGTTCAGAATATTCAAGGCTAAATAATAGAATGTTGGGTTCCAGGTAATTTGGCGATAAGGGGATCAAAAGTGAAAATGATTCAGCGATCATCCATGATCATATCAATTATGTCTTTGGCTTGGCAGATTTATGGCCTACATCTGCATTTATTGTCATGCTCATGGTTTTCAATTTATCATATTGATTTTCAGACCCCTCCATGGCCTTGCCTTTCCCCATTTCTGAAACCTCTTTGACCGTACCGCAAGAATCTGTGCGTTCCTCCATTTAGAGTCAGAGAGTGATACAGTGTGGAAACAGGCCCTTCGGCCCAACTCGCCCACACCGGCCAACAATGTCCCACGTCCCTGCGCGTGGTCCATATCCTTCCAAACCTGTCCTATCCATGTACATTTCTAACTGTTTCTTAAACGATGGGATAGACCCAGCCTCAACTACATCCACTGGCAGCTTGTTCCATACACCCACCAACCTTTGTGTGAAAAAGTTACTCTTCGGATTCCTATTAAATCTTTTCCCCTTCACCTTGAACTTATGTCCTTGTTCTCGATTCCTCTACTCTGGGCAAAAGGCTCTGTGCATCTACCTGATCTATTCCTCTCATGATTTTGTATACCTCTATAAGATCTCCCCTCATTCTCCTGCGCTCCATGGAATGGAGACCCAGCCTACTCAACCTCTCCCTATAGCTCACACCCTCTAGTCCTGGCAACATCCTTGTAAATCTTTTCTGAACCCTTTCAAGCTTGACAATATCTTTCCTATAACATTGTGCCCAGAACTGAACACAATATTCTAAATGCGGTCACACCAATGTCTAATACAACTGCAACATGTCCTCCCAACTTCTATATTCAATACTCTGACTGATGAAGGCCATAATGCCAAAAGCCTTTTTGACCATCGTATCTACCTGCGACTCGACCTTCAAGGAACCATGCTCCTATACTCCTAGCTCCATCTGCTCTACAACACTACCCAGAGGCCTACCATTTACTGTGTAGGTCCTGCCCTTGTTCGACGTCCCAAAATGCAACACCTCACACTTCCATCAACCATTCCTCAGCATGCCTGGCCAATCGATCCAGACCCTACTGCAATCGTTCACAACCATCTTCACTATCTGCAAAACCATTAACGTTTGTATCATCAGCAAACTTGCTAATCTTGCCCAGTATGTTCCCATCCAAATCATTGATGTAGATGACAAACAGTTACGGGCCCAGCACCGAACCCTGAGGCACAACACTAGTCACAGGCCTCCAGTCTGAGAAGCAACCTTCCACCATCACCCTTTGCTTCCTTCCATGAAGCCAATTTGCTATCCATTCGGCTATCTCTCCTTGTATCCCATGCGATCTAACCTTCCAGAGCAGCCTACCATACAGAACCTTGTCGAACGCCTTACTGAAGTCCATGTACACAACATCTACAGCTCTGCCCTCATCAACCTTTTTGGTCACGTCTTCAAAAAAATCAATCAGATTTGTGATACACAACCTCCCACGTACAAAACCATGCTGACCGTCCCTAATCAGCCCTTGCCCATCCAAATGCCTCTATATCCTATCCCTCAGAATACTCTCCAGTAACTTACCAACTGCAGATGTTAAGCTCACCGGCCTATAGTTCCCAGCATTTTCCCTGCAGCCCTTCTTGAAAAGAGGCACAACATTTGCCACCCTCCATTCTTCCGGCACCTCCTCTGTATTTAAGGACGACTCGTAAATTTCAACCAGGGCTCCCGCAATTTCCTCTCTATTTTCCCGCCATGATTTCGGATATATCTGATCAGGCTCTGGACATTTGTCTACCTTCAAACACAACAGAACCTTCAGTACTTCTTCGACGGTAACCCTGACTGCTCTCAAGACACTTCCAGTAACTGCTCCAATTTCCTCTGTCCTACTGTCTTTCTCCTCGGTAAATACAGAGGTGATCGCTTTGATTCCTGAGAGGTTCCACTCTCTCTCTTATTACCCTTTTCCCCCATATGTATTTATAAAATCTTTTGGGATTGTGCTTAATGCTACCCGCCAAAGCTATCTCCCTTTTTGCCCTGCTGATTTCCTTTTTTAGTTTACTCCTCAGTTCCCGAAACTCTTCCAGGGATGCACTTGATCCCAGCTGCCTATACCTGTCCTCTGCATCCTTCTTGTTTTTGACTAACGTTCCAATTCCCCTCATCACCCAAGCTTCCTTACGTTTGCCTGCTTTGTCTTTGACTCTAACGGGGACGTACACATCCTGAGCTTTCTTCGGTACATTTGGTTTTCTTTAATTCATTGTGCCCTTTGTGTCTATGATTTGGCCCAATGTTTTGGAATTACCTTTCTATCTCTGTTCTACTTGGTCCTCTTAAGGCCTCCATAAAACGCATGTCTGAGATTCTTATCAATCACCTCAGTGTTGCCTTATCTGATTTTGCTTTGGTGGTTGCTTCGCTATAATATAAATCTTGCTGCTCGACACGAACAAGCTAGTGCAGAGGAATGAATGCCTACCACAGGGCTGTAGGTGGTTTCATTTCACAACAGACATATCCTTCACATTTCTCCCCTCCCCAAAACACTGCCGAATCTAAGCTAGTTGAACATGCGATCACTGAGATTACTGAACTTTCATTGGGGAAGAGGTATTGTGAACCACTGTATCAAGATGAAGTTAGGATGCAGATGATAGAAGAGGTTTTGGAAAGGGATAGGGGCTGAAGGCTTACTCCCGTTCTTAAATGCTGATGTGAACGCTGTACAAAGTTACAATTGTGTGAGATGCAAATGTGCCTTTGGACACCATCTAGACTTGCTCTAGAATGTGTAATGTTGCAGTGGATGACCATAGAACTAAACACAGCAGAGAGATGTTGCTTTAATGGGCAGGAGATAAGAAATTGCAGAGAAAAGGGAACTGAAGACTCATGTGACCGTGAAGATGGAGTCAAATAGCTATACAGGACGGAAACAGGTCCACCTTGCAGACCATGTTGGTATACTTGACTCGTTCCATTGGCTTGCCTTTGGCTCATGGGCCTCGAAACCTTTCTTATCCCTAGATCTATCCAAAAGTTGTAATTACATTTGCTTCTATAGCTTCCTCTGGCAGCTCATTCCAAATATTGATTACCCGTAGAGTGAAAAAGTTGCTCATGTGGTCTCCAATGCTAATTTTGTCATGAAGCTATTGGGAAGTTACAATTGGGGGTTTGAGCTTTCTGCATTATTCTCAATATGATGCATAATATGCAACTGTTTATCATGGGATTGTTGCTTCCAGGAAAAAATAGCCAGTATTGTTTGATCAGGAGACTACTTTTTAATTACCTCAAGAATAGTCTGTTTGTAGCAGCAGCCTTGCAGTGTAAGTGTTGTAGGCTTATGTTGTTTGATATCTATTATTATTCACAGGAAAATGGTGATGAAAATTAAATAGTTTATGATCAATTTAAGTGGCCTGAATTTGTTGATGTAATGTTGATGAAACAGATCTTTGAGTCATTGCTGAATAATACCAACACCAACCTACATGGGGGTAAACAATGTACCTTTCTAGTTTTGACATTGATGCCCATGGCAAGTCACTTTGTAGACAACATAATTATCACAGGAATGATTTACTGTGAGCTTCAACTGTTTGTGCAAAAATCTCACTTTTAATTTTGGACTAAATCCCATCTACCAGAGTTTAACCACTCTGAATCTGAAAAACAAATTTAACATGTCACTCATGGAAAAATATTTTGAGAATACTCTTTTTCATATTAAGTTTATTTTGTGTTGTAGTTTAATCGCATGTGTATATGCTTTCCCATCTGAATAACATTGTATGCATGTAGATGCAAAGCAGGAAAGAGAATTCCCTGTGGACACAAAATGCTGGAGTAACTCAGCAGGACAGGCAGCATCTCTGGAGAGAAGGAATGGGTGACATTTTGGACCGTTCAGAAGGGTCTTGACCCAAAACATCATCCATTCCTTTTGAAGAAGGGTCCCGACCTGAAACGCCACCCATTCCTTCTCTGCAGAGATGCTGCCTGTCCCATTGAGTTATTCAAGCATTTTGTGTCATCTTAGGTTTTAACCAGCATCTGCAGTTCCTTCCTACACTAGAGAACTCCATGTGATGAGCTGTTCTACCTGCTTATTCACAAAATGCTGGAGTAACTCAGCAGGTCAGACAGCATCTCAGGAGAGAAGGAATGGGTGGCGTTTCAGGTCGGGACCCTTCTTCAAAAGGAATGGATGACGTTTCGGGTCAAGACCCTTCTGAACGATCCAAAATGTCACCCATTCCTTCTCTCCAGAGTTCTACCTGCTTGTTCTGCTGGACTCCAGAGATTCCCTACAAAGGGCACTAAACTCAAAACAATATCGGGAAATGAGATCTTGAGATCATTCTTCATCCCTCAATTGACCAAGGTCGCACTTCATCCCTCGTCTGATTAATATTTTTTTCCAGTCTTTGACCAAATGACTGGTAGTTGTTCTTTGGTTTTAGCTTGATGATCTTGGGTTAAAGAGTAATTACACTACTTGAACGCATATATATCCTACTGAATAGTAATTTAAATGAGTTATATCTGGTAATTAAATATGAATAATCCACATTATGGTTATTTTTCTCAAGACCTGTATGGTTGATAATGACTAGAACTATGACTGTCATTCCTGAACTACTGCTGTTTTGGGTTTGAATGTGGACTGCAGAGAGCATTGTGTGCCTTGTATTATTAATAATCCTTTTTTATGAATAGCTTATTTAAAATAGCAGGAATGTATTAGCTGCTTTATTATAAATATAGGGGCATAATGCTTTTTTTGTCTAGTAGCAAATTGAGAAAATTCTTATTTCCTGAATGGAATGTGATTGTTACTATTTCTTTGTCAAAGCATGCTATTCTGAAACTTTTTCTGGGCACTTCTTGATGCTTACTCATCGATATGTGCCTAATGTGACCTTCAAAAGAAAGTTGCCCAGGAAATTATTGTTATGTTCTGAGAAGCTCTTGTCATTAGGCATTACTGGAATAACAAAGCTGTTATAACCTTGCAGAATGCTATTTAAAGAGGGGGGGTTTGGAACTCCTGGACCTGATCTCTGAGCTCCTGCCCGGCAACCCTCATGAACCCCCAAAAGACTCTCCAGGGTCTTGATAACCAGCACCACCTCGACCCACAAAGACATGACCCCACTCCGGCCTGGCCACGTTCACTTGGACAAAGCATAGCCATAGATCTTACCATAGAAATCTTTTGATTTATCAGGAGCAGAGAGAGGCCTTGAACATTTAGCCTTGAATGTTCTGATCATCTAAATTTCCAATCTTTTTTATTATTAAACAGCTTAGTATTTGCAGTGTTAAGGTAACATTGCGAAGCAATCCTGTTAATTCGCAGAAAGGCCATGGTGAATTGTGCTTGAACAGATCACCTAACGTTTTCCAGCTAAATGAGACAGTGATTTAAAATTAACTGTTTACTTTGTAATTTTTTTATGAAAGAATGTAGAAATATTATAACTTAATATATGAATAGCTGAGTGTCTGCCCTTGGATGAGATGAACAAATAGGTCATAGCTCTTAACAATTTGGTAAATTTGTTCAGTATTATCTATTTTTCTTGAAGTCTTGCAGTGAAGAACTGTTGGAATTACTGTGGAAAACCTGCTTTCCAGTGTGGGATATGGACTGAGGCACTCAGTGCTGAACTGGAATCTTAGTACAGGCCAGCGGGATGGTTTTATATCTTCCTAGCTGTCATGCTGTGAAACCTGGTTATTGAGGCTGGATCACGTTAAACTTGGCAGAAGCAAGTAGTCTGATGCGGATGGATGGAAAAAGATGGCTGCCAAGAGAGATTTTTTGCAAAAAAAATTCAATGATTTTAAACTGTTTTCAAGATATTAAATGTTAATTATTTTGGGGTTTTTTTCAGCGAGTCTTTGTGTTACTGACTGAATGTCAGACATTCACAGTTACCTAGTAACACTTACAGCTTTGACATCTGGTAAGCCTGAGGGCGACACTTTTGCAGCTGTCAGAGCCATTGCGTGAGTGCAGCATTGTGTCTCTGTTGAGGCAGTCCCACTGCCGCACTCAAGCCATGCTGGTGAGCCACACCTGCAGAGTAGCTGCTCCCAGGGCCATGCTGGAAGCAATTGTACACCCCTGGGCATATTGTGTACCCCTGAGCAGTGATCTTTTTTTGCAGTGGAAGAATTGTCCAGTGATCAGACCAATTGGTTGTTTTTCTGTATCAAAGTGGATTGTTGCAAGCCTAAAGTGTAGCAGTTGAATTTTCAAGAGTCAAGAGTTTTTTTGTCATACGTACTGGAACGTAACAATGAAATTCTTACTTGCCGCATCAGCACAATAGGTTTGTACATACAGTACCAAATAGATGATATACAAACAAAAAATAAATACATTTAATAACTGGGAGAATTCAGAAATGCATCCATTCCATCACAAAAAGATGGATGAAAAATATTTTTATTGGAAAATAACTTTTCATAATAAAAATATACAAAATAAAACTCAGCACATCCCATTACATTCTTAGTGTTGTTCAGTCCATTGCTGGTCTGTTACTTGTTCTTTACATATTAGTGTTAGCATTTATTCACAGAATGCTGGAGTAACTCAGCAGGTCAGCAGCATCTCGGGAGAGAAGGAATGGGTGACGTTTCGGGTCGAGACCCTTCTTCAGACCCGAAGTACATTTTTAATGGGGTTTCTAAACTTGCTTCAAAAACTGGCTCAATAACAGCAAGCATAATATGATAAATTGAAGTTAACTGCTAATAATGAGTTGAATTTTATTAAAGTCTAATGCCACCTATTTAATGGTTATCTCTATATTGTGATTAGGCGGTGTGCATTCTTTAGCTCATCAAAGCTTCTGTTCATTTTCTCCCATGCATCAGTCCCATTGAACTCGGAATACCTAAATGACTGCTGCCATCCTGTTCATTTGGAGGGTCATCCTTGTTCTTAGGAAATGATAGAATGACATGAGATTTGACCTTGTAAGAATTTATTGCCCAACAAGTTTATTGAACCTTGGTGAACAACTGAAGATAAAGCAGTATATATTTTCACCTAAGCTACCAAACCTTCCTAACTTTCTCCAACTGAATATGAATAACTTGCAATTCTGTTAATTAGTAATATTGGGGTCAATTTCCTCTGTAAACAACCAACAGATTGAATTTTTGACAATGCTCCTTGAAAGTCCTCTTGATTACCATTAAACATCCTTGATGAAATCTTTTTGCTGCTGAATGTATCCAAAAATGGTTCAAACTCTTGCAAGAATGCCTCAATCCTACTGCAGTTGAGAGGGGGTATGGAATTCTGGTTCATCTCCACTTATAATACCAGCCAAGTTAACTAATTCTGCCAACTAATACCACAGTGGTTCAGCAGATAGCTCTGTTGCCTTGCAGTTCCAACAACCCAAGTTTGATCCTGACCATAGGTAATATTTGATATTCCCCCTGTGACAACATGGGTGCTATGGTTTCATCCTACAACCCAAAGGATGCTGGTTGCTAGGTTAATTGGCTACTATAAACTAGCCCTCAAGTAGATATTTCCCCATTTTCTGAGGTTCACAGTTCTTGCACCTTAGTTGATAGAATACCTGTGGATTCTCCAGATGATTACAATAAGCATATCCATTTGTCCCATTTGATTATAATTCGAAATAAGCTATTGTGATTTTGTTAACCGTTAATTAGGCAACATTTAAAATATAAGAAAAGAAGCAGGTTCAGAAATGAGTGTCAAGGATTACCACATTTTAAAATGTATGACGAGAAACAGTTCCGATGAGACCTACACACGTCTTTTAAGGAAGCAAAGATAAAGTGCTGGGAGGGATAAATAAAGCCAATAGAAATGTCATTTAAAGGTTGAACCTGAGGGTAGAAGCCAAAATGAAACAAATTTTATTTCTTCGTTCTGTGTAATGGATATAAGGAAACGATTTCCACAAATTGCAATGAATGCCTTTGGGACTGAACACTTCAAAACAAAAACTGGTTGACTATCAACACTGAAGAATCGGAATAAAATTTCTATAGGTGTTGGGATCAAATACCTTAATTTTATTTATCTTTGTGGATAGGAACTGAGAGGAAATTGATTGAAACTGTTCAGGTTATTAATAGATTAGAATTAGTAGTAGAGAGATGCGAGATTATTTGGGTTGATTGCCTAAACAGTCTAATTGTATGTTTGTGTTATTGATTGAAAGAAACAGCATTGAAACGGCCCCTCGGCCAACAGAATCAATGTTCCTCACTGTCTCATCCACTCCCTGCACACGGGACAATTTACAGAGGCTAATTAACCGACAAACCCATAATCTTGGGATTGTAGGAGAAAATAGGAACACCTGGAGGAAACCCATGTGTTCACAGAGAACATGCAAACTCCACAAAGACAGCACCCAAGGTCAGGATCGAACCTGGGTCTCTGGCACTGTGAGGCAGCAGCTCTACCAGCTGCACCACTGTGCTGCCCACAGTGATAACTAAATTCTGAATATAGATGAACTCTCTTGAGTAAGGGTCAGTAAGGCCCATTGGGAAATATGAAAATTCATCGGAACTTGGAACATCAGGAGTTTTAGTTATAAATTCCTCTTGACACTTGGCGTGGTAACTTCTTCACTTCAAGGAAATGGACATCTACAGCTCTGAGGTATCATTGTGGTGTTGGGTTGATGGTTTTAACTGGTTTCATCTAAATATTATTTGCAACCAAGAGACAAAATCTATCTTAAGCATCTGTTATCAGTATTTCTAACTGCTTATTTGAGCACTCTTGTTTTCTGTAGTTTCGGTGAGCTTATTATATGTTTTATCGTATTATTATGTTACTGCTGCAATCGTGCCATTTTCTGGACATAGGCTCAGTAGGCAGGGATGGAAAATTGGGAACTATTCTGGGTCATTCTGAAATCAGAATCTGGAACATTCATTTGAAAGGTTAAGAGATATCTTGTTGTGCAAAGTACATTAGAAGTATGGAAATCACTCTTTCACTTCAAAGAAACCCAAAGTCTGCAGATGAACATAAATCAATGATTAAAACAGTCTCAACCAAAAATGAATTGATCCCCTGGGCACCATTACTGAACTACTAAAGTCAAAGATCTAGAGCCATGATTTACCACTGGAACTAAATTAAAACATTCAATCATTGAGTAGTGGCAGTCCTTGCAGCTGCGCACCTGAAAGATAGACAAGTGGCCTGCGATCCCCTGGAAACTATCACCTGGTAGAACTGATGAGAGTTAATTAGAAATGGCATTCAGAAATGTAACACCAGGTGGTGCCAGCAAGTGGCTGCCTCGCCAACAGCCTGTCCTTTCGTCTGTTTCTTTTATTTTAAGTATGTGTTAAAGAGTATGTTTTGGTGTTCCTTTGTTTGTTTTATGGGGGGTGAGGGCTTGAACTTTAAAACTTTTTTCAATCTCTTACCTCAACAGAGATGCGATTTTTAATTTTTTAATTTTTTAATGATTTTTTTTCCCATATCGTATCTCCGGCCCCACTGTGGCCTAACATTGTGGAGTAGCGCGGCCTTTCCTGGAGACCATCCCGGTGCTTAAACCCGCGGTCCCTGGTTAGAGACCGATTCTGGAGCTCCAAGCCGCGGAGCGTTTCAACCATCCCGATGCGGGAGTTTCGATCACCCCAACGTGAGGGCTTTGGACCGCCGGCTGCGGAAGCTTTGATGGCCCCGACTGCGGATGGTTCGACAGCCCCGACAGCGGGAGAATAAAGAGGGAGAAGAGTGGACTTTATTACCTTCCATCACAGTGAGGAATGTGGGGAGCCGCTGTGGTGGATGTTAATGTTAACTTTTATTTTATGTGGCTGATGGTCTTGTTGCTTTTCACTTTGTATGGCTGTATGGTAACTCAAATTTCACTGTACCTTAATTGGTTCAGAAATCCAAATAGGAACATCATCTTGCTGCAGGAATACATTTTTGGCTTTTAAGTCAAAAATACGTTGGTGTCATCAAAATATGGCATTGGTAAAGTGGAGCATACTAAAAGGAATTGTTAATGCACATTTACATGGATTGAACCAGTTCTTTAAAGCATTGGAGTAACTAGTGTGACACTGAGGAGAAATCTTCATCAGCATCAGATGACTGAAAAAATATAAACACAAGATAATCCAGATGACAGAATATAATTATTTAGATTTTATAAGTAAGTTTTAGATTGAACAAAGTGTGACTCCTATCAACTGATTTTCCTTAAACATTAATTCACAAAATGCTGGAGTAACTCAGCAGGTCAGGCAGCATCTCAGGAGAGAAGGAATGGGCGATGTTTCGGGTCGACACCCTTCTTCAGACTGATGTCAGGGGGGCGGGACAAAGGAAGGATATAGGTGGAGACAGGAAGATAGCGGGAGATCTGGGAGGGGGGGGGGGGGGGGGGAAGAAGAGAGGAACAGAGGAATTATCTAAAGTTGGAGAAGTCAATGTTCATTCCACTGGGCTGCAAGCTGCCCAGGCGAAATATGAGGTGCTGTTCCTCCAATTTCCGGTGGGCCTCACAATGGCACTGGAGGAGGCCCATGACAGGAAGGTCAGACTGGGAATGGGAGGGGGAGTTGAAGTGCTCAGCCACCGGGAGATCAGATTGGTTAAGGCGGACCGAGCGCAGGTGTTGAGCGAAGCGATCGCCGAGCCTGCGTTTGGTTTCACCGATGTAAATAAGTTGACATCTGGAGCAGCGGATGCAATAGATGAGGTTGGAGGAGGTGCAGGTGAACCTCTGTCTCACCTGGAAAGACTGTTTGGGTCCTTGGATGGAGTTGAGGGGGGAGGTAAAGATGAAATGAATGAATATTGTCACTTGAGATTGGGCTGACTGCCCTTGTGGGCCTTTGGCCTTTCTGCCTTTGGATGATCTGCCTTTTAATGCAAATCTTCTTTAATTCAGTCAATCAACAAATTAAAGCATTTTCTTTTTCTTTCATCCTGTGGATTTCTGAATGTTAAAGGTTCTAAGAGTAATTATTTTACATAGCAAAACCTATTAACACAACCCAATTTAAAACTACACAATGTTGAAAGTAATTCATTATAAATCTTAAATTATACATATTTTCAAATTCCAAGTAGTTGGTGAAGGTTAGAGCCTGCAATACAGTGGTGTTCTTGATAGACAGGGGTTCTGACAGCTTGCAGCATTACTTCTTGCACAGAATCAGTTGGACCAGGATTCATCAAATGGATCTTTCTTATCTGCAAGAGCAGCTTGTGGCTGATGCCAATGAGAGATAAGTACAAGAAGGGAAGATGTAGGCACTTGACTGTGCAATCACAGATTGACAGATGAAATGACTTTTGGATCTCTCTTTAATTATTATTGAACTTGCAATTTATTTAAGCTTTCCCATTTGGCGACCGCATGAAATCAAAAATATCATTAACAGAAAAAATTACTTCAGAAAACATGCCTCCACAATGAATCATAGCTAACATCTTGGATGTTGATGAAACTCTGGACTCCTGCTATCACTGCTATGTGACTTAAATATATAACAATTTATGAACCAAAATCGAGTCATGTTAATGAATTATGTTAGGACTTAACTTCTATAGTTTCAACTGATTAAATACTGAAAAGAAAATATATTTTTCAGTAAAACTATGTTCATTTTTAATTAGTGAAGAGCAGATTGATTATTTATATAGCAATATACCAAGACAATTTCATTGTAGACCCAAAAAGCTGGAGTAGTTCAGCAGGTTAGACAGCATTTCTGGAGAAAAGGAATAGTTAACGTTTCAGTCTGAAGAAGGGTCTCGACCCACACCTTTTTTCCAGACATGCTGTCTGACCCGCTGAGTTACTCCAGCTTTTTGTGCCTATCTTCGGTTTAAACCAGCATCTGCAGTTCCTACCTACCCAGTTTCATTAAAGGATGGATGGGAGTGCACATTGAGAATGTGACACCAACAATGATAGCAGCTCCTGCTGTGGTCAAAAATTACCTTTCCACAAAGAGACAAACATCTTGGGGGTCATGGAATATTAGCAAGAACCTTGAGATTAAGAAGGCTGAAATCATTCAGCAGCATTCTCGGGCAAATGTTATGGGTGAGAATTTACAATCAAACTGTTGGAAATCTTTGTAATCGGTAATTGATGGAATCGGTGAGTAATTGATGAAACCATCAGGGTGGCATTAAATAAATTGATGAGGAAAGTGCATCTGTTAATTTACCATCTCCAGATTTCATGCATGGACTGAGAAGATGGGCAAGTCTTCAACCATGAATGGGAGCACATTTGTGAAAAAGCTGCAACAGTGAAAAAATACAATTGTCACCTAAAGTACATGATAAGGGAGTCAAAGGTTATGGGAAGAAGGCAGAAGAAAGGGGTTAAGAGGGAAAGATAGATCAGCCATGATTGAATGGCAGAGTAAATTTGATGGGCCGAATGGTGTAATTTTGCTCCTATGATTTATGAACTTACGTCTTCAGTTAGTTTGCCTTAAACTGTGGGAACAACGGTACATTTCTAAATTTCACTTATGATCAACTAGGCCAGAAAGTTGAAGTGAATAAGCAGATTTTTTTGGTGTTTTGCCAACTCCATACATAATCAGTCAATGCTTGTAATCCAGGATACTATGGAGGAGCTGTAAAAAAAAAAAGAATACAAGAACAGAAAACAGAGTTGGGATACATGACGAAGTTTGGCCACATGGATAAGATTGTGAAGTTTAGAGGGGCAGAAGGCAAAATGAAGTTCCAGTGAGTGGGGTCTTCAGAAGAGGTCTATTTAACCATGGAAAGGGAGGAAGGGGGGAATGACTATCACATTTTTAACGGAATCTTTCAGAATATCCAAAGTCCTTTATAGCAAATTGATTTAAAATTATAAACCCTGTTATAATGTAAGAAAGGTGGCAGCTGAGTTGCTCATTGCAAACACCCACAGACAGCAATGCAATGGTAACTTTCCTTAAAGTAACATTGAGTGGGGGATAGGGCACCTGGACAACAAGAGCACCTGGACAATTACCTTGCTCTTTGAAGAACTGCCATAAGGTTGTCAATTCAATGTCTCCTTTGAATGATGGCATCTCTGAAAAATGTATTACTTCCTCAGTCCTGCACTGTTGTCAAACAAGTTTAGCTTAGAGATACAGCGCGGAAACAGGTCCTTCGGCCCAACAGTCCACGCCGACCAGCAATTCCCCGCGTACACTTAATACTATCATACACATTAGGGGCAATATACCATTATACAAAGCCAATTGACCTACAGACCCGTCTTTGGAATGTGGGAGGAAACCGAAGCACTTGGAGAAAACCCACGCAGGTCACAGGGAGAACGTACAAACCACGTACAGACAGCAGCTGTAGTCAGGATCGAACCTGTGTCTCTGGCACTCTAAGGCAGCAACTCTACCACTGCGCCACTGTGCCGCCACAAATTAAATAAGAAATACTGGAAGAACTCGGCCATTTAAACAACATACGTGGGAAAAGAAACTAGTTAACATTTCGGGTTATAGACCCTGCACGGTGTCATCCTATATTTCCTTTGTGTTCAAGTTTCAAAAGAATAACTATTGGAAGACAGCACAGTGGTGCAGCGATAAGAGTTGCCGTCTTATGGTGCCAGATACTTGGGTTTGATCCTGACTACGGATGCTGTCTGTATGAAGATTTTACGTTCACCCTGTGACCTTGGGGGGTTTCTCTGAGTGCTCCGGTTTCCCCTCACATTCCAAAGATTTGCAGGTTAATTGGCTTCTGTAAAATTATTCCTAGAGTGTGGGAAATAATTAGTGTACGAGTGATTGTTGGTCGGCGGGGACTTGGTGGACAGAAGGGCCTGTTTCCATGCTGTGTCGCTAAACTCTAAAATTTAAATTAAAGACAGAATAAAATAGCTAGTAATTATTAGCCCGGATACGGTTATGAGGAAGTTGGGATGTAACAAAGGAGAGATTTGACGATGAAAGGGTTTTGTGTATTAGAAATCGAGAAATCAGATTTTATCAGTAAACCTCAGTTGATAGATGAACAGTTTGCGTACTTCAAATGGCAGGGGTGTCCAATTCACTGCCCATCGGATATATGCTGTACATAAAGATTTACCCCAGGAGACACAAGAGATTGCATTTGCTGGAATCTTAAGCAAGAATCAATGCTGGTGTAACTCAGCAGGCCATGCAGCATCAGTGGAGGGAAATGGACATGACACTTTGAGTCCGAACCCTTCTTCATACAGATTTATCCCAGTGTGTTTGATCGGAACTTGTCCATGTCTAACTAGTAGGCATACACAGGCTAAACACAAGTATTTTTTTCTTTCGTTATAAGTCATTGACATATTTATTTGAGAAATACCCTTATTTCTTTGACAGTTCAAATGAGTGCTGTCTTTGACATCAGGCTAGTGTTGCAATTCTTGCTTGAATTCAAGCACAGTTCTTTCACACGTAAGATACAATGATTCTGGATGCAACTTAAAAGTGTCCTAACTGAAGTTCTGATGAAGTACCGGCTTATTTTCCACTGTTTGTTCCTGGATGATGAATCTTTACCGGATTTATTGCTTTGCTTACTGGACATCACTTCTCAAACCAGTTAGACTGATATAAAGGATTCTGAATTGGTTTCCTGCCACATTTACAGTGAAATAAAATAAAAGTCAAATTTCAAGCTTTTAAAGCAATTAACTAATTGCATCCTCCGCACATTTTAACTTCTGCACAAAACATCAGAATCTCCCAGCTCTTGCTGTCCGATGGTCAGCTGGTAAAGTGTTGGGACATAAAATTACTCACTCATTGAGACCCTTGGCTGGATCTCCTTGCATGTAGGAGTTGAATGGATGAAAATCCTGGCCTTCCCTTGGAAAACTAGCTGTTTTATGTATAAAAAAATGAGTGGAATGCTATAAAAAAACACAAATATGCTGATTTGGTATTGTCCTGTTATGCTGAGGAAGAGGAGACATCTGGTGTCCAGATTGGGCTGGAAGGGAAAGGATGCACCCTGAAGTTATAATTTTCTGTGTTTGTAAAATGATTTTTAATTAAGCTGGTTAAATGAGCATGAGACTGAGTACACTGCCTGCTTTAATCATTGAGTAAATGTTACAGCAATAGAGACGGATCACAAAACAGTCAGAGTCTAAAGTGGTGATTAAATTTGCTCAACTCATCACAGCAAAATGTTTAAAGTGGTGATTTTTTGAACTTTTGATGACAAATTGCCTTTTAATGGAAAGATGAAGGTACCTCTAGGATTTCAGTAAAATGTAATCGTGTGTGGATGAAAATTTCAGATACTATTTAGCAAAGTTAAAAACAACCAGCACTACAATTAGTTGGAGAGATCATTCAAAGCTTCTTGTTGTTTACAGATTGGGCTGGTTTTAAAGAGCAATTTAGATAAATGTATTAACAAGAACTATTATTTCACGGCTAATTTTCCCATGGCGCATGGAACGCATGAATAAATCTTGTGATTACTGTTAATGTTTGAGGCAAATGTAACCTTTAAAAAAAACCTCTTCTTTGTAAGTCCCACCACAAAATGGTTATTTTAGAAGTAATATTAAATTTAATAGCTTTGACGTTCCATGTGATCTGGCTAATACTCGAACAGCTTTTTCTGTGGGTTAAGCTACGTAAATATTTTATCTGATCTGTAGTAGGATTTGTAACTGCTAAGCTAACTTTGTTTTACTTTCAATTACAGGTTATAGTTAAAACAAGGGCAGAGTACCAGCCAATTCAAAAGAAAGGCAAGCTTCAGGCACCAAAAATTGCTGAATTTACCATCAACTTCACTGATGGAGTTTCGGAACGGTTCAAGGTAATTATCTTTGATTGAAATATTTGTCTGTTTTTTTTAAAAACAGCTGATTTATATAACTTGGAAGTGAAATGATCATTTGCATATGATGAGTGAGTTTCAAACAAATAACCAAAAGATAACAACAAAGACACATGACATTGCAGTTTACCAAATTAGTTCCAGGGATTGTATTTATTAGACTGGTTCTTGAGATGGTGGTCTTGTATTCACTGGACTGGTTCCAGGGAAGGTTGGTTTGTTTTCGCTATACTGGTACAAGGAGTGGCAGGTTTGCCAAATGAAGAGAGATTGAATAGACTAGGACGGTAGTCACAAATTTAGAAGAATTAGGGGAATACACACATTGGCCTTCATCAGTCAGAGTATTAAGTACAGCAGCTGGGAGGTCATGTTTCAGTTATATAAGACGTTGGTGAGGCCATATTTAGTATTGCGTTCAGTTCTGGGCACCTTTACCGGAAGTATGTTGTCAAGCTGGAAAGGGTGCAGAGAAAATTTACGAGGATGTTGCCAGGACTTGAGGGCCTGAGCTATAGGGAGAGGTTGAGCAGGTTAGGACTTTAATCCATGGAGTGCAGGAGGATGAAGGGTGATCTTATAGAGATGCACAAAATCATGAGAGGAATAGATTGGGTTGACGAACAGACTGCCCAGAGTAGGGGAATCGAGGACCAGAGGACATAGGTTTTAGGTGAGGGGGAAAGGTTTAATACGAACCCAAGGAGTATTTTTTTTACACAGGTGGTGGTGAGTGTGTGAAAACAATACAATACAATATATCTTTATTGTCATTGTACAGGGGTACAACGAGATTGGGAATGCGCTTCCCATACGATGCAATAAATTAATTAGCTAGTCAGTATTAATTTAAACAAATTGTAACAGTTTTAAAACAGAATAAAGTGCAAGTAGATCTGTGCCGGCTCATTGTGCGATGTGACCATCCGGCTCAGCAGGATCGGTTCATAGCAGCTATGGCCCTGGGGATGAAACTGTTCCTGAGTCTGGAGGTGCGTGCGTAGAAGGCCTTGTATCGTCTGCCCGATGGTAGAAGTTTGAACAGACTGTTGCAGGGGTGTGAAGAGTCTTTGTGGATACTGGTGGCTTTTCTGAGGCATCGTGTGTTGTAGATGCCCTCCAAGGCTGGTAGCTGTGTTCCGATGGTCCTCTGAGCTCTATGGACTACCCGCTGAAGAGCTTTCCTCTGTGCCTCTGTGCAGCTTAGGTACCACACAGGGATGCCATGTGTTAGGATGCTCTCTATGGTGCAGCGGTAGAATGTCATCAGCAGCTGTTGGGGTAGACCAGACTTCTTCAGTGTTCTTAGGTAGAACAGTCGTTGCTGTGCCTTCTTGACCAGCGCAGCAGTGTTATTGGACCATGTTAGGTCCTCCGAAATGTGAGTGCCCAGAAACTTGAAGCTGGACACTCTCTCCACACTGTCCCCGTTGATAAAGATCGGGGCGTATTCCCCGTTATGTGACCTACGGAAGTTGATGATCAGCTCCTTGGTCTTGGTGGTATTTAGGGACTGCTGAAAAGGTGATTTAGAGAGATAATATTGCAACATTTATGAAACATTTCGACAGGTACATGGATAGGACAGGTTAGAGGGATATGGGCCAAAAGCAGGCAGGTGGGACTACTGTAGATGGGACATGTTGGTTGGTGAGGGCAAGTTGGGCCAAAGGCCCACATATTGTGTGACTCTATGACTCTATCTCACCAAAACTTATACAATTCTGAAAGAGTATGGCAGACTAGATGCAGGGAAGATCTAGGACTGCAGGCACAGTTTCATAGAACATAGAAAATAGGTGCAGGAGGAGGCCATTTGGCCCTTCGAGCCAGCACCGCCATTCATTGTGATCATGGCTGATCATCTACAATCAGTAACCTGTGCCTGCCTTCTCCCCTTCTCCCCATATCCCTTGATTCCACTAGCCCCTAGAGCTCTATCTAACTCTCTTTTAAATTCATTCAGTGAATTGGTCTCCACTGCCTTCTGTGGCAGAGAATTCCACAAATTCACAACTCTCTGGGTGAAAAGGTTTCTTCTCACCTCAGTTTCGAAGAGGTATGCTGTTTTGGATTGAGATGAGGAGAATTTTCTTCTATCCGGTGGAGACATAACAAGGGCCTGTGTAAGCTCAGTTGATGTGTTCAGTCAAAACACAAATCAATAGGTTTCTAGACATTAAGCACAGCCAGGGTTATGGAGTAAGTGTTGGAAAATGGAGCTGAGACAGAATCTCAGTCATGGTCTAAGTGAAGGGCCGGGTAATTTAGGCCCAGATGGACAACTCTGTTTTCTTTTCTTTTGATTATTTTCTTATGAAAATGAGCCTGTTGGGACCAGAAAGTTGGACAGTCAAAATGATAAAGGGCATCTAACATGTTATAGAGGCGAATGGGAAGAGGCTGGACAAGAGGGAAAACCGCTGCATACAGAAATATTTCCAAACTGCACAACTGAAAGACTTTGAATTTTATGCAGGTCCACTGACCTAGACATATAAAACTGCAGGAATAGTCTATCCATTTATTCTATCCATTTTATCTAATATCTTAAAAACTGAAAGAAAATCATTCCTAAATCTTTTAAATTCAAGAGAATGCAATTTTCCTTTGTTTATCTTCCTCTGTTTTGTCCAGATTGCATTTTGATAAATTTATATGGCACACCCTTTAAGGTGAATATAACTGTCCTAAGATGCCCATATTTGTTCATGGAACTCCAGGTGTGGCCGAACTCGGGGTCTCTGTCACAGTGGCAGAACTTTGACCCAACTATGTCTGCCCTTTAGATATGAAGGCCAGCATTCCATTAGCCTATTTATGATACCCACACACGGCCTTTTAATGAATACTAGACAGGTGTGCACCCATTGGGTGCAATTCTCTGCCACAGGCGGTCCTGTGGGTGCGGCTGATGGGGGGGGGGGGGGGGGGGGTGGTGACCAGGTGGGTTAAGGAGGGATGGAGTGGGTGAGGGGGGAAGGGAGGAGGGGGGCTGAGGGGGATGGAGTGGGTGAGTGGGGGGGGAGAGGGGAGGGATAAGGGGGGTTCAAGGGGAATTAAGGACGGGGGGATAATGGGGGATGGAGTGGGGGAGTGGGTGAGTGGGGGGGAGGATGAGCGGGAGGGGAGGGGAGGGAGAGGGAGGGGAGGGAAGGGGAGGCGGAGGGGCGGGAGGAGAGGATGCTGGACCCCCCCCCCCCCCCTTAGAGAGGTTTGGGACCGGAACCGTTGGGTGGAAAGCTCTCCTTCGGGCCCTGCAACCCTACTGATCCGTGGACTTGTTTATGGGCGGGGAGTGTCCCCATGGGCCGTGGACGGGAGCCAGTGGTGAGCGGGGAGTGTCCCCCGGGGCCATCGGCGGTCGAGGGGGGACAGGGAGAAGCCACTGACTTCGGCCTCGTTTCTCCTGCGGGCCTCTCCTGTGGGCCAGGAACCCTCCCGCAAGTGCATCGCTGATCGGCGGGGAACGGCGGCGACGGCCATGTTGTTGGACCCTTTGCCGCCACCTCTGGCTCCGCGCAGCACCACGAGAGGAAGGTCAGGCGCCAGGCATGCCGGGACGGGCGCTGGTCTGCCCGCTGGTCCTCCCGGGGGAGAACGTTTGTTAAAGTTAGCCCCCCCCCCCACCCTCATTGGCCGCGACTCCCTACCCCCCCCCTTCCTCCCTCATTGGCCGTCACTCAGGCTGGTCCCATTGTGACGTCACACGCTGAACATGGCAAGCAATCGGTTTAAACTTTAAAAAATATAAGACCGATTTGAATGAAACTTGTGTTAAACACTTCCCAGGACAATGGTGAGAAAGGTGGGCCAAAAATTCTGCAGGTCATGTACCGTTTTTTTGTGGATGAAAAGGGCATAACAAAACAACGGGAAACAGAAATAACAGGCACAAACGTACGGAACAAACAAGATGAGAGTTTTAGAGGCAGACAGACAGACGGATGGACGGACGGACGCATGCAAGAAGAAATCACATAATCTCTTTGAACCTCCCCAGCTCCTATCTTTTCACCATATAGAAAGTACTCCACTGCATCCTTGGGTCCTCTTATTTGCCTACATTGAAATCCGTGTGCCATGGTTTTTTTTTGCCATTTTCCTTAATTTATTATTATTATTGTTAAATTACTACTTCCACCTGCACTGCTTACAATGTCTTTACCTCATCAGCCAACTTAGAAACTTTAAATATTTTGAATGGATACGGCCTCAACGCAGATTCTCGTGTGATGCCACTAATCTGGTCAGATTGGTGCTGCTAATCTGAGTACTTGTCCATTATCTCCACACTCTGTCTCCTGCCACTCAGCCAATTTCCCAGCCAGACCCCATGTTAATAATCTGCCTTGTTCTGTCAACTTTTAGTCAGTCTTTTTAAATGAAATTTTCAAATGTTTCTGGAAATTAACATGATGAATATCCATATACATTTGCCTGTCCACTACTTTCAAGAAATTGAAAACTGTCGGGTGCATTGGTCTCTAAATGGAGGAAATTAAATTGAAAGGAAGTCATAACATGGAGAGGGAAGAATGAGTTGCATTTTGCTGACGTAAAACAGCTGGTTCAGTTGCTAGGTTATCTTAATCTGATATCAGCGATTGATGAGACATGATTCGGTTAGACCTTACCTTTTCAATCAAGTGTCCATTTTCAGGAACAGTGCTCATAAAACACCCTGTGGCTAAATCACAGGTCTGGATCTCTTCATTTAAATTAATGGGCAGGTAGAATGTCATTTCTTGACCAGCGCTTCCTATGTGAGCACTCTGCTTTTATGAATCAGTCCTACATTTACCGTGATGATAATGGGTTCTCGGAACAGCCAGTGTGTGAAAGAGGGCACAATCTGCTCTAATTGTTAAGGTTCTACATTGTTCATCAAATAAATTCTGTGCACAGGGCCTGTGAACATATTCAGTGTGAGGGAGGCAGGGGGGATGCAAGAGGCCATGATGCAATGTTCTGCACTCTTTGCTAAATATTTCTGTCAGATGCGTTGATTTTTCCCAACTATTGAAAATGACAAATGCTCTGTTTTAAACATTGGGAGAGATTGATCTTGCCACCTTTTATCGTAATTAGTCAAATTGCCCCAATTGACTTTCACGCCAGAAAGACACACAAATCCTGGTCCTTCCATCTCAATGGAACACATCAGGATTGGCAGCCTAAATGGCATCAGCAACACTGAGGCCTCCATACATCTTAGAAGAAAATTAATGGTTTTCGATGCATTTAGGCTGAAATATGCATACTAACTCTGAAAGCAACTTTAACTGTGCCTGAGTATGAAGAATTTCCTTCCAGGTAATTGATAGCTGGTGTGAGGAAGACTGGGAAATTGAGGTTGAGGTCCACCTATGGTGATGCAAGGAAAGTTAGTTTATTTATTCCTATAGCTTTTTCTTCTTGCAGTAGGCCAATCGGTGGCCTTTTAGACAATAGACAATAGGTGCATGAGTAGGCCATTCGGCCCTTCGAGCCAGCACCACCATTCAATGTGATTATGGCTGATCATTCTCAATCAGAGGGGCATTAACCACTGATGGTTAATTAAGTTAATAATTAAAGTTACGAGATAAATACAGCCACGGGCAGATAATGAGCTAAAATTGTGGAATTTTACTGGAAAGAAAACTGATTGTTAGAATTTTACCTTTACCTTACTTTCTCATCACCACTGCAACTTTAATTCCAGATGATCTTGTAAGATGCCTATCATTTTACAGGTTGGGAATGGGCGGGTTGGAAGAAGAGAATGATTTTTCGCATCTCGTGATTGAAGAGCCGGCTGTGCATCAAAATGACCTAAATGCCAAATGAGGATTTCCTGTGAATTCCATAGGGACAGTACGTCTGTTTGTTAGAAATTTAATGTGTGCTTGTTTGAATCTATAATATTAATCAGCATCTGCTGAGTACAGTAAGTAGTCTTGAAAGTGTGCTGTTATTACCTTACTAGTGATTCACATTGATGATCTCAGTGTAATTTTGCAAGAACAATTATTTTAAAGAAGGAACTTATTAAAAACTTCCATCCTGTGTTTGAAAGTTCTGGCATATAATTACTGCATTCCAGTATTTTTTCCCTGTGTTACCATTTCTATTATTAATTTTACATCACTGAGAAGGTAAAAACATGGAGGCTCGCACTGGCATAATTCTTGTCAATATGATACAAACTGCAACATTGGTTTTAAAGACAACCCTTTGGATCGCTCAGCTTCATGCCAATATCTTGCTGCACAGTACCAAAGGTGAAATGAAAGTCACATAAATACACTTCTGAGATTTTGTGAGTTCTTGAATTAATAGAATTCTCGGCCTCGATGACTTGCCCACTGTTTTATTTTTATTTTCAAAGTCTCTGGTTGAAATTGAGATGACTAATTCCCCAGGAGAAAGATGATTTGAGCAAACCACAAAGTGCTAGAGGAACTCAGCATTCAGGGAGCATCTGTGCAAGGAATGGACTGGTGATGTTTCGGGTCGAGACCCTTCTTCAGACTGATTAAGTCTATTAGGCAATCTGAAGAAGGGTTCTGATCCAAAACGTCACCTGCTCATTCCTCCTGCAGATGATTTATAAGGACGCGTGAGTCAGGCTTGACATGCAGAAACTTTAGTAGATGTATTGCACCATTTACAGAGTGCTGGAGGATGATTCTTCCTGATGATTTATAATGAACAATGCCACTCTGCTTAAAACTAAAGGATCCTCCATTTTGGTGACTTTTTTGGAGAAGGTGGTGCAATAATTAATGATTACCTTTGGATAGATGAAACTGGCTATTGTCTTTGGGGCACTTGACTGATGGTATTAATGTAAAGCATTCTTTAATAGAACTGGTTTTTGTCCATCTATAGTGAAATAGAACAAGTTAAACAGTTAATTTTTGTAAATGTTTTAATTGTACAGAAGTTCCTAGTTAGACCACATTTAGACCATTAGAGTACTGTAAATTGTTTTGGCACCTCACATTAGGAAAGATGAATTGACCTGCAGAGGGAGAGTGTAGTGCAGCATTAATGCTAACCAGTAGTGCCTTTCCTGGAATTTTAAATGTAAGAGTCAAGGGATCAAAGTTGTCAGCCGATTAAAAGGAACTGATGGGGTTGTTGGATGGAGATTTTCTTTCCCTTTGTAAATCCAAGGATTGGGGATCATCATCTAAAAACTCAAAGGCTTCTGACCTGAAATTTTTGCCTTCACAGATGCCACTTGATTTGTTAACTTCCTCCAGCAGTTTGTTTCTTGCTCTAGAAATTCAAAACAGGCTTTCCTCAACTTAAATTCTGCAAGCAAAGTTTGATAGAGGTTTGGAATTTTGTTCTCCCAATGACTATTGACTTTGCCAGTTGTTACATTTAAATTGGCACGATAGATAATTGACAATCAAGCGATACAGGGTAGGTATGGGTGGTAAGGAGGCAGATCACTCATTTCATGGAGTTGCAGCATATGTTTGGAGCGTCAAATTATGCAGCGCTTTTCCTTTGCGTCTAATTTCAATCCAAACTCCTATGTGCTGTTTTTACCATAAAGAATTTGCACTTTACTCGACGAAATACCAAAATAATTTGCAGGCAGTTAAGAGTGTTTGATGTGTTAGATCTGAACACATTCGTCTCCATTAGTAGTCATGGCTAATATTTCAGCTTTCTACCACCTGTGTATAAACTCCCAATTTATTCGTGGACTGTCCTTCAGAATCAAGGATGACTTGTCTGCCCTCTGGTTACGTTGATTCTGAGTAATTTTGAAGGCCAATGTAAGACCTGTAGACTCATCCACAGTTGGAGCATGGGATGCTTGATGGGAAGGGTTGGTGGGTGGTTTGTCAAGTGATGCACACCTTCTGTTGTTTATGCAGGGCTTCTGTGTATAGTACCATCCACAATTTCCCTGCATTGGACCAAGGATTCTCAGGAGGCTTAAGGTGCACAATTTAGATAGTCCAAGGCTTGGAAGCAAGGAGGATGGAGACACAGATGCCTAGTAGATGATGGGTTTTGTTTTGGCTTTGCAGCATCGATTTTGAAACATCATCTATTTCCTCAGTAGCCCCGAGACTGTGCTGGCATACTAAGGATGAAGGTAAAATTCTTCATTAATGTCTTTCCACACTTGGAGACATTGGAAGTGGTATGCGTTTCCCAGGGTCTCAACATGAACATTTATCTTGTGAGAGATAAAACAGATGTCAGATGTTCAAATGATGAGCAAAAAACAAACTGCTGGATGAACTGAATGAGTGCAGATTGGTTAGCACCTTTGTTTTGTAGTTAGGTTAGCACAATTAGTGCTCCTAGACCTGTATGAGTCAGAACCCACTGACTTCAACTGGATTCTTGTCTAATTTGCTCCCAAAACAAAAATTAGTTCATTGAATCCAATTATATCAATGGATTTACAAACAATGACGACTGGAGTGACCTGTTGATCTTTTTAGAAGGTGTTAATTGCTTGATGAATATTGCTCATATCATCTAAAAGTTTTCTTCTTTGAAAAGTGCCATTCAGTCTCATTTCTTAATTCATATTCAAATTCCGAGTGCCATTGGCAAGGGCAGCATATATTGCTCATTCCTAATTGTCCTTGGAAAGGTGGTGCCTTTTGGGTCGCTGCTGTCCTTCTGGCGAAGGAAGGATAGTGTGTTCTAGGATTTAGACCTGTAATTCTGAGGGACGAGTGAAATATTTCCAAGTCAGGATATCATGTGGTTTGGAGGGAAATCCTATGCTCCTACTGCTCTTGTCCTTCTTGGTGCTCTTTGTCATTGGTCTTTGTCATGGGTCACGGCTGGGATCTTGTCTGCTCCCATAGCCTTGAATAAATGCAGTGTTCTCAGCCCATTCTTGGTATCACATGGAATGAATTGAATTGGTTGAAGACTGGTTTCTATGATGAAGGGGCTCTCAGGAGGAAGCTAAGCTGGACCGCCTCATGGGTACCTGCACTAATATGGTTGCAAATCTTATAAACACATGAACATGCAGACATAGAATATTAAAGACATAGCAGACTGCAGATGCTCAAATGTTGAGCAAAAAACAAACTGCTGGATGAACTCAGTGGGTCAGGCAGAATCTGTGGAGGTAAATGGATAGACAGCGTTTTAGGTCGGGACCCTTCAAGACTGGAATTGAGGGGATATAGTTGGTAGAAAAGGACATGAGACATTGATGGGCATAACGTGCGCAAGCCCCGCTCTATCGTGCAGTTAAAATGTCACGGTGAGCAAAGAAGCTTGTCCATTGGCAATAACATAATTAGCAGGAGCAGAAGTCAGAGGGGTGGCAGTTGTGGAAATACTAGGAAATACTCGGCATGGTGCAGATAAAAATCTTATCAATTTTCTCTTTAGGCCACAAAGGTGAATAAAGCTATGTTTCAAGTGGCCACAATGTCATTGAAATCTATTGCCCAATTTCCTGGTAATGTCCTGCTTCTGGGAATCCATTCAATTCCCAAATAAATGTTTGCACTGAATCTGCACTCATTCCATGAGCTAATAACCTATTCCAAAGTGGATGACCTTTGCAAAAAGAAGACATTTAACCTAGTTCTCTGCTTGCTAATTTATATGCAGTTGTCTTGTTCCTCCACATTCACGAGCAGCCTAACTGCATGAAATCATTTCATTATTTGAGGACCTTGAACCATTCCAGTGAATACTTCACTACAGGAGCCTGTCATGGTAAACTGAGGGCTTCCAAATATCATCCGCACATGAGGGAACTGTAACAGGATACTCTGTTCTAACTGAAGATTAATCAAACTGATGAAAGACGAGATAGTGCATTTTCTTTAATATTGAATCATCCTTGTCAATGGCATGGAATGTAACATTGATCTTAATGGGACTCCACTAGTGATTTTAATCTGTAACTCTGACTGCATGGTTGTAAACAATATTATTAGAAACGGTGATGGCAGTGTAGACTTCAGTTGCTTCGATTGACACTTATGCAATGATACTCTATTAAACAATGTAACAAATGGCCTTTAGTATTTTAGCTTCCAGTAACAAAAATGCATTTTTAGTTGTAAAAAATAACTGTATTTGAAAACAGCTCATTGTCAGAGTGGTTGAAGTGAATCCCTTACTTGGTTATAGCAGACAATCATCAATAACGGGCACCATCTATGGTCCGTTACAGAGAGGGTTATCTGTAGTACAATAAACATGAAGACTTATGTGGAGGAAAGTTTGTAACTTTGCTGGAAAACAGTAAGCCTGGGGATTTAGAACATTTCAGGTTTCAATAAAGGAGGACCAAACTTTCTTTCAAATTCTATTTGCATATAACGCACTGATAAAAAAAGCAAAAAATAGAAATTGAAAGTAGGGTGGTTAGAACTATATAACAGACCATGAGCTTTATGAAAATGTAAAAAGGAAAAGGTTAACAAAAGTTCATTTGGGTCCCATAGAGACTGAGACCTGAGAAATTATACTGGGGAGTAAGGGAATGGCAGAGAAATTAAACTGAAGATCAGTGTATCTGTCTTCACTAAAGGAAACTATGACTCTAAGACTCTATAACATAAACACAAGAAAGGCCTTTTTCCACATTGTATCGCTAAAGTCTATGTACATGAAAAGTTTTGATGGGTATGGGCCAAAAGCGGGCTGGTGGGACTAGTGTAAATGGGGCTCCTTGGTCGGCATGGGCAATTGGGGCAAAGGGCCTGTTTCTGTGCAGTATGAGTCTATGACTCCCTGAAACATAGACAGAATGTTGTCTCAAAATAAAAAATGGTCATACAAGACACAGTTGAGAAGAAATGTTTTCACTCAGAGGGTGGCTAATCTTTGGAGAATTGTGGAGATTCAACTGCCACAGTATATTTAAGGCAGTGATTGATAGATATTAGGACTATCACGAGATATGTGATTAGTGCAGTATAATGGGACTGAGAGAAAAAAAATCAACCATGATCTTATTGAGTGGTGGAGCAGACACAGAGGACAATTGGCCTATTTCTGCTTCTGATTCTTATGTTCTATACTATTCTCTTGCTGATTTATTTTCAATTACCCTCAATTGACTTTGATATGAGGCCTATTTCTTTCTATTGATGATTTATTTATAAAAATAAATCTTTTTAGCCTTTAGGCTTGTTCTGACCTCATTATCCAACCATTTTTTCTTGGTCTTGCTATTTTTCTCCTTGCTCTTGAAGGATTTTATTTAACTGTCTAGTCCCTGAGGTAATCTTTAAAACTTGTCATTATCTTCCAGCATATTTTTATACTGCCATCTGTCACTTGATACTTAATATTGTATCTGTAGTTTACTATTAAGGCTTTTAAGTTGTTTGAGTTGTGAAGTGAACGAGTAAATTATACATACAGACAAAACTACTTATCATTGTCAGAAGATGATACTGGTGAGGGCAACCTTCCAACCAATGCATTCAGATAGACCCTTTACTTCTCCCATTACGCCACCTAACCAGTTCTTAAATGATTCAGTATTCTTACTTTCAGTCTTTCAGTTGGAGCAAACTGTTCTTCCATTTGTTCTTTTTTGGAGATACTGCTATATGTTCCAGTTTTCCCATGAGGATGACATGAGGCACCAGATTCACAACAGAAAACTAAAATATTGACGAGATCTGATATATGTTATCAGGCATTGACATTTTGCTTGTTAATGCAACAAACTGTGCTGAGAAACTCACATGCTTCCTAAAATACAGGGATTAAAATATCTTGCAAAATCTAACTCTCAGTATTAATATTCCCATCTTCTCTAGCATCTAAGATTAACATAATTCCACCTTTCTCTCCTTGCTGGAATTATTCTAACAAGCCTTTGCTCTATCATTCCTAGACCAGCACTGATTTGTTTATTTTGACAAGCCTATGATTTATTCATATTATTCCTCCTGTTGGGTGCTATATAATTATATATTTCATCAGCACGACCAGTTTGATGAACATCTCCACCCATGTGTTTCTTCCTTTTAATACCATTTCATCCCATTCAATTATTTGTGCTTTCAGGTGGTGCTTTTTTGATTGCAGACCATAAAAATTGGAAATACAGAGTTCAACTAATCATAATAGTATTGACAAAGTAAGAAAGAGGCGAAGGAGAGAAATGGTAGGTTATCAACATGAGTGGTTAATGACCAGACTTGATGTCTGATCATTCCCCGTTGGAGGGTTTAGCATATGAAAGCCATATTTGTCAAAATATCACAACGCTGAAAGATAACCCTTGCTGGAAAAACAATTTTATACTGAAATAAGTCTTACTTGTTTTCTGTTAGTAAGACTGCATGTGAAATCCATAGTGCTTTAACTGGTCAAGCTGCTTTGAAGCTGTCATGGATAGGCCATCTCTCGTCATTCTCTCTATCAAGCCAATCATTATCTTATGGATGTTGAACAGAACTGTGACGAATTGGTCCTCCAAATCAAAAAAACCATGGGGCCTGTTTTCCATTTAATTATTCTTGTTCTCAATGCAGATTCTCAAAGTTTCTATAACATGTAAGACATTTAGCCCATCAAGCCCATGCATAAGGTGCTGGTCAGACCGCATATGGAGTATTGTGAGCAGATTTGGGCCCCATATCCGAGGAAGGATGTGCTGGCTCTGGAGAGGGTCCAGAGGAGGTTTACAAGAATGATTCTAGGAATGAGTGGGTTGGCATATGACGAGCGTTTGACAGCACTGGGCCTCTATTCGCTGGAGTTTAGAAAGTTGAGGCGGGACCCCTGAAATGTTTTAGAATAATGAAGGGCACAGATAGAGTGGATGTGGAGAGGATATTAGTGGGCAAAATTAGAGCACATGGTATTGGAGGTAGGGTACTGACATGAATAGAAAATTGGTTGACAGACAGAAAGCAAAGAGTGGGGATAAATGGGTCCCTTTCAGAATGGCAGGCAGTAACTAGTGGGGTACCGCAAGGCTCGGTGCTGGGACCGCAGCTATTTACAATATACATTAATGACTTGGATGAAGGGATTAAAAGTACCATTAGCAAATTTGCAGATGATACAAAGCTGGGTGGTAGTGTGAACTGTGAGGAAGATGCTATGAGGTCGCAGGGTGACTTGGACAGGATGTGTGAGTGGGCGGATGCATGGCAGATGCAGTTTAATGTGGATAAATGTGAGGTTATCCACTTTGGTGGTAAGAATAGGAAGGCAGAGTATTATCTGAATGGTGTCAAGTTAGGAACAGGGGATGTACAATGAGATCTAGGTGTCCTAGTGCATCAGTCACTGAAAGGAAGCATGCAGGTACAGCAGGCAGTGAAGAAAGCCAATGGAATGTTGGCCTTCATAACAAGAGGAGTTGAGTATAGGAGCAAAGAGGTCCTTCTGCAGTTGTACAGGGCCCTAATGAGACCGTACCTGGAGTACTGTGTGCAGTTTACGTCTCCAAATTTGAGGAAGGGTATTCTTGCTATTGAGGGCGTGCAGCGTAGGTTTACTAGGTTAATTCCTGGAATGGCGGGACTATCATATGTTGAAAGACTGGAGCGACTAGGCTTGTATACACTGGAATTTAGAAGGATGAGAGGATATCTTATCGAAACGTATAAGATTATTAGGGGGTTGGACACGTTAGAGGCAGGAAACATGTTCCCAATGTTGGGGGAGTCCAGAACAAGGGGCTACAGTTTAAGAATAAGGGGTAGGCCATTTAGAACTGAGATGAGGAAAACCTTTTCAGTCAGAGAGTTGTGAATCTATGGAATTCTCTGCCTCAGAAGGAAGTGGAGGCCAATTCTCTGAATGCATTCAAGAGAGAGCTGGATAGAGGTCTTAAGGATAGCGGAGTCAGGGGGTATGGGGAGAAGGCAGGAACGGGGTACTGATTGAGAATGATCAGTCATGATCACATTGAATGGCGGTGCTGGCTCGAAGGGCCGAATGGCCTCCTCCTGCACCTATTGTCTATTGTCTATTGTCTATTGATATTACCACTGGATTTTTGACTTGCTGACAGAAATTGGATCAGAAGGTCACAAACTAAAGCCCTTGTTGTTTACTCAAATTAGGACAGTGTATGTATGCATTGTGTAGATAGTTGGGAACCAAATATGAATCAAAGGATCCACACGGAGACCCTGATGTTTTGAGTCACTCCCTCCAGCCACCTTTTGCAGGAGGGCAACTCTGATATAGGCAGCATTATCACTGGACCAGATGTTCTTGGGTGAGACCTTATTACACAGTTCCATTACCCTGTGTCTGACTGGGGGTAGGAGGTGTTTTTGTGGAGGAGGTTGGGTTTGGTGCATTCACCCAACTCTTTGCTGTTAAGCCATTTTTCCTGCCTTGTTCTTAATTTCCTCCTTGCTCTTCTAACCCTCTTCTGATTTTTCCAAACCCCACCCCAGCCCAACTCAATCTTCCTATCATTTCTGTGTTAGCTTTTGTGGCTGGCATGGAGAGTACGTTGAACAGCATTAACCTGTTTCTCGGTGGGCAGTGTGTGGATGAAACAGCAGCTGTGTGCTCGACAGCAGCTGAAGTCAGTGAACACACAAGCCAGCTTCTGCTTTCAAATGGGAGAGAGGAGAAATTTTCTTTATCTTTTCACCTAGAACAGCAATAGATGTAAAAGGCACTTCACCAAAAATGGGTGAATTCCAGTCTAAATGCAGTAATGTTGAAAGCTCAAAACTAATGTTACCTTCCATGTTAACTGCTTTGTGGGAACCAATTTTACTTTTTGCTAGGTATAAAGCTCAGATATATTTGCTGTTATCATAGATTTATTAATATATATTTGCCTATCTGGTGCAGCTTCAAAATATTTATGTGATCTGAAAGCAGAACAATGCAGCTAATACATATGATCAGATTTATCCTCAGGATGAGTGAACGAGTTGATACCAAGTGAATAAAAGAAGTTGGATACAAAATGCTGGAATAACGCAGCTGGTCAAGCAGCATCTCTGGAGAAGAAGAATAGGTGACATTTCAGGTCGGAACCCTTCTTCAGATTGAAAGATGAGGTGGGGGGTCAGGAGGAATAAACTGGAGGCGAGAAAAGGCCAGAACAAATCAGGGCCGGCAATAGATGACCTCAGGAAGGGTCGAGTCCATAATGGCCCATTGTTGGCTGGGGAAGGTGTGATAATGAGGGATACAAGGCCCTAATTTATTCTGGCCTTTTCTTGCCTCCAGTTTATTACAACCACCACACCCATCACCCCCCACCCCCGCCGCCCCTTTCCTTTCAGTCTGAAGAAGGGTTCTGACCCGAAACATCACCTATTTTGCTCCAGACATGCTGCCTGACCCGCTGAGTCACTCCAGCATTTTATGTCTATCTTTGGTATAAATCAGGATCTGCAGTTCCTGCCTATGCACCATGTGAATAAAAGAACAATTGTCTTTTGAATTGCTCCACAAAACAATCGATGAATTGATCGTTGCCCAGCAGTAATGGTAAATAAAAATGTAAACCGGAAAATGAAGATGTATATATGCACAAGGCATGCTAAAAGACAAAGAAAAAGCAGGCGACTACTAGTGCACAACATACACAGTGATTCACTGGAAGGAAATCATAATTTTCCATAATGAATTTTCAATGGCCTCAGCACACCCACTGGAATCTGTTGCAGCCAGGCAGCATGTGTGATATTGCTGGATTGATCATGGTGATACTGGCTTACACAGAAACCCAGCTGTGGCACACCCTAAAGCCAGACAGCAGTGCATATGGTTTGTATCACATGGCATCAATCTGACAGTAGTTCTGTTTGCCCCATGGTGACTCTTTGTTTATAACATCTAGGATCAGATCACTGCCGCTTCAGACTCCGGATAAATGTTTTACACAAGTTTTCTAATATATCTTGGATTATAAGAAATATTTGACACTGATCTCAGATGTGATCTGGGACACTGCTAAATCGTTGAATTCTTGATGATACTCTTAAGTCCAGTGGTAACGTTTAAAACTTTTTATTCAGGCCCTGTGGTTACACGGTCCCAGAGCGATATATTCGTAAAAGACAAAGAAAAAGCAGGCTGCTACTAGTTGTACTTCTCAGCTCCTTGAATGTGACTTCTCAGCTCCTTGAATGGTGAGTCTGTGGAATTCTCTGCCACAGAAGGTAGTTGAGGCCAGTTCATTGGCTATATTTAAGAGGGAGTTAGATGTGGCCCTTGTGGCTAAAGGGATCAGGGGGTATGGAGAGAAGGCAGGTACAGGTTACTGAGCTGGATGATCAGCCATGATCGTATTGAATGGCGGTGCAGGCTCGAAGGGCCGAATGGCCTACTCCTGCACCTATTTTCTATGTTTCTATGTTTCCCTTTCTTACTATTGGTTCCCTCTTACTATTTGAAATTGTGTCTCTTTCTGAATGGTTTAACTCTGTGATATTAAATAACTCTTTACCACTCCCCCGATATGGGAGTTCTTTCTCTTTCTTACCAGTTTCAGGCAGTCTGAACCAACCCTGCAGTATTGTTACACTCCAGGTTACTTGCAGTCTCGTTTTGGCAACACACTGTTTAGGGTTCAGAGAAGGGTTCAAAGGGCCTGAGTTACAGGGAGAGGTTGAGCAGGCTAGGACTCTATCCCTCGGAGTGCAGGAGGATGAGGGGTGATCTTACAGAAGTGTACAGAATTATAAGAGGAACATATCGGGTAAAAACACAAAGTCTCCTGCCCAAGTAGGGGAATCGAGAACCAGAGAACATAGGTTTAAGATACGGGAAAGATTTAATAGGAAGCTGAGGGGTAACTTTTTTTTATACAAAGGGTGGTGGGTATATGGATCAAGCTGCTGGAGGAGGTATTTGAGGCAGGTACTATTGCAAAGTTTAAGAAACATTTAGACAAGTACAGGGATAGGACAGGTTTAGAGGGATGTGGGCCAAACGCAGGCAGGTGGAACAAGTGTCGATGGGACATGTTGGTCGGTATGGGCAAGTTGGGTCGATGGGTCTGTTTCCACGCTGTATGACTCTGACTAATTCATAATTCTCCCTCAGATACCAACGAGAAACTTCATAATAATTAGCACTGATGACATTGGCTAGACTTTAAACTTTGCATTGTCCTGGGAGCATGGAGTGACAAACCGGAAACCTGGAAGTCAGTGGCTACTAATTAACCATAACCTTTTCTCCGGGTGCTCCGGTTTTCTCCCACATTCTAAAGATGTGCAGGTTTTGTAGGTCAATTGGCTTCTGTAAATGGTCCCTAGAGTGATTGGTGGTCGGTGGGGGTTGAAAGGCCTGTTTCCAAGCTGAATCTCATAAACTAAAAAAAAACAGAAATGGATTCCCGTAGGTGCTGCCAAGGGTTGTGAGGAGCTGGAGAGATTTACTGTTCTGTAGTCAGGGCTAATGATGAGGTTATTCTGTAGTGCCATAGACTCGTGAGCAATGGAAACAGGCCCTTTGGCCCAACTTTCCCATGCTGACCAAGATGCTCCATCTATACTTGTCCCACTAGCCTGTATTTGGCCCATATTCCTCTAAACCTTTCCTATTCCCCACATGCTTCCATAAGCTATGTTCGCCACCATTAAGATTTATCCCAGTGTTTTTGGCATCTGTTTGAAATGGCATCCTCTCCATCTTATGAGTACCCAACTTGTATGCAGCCCATCCATACAATCAAGTGTTTGGTGGACTGGCGGGATGGATTTGCCAACTAATGCGGGGCTGTAGGCATCTTCTGCCAGGTTGGAAATAATTTGAAGACTTGAAAAATAATTTTAAATTATCTTAAGATGTGGTTTAATAGAGATGAAATTCCAAGTGGAACTAAAGTGAACACTAGCTTGACAGAATGAGGGGGTGGAAACAAGATTGCATTTGTGACAAACCTTTAACGAATAACACACAGTGCCAGGTGATTAAATGAGCTTGCCAGGTTTAATCACTAGGTTTCAACCAAGGCTGAGGAGGTGGTATTTTCTAATTTTAGAGATTGAGTTCCAATCCTTCTCCACTTTTGGACATTAAATATAGTAATGGACATAAGCGCAGTAATCTGAAACAGTTTTTAGGGAGATTTACCTGGTTATTAATATTTTGTTCGACTCTCCTGCACTCACATTTAGCTTCCATTTCCTGGGGAGGGTTCAGAAGAGCTTCATCAGGATGTTGCCTTGATGGGAGCATTCAATTATAAGGAGAGACTGGAGACACAAATTGCAGATGTTGGAAACTTGAGCAGAAGCCAAAGTGCTGGAGAAACTCAATGGGTCAGACAGCATGAATGGACAGACCATGTTTCGACTAATAGGAGTTTGGGGGGGGGGGGGGGGGGAGCAGAAAGATGGAACAGAGATATGGGGGTGGGACAAAGCCGTGCAAGTGATGTGTGGACACAAGGGACTGCTGATGTTGGTTTCCAAAAAAAGACAAAAAGTGCTGGAGTGACTCAGTTAAAGGTGGATACAGGTGAGGTGTTTTGATGGGTGGAATAAATGACAAAGGCTAGAGGTGAAAAGGAGTCAAAAGATTGTCAGATAAGGAAAGGAGTGAAATGTAAAACCGGAGGGAGGGATTTTGATGGAAGGGGTTGGGTTTGTTTTCCTTGGAATGAAGGAGCTGAGGAGTGACCTGACAGGGATATGTAAATCTACGAGGGGAAGTGATAGAGTAGATAGTAATTATCTTTTTTCCCTAGGAGGGGTGTCCAAGAAAAGTGGGCATTGGCTTACAGTGAGGTGTAGGGGATTTGAGGGAGTATATTTTCACACAGTGTGTGGTTAGACTCTAGAATGCACTGCTTGAAGGGGTAGCGAAGACAGATACTCTCAACCATCAAAAAGCGTCTGGTTAAGTACATAGATAACTGTGGACCTAATGTAAGGCAATGGGATTGGTGTAGATGGGCATGATAGGTGGCATGGGCCATTATGAGGTGAAGGGTCTGTTTTGTGCTGTACGACTCTATGACTAATTCTAGCAGAAAAAAGAAGGGAATTATTTTTCACATAAAGGGTAGCTATCATCAGGAACCTCCTGCCTTTTGGGGTGTGAAGTCAGTCAGGGCTTCCAGGAGGGAAATGGTTAGACATTTAAGGCAATATAATTTGGAGGGCTGCAGGGCATGAGTGAGGAATTGCAGGATTGCACCATAAAGAACGATTCTGTGATGCTGAACCGCAGTTGTGCTCATTATTGAATACTTCAATCAAACCCGTTCTTTTTGCAGTCAGATATGAGATTTGTATGTTTTTGGCCATTCATTCATGATGGATTGGTGACAAAGTAGAGTTACATGGTTGCATTATTTTTTCATCCAAATACCGCAGCGGCATTCATAAAGGAAAAGCCATTGTAAATTGTGATCAGTGGAAATGAAGGACACAATTTCTAAGTTGCAAAGCATAAGACATCAAGTTGAACCTTAAAGCTGTGGCGCAGTGATTCAAAGCTACAAGAAAAGCTTCCAAAAAGAGGGCACATTGTTAGGAGATTTTGTTTTTAAAAAATGACTTGACGTATTCTGTCCATTTAACAGTGCTAAACATCATCTTTAATTGTGTGCCTTAACATGAATGAATATAAATGACAACACATAAGAACATTTCACTGTTTTCAGTCACATTTGGTCCGTCGTTACACTGCCTCTACTTCTGGTACAAACTAATGACAGTATTTCTGTGAGTGAATGATCACAAAATAGCTTCAACTTGATTTACTGTCTTGTGTTGGACAAAAGTCTCAGTAATTTCACTGGAGATTCATCAATAGCTGATGATTTTACCGTGGGAGGCTAACTTGCACATGCAGTGTCAAACCAACACATGAATGTTTAGTGTTAGACAAATACAGATGCAAAGAAATAACCCTCCATGCTGTATCTAGTTGTTCTGCATGAATCACCCAACCATCTTCCAAGTTATTTCTTCCGAGGTGGCACGGAAGGTAGAGCTGCTGCCTCCACATGGGCAGTGAGTTGCCTCCACATCACCCGAGTTCAACCCAACTTGTAATGCGATCCATGTGAAGTTTGCACATGCTCTTTGTGACTGCTTTGCCTTCCCTGAGTTTTTCTGGCTCATCCTGCATTCGAAAAACATGTTGGTCAGTAGTTTACATGCCCACTGTAAGTGACCAAATATGTGGGCTGTTTATGTGAATGCATGTAGAATAGGTAACCGGAAAAAATAATAGATGAATGGGATTGTTCTGTGATCCAGCATTAGGCTGATGGTCTGAAATAGTTTAGAGAAACAGGCCCTCCGGCCCACCTAGTCCGCACCGACCAACGATCACTGGTTCTATTCTACACTATAGGGACAATTTACAGAAGCCAATTAACCTACAAACCTGCATCTTTGGAATGTGGGAGGAAACTGGAGCACCCAGAAAAAAACCATACGCTCATAGGGCCTATGTACAAAATCTGCACAGACAACAGCCATAGTCAGGATCGAACCTGGGTTTCTGGCACCTATTGCTGCACCACTATGCTAATGGTCTTTTATATCATATGGAAAAAATATAATGGGAGTATTTGTGTTTGTCAAAATTAAAACAATAACATCTGTTTTCATTTACAATAGCAGTATTTTTATCACTGGTTAGTATTTATCGTAAACATTGTTATTTTAATCCAGTTGTTGATTAGCAATATGTAGGATTTTATACTAATTCATGAGTATAGTAAATATGTATAGGAGAAATTTAAGCTTAGAAAAGAAATAATCTGGAAAATTGTTACTTTAGTGATTCTTTGGCATTGTGCTCAGTGGTTTATGAAATCAATAGATTGCTATACCTTATCTGATAACAGCCTTTATTTCCTAAATGTACAGTGATTTTCAGTGGCGGAACAGCTGTTGTAGGGACAGACAATCCAGTTAAGATAGCATCACGAGAATTCAAATTGTCAAGCTCAAATAGTGGTAAAATACAAAGTGATAAAGTGCTGGCAGTTTAAAATTAATAATATTATAAGATTCTGAACACAAAAGCTGCCTCTAGCCTGGATTCATGCTGAACGTTAACGGTTCATGAGCCTGAAAAGTACCTTGGAAAATACAAACACAAAATCAGCTTGGTGCTTCACTTCACGTAGCTATCTTATGACCACAAGAAAAACTGCATATATGGAAAATGAATAAATGTAGGGTTAGGGTTGGCAGAGATGCTGGATTGCCTTTCTCCTGTTGAATAGTGTGATAATATGTAATAACTAGACTCAAAGTTAGGATCATGATGATACAGTCTTGCTAGTAGTGACACACGAAACTGCAGAATCTGCAGTCACATGGAATTGCAGAACAGGAATCTCGAGCAAAACACAAAGTGCTAAGGAACTCAACAGGTCAGGCAGCATAGGATCCACAGATCCTGCCTAACCCGCAGAAGGAATCCACAGGGAGGGAATCCACAGAGGCTGCCTGATCTGCTGAGTTCCTCTAGCACTTTGTGTTTTGCTTGAGATTCCTGTTCTGCAGTTCCACGTGACTGCAGATTCTTGCTGCTGTTCATGCTGCCTGTAGGAAATGGAAGATCGGGAGGAGAGAAAAATCCTTGCTGCATATAAGCTCACTCCATTCTCATTAGACAGATATTAAAGTCCTTTTTCATTCGCAGATAGAAAGAATAGTTGTCTCATTCTTAATGAACCAAATTGAATATTAGAAATTAGGCATTTGTAACTGAGTTTGCCTTATAGTGGTCAAGTTAGAACACAGTACATGGTTTAAAAATGTGTGATAAAAAGGATTTGCAGATGCTAGTTTATACCAAAGATAGACACAAAATGCTGCATCAACTCAGCAGTTTAGGCTGCATCACTGGAGAAAATGGATGGGTGACTTTTTGGGTCAGGACCCTTTTTCCTCCTTGGAGATTTTGCAGTGGACCAGACAAAATGTAATAAAAACAAACTGCTGATGCTGGTTTATACCAAAGGTAGACACGAAATGCTGGAGTAACTCAGTGGGTCTGGCAGCAACTCTGGAGAAAATGGATCGGTTACCTTTTGGGTCAGGACCCATCTTCCTAAAAATTTAAAAACGTGCATCTGTGGGTGTATTACTATCGGTCAAGACAATAATCCAACAGTTCAACCATCTGCGTCTTATCCTTCACTCATGTCATGACACAATTTGTTGGCACTTTGGTTGTTCCGCGGGAACCTCTGGAGATGCCCATGGAGACGTGATCAACTTCAATATATTGCCACGGTATGTTCAATTGACCCAAGGACCAATTTCCATGTGAGCCTCTTGATTCAGTTGCTCTGTCTAATTTCTCCCACACAACATGCAACCTTTTGCTAAATCCTAAACAGTTACGGCTCAGCCTTAAAGCGAATAATTGCTGGTCCTGTTTTATTTAATTTTTGTTAATTATCAAAATTTCCAATTAAAAAATATAAATCAAATTCTTTCAAATGATATGGATCAGGTTGATTTTGATAGAATAAATTAAAAAACTATTGTAAACAATTATTTTTTGCCAATGATGTTAAATACCAGCCGATCAGCTGGTTGATCAGCTCATTAACTTCAAACTTTTAAAGCAGAACTTTCTACTTAAAATTGTTACTTTTAAGTGTTTATATATTTGTCATAGATTGATTTCCTAATTTTTGCAAGATCTATTAATATTTATTGAGTTTTTAGCAGGCTTTTTTAACCATGTAATCCCTTGAGAGTCACATAAATTATGAATTAGTACCCAGATGTTGGATCTAATGGACCCAACTACCTTTTGAAAGTGTGACCTGCACCTGTACACAACACTGAACAAAGACTTCAACCATATGAATAATTTCACAGTCAATTACCCTCGTTTGTTTGAAGCATGGGAGGGTGATGCTTAGCAGCAGCAGAAATTGCACATTTGTATTATTAACAGGCACTCTGTTCTTTATACTGCCTTCAAATGTCCTTCTCAATTCCATTTTAATGGAATTCCATAAGTATTGTAATTATGTCTCACTCTGTTAGAGGATCGGTTAGTCATGCTTAAAATACATTTTCAGAGCATCATGCTCTTGAGGCAAGAAAGAAATTGCTGCTGTGTGGTGTGTTCATTCTGCACCTGAAATATATGGCTATGCGCCATAATGGCTATGGTGTCCTCAGGTGTTGAGGGTACTTGACACAAACAGGCTTTGAGGACCTTCATCAACAACGGGTAAATTATTCGTTTATATTAACAAAAATGATTTAATATTTCACTCAAGACTGATTGCAGCATCCAAATGTAGTGAAATATGACTAGTGCCATTTTTCCTCATAATTTTCTCATTATTGATTTTGATTAATGGATGTTCAGTTTGGCAATCTGTCATTTCAGTTACATGCTGTGAGGGGTAAATTTGAAAGCATGATTTCTCTGCATACAGTGTGGAACTGGGGGCCAATTGCAACAGAATGTGATCTGCTTAAAATAATGCTGTTGTAATTCTTTTGCAGGTTACAGTTCTCATTCTATTTGCACTGGCATTTCTCACATGCATCATGTTCCTGGTAGTTTACAAAGCTTACAAGTATGAGCACAGCTGCCCAGATGGATTTGTCTTCAAGGTGAGAATTTTCTTTAGACTTAAAGGCAATAAAACTGTTCCATTAAAAAAATCATTAGCAATAAGATAGTGGGATTAGTACAAATTTGGATGTTTGTGAGTATAACTGCATTAAGTTTATGTTCATCAGGCTCACTGGTCAAGGAATATCTTGGTTTAAAAATGTTTGCTGTTGTTTTGCTTTGCTCCAACTCTGAATCCCCATTTGCTACAACTGCACTTTTGTGAACTTTGTGTTTCTAGCCCTTGTACATCTTTTACCCCATTCATACCTTCAACTATCTAGACCAGAGTTTGGAAAGCACTCTTCCAAGCTCTTTACTTCCATTTCCTTTTAATAATTTCCTTTTACTACCTACTTCCTTTGATTCCTTGGAAAACGTTAACAAAATACGTCCCTGTGAAATATCATTAGGATTTATCCCAAATTGTCTTTTAAGTGGTACCATTAAATATTCTTGCCATGTAGCAGTCTCTCGATGAATCTCTCATTAAACTATTAGCTACAGGCTGGGATATGTTTCTAATGGAGCCAGCTTTCTACCAGAGGGCATGCGAGATTACTCTAAAATAATTGCTGCTATGGAAGTAAATGCCTAAAACCTGAACCTGTTCTCAACTTTCCCCCCAAATCTGTAACAGGGCATTAGAAGATAATGGTGAGGAGTGTGAATCTGATTGTTCCTTAGTTCAAGAAAGCTATAATATTCTCTACTATCCCAACTGTTCATTTAGTAGTCAACCTGGAAAATTTATTATTTTTAATTATCTAGTTGTGCACTTGCAAATATTTGCAAATGTTTGCTTTTCGTGTGTTCGTGGTTTGAACATTTTGATTTGTATTTTTTTGTGGAAGGATGGGATGGTACTTTTGCCTGTGATACTGACAATAAAGCACTCTGCTGATTAAGTTTTACCGATCAAAAAAGCTGCAGACCTTGGAAAACTCATCAGGTCAGACAGCATCTATGGAAATGTTAACACTTTCTCTTTGCACAGATGCTCCTGACCTGTTGAATACTTCATATTTAAGCAGTCTAGACTAGCTAATTTTTTAGTATCACCATATTTATGGGTTTTCCCATACCGAGCAGAAGCATAGTTTCTAATCAAGTCAGGACAGCTTAAGGGCCTGTCCCAGTTATGTGATTTTTAAGGCAACTGCTGGCGACTGTCAAAGTCTTAGCAGATCGCCAAAATTTTCTTTTACCCTACGACAATGACCACGACAATGCCGATTCAGGTCGATACAGGTTACTTTTTTTTGTGAAACTAGCACCTGGCTAAGAGATTACACCGTCTTCGGAAACATCGCAAAATTCCCATGCTTACCTGACCATCAAACCGTCGCCTCCAATCTACCTAACGGTAAATAAATTGGTTAAACAAAACTATCTTCTGATATCTTCAAATGCCTTTTCTTAATTTAATATTACGTTCTTCTAAATGCATCTGCGACAACCTAGCAAACCTGGGGACAGCATGCGACAGCGCCCGCAATAAGCTACGATACCTGGCGACAAGCCAGCTGTCGCCGAGAAATGTCTAACAGGTAAACCTTTCCGCGATGCGCTGAGATCCACTACGATTTATTGAAGACTCCTCACGATCATGCCCGCGACACCCCGGCGAACGTTCGGCGACAGCCTAGTCGCCGGCAGTCGCCTTAAAATCGCCTAACTGGGACAGGCCCTTTATTGACTTTTTGCACTACTGCTATGCTGTCTGCTTTTAAAATGCCATGGATAAAAGAGCTTGTACTGTATTTACAACCCGAGGATAGCCCAGAATATTGCATACTCTGCCTACGATTGAAGTATAATCACTACTTTGTAGAAAGTATCGTTACAGATTTCTGCATTACAAAGTCCAATAGTAGGATTAAAGCAATAACTGAAAATAAAAAAAAACCCTTTAGATGCTGGAAATCTAAAATAAATATCAGAAAATGCTGGAAACATTCAACAGGTCAGAAAGCATCCGTGGGAAGGAAATGGGGTTAACGTTTTAGATCCCATACCCTTTGTAAGAAATACCTGGTTAATTTATACCAGTTGAGGAAGAAATATTCATCAGACCACTTCTCTTTTAAAAATGCTGCGGGATCTTTTGCACCCACAGAGGGAGCTTTAGTTTGCAGTTTTACCTTTGTGATGTGTCTTTAAATATTCAACTGGCTTTTTTATGAATGATGGCTTCCTTTGGCAATTACAAGGATACTGTATTTAAAAGAACTATTTTCCATTGATTTGCTTTATGAAAGGTCTAACCTGCTGATTATTGCAGAATGGCTTTTTCCGTTTGAAATGGTTTTTAGGTGAGTCAGCACGGGGAACAACTGATCCAATGTAATCTTTACATTGTCATCTTCATCCATTTGTTACTTTAACTATTGCAAGCGCATGCGTAGATACTGAGCTCCTAAATGGAGTTAAGACCATCTCCTGCCAAGGTTATTGCACTTGAACTAACTTTTCGATGACTGTTGGATGGACCATCTGCATCGTAGTGAAATGACAGGCTCAGCTGGTTGCCCGGTGCATAGCAGCTGTTGTCATTTTTTAAATAAAAAGTTTTAGCTCAGCTCATTGAGTAGGATAAATGTTGCTACTGAGACTGACACTGCCTTCTTGATTAGATAAGTTGCACATGGATTGTGCAGCCTGACTAGGCTTAACCTCCTGGCATCAAGACCTCAGAGTGTAGTTGTTGTTTATATTCTTCTCTGCCACACACCATCCATCTTATTACCTTGTCTGCAAAACCTTCTGGTGTTGTATCTGAGAATAACAGTTGTATTAGTAGGAGCCAAAATAAGTGTCATGGATCAGATTATCCTAGATTAATCTAAATTGGGTTAAAAGAGCATTCTTATGCCATATTGATTGCGTACAATAGAGAACCCTTGATAGAGAACACACAGATATAATGATCAAATGGTGTTAAATGTCGAGCTGTAGTTGCTGAACAACAGCCTGATGTATATTTTTTAATTGTCCAAGTGGTCCAGTGTGAATTGGGGAGCCAGCAAGATCGAATCCCCTGTTGATCTATTGTGGTGGAAGGTGAATTGTAATAGGTCCAGGTCCTTACTAAGACAGTTGATAACAATCACCATGGATGTTAGTGCCATTGCTCAATAGTCATTGAGGCATGTCACCTTACTCTTCATAGGCACCTGTATTATTGACGTCCTTTTAAAGCTGGTTGGATCTTCGGAGCTTAGTATTGAGAGATTGTAGATGTCTGCACAATCTCCAGCCAGTTAGTTCGCACAGGTACATCATCGGGCAAGACGCTTCCAAGGGCTTCACGAAGGATGGATCATCTGACATCGGCCTCGGTGACTGAAATTAGAATGTTGCCGAAGGTTATGGGGGCCCAAGAAGGTACATCGATGTTTCCTTTCCACAGTAAACTTAGAAAGCATGGAACTTGACTGGGAGTGTTGCCTTGCTGCCACTTCAGCTACCACTTGGTTTTGCCTTGCAGGAAGTGATGGCGTGCAAGCCTTGCCACGGCTGCCCACCACCCATCCAGTTGAGACCAAAAGTTAAGAGCTCTCTTTGTTTTTCTGATTAACTTATCAGAAGCTTAACCTGAATTTCCTACATATTTTCTATTATATTATTTACTTATCTATGTCAGATCTCCCAACCCTTCCGAATTTGGCGGAAAGTTTCCGCTTTCTTATTTCATTTCCGCCATTCCGATTTCACCTCAAATTTTTCTGCAAAACACATGCCTCGCCTCGCCTCTGGTCTCGCCGCTAGCCTGGCCTTGCCGCTATCCCCGCCTTGCCGCTGTACTCGCCTCGCCGCTAGCCTGGTCTCGTCGCTGTACTTGTCTCGCCACTGGCCTGGCCTCGCTGCTGTACTCGCCTCGCCGCTGGCCCGGCCTCGCCTCGTCGCTGGCCTCGCCTCGCCGCTCGCCCGGCTTCATCTCGCCGCTCGCCTGGCCTGGCCTCGCTGCGGAACGTGAGGCCCGTTGATGTTGAGAAGGGATGGGGGGGTGGGGGGTTGGGGTGTGGGGGAGGGGGCAGGGGAGTTGGAGGAGGGAGTGAGGGTCGGGGGGTGGAAGAAAGGAGTGGGAGGGGAGTGGGGAAGGAGGGGTGGGGAGGGGGAGGGGATTTAGGGGGAAAGGGAGGGGTGTGGGGGAGTAGGGGGTGAGGAGAGTGGGGGTGGGGGGGGAGTAGCGTTGGGGGGGACATGGACCGTTGTGATTTGCTGTTGAAGGCCACTGGAGCAAGTATGTCTTCAATTATAATTTAGATATGTGCAGTTTTAAATGAAACTCTTTCTTTATAACTTAGTCATACATCTTATGACCATTGTTCTTTTATTCAATACCAAGATTGAGAAAAGGTAGACGCATAAACATAGCAGACCTCCCAACATTTGATTTTAAAAATTCAGAATTTTGATGCCCAAAATTCAGAATTTTACATCAAAATTCATAATATGGCGCGTAATGCAACTTTTCAGCAAAAAAAAGTATGCACGCCAAATGCACATACGCGTTGCGCTACATTCACGTGTGAAAAACTACTATTATTTCCAACAGTAACAATCTGAGCTTTGTGGACAATTCAGAAATCAGAACCAAAACACAGAATGACTAAGATCTGTGTTGGTTGTCTCCATATGTGTCGAGCAAGAGTGACCTAGTGTAATATCGCCTTCTAGCACTTGATTCAAAGGCCTGCAGATCATGGCTTCCAAGTACACTTACAGCCATTTAATTAATTATGTAGAGGTCTCTGCCTCTGCCACCTTTTCATATTTCAAATCCTTATCAACATGTGGCTTGAAAGATTTTTCTTCAGATGTCCTCTAATCCTTCTATGTCTCTTGCCTTGACTCCTCAGCTTAGGAAAATGGGTCCTTCCTATTTAATTGTTCAAGATCTTTAATTATTATAGTCATGAAGCATGGAAATAGGGCCTTTGGCCTAACGCGTCCATGCCACCTATCTAAATGAGTCCATTTGCCCGTGTTTGACTTGTGTCCCTCTACACTACACTACCCACGTACCTGTCAGAATGTCTTTTAATTTTGTTATTGTATCGGCCTCAACCACTTTGTCTGGCAGCTCATTCTATACATGTTTCACCTACAGTGTGAAAATGTTGCCCCTCAGGTACCTATTAAGTCTCTCCCCACTCACCTTAAACCAGTGCTATCCAATCAGCAGAAAGACTATACATGATTATAATCAAGCTGTCCACAGTGTACAGATACAGGATAAAGGTAATAACATTTAATGCAAGATAAAATCTAGTAAAATCTGATTAAAGATAGTCCGAGGGTCTCCAATGAGGTAGATGATAGGTCAGGACCCCTCTCTAGTTGGTGATAGAACGGTCAGTTGCCTGATATCAACTGGGAAGAAACTGTCCCTGAATCTGAAGGCATGTGTTTTCAAACTTCTGTAACCTCTTGCCTGTTGGGAGAGGAGAAAAGGAAGGGTCCGGGGTGAGACTCATCCTTGATTATGCTGGTGTACTTGCCGAGGCAGTGTGGTGTTGATGGAGTCAATGGAAGAGAGGCTCGTTTGCGTGATGGTCTGAGCTGCTTCCACAATTCTCTGCAATTTCTTGCGGTATTGGATGGAGCTGTTCCCAACCCATGCTGTGATGCATCCCAATAAAATGGTTTCTACAGCGCATCTGTAGAAATTGGTGAGAGTTGTTGGGGACATGCCAAACTTCCTAAATATGGAAGTAGAAGCGTTGGTGTACTTTCTTGGCCGTTGCTGGTCCAGGACAAGATTCTGGTTTGAGCCACAGAACATATAATTAAATGTGCCTTGTGGGTAAAGTACATACTTCGTACTATGAACCTAAATGCCACCTAAATGTGGGTAAAGTACATACTTCGTACTATGAGCAATTTTGTTTCTGCAATCAAAAGGATTTTGTATCCTTCCCTGTCTATATTAAAACTGACATCATTACCATTGAATATCAGCTGTACCCCAGGGGACATTGTCCATCTAGAGCCCCTGGGTTAAAATGTGCTTTCATATCTAAGGCGTTAGTTGAATCGTTTGTATTTAGAAACATGATAAAAAGGAATTATCATTTATCTGCTTAAAATGTAATCATGTTTCCACTTAGTTAATAGTATGTGAGGGCAAGGAAGAATTTCAATAGTCATGGGATTAATGCTTATTTTAGCTATCCATCTGGGACAAAACAAAATATAGTAACATGATAATTTTTTTAATTTTACCAATGAGTTGTAATTCGAATATCAATGTACCTTAATTGGTACACGTGACAATAAAAGACCTTTGAAACCTTTGAGTCTTACTCACAATTACTATTATCACCAAAATGAAATTTCACTGCCTCAGTACACTTAATAGAAAATATTCTCCCTTTCATTACCTTAATGCACTATTAGAAGTGCAATGAGCCGTTGAGTTGCAAATACAACCACCTCATCAGTATTGGCATGATTCAGCACATTCAGCAAGCTTGCTTTTGTTAAAAATTGTAACCATATTAGTCAGTTAATGTCAGAAAGATGCCTCAAATATCTGCAAGCTTCAGCAATAAAACGTTGATTTGCAAGACACAAGCAAATACATTAGCAAGAGAAAGGAATAGCAGCCAACCAGAGGGTCATACCGACTTTGGTGTTTCACTGCAGATTCCAGCTGTTTTTTTGGCTTGCTTTATTAATTTTGTAAATTTTAACTCAGTTGAGTGACTTTATTTAGCACATGTCATTTATCCGTTGATGCTTAATGAGACCCAACTATAATATTGAGCAATCATTGTCATAAAGTTCATTTTGACATATTGACATGGAAATTGTAATGAGTCCCTATGGATGTGGTTGGTTATTGAGTGGGGAGGCAGTGTGGGGGCATGGGTAGAGCCACCAGTTAGAGGATAGTGGCCAAGGTAGGTTGGTGTTTGCAGATGTTGTCAGTCGGGACTCCAGGGGATTGGAGTGTTGGCCCTGGGGGGAATAAGAAGAAGTCTGAATACTATAGGGGTGGGGTGGGGAAAGTGAACAGTTGTTGGGACTTTCTAGACTAGTACCCATTTAGATGCTGTGCAATTAAACACTGTTATCCTTGACCAATGCTACACAAGTAATGATGGCATTTGGCATGTGTTCGTGTGCTATATATCCAAGTATATTTGCACCCATTCAAATTTCAGAAATAATACGGATGCATCTAATATCACATTTCACACCATCATAGTGTATTTCCAGTCAAAAGGGCTGAAATAAACAGGACCTTGCCATTAAATTTCCAGGCTAGTAGGAAATTCAAGTGCATAACATTTTTTGTCATTGTGCAAACAAAAATGGTTCTATTCTGATCAGAATGAAACCGTGACTATTTCCTAGTTATTTATTTGCACTCAAAATTTGATCAGGAATCTCCTAGTTGGAGTTATTCTCATACCTCTGATTCACATTTAGCAGCAGGAGATGCAGTCACTGCTGAAGCATTCAAGGGCCCCACAAAGGCAGCTCTTCTCTATCAGCGCCTCATAGACAACCTGATAGTTCCCAAACACCAGGAATTACAGTGTTTGAAAGTCTACCACAATTAGTACTTACAATGAGAATTGTTTGTAGAAAATGGCCAAGAGATCCAGAAGCCAATTAATCACAAACTTTGGATATTGTGGATTGGAAACTCCATCACACCTTAAGGGAAAAGAATCAGCTCTAAAGGCACTGAATTTTCTAGGTCCAACAGAAAAACTATGCCATAAAAAGCAGTTGGTGAGTGGAACAAGCGCAGGAGGTCTGAATTTTCACTGATGACCACAATTCTATAGAACTGTCAAGACCATTTACATCTACAATGTGGAAGAATCCCCCCTGCAGAGAGACAAGAAAGGCGACATTCTTATTTAAAGGAAGAGACAGTCAACACCCACTGGAAGGGGCATCTCGATGAACTTTCCCACTATGACATATTAAAATGAAAACCCTTGACTTCATTCCACATCAAATTGTCCAGTCCAGCCTTGACATCAACCCACACCAACAAGAAGTCAAAGGTCATTTGTTATTGAAAATCAACAGGCCCCTGGTCATTCCCTATTCTTCCCTCTTCCATTAGGCAGAAGATACAAAAGCTTGAAAGCACATACCGTCTGATTGTGGACAGCTTCTTCTCCACTTTTATCAGCCTATTGAACAGTCCGCCCACAGGCTGGAGTGTAGTCTTGATCTCCCAACCTACGTCAATGCGGACCTTGCACTCTGCACTTTCTCTGCACTCCGTTATGCTATACTCTGCATCTGGTATTTTTCTCTTTACCTGTTGTACTTGTGTATGGCTGAAAACATGTACTCATATGATATGATTTGAATGGATAGCATGCAGTTTTTCATTATATCCCAGCATGTGTGATAATAATATATCAATACCAATCTCTGATCCAGCTAGAATGCATTGAATAACTCTGCCATTCAGCAAGACCCCTGGCTGGCCTTTGGCCTCAACTTCCTACTCGATCCCCATAACTCTTGATTCTCCTGCAGTTCAAATACTTCCATCTTGGCCTTGTAAACACTTAATGAACTGTACACTTACTCTCTGAGTAAGAAAACATCATCAGAACCCATATATGTCTGGGATGATGAACTCCAAAGATTCCTTGCCCTATTCCCATCCACCCACCTGCAATGAAAAATTCTTCCTGTTCTCATTATTGAGACGTTCTAATTCCTTATTCTGGGACAATGCACCTTGGCTCTAGGCCCCAAAGGGAAAAAAACCATCTGTGTTTCATTGATCCTGCTCAGCCTCCTCTGACTGTTGTCTGTCTGTTATATCTTATTCTCCTTGGCTCCATAGAGTTGAGGTCCATGTGACCTACAAATACGATCCCTTAATTTCAGGAATTAATTTAGTGAACCGTTACTGTCTGTAAGCCAAGTAAATCTTTCATTACGGAACGGATTGCCACCTCGTACTAAAGGCACATTCCACATTAATCAGACTTGTTTCACTATCTGGCAAAACATGCACTAGAATCTTCATCCTTTCAATTAGTCCAAATTCTAAAACTTCTTTGTTTTATCAGACCATAAAACTGCATATGCTGGAAATAGGAACCAAAAATGGAGAACGTTTGAAAGGCTCAGACAGATTAGACAGCATTACAGAGAGAAAAATGTTCCAGATCAAGAGAATTTAAAAAGTAGAAATATTGGGCATGCTGTACACATATTGAAATCTAGCATTATGAAAATAATAAACAATGTTAAATAATAAATAATAATTTTACTTTTGATCCTGATGAAGTGTTCTCGACTTGGAAAGTCCTCTGTTTCTATCCCCACTGATGATGCCTGGCATACTGAGCATTGACAGCATTCTATTTTGTTTCTGTAAACTCATTTTGAGGACGTTGATGACAAAAACATTATTAATATTTCATTATGGTTAACATAACATCATTACAAAAAAGTAAATTATGTATTTTTCCATTGCAAATAATTTCTACTAATACCATCCTGTTAATCCAAAATGATGTGTTTCTTGTTTGATTCTTTTTCTTCAGCATAATCACTGCATTCCAGCTGGGTTGGAGACCTATTACTCAGAGCAAGATTCTGCTTCTCGGGGAAGATTTTACACTGTCATTAACCACTACAACCTGGCAAAACAGACCATTTCACGCTCTGTTTCACCGTGGCTGGCTGCACTCTCTGAAGAGAAGGTGCTGGCAAAGGAAAGTGAAGGTGCTGGCAAAACTGCAGAGTAAACTCCCAGATTTAACCCTCGGTTCCTTGTAGAAACAAGTATGGGAACCAACTTTAGCTACTTAATGTACAAGGCACTGACATTAGTAAGTTATGGAAGAGAACTTGTGAATTTGATCCAGCTTAGTTTTTCTTCCATTCTTCTTCATTCTGTTCATGTTATTTGTAAGTGTTAATGAAATTCTTTCCAAGGTGGCATGCTTGTCTCATTTGATTAGTACATTCAGCTAAGATTGCTGTACTTTTAATAATCTCAGGTTGTGGATGTGAAAGTAAATCAGTAAGTAGACAAAGACCTGCTCCATATTCTGATTCTGTGGATAGATCTTTTTAAAACCTAATCACCTGCAGTGCCCTCCATAATGTTTGGGACAAAGGCCCATCATTTATTTATTTGCCTCTGTACTCCACAATTTGAGATTTGTAATAGAAAAAAATCACATGTAGTTATAGTGCACATTGTCAGATTTTAATAAAGGCCATTTTTATACATTTTGTTTTCACCATGTAGAAATTACAGCTGTGTTTATACATAGTCCTCCCATTTCAGGGCATCATAATATTTGGGACACAACAATGTAATGTAAATGAAAGCAGTCATGTTTAGTATTTTGTTGCATATCCTTTGCATGCATTGACTGCTTGAAGTCTGCAATTCATGGACATCACCAGTTGCTGGGTGTCTTCTTTGGTGATGCTCTGCCAGGCCTGTATTGCAGCCATCTTCAATTGGGTTCAGATCGGGTGATTGACTTGGCCACTCAAGAATTGACCATATTTTAGCTTTGAAAAACTCCTTTGTTGCTTTAGCAGTATGTTTGGGATCATTGTCTTGCTGTAGAATGAACCGCTGGCCAATGAGTTTTGAGGCATTTGTTTGAACTTGAGCAGATAGGATGTGTCGATACATTTCAGAATTCATTCTGCTACTACCATCAGCAGTTGTATCATCAATGAAGATAAGTGAGCCAGTACCTTTAGCAGCCATACATGCCCTGGCCATAACACCCCCACCACCGTGTTTCACAGATGAGGTGGTATGCTTTGGATCTTGGGCAGTTCCGTCTCTCCTCCATACTTTGCTTTTGCCATCACTCTGATATAAGTTAATCTTTGTCTCATCTGTCCACAAGACCTTTTTCCAGAACTATGGTTGTACAGCAGGCAGTTCTGCCATCCCAGTTTTAAGTGGGGCTAAAGTGAAAGTTGTAACACCTCATTGACATTGGCCAAGTAGACGTCTCAGTTAATCCACTGGGATTTTTAAAGCCACAGCTCTGAAGTCTTATACTTACTCTTCTGCTTCAACAGTCATGAAGGAAGAAAAATTATTTGCCTCATTTTTTATGGTGGGCAGAGAATATACCAACCATCCCATATTTTGATGAAAATAATTATTTTATGTAAATAAAAATTATTTGGATTGACTCTTGCCATTCTTGGACTCCTCCTAAGCGGCTATTTCTAAAAATAATGAGCGTACACTGAATGCTTATGATTTTAACAGTATTTAAAAGCTCCTCCTTCCCTGCACTTGCACCCTCTTCCCAGAATGAGATTCAGCTGTTAGAATATAATTATGCATTTCTGTTGTCATTAACAGAAGCCAAATTTGTATTTAAAAAAGGACAAATGAAACTTTAGCATTTCTAATGTCTGAGAATTATTTCATAGATGTTAAGTGAAGCCTGATGTTTATGAAACACAATAACTGGGTATTAAAATATTTATTTGTCATCAGAATTTATGCAGAATGTTTTATAACTATCATCGTTTACATTGTTCTCTTATGTTTTACAAAATCCTGGAAACATGACCTGGATTTAATAGTATTTCCTTTGTTTTGCATCTATTGTTAGATGTCCCTCAAATTCAAGAGGGCAACCCCAAATAGTTATATAGTTCCTTGATATTGATATTTTAAATATGCAGAAACCAATCGGTCACATTTGCCTTTAGATAAAGAGATGCCAAAATGCCAGGTGTGCACAGCTTGAGACTGATTTCTTCAGAATCACTTTGGTCTGTTGAGGAAATAAGTGGCAGAAAAAGGGAGGGGGACAAAAAGATGCAAACACAACAAAATTAAAATGAGTGCCAAAATATCATGCTTTGTAAAACATGTGCCATACTTGTCATATAGTGTTTATGGTGTTAAGTCCTGTTTGTACAGAGCTCCATGTGTTTTATACATCTGAGCAAATGTTGTATTGGATGTAAAATGATGCAATGAGGGTAACTGATACACTATATAAAACAAATAAAGTGAAATAAAAATGATACTCTTTGTTTCTTTGGAAGAGCAAATTCCTTCCTGACCCCCAAGTTTGCAATCACTGTAATAGGCAACACTACACATAAAATACTTGTAGACACAAAATGCCGGTGTGACTCAGTGGGACAGGCAGCATCTCTGGAGAGAAGGAATGGGTGACGTAACCAGAACATCACCCATTCCTTCTCTCCAGAGATGCTGCCTGTCCCGCTGAGTTACTCCAGCATTTTGTGTCTACCTTCGATTTAAATCAGCATCTGCAGTTCTTTCCAAAAAATAAAATGCTTGTGTCTGACTTAATCAAGATTCCATAATAATTTATAACTATGTCCTTTTGATATATTTTTGGTTCTCTATCCTCAAGAATGATAGACCTTAGGATTGTACAAAATAATTTGCTTTCTATTTAAATGCAGCTGATTTTAATTCCTCGTTTTCTCTTTTACTGCAGCTACTGGAGTCCATTTTCATCTTCACCTCCTTGTTGGTAAACAAGCGGGCATTTTAAAAATCACTAGTTTTAAACACAGTGAAGATATAGATCTGGTTAATAAACCTCAGGGGTAAAGAAGGTAAACATAAGCTACGTTTGACTTTCTGGGATACCTACTCTGAAGTGAGTTGGATAACTGGCCATTAAGGACATCCTGACATGGAGCACTGCAGTCAATCAGCGTACTCATGAGCTGCCCAATAGCAGCCAAATGACTAGTTACTACGAGCTGTAAAATTGACTGATTTATGTCACTTCAAAATGAGAACTGCATTGTTTTTGCCCAGGGACTATTGCTCAGTTATGTCTCATAAAATTAGGAAAGGCTTGAGATTAGGCTATGTACATTCATGGTCTTTACAACAGTATATTATTGAGCTACGAGAATGTTCCCTTCCTCAATATCCTATTTACCAAAAAATGGTCATGGATTTTTGCAATTTCACATTACTTTTATTATTTTAATGACAAATACATATTGAAGAAACCAAAAGTTTATTTATTTCATCTTGGCAAAACATGCTGTTTACTCCAGCTCTAGCACTAGAAATGCCACAGCGAAAGTAACATGCGAGCATTGTTTGGAGTTGCTTTTGTTCACTGGTTTCTTTCAAGGCTTTTTGAATGATAAATCAACATTATTTTACATAAAAACATACTATGTGTCTCCAAACACCAAGTATTTTTATCTTTAAATGGATAACTCAAGTTTGTTACTAAATACCCGATTTACAAACAAGTTACCTTAAATAATATTGCAAAATTGTGCTACACTCTAGTGCAAGCACAGATTTTAGATACATTTTTCAGACATTCAGTCAACAAGATATACGTTTTTAACTTCAATAAATCCTGTCAGGTTGTAATTAATGCAGCAAAATAAAAACCCTTGGCTATCACCTTTTGCTAACTGCCATACCAGTCCAAAAAAAGCAGAGAGAATGAACACATCACCAAGAAGAAGAGGATCCAGACTCGAAATCCAGCATTATTTTTGATTGCCTGTGAAGAGAATAAAACTCAATATTAAATCAATTACAAAGCTGCATTTCTGAACTTCGCAGATGCCCATTACATTTCAGATCAATGTTTCCAATTGAAGTGAAGGGACCTTGGTATTCACTAATTTTGCTCCAATTCAAAGCTTTGCCTGTCAAGCAGTTATAAGAATATAGGAGAGATGCTGCAGGGGCAGGAGGATAACGTGTAAATGGAAAAGGTACAGGAGGAATGAAAACAAACACATTTATCTCAGCAGCAAGGAATTAGCAAGAATTATAATTTTATTTTTTTGGAATGTAGGTATCACTAACAAGATGAATATGTATTTCCCATCCCTAATTTTTCTTGAAGGTGATGGTGAGACACCTTCATCAACCTTACAGTCCTTTTAGTCAAGTTGCTCCATTAATGCTAGGGAATTCCATGATTTAGATCTGGCAGCAATGAGCGGGCAGCAATTTATTTCCAAAGCAGCACAGGATGGAATATGCAGGGGAATCTGCAGGTGGTTCATGTTCCTATGAGTATGTTGCCTTTCTCTTTCTTAATGGTTTAGCTGCTGGGTTTGAGGTGTCATGGTGGCTCTGGTGAATAACTGCAGCAACAGACATCTGTGGTGGTGGGAGCTAATGATAAGTTGGTGGATGGGAAGCATCCAGCAGACTAGATAGACACAAAAAGCTGGAGTAACTCAGCAGGACAAGCAGCATCTCTGGAGAGAAGGAGTAGGTGACGTTTCGGGTCGAGACCCTTCTTCAGACTCAACCCGAAACGTCACCCATTCCTTCTCTCCAGAGATGCTGCCTGTCCCGCTGAGTTACTCCAGCTTTTTGTGTCTATCTTCGGTTTAAACCAGCGTCTGCAATTCCTTCTTACACATTTAGACTACTCCTGTATCCTGTTTAGGCCTAAATTGCTTTGCCCAGAAGCTAGGAGCTTCTAAAGTGTAGCTAGAGCTGGAGTCGTCCAGGCATGCCAAGATTTGTAGGTAAATTATAGGAGGTGGGGGGAAACTACTGTGGGCCAGTTATCCAAACTGATTTAGTTTGCTATAGAGGGAAAGAGGTGAGCTGGAGACTAAAGTTTAATTTCTGTTTGGTAAAACAACTATGGGAAAAGGGAGAGGCGAGGAGGAGGAGGAGGGAGGATAAAATGGAACAGCCTAGGCAGCTAAATAATTTGACAGTCACCCCAGTGAACTGCTTCGCTCCTCCTGCAGTTGCTGCTTGGTTGGGAGGAGTTGCATTATCATCACTCACCCTCTTCCGATCACAATTATCATCGTAGAGACAGGGAATGTAGGTATTTATTTTCCCTTCAAATCAGGTCTGTCAACCAAGATCAAAGTGCACAACACAGTCATACTCACAAGCCTTTTGTATGACTGCAAAACCTGAGACACTCTACAGGAAACACATCAAACAGTTCAAGTGTTTTCACACGAGATCTCTGTGGTTACTCATGGGCATCAAATGGCAGGAGAGAGTGACAAACCTGAATGTTCTGGACCGGGCCAGCATGGTCAGTACTGAGGCCTTGACCAAGAGGGAATAACTGCACTGGACAGGTCACGTAATCCATACGGACAGCTCCTGTATGCCAAGGATTGTATCAAAGGACTGTACAAGGATTGTATCAAAGAAAGCCTGAAATTCAGTGGCATTCCTGCAAGAGAGTTGGACTCCTCTGCCCAAGACAGAACGGGCTTGTGTGATTTCACCAAAAGGGCTTGTATCAACTTTAAAGGCAGGATAAGAGACTGAGTCCCCAAAGCCAGAGATCACAGGATGGTCTTGGCATCTGCACCTGTCTTTGTGCCTTTCCTGTGTCCACACCATCCCTGAGTGCGTCCCTCCAGGACTGGTCTTGTCAACCACACTCAGGCCCACGAACAAAGGCTGCACAACTAACATCATTGAACTCGATGGTTAACTGATGACCAATTCAGGTCTCAATATTTACTGGACGGGAAGATCACGAGTAGTTTGGGATTTGTCACTGATTTCTACAAGCGAATAAGCGTAGCTATATGGAATTGGGAGGAAAAGTATCCTTTTCCTTTCTGCAACCATGAAGCCATACATTTTGCGACCGACGAGGCAGTAGATTTCTGAACCCTGTGTATGTCTTCCACCCAAGGCCTCCAAATTAGTCCCCAGTGTGGCTGTAAATATACCAGTCTTGTGCAGGTATAGTCTTCTGGCTTGGATAGGCACAAAATGCTGAAGTAACTCAGTGGGTCGACCCGACACGTCAACCATCTCTCCAGAGATGCTGCCTGTCCCACTGGGTTACTCCAGCTTTTTGTGTCTATCTTTGTGTAAACCACCATCTGCAGTTCCTTCCTACACACTTGTCTTCTGACTTGGCTTGACAGGAATCAATGAAAGATGCAACCCCCTCAGGCTCCCACCAGCTGAAGCCTTAGATCGCATATAAGGCAACAAATGGTATTTATGCCATCAATGATTTGGGGAGAAAGAAGTTTAACTATATCATTGCTTAACTATATCATTGAAACATAGAAACATAGAAAATAGGTGCAGGAGGAGGCCTTTCGGCCCTTAGAGCCAGCACCGCCATTCATTGTGATCATGGTTGATCATCCACAATCAGTAACCTGTGCCCAACTTCTCCCCATATCCCTTGATTCCACTAGCCCCTAGAGTATCTAACTCTCTCTTAAATTCATCCAGTGATTTGGCCTCCACTGCCCTCTGTGGCAGAGAATTCCACAAATTCACAACTCTCTGAGTGAAAAAGTTCCTTCTCACCTCAGTTTTAAATGGCCTCCTCTTTATTCTAAGACTGTGGCCGCTGGTTCTGGACTCCCCCAACATTGGGAACATTTTTCCTGCATCTAGCTTGTCCAGTCCTTTTATAATTGTATATGTCTCTATAAGATCCCCTCTCATCCTTCTAAACTCCAGTGAATACAAGCCTAGTCTTTCCAATCTTTCCTCATATGACAGTCCCGCCATCCCAGGGATTAATCTCATGAACCTACGCTGCACGGCCTCAATTACAAGGATGTCCTTCCTCAAATTAGGAGACCAAAACTGTACACGAAATGTGGTCTTACCAGGGCCCTATACAACTGCAGAAAAACCTCTTTACTCCTATATTGAAATCCTCTCGTTATGAAGGCCAACATGCCATTAGCCATAATGCCATATCCTATAAGCTTTAATTTTAGTATTTCAGCATACTTTTATGTTTTCAGCATCAGAATCAGTTTGCTCAACAGTGACATTCAGTGGCTATAAACTGCCAGCGCATGCCAATTCTCATTCGTATTTGGTGATAAATACATCACATTTCCTGGAGATTTTGTATTTATAATGCTGAAAATTTATCATTGTACTACATTCAGATAATCGTCTTATTACAGGTTAATGTTGATTTTTATATCCAGTATTTTCCCATTGACATATTGTTGCATCTATTTTACAATGTATTTTATAAAGGATTGTTGCAATTTGCTCAGAAATATGAATGCATAAAAGACGTCAATGTAAACAAAGAATAAATACAAAATGGATTGTTTGGGAATATTTGTGTGCATGAGTAGGATGGAAATCATGAGCTGGGGCTCTCATCCCATGCCAACATGAAGATCCCATCTCCACCCCTTTCTGTCCAACGGGATCCCACTACTGGCCACATCATCCCAACTCCACCCCTTTCTGCTTTCCGCAGAGACCGTTCCCTCCGAAACTACCTGGTCAACTTGTTCCTTCCCACCCAAACCATCCCCTCCCCAGGTACTTTCTCCTGCAACACCTGTTCCTTTACCTCCCCCTCGACCCCATCCAAGGACCCAAACTGTCTTTCCAGGTGAGGCAGAGGTTCACTTGCATCTCCTTTAAACTCATCTACTGTATCTGCTGTTCCAGGTGTCATCTTCTCTATATCGGCGAGATCAAGCACAGGCTTGGCGATCGTTCCGCTGAACAGCTCCGCTCAGTCTGTCTTAACCTACCTGATCTCCTGGTGGCTCAGCACTTCAACTCTCCCTTCCATTCCCAATCTGACCTTTCTGGCCTGGGGCTCCTCCATTGTCAGAGTGAGGCCCAGTGCAAATTGGAGGAATAGTACCTCATATTTCGCTTGGGTAGTTTACACCCCAGTGGTATGAACATTGACTTCTCTAACTTCAGATAGCCCTTGCTTTCTCTATCCATCCCATCCCCCTTTCCAGTTCTCCCACTGGTCTTACTGTCTCCGACTACATTCTATCTTTGTCCTGTCCCCTCCCCTGACATCACCCATTCCTTCTCTCCAGAGATGCTGCCTGACCCGTTGAGTTACTCCAGCATTTTGTGTCCACCTTCAATTTAAACCAGCATTTCGATGTTTTTTCCTACACATGAAGATCACTACTGCTGTAATAAGTGTCTGATGTTGTGAAGTTCAAGATCTGTACACATACACCATTTGTCAAATTCCAACTGCAATCAATTGTGCAATACAACAATTAAAAATATAGCATCTTTCCCTGATTCCTGTCAAGTCAGGCCCCATTGTCCTTCTTTGCTCACCATGATACTCACTCCCCTCCTTTCGCAATAGATGACATACATAAACTCACACTTACATAAACAATTTTGTACTCAGTCCCTATTGCAATCAATGCAGTTTGTAATTTCCACAACACTGTACAATTACTCAAGTTTACATCGGAAGCAAGCTGGCAATGGCAGAGGTGCTTACCCAGTAGTCTGCGTGCCGCAGTAAATGCCCCAACGGCGAGATGGAACTCAAGCCGCCAATGGGGCCGGTGCTTACCCAGAAGGCCATGCACCGCAGAAAGTGCTCCGGATTTAACCGGACGCCACTGAGCCAGTTAATGCTCTCAATAAATTATTTTGGGCAAGGGATGAGGATGGCGATTCCAACTTACATAAAATCCAACTTACACAAGGGTTCACATCATGTAACCATTACGTAAGTTGGGGAGAGCCTGTAATTGATAAGTCATTTGTTGATTATTTTACTTTATTGAATACATTTTTCAGAGAAAGCCAAGAACAACATTTGGCAATTAACATTATCTCTTACCTCTCTAATGTCTTCATTCCCTTCCTTAACATTTTCAGTTGTACCCACGACGAGTTCATGAATGTTGTCTATCTCTTTTTCCTGCCAAGCAAGAATAAATAAATCTTAATGAACTACATGAGCATCAGAAGTTGCCCATATACACCGTCTCACTATTATGTGAGATTTGTATGCAAACCACATCAAAGTGGAAATGCTTTGCATTCTCAAACACACAAAAAAACGTTATCTATCAGTGATGTGAATACCAATTTTCAGGTATGTTTTTGTACATAAAAGGTTTGAAATTTCGCCTCTGTGGCACTATTAAAACAAAATCGGCCTAACTGCTACAAAAGGGAAACTTTAAGGACACATGGCAGTAAGTAAAAATTGAATTTCTACAAACTGTTGGTTCAGATTAAGAAATCTTTGTTATACTTCAAAGGGCTAACCGGATAAGATTTGACCATATCCTCTGGCTCTCGATTCTCCTACTCTGGGCAAAAGACTCTATGTATTTACCAATCTATTCCTTCAATGAAACAGAATTTCGAAAGTGGAGTGCATCAGACAGTTGCTGCGATATTGTTTGCTGATTCAAGAAACCCATGTGTATGAATCAACATTTAACACAGATTTGCTCCATTCTTTATAGCTTAGTGGATTCCCAGTACATTATTTATCAGTGATCACGTGTGGGTGTTGACAATTTTTGACATTGTTCCCAATTTGAATGGGAAATTTAATCTGAATTTCCAATTTCAGTTTATCAGAGTTTGCTCACAATCTAAATTTTGAAAGACATTTCGTTCCCAGTGAACTTAAATCACTTGTCAACAGACTTTAGATTTTAGAGATACAGTGCAGAAACAGGCCCTTTGGCCCACTGACTGCGCCGACCAGTCCACTTCACACTAGGGACAATTTATAATTTTTACTGAAGCCAATTACCCTACAAACCTGTAGGTCTTTGGAGTGTGGGAGGAAATCGGAGCACCCAGAGAAAACTCAAGCGGTCACAGGAAAAACTTACAAACTACGCACAGGCAGCACCTGGAGTCAGGATCGAACCGGGGTCTCTGGCACTGTAAGGCAGCAACTCATCCGTGCTGCACTTGTACTTAATATGATTGTGCCAGATGTATAGTAGGATTGTCACAGAACATATGTAAAAGATTTCACTGTACTTGGGTACACGTGAAAATAAAGCACCAAAGATTTACTGAGAATAGAACATACATGGCAGACCGGTTGAAAGTGGAGAAGCAGAACACTGTGCCACCCGATTTATTCACAAAATGCTGGAGTAACTCAGCAGGTCAGGCAGCATCTCGGGAGAGAGGAATGGGTGACGTTTCGGGTCGAGACCCTTCTTCAGACTGTGCCACCCGACAGCTTTATTTAAATGGTCTGATTTATTTGGATCAGCATCAGCAAATATGTTAGAATTACATTTGTTATCCAAAATGTTAGAATTACATTGCAGAAAAACATTATACATAACTCACCTGTTGCAGCACTTTGTCAGTAAAAATTTCCTGAAGTCTCGAGATTTCAACAACTTTTCCCTCAATTTGTCTGTTCACAAAAATACAATTTTTTTTTTCATCATACAGGACAAGGGTTTATTCCTTTCAAATAAAAGCAATTGAAATAAACAGATAGCAATAATTTGGGGTCCTTAAAAAAGTTCCCAGCACTGGATGGCGAGTAAACTATCATCTACAATGGTCACCATGAGGTTGCAGATACACCAGTGTGATTTTAAAAAGCAATGGGATTGATCAAGGAAGGATTAACTGGATACTGTTGTTATTTTTCTCTATTTAATTCACATTTCCAGAATTTGCTGTAGTTTTCCAACTGATCTCTAAACAATCAGTATTGGAGATTGAAAATTTTCACCATTCAATATTTTCCCATGACTGATATGGCATGAAAGGTGGCATGAAAGTAAACTCTCCAGCTATTCCCCAACAAGATATCTTAGCCCCTAACCTCAGAACTATGGAACTGATGCATGACAATGCTTGGAACTATATACGGCACTCTGCATCTTCCCTTTTGCTCTATTTATTGTACTTGTGTTTAACCTGATTGTACTTATACATAGTATATTTCATCTGTTTGGATAGCATGCAAAACAAAGTTTTTCACTGTACCTCGCTACACATGACCATAATAAACCTGAACCTAACAAAGGCTGCAACAGTGTATTACTTCCCTTTTTCATTCAAATTAACCCGTGGATTGTCCGAGTACCAAATTATAGGAAGATTTTCTTTGAGACTAGATACAATCAAATTAAAAACAAATGTTTCTGGGAAATGCTGGTGACACCACACTCAGTTCTCGTCTGCAGCTGTCGTCAGGTAGTGTTGCTGTGGATGGACCCTTCCCCTTGAGCTGCTGTAATCTCTATGCTGATGGTCCTTTCAAAGCTGTTCATACACCTGTGACTAAACTTCAAAGCAGTACTTCATGTGTTGTAAAAACTACAGCCGCTGAAGGTGGCATCTTTCTCTCAGTTGGAAACACAGCATTGAGTATATTTTAAAGATACTTTTCATGACTTGGGCACCTCTGGCTAAACAAGCATTTACAGAGGGCCACGGCAGTGAGCAGCAAAGTGTCTGATAGGAGGCACAAATAGTTCAGTCCAAGTAAAGCTAAATTTCCTTTCTTGAAGGACATTAACAGACCACCTGGATTTTTTAGTGACAGTCTGGTAGCTTCATGGTCCCCACTGTTATTATTAGTATTGTATTTAATTACTGGATTTTTATTTTTTTTAGCTACCCTAGTTGAATTTAAATATTTGTGGTTCTAAATTCAAGGCCTTTGGACACTGGTTGATTAATCATAGATCAGGAGAGCGAACAGCACAGAAACAGGCCCTTTTGGCCCACCGTGATGCCTGTCTACGCTGATTCCATTTGCCCACGTTAGGCATGTATCCTGTGCTATCTCATCCCAGTGTCTGTCCAAGTGCCTTTTAAACATTGTAATTGTATCTGCCTCCTCTGCCAGTCTGCTCCAGATAACCATCAACTGCCGTGTGAACAGCATGTGTGTCTGGTTTCTTTCAAATTTCTCCCCTCTCACCTTAAACTTATATATCCTCTAATTCTCTACTCCTCTGCCCCGGGAAAAAGATTCTGACTATCTCACCTATCTATGCCCCCCATAATTTTATAAACCTCCATGAGGACACCCCTCAACCACCACGTTCTAGTGAGAATAAACCTTCCCTATCCAATCTCTCCTTATAATTACGCTCCCCATTCCAGGCAACATCCTGGTGAATCATTTCTACACTCTTTCTGTTAGAGCAACATCCTTCCTGTAGTACGGAAACCACAACTGTAAACTATACTCTAAGTGCAGTTTATCCAATGTTTCGTATAACTGCAACATTACATCCCAATTCTTATGCTCTATTACATTGATTTATGAAGGTAAGCATACCATAAGCATTCAGGCACCTGAACATGACACAACATTAACCTCAGCTGCCATGAACTTCTATAGATGGTCTTTGGTTGCAATAAAGACTTAGGTTGTTGCACCAGTACTATATATTTTCTGTGTGGATTGCATCTATGTCCTGTTAAGCTGCTGTAAGTAAGACTTTTAATTGTTCCGTTGTTGGTACATTCGACAATTAAACACTCTTGACTCTACCCTATCCAACTGTGTCACCGCTTTCAGGAACCTGAAGGTCCATCTGTACATCAACATGGGACCCCAATGCCCTTGCCAATTACTCAGAGAGTCAGAGTAACAATAGTCAGAGAGTGGTGAAGGTGTGGAATTCTCTGCCTCAGAAGGCAGTGGAGGCCAGTTCGTTGGATGCTTTCAAGAGAGAGCTGGATAGAGCTCTTAAGGATAGCGGAGTGAGGGGGTATGGGGAGAAGGCAGGAACGGGGTACTGATTGAGAGTGATCAGCCATGATCGCATTGAATGGCGGTGCTGGCTCGAAGGGCTGAATGGCCTACTCCTGCACCTATTGTCTATTGCCTATTGTCTACTCCTTATGCCATCATTTGACTTCCCAAAGTGCATTACTTTACACTTGTTTGGATTAAATTCTGCACCAGTCCTCCTAACTATCTAGCTGATCAATGTCCCACTGGATTCTTGGATAACCTTCTTTGCTACCTAAAACGCCACTAATTTTCATTTTATACATCAAAGGATGGTAGAGGCCTGAGGGATTCAAGGCATGTTGGCACACAATCCAAAATATGCACGCTTACAGTGGACAGGTGTTGCACTGACTGGAAATCTTGATTAAGTGTTATATTGCAGTAATCAGTGCTGGTAGTGTGTCTGTGTGTGTTTGTGTGTGCGCACAAACAGACACAGAAAGATTTGACTTAATCTTCTAGTATAATTACGTTCCAATCGTACTTGACAAACCCACCAATCTCTACTATTAGAAAATCAAGTCAAGAATGTTTAATTATATGTACTGTCACAGAACAATGGCATTCTTATTCGCAGCAGCATAACATTTCTGTAAATACAGTACTGAACAGATAACAATAGACAATAGACAATAGACAATAGGTGCAGGAGTAGGCCATTCAGCCCTTCGAGCCAGCACCGCCATTCAATGCGATCATGGCTGATCACTCTCAATCAGTACCCCGTTCCTGCCTTCTCCCCATACCCCCTCACTCCGCTATCCTTAAGAGCTCTATCCAGCTCTCTCTTGAAAGCATCCAACGAACTGGCCTCCACTGCCTTCTAACATAATAAAGAAACTTAAAAACAGTTCAATAAGTTTAAAAAAAAATTAGATCAAGGGCCATAGATGCAAGGGAGTGCTCCGCGTTAAGTGTTCCCATCAAACCACAGACTATCCCGAGTTGGCAAAAATATGCCATTCCTTAACATTACTGATGGCTTCGAACTCCCAAACCATCAGCACTGTGAATGCCCCTTCACCAGTTGCCTAGTGGTTAAGACAGGCAGCACCACCATCTCAGAATAATTAAGGATTAGTAGTAAATGTCGTGCTTTCCAGTGATGCCCACATCCTGTAAATTAATAAGCAAAAGTGCTTCATTACAAGTCTGCTCTGTGGATGTTAGCGACCCTTATTGAAGTATGAAGTGTTCCAAGACAGCAAAGTACAATCTGTCCAAATAGCTTTTAAATTCAACATCTCACATTTAATATGCTGGCAACAATGCTCCAGGACTAAAAAAAAGCATTACAAAGAAAGCTACAAACCAGAACTAAATGAAAGGCCTCAAAGAAAAACACTTGGAAGATGTACAAAAAAGCTGTTGGTGCTTTTGCAACGAGACTTGCAGCTCAACCTACAGCACAAAACCTTTTATCCGAGATTATATTATGCCACCTCTAACCCCTGAACAGTGCAGAAATTTAAAACAGCTGTTTTTTGTTGGGTGGAGAGATAAATATAACGTGAATAACTAAAACAGCTCTTTGTAAGAAGACACACGAGAACAAGAAAATTGGAAATGTTCTACTGGCTAACTCGAACACAAAAATAGTGGAATGAAGAAAGGGCAAAGGCCATGAACCCCACAGACTGTGTCACATCTATAATATCAGGAATTCCATCCCACTTATTCATTCTCCTGCGGGAGGTAACTGAGAATGTGTACTGGCTGTAGGAAGTTCCGAGAAATTTCTCTTGGAGCCTCGGGGTAATTTTGCAAAACTCCCGGTTATTACTCTAATATTGAAGCAGACATTAGTCAGTCCCAGGCAATTACATCCTGCAGGCATGGCCATGGTCTTTGCAGCACAAGATTCATTTTCTTTTGTACAACATTTGATCTTCTAATTCGATTCATATCTGTCTAACTTTTATTCTTAATTTTCAGCAGATGTTGATCCAAATGATTATTAACAAAACTGACAAGGAGTAGCTTCACTGCTTTTACCAGGAGAGCATCGCAAAGAACTATGACACAGGAGAAACACATAGTTTTTGATTTTAAAACTTAGCTCATTTGTGCATTTTGGTTCTCTAATTCTTGGTTGGGACCTCAATTCATGATTGGCTAATAAACAGAAAGTTGGCTCATGCTCTCTGATGGCAGACCTGCAATCATGGGCCAATGATACCAATGTAGAGCAAAGTAAACAACTCTTCAATGGTACCCCACCTAACATGGTAGAGGAAGCTTGGATGTCAGAGTAGTAGTTGAAGGGTGTGCAGTGTAGATTGGAGGGGAGGAAGAGGATGGAGATGTGTGCTGTGGCAGCAATCAGCAATTTTCTAAGCACCACTGCAATTGCAGGGAGATGACATGCCAGATGACCCCCCCCTTGCCCCCCATTTTCAGTTACAGCTTTGGAGATGCTGATGGAAGGAGTCAGAGTAAAATTGTGCAGCTCACATCTTCCTGTATTCAATTTCATAAGCTATTGGATTTTGGAAAATATAGCAAATATAAAGGAAAATAATACACCAACCGAACAATCCCATATTACATTAAAGAATTAAGATATGTGGTGCTGTTGTTAAAGATGATGACGTGTAACCAGTAAGTCTTGGAGAAGAAATTAAATAATAGTAAAATGGGAGCTTGTGCCCGTGATTCCATCTCAGAGGAAAAGTGATTCCTAAATCTAGGAATATAATCATGTCAGGAGACATATTTTCCTTCACCTGTAATAATTTTCATATGCAGCTGCCGGAATCATTAACTGTATTTAAATATGCATTGGATTGAATTGTTTTCTTTACATGCCTTTCTGTCCAAAGAGCTGTGTTATTAGAACATTACCTCACTTCATCCACCAGGCTATTCATCTCACTGACAAGCCGCTGGTTTTCTTGCTCAAACTGCCAAAAATGAAACATGAAAATTTTCATTGCAAAATATAAAACATCTGAATATTCATATCCAGCCTACTCAATTGAAGATCATTTATAATGTCTTCTTGTCACAAATAAAACAAAGAAAACGAGAAATCAATTTGTGAGCACAGAAAGCTTTCAGGGAGAAAAGATTATTATTTTTGTTGTTGTTCAAATGTTCATGACAGATGTTTGAATCTACCAAACCTTTCTGGATACAGAGTATATCATCAAAACGAAGATCAGGAATGAACAAAGATTTGAAGAGTCAGTCAGATTCCAACAGTCCTACTTGTAAATGATTTATTTCTTCTCCGTTCAGGTAATTCATTTATTAGTTTGTGTGTGAATAAAATCTATGCACAAGCCACAGCAAATCCGCACGCATTCAGAATGCATACAATGACCCAAATTCAAGTATACTGATTATTAAATTCCATTCCGAATGTGGAAAAATGGATGGAACAACTTTCTGCAACATTTAATGATTTTGAAACCACCAGCATGTTCTCCATTATTGACCACAGTGTTTTTACATCACTGCAAAATCAAAAGTCAAATTCGGATAATCCAGCACCCTATTATTTGGAAATCTGATGACTCAGTATTTGGCTCATTCATTTGTGGAGGACATGAGCCAGCTGTCCAGGCCGAAAGTCTGGAACCGCAATTCTGGAAAGCAAATGTAACTGGACTGTGTGCCGGATGTGTGGCTGGAGCTTGGATCGCAGTCTGGAACACCAGGGTTCGGGAACATGGGTAGGTTTACGGCCATCCCACGACTAGGAGTATTTATATATTCCCGCTTATATTTCAGCTTATCTTGGCCATGCTCTCTTTTCGCTGTTACCATCAGGAAGGTGGTACAGGAGCCCGAGAAGAGTTTTCTCCAAGTTCAAGAATAGCTTCTTCACATCAACCAGGTTCTTGATCCACCCTGCACACACTAACCACAACCTGACCTTAGCAACAAACCAGTACAGACATTGCACTGCAATGTTACTCTACATGCTTTGGTTTTTGTACTGTCATGATCTACTTTACTTAGAGTAACTAATGATTAGTTTTTTGTTTGTTGTTGTATCTAATATACCTATAATGCTGCAGCAAGTATGAATTCTATTGTTCCAGTACATGTCCATGCATATGAGAAAAAAACACTTGACTATTGGCACATGGAATGAAGTTCTGCATGAGGGAATTTAGAAGTGTAGTGTTGTTTTAGGTTAAAGGGTTGCCATTTAAGACAGACGATTTTTTGCTCAGAGGATTGTGTATCTGTGGAATTCATCACCCCAGTGGATTTCAAGATGATGCCAGTGTAGTCCTCAAAAGTGTGGATCGTGAGCCAGAACAGCTTACGTATAGTCATAGAGTCAAAGAGCACGGCAACAGGCCCTATGGCCCAACTTGCCCTTGCCGACCAAGATGCCCCATCCTCGCTAGCCCCACTTGCCTGGGTTTGGCCCATATTCCCCTAAACATTTCCTATCCATGTACTGTCCAAATGTCTTAAATCTTGTTATAGTACCTGACTCGACTACCTCCTCTGGCACCTTGTTCCACATACCCACCATCTTCTGCCTGAAAATGTTACTCCTCAGGTTCTGATTAAGTCTTTCCCTGCCCGCCTTAAACCTATGCCCACTGGTTCTTGATTCCTCCAAGGACGCATTTAAGTAAAAAACAAGATCCCATGAATATATAGTGTTAAACAAATGATAAAGATACCATTTATTGTTTATTCAAAGATATAAAAGCATACAAAACCAGAGAATACTCATTGAGTGAAGAGAAATATTGAATGATCACTTCTGTGGAACAGAAGGTTGAGGGTGGAGGTTGAGGGTGGACTTGAGTGAAGTATATAAAATTATGAGTGGCATAGATAGGGCAGACGGTCAGAACCTTTTTCCAAGAGTGGAAATGTCCAACTCGACAGGGCACAGCTATAAGGTGACAGAAGGAAAGTGTAATGAATATGCACGAGGCATGTTTTATTTACACAGAGAGAAGTGGGAGCATGGAACTTATTGCCAGGAGTGGTGGTGAAGGAGGCAGATATGATAGTGGTGTTTAAGAGGCTTTAAGACAGGCACATGGAAGTGCAGGGAATAGAAGGATATGGATCATACACAGGCAGATGAGATCAGTTTAACCTGGCATCATGTTCGGCACAAACATTGTGGGCTGAAGGGCCCAAACACATGCTGTGCTGTTCTATGATATTTCAGATTCCTAGCATTCACAATATTCTGTGTTTGCTTTTATTGTTTTCTATTGTGAACTACTAGATTTCCTGTTCCAGCTGTGGTATTCATTAAAAGAAAATTGAATCTCGCATCTTCTCTTAATAGCAGGTTTATGCCAACATTCAATTCCATTTGACAGCAAAAATGCAAACATAACACAAAAACAGTGTAATAAAATAGCAAATAAATACCAGACAGAAAGGATAAGTAATCGTTAAACTTCTTTGAAAGAGTAAGGACCATGTGTTAAATTTCTCACAGTCTATTGTAATAGTACACAAAAATAAGCTTGATACAATTTACCGTAAATTAATTATCCATCTTTGGGATCAGGATCTATAAATAACTATCAATTATGCTGAGGAACTGAACTTACCACTTGTATTTCTTCAGGTGAAAGCTCATCACCCTTTGCATCATCCCAAAGATCCAAATTATCCTGTGTCTCTGAAAAGCTTTTTCCTGTGTGGAAGGAAAATATGCATAAAATAATTTAAACTTTGATGTTAAATGTAAGGAATCAATTGGCGCTTTGAACAAGAAGCTAGTTTGCTTGAAGAAATAAAGAGGATATATTATAAGTTTCAAGAAAAATGATAAGGTGGTATTAATACACATGCAGTTCTGAACATGTTACAAACCATTGCTTTCATCTTTTAAGACTAATTCCTCTGAATTTTCAGACCCAGCAGGAGGAATCCCCTCTGAAGGTGAAACTAACATCTTGCCGCTATGCTGTTCAGGCTCAAGTCTTGACCTGTTAAAAAATAAATCTGTCAGAACACCGTATAACAATAGAGTAGATTTCCTCATCTCAATATTTCCTCATTTACAACATCACTTGAAATTTAAAAAGTCTCTGATTGTCAAAATTAAAAGATTCAGAATATTACTGTAACTCAAGGGCTTATATCATTTCCTAGTTAAAATGTTGTAAATAAATTGTATCATAATGAGCGGTTGGCGTGGCTCAACAACAAATTACATAAGCAATAGAGCCATTTTAGGTAAACATTTTAATTTATCGTTAATTATTATTTCATTATATTTTATTCTGTTCCATTTCTGTTTTACACAATTTGTCACATTATTTTTCATTGGTTGGGTTCTGTAGAAATATGGACATTTCAAATCCAATGCAACTTGTATAGTACTGGCTTTGATATCTCTCATATGTGCTAAACTCATAAAAATTTAAAATATAAAAGAATCAAGTAGGAACAGTTAACACATTTCTATTTATTAAGCTAGCCTTGTGGTAAAAGACAAAACAATCAGAACAAGAATAGATGGCAATTTTACAATATTTAGAAAAAATTACACCAGTAATTATTCATTCAAAAATCATTAAAATAATCATGTAATAGTATTTCATTCTAATTTGCAATATGGATTAAATCAGAAATAAACACATAGGAATACAATTATAATAGTTATACTTACAATGAAATTGGCCCAACTGTCAAAAGTATTGGGCTGCTATAAATCAAACTGCTGCGTTATTTCTTATCAAAACATACTGAGAAATTTATCTTAATGGCAAATTTATACAAAATTTCAACAAAAATTTCTAATTAGGCTTGTCTTCATTATTCAATTTTCCATTATGGGGATATATTTGAAGTGCTCTAAATAATACAATGGTTTCAAAGGGTGATTAGTGAATTAAATTTTATTTACAATAGACAATAGACAATAGGTGCAGGAGGAGGCCATTCGGCCCTTCGAGCCAGCACCGCCATTCAATGTGATCATGGCTGATCATTCTCAATCAGTACCCCGTTCCTGCCTTCTCCCCAGAACCCCTGACTCCGCTATCCTTAAGAGCTCTATCTAGCTCTCTCTTGAATGCATTCAGAGAATTGGCCTCCACTGCCTTCTGAGGCAGAGAATTTCACATATAAATATAACATCGGCCCTGGTCTAAATTTAAGATATTCACTGGAAACATACAGTTCGAAGAGTCACAACATTTTAGATGGAGGTAGATAAATGTGAGCAAGAAAACTGCAAGTGCTCAATTTTATAACGAAATTAAATCATAAATGTGTGTGTGTTATTAAATAATGTGCATTTATGAAATTGTGAAAATGAAGTAGGAAGGATGAAATGGAGATACAGAAAATGAAGCATTTTCCAGATGCACATATGGGGGAGTTTTAATTTGTTTGGTACTTTGCAATTTTTATATCGGGGGACTGTTTTTTTTTAACCTGAAACTGTTGCACAATTAATTCTTAAACTACTTTTGGTTAGGCCCAGGTTGAGTTGAAGTCTGACTTCTGTAAACGTCTTGAAATTGCACAATGGCCTTCTGGCAGCCTTCCCAATTAAACAGCTTCTTGGTGTGTATGCTTTATCAGCTTAACTGGTGCAAGTCATTGACAATGAAAATGTTTGGAAATGTGATTAACATGGTTGAATATTTGGCAGTGTGTAAGCTATGAGATGTGATGAGAGGTTTACAGCACTGCTGAGTGCGCAAATGTGAGGTGAAGCTTCTTCTTATTATTAGTCGTAATAGAAACAATTCTCAACACTAGTTGAGAGCTTTCAAGAGAGAGCTAGATAGAGCTCTTAAAGATAGTGGAGTCAGGGGGTATGAGGAGAAGGCAGGAACGGGGTACTGACATTGAATGGTGGTGCTGGCTCGAAGGGACGAATGGCCTACTCCTACGCCTATTGTCTATTGTCTATAGTGCCCCAAGGTGGTGTTTTCATATTCCCTACATATACACAATTGTGCAGCCAAATTCTGCTCTAACTCCATCTACAAGTTTGCAGATGCCAATATGATGGGCCAGATCTTGAACAATGATGAGACGGAGTACAGGAAGGAGATGGAGAGTTTAGAAACATTGTCATGATGACAACCTTTTCCTCAAAGCCAGCAAGGCAAAGCAACAAGTTAACAGCTTCAGGAAGTGTGATGCCCCAATCAGCATCAATGGTGTGGAAATGGAAATGGTTGAGGGCGTCAAGTTCCTGAGTGTGAATATTGCCAACAATCTGTCCTGGACCACCCACATTGAAGTTACAGCCAATAAAGCACACCAACGCCCCTAATTCCACAGAAGACTGAGGAAATTTGGCATGCCTCTTGCAAACTTCTACAAATGCACCACAGAATGCATATTATCAGGTTGCATCACAGCTTTGTTTGGGAACAGCTGTGCCCAAGTCTGCAAGAAATTGCAGGGAGTTGTGGATGTTGCCCAGTCCATCCAATTGGGCAGAAGATAATGAAACTTGAAAGCATGTACCACCAGACTCAGGAACAGCTATTCCTCCCCTGTAATCTGACTTGTGAATTGCTCTTTCATAAACTAGGGTACAGGTCTGATTTTCTAACGTACCTCATTGTGGACATTGGACTTTTTTCTGGAGCTGTTATGTTACAAAGCTGAGAAACTATATACTGCACTCTGGTATTTTTCTCTTCTATCTATCTTGTGTTTGGCTTGATTTCATGTATAGTATTATCTGATTTGATTGGAGAGCACGCAAATAAAAGCTTTTCACTGTACCTCACTCAGTACACATGAAAATAAAACACCTAAACCAAAAAAGGGGAAGGGTGACCGTTGAGAATGTAATAAATTAATAAGTTACTGAAGGAATTATGACATAAGACATTTTACTCTCTGACAATTGTTGTGAAATCATCAATCAACCTTCACGGGTTCTCACAGATTTCTTGTCATATATCTGAAGAGACTCTCTCTTTAAGTTCGCATGACATCCCTTCCCACTCCAGAGCAACATCCAAATACCAGGGTCCTACTCTCCTATCCTTCTTCCTCAGGCTAGATTTAGTTGCAGAATCATTCCCAACATTTGCTCCAGGCACAACGCATCTCCATTTTGATAAAGACCAACTTTAACTAGCCGAGACTTGCTATGAGAAATGTATTTATTTAGCTGTCTATCAATTCATTCTTTTCTCAGCAAGTAGGTATCATTGACACTCATTGCCACCCATAAATGCCGCTTGAGAAGGTTTCTCAAGTTCACAAGTTATAGGAGTAGAATTAAGTCATTTGGCCCATCGAGTCTACTCCGTCATTCAATCATGGCTGATCTCTCCCTCCTAATCCCATTTTCCTGCCTTTTCCCCATAACCCTTGACACCCGTTCAAATCAACAATTTGTCTATCTCTGCCTTAAAAAATATCCACTGACTTGGCCTCCACTACCCTCTGACTAAAGAAGTTCCTCCTCACCTCCTTTCTAAAAGAGCACCCTTTAATTCTGAGGCTATGATCTCTGGTCCTGGACTCTCCCACCAGTGGAAACATCCTTTCCACATCCACTCTATCTATGCCTTTCATTATTCTGTAAGTTTCAATGAGGTCCCCCCCTCAAGCAAGTAGAGGCCCAGTGCTGTGAAGCTCATCATATGCTAACTCACTCATTTCTGGAGTCACTCTTGTAAAACTCCTCTGGACCCTCTCCAAAGTCAGCACATCCTTCCTCAGATATGGGACCCAAATTTGCTCACAGTACACCAAATCCGGCTTGACCAGATCCGGCTTATAGAGCATCAGCATTATATCTCTGTTTTCATATTCCAATCCTCTTGATATAACTGCTAGCATTGAATTTGCCTTCCTTACTACCGATTCGACTTGCAAATTAATTTTTAGGAGTCCTGCACCAGCGCTCCCAAGTCACTTTGCAGCTCCGATTTCTGGATTCTCTCTCCATTTAAAAAATAATCTAGACCTTTATTCTTATTACCACAATGCATGACTCCGCACTTTGCTATACTGAATTTCATCAGCCACTTCTCTGCCCACTCTGCTAACCTGTCCAAGTCCATGGTTGGTAGATTTTCTCCCTGAAGAATGTTACTGGATCAGGTGTGTATTTTATAATAATCTAATAGCTTTTGTGGTCTTCATTACTTCGACTAGTTGTTTGTTATTCCACATTCCAGATTATTAATTTAATGTAAATCCCACAGTTGCCCTGGAATTGTAGTCTGAACTGAATCAAATTGGTCTTAAATTTCTGGATCATTAGTCCAGGCCTTTGGATCATCAGTTGGGTAAATTAATTGTCACCTTACTTTTGCACCCAATGTGCAAGTTACTGATCATTTTCAGTCCTCTGCTGATGCAGGCAGCCAATTCATGTGCTTACAGCATGCAATGAAGATTATAATTAGTAAGCAACATCTACATTCCACTCAACGGTTATAAAGGATGCTCAGAAGTCAACCGAGATATTGCGGTTTTTCAAGGAGGTTTTGGGAACATCATTTGTATCTTTTTCTCCTTCCACTTGGCAGCATCTTCATCTTCAAACACCCTTATCTTCAGTATGCACTGATGATGGACTGATGGGACGGAGAGCGTCATCAATGATGTCTGTCTTTGCCAAGAGGTAGCTACTAAGCAATGGGAGGTGGTCCATGTTTTTCAGTCTCACAGTCTCACTGTGAACCTTTATTATTAGAGGAAAACGTTGTAAAGCAGGGGAAAATTCATTTTATGCGTGGCATGCGGAGCCCGGCGTGGGGAGACCGCCGTCCGGGAGGGGATAGAACGAACGAGGACCCGGCGAGGGGGCACCACCTTGGGGGAAGAACAAAGGAGGAGTCGGCAGGGGTACTTTGTAACTTTGTTAGCGCCGTTTATGTGGCGACTATTTGCATACCTTGGGTATGCAAGCAAATAATTTCACTCTGCCTTGTCACATGTGGCAATAAAGTATTCCATTCCATTGACTGTCAACCAGAGGAACAATGAACAGCTTCAAATTCTGCAGTCTGATTTAATTATATTAGCTTCATAATGTCATGCAAACTCCAATTCTAACCAAGGGAATCACAACAGAGCCAACCTTAGTGCAAATTGCATCATTAACTTGACATTTTCAATCTTTCTCACCGTAATGCTTCATGTCATCTCCGGGAAGCTTCATGCTGGAGTGGAACTAATTTATAGACCATCACCGACATCAACTCCACTCCAGAACCAAGGTCACCCCAACTTCAGCAGTTGAGTTCAATATGCTGATGGTGTTTACACTTGCATATGCTAAGAGGCCAGATTCAAGTCATCGTTGACTCATAACTGAAGCACTGGAGAGATAGGCCTTACATCCATAAGTCAAAGTTTGGAGAAAATACTGACTTACCTCAAAAACATCCCTTTAACGACACTGTTAGCAGTGAGTAGAATCACAGGGTCACAAAGCTCCTCAAAATCACCTATTGCTTAACTTAAACCTATGTCCTCTAATTACAGACAAGTTCTCCCAAGGGGAAATGTTTCTCACTACTTTTGGATACCTTTATTAGGTACGCTCCATACTAGCCTTGTCGAGAAAACTTCATTGATATGAACTAACAATAATGCAACAATATTATAATGCCCTTATGAAACTGGGCTGATATTGCTGTGATATAAAACTTTCTAAACTGCACACTGACCATTAAAGATAAAATGTCGCATTAACAATTGATGGTACTCACAATCTTTTCTTATCCACCACACGTTTGACGCGAATTGCCCTTTGTTCAGAGTACACTTTACAAACATCTGTCAAAGCAGACAAAGATCCATTGAGGTGAATAACAAAGTTAATTATTTGAACAAGCCTTCTAAGCTATTTGCAATACCCAGCAGCACAAATATTCTAGTATTAGTGAGAGATTCAAAACCTAAAATGATAAAGTCCATGGATGTTTTTAACAAATTCAAACTACCAGAGTTTGAAGGAGATTAGAGATTGCATTTATTATTAAAAGATTAATTTTCCCAATGAAACCACTTTCTTGCTGTGCCATATAAGCCATTAAGCATTTTAGTTTGGGAAAGGAGAGGGCGATGTTTTTTGGTACATTGTTTGACTTTACAAATATCTTACCTTTTTATTGGCACCGGAGTGGGACTTTTGATAAACCCTTCATTCTGGTGCAAGTAAACACATTCTGGCAGCGAATTAAAATCTTTAGATGTTTCACCATACATTAAGGCAATAGAATGTTCGAATTTATCGTGCAAAGTCAGCATGCCCTGAGATGTATTCTGCTAACCAGTTAACCAGACTGATCTCTGCAATCCTACCACATCTGGCCATGAATGGTTATGGATAATTAAACAGATAACTCGAGGAGTCATCTACAGAGAACTGCTCCACCTCGAACAGTGGTAGGACCCAGCATGTGAGGGTTGAAGACAAGGATAAAGCAGTCACAAACATGCCCAGCCTGAAGTGAGGTATACATTATCCATCTCAACTTCCTCTTAAGATCCGCACCATTACAGGAGCAGTCATTAGCTAATGTGATAGCAAGAAATGGCTGAGCATACTAGATGCAGCAAAGGTTATGGGATCTTCCCAGCTATAGAAATTAAAGAACAGCTGCAAGCCAAAACCAAATGTGCCTCCAGCTAAACTGTTCTGGTAGAGTTACAATAGTGGCATTTACTGACAACGTGGAAAATTGCCCAGATAGCTTCCTGTTACAAAAAAAAGGACAATCCATCTAGTTATCATCCAATCATCAGCAAAGTGATAGAAAATGTTGCCAACAATGCTCTCAGGCATCTTTGTTCGCAAGGACAATGATGAACTGCCAAAAATGCCAGTGATCTGTAAAGTGAATAAGTAGGAATAAAAAGAGTTCTGATTATACAATCTGCAGTCAACAACATCCGCATTCAAATCATAGTCATGGATTGGAGCTATGGTTACAGTTACATGGTTCATGGGAAATTAAAGCCATCATAGCACCTTGTCATGCCGTAGATTAGAGTGGGGTGGGGAGGAACTGGCCATGTAATAAATGGAAATAATACTCCAAAACTATATTTCCATTAGATTAGGGGAGTGAGATTTTATTCCATCCAGCCGCATGCTGCTTTAACATAAAAGGAAAGATTTAACTCTATTACACAGTTGAAATATGTACAACGTGCAATACTGCATGCGCCTTTGTTTTCTAAATCACATTCTGAAACACATGCCTATCTGTGTTGATGCCAACTAGCTAATGGACATGGTTTAAACCATTTGGTTAATATTTTATAACAACTGTTGTGAAGGGATATAGGTTTGCAATACAGGCAAGCAGAAGTTTCTCAGCTCTGCAGTTCTGGAGGGTTTCTGGCCTCTCTCATGGGTCCCCTGTGTATATCTGACCTCACTCTCACTGACCCCGGTGCCTCTGACCTCACTCTCGCTGCTCCCAGTGTCCTGGACCTCACTCTCAGCTACACCTGATCTCTCTGACCGCATTCTCACTGTCCCCGGTGTTCCTGACTTCACTCTCACCGTTCCTCATGTCCCTGACCGCACTCTCACTCCCCCCCATGTCCCTGACCGCACTTTCACTGTTCCCAATCCCTCTGACTTCACTCTCACTGCCCAGTGTCCCTGACCGCACTTTCACTGTTCCCAATCCCTCTGACTTCACTCTCACTGCTCCCCGTGGCCCTGACCTCACTTTCACTGTTCCCAATCTCTGACTTCACTCTCACTGCCTAGTGTCCCTGACCTCACTTTCACTGTTCCCAATCTCTCTCACTTCACTCTCACTGCTCCCAGTGCCGCTGGCCTCAACACCCGCTGCTCCTGGCATCCATGACTTCATTCTTGCTGCTTCCAGTGCCTCTGACCCCACTCGCACTCTTTACCCTCACTCTCACTGCTCCCCATCTCTCTAGCCTCATTCACGGTTACTCCAGGGAGTCTCTGGCCTCACTCCCGGCCACTCGAGATCCCTCTGATCTTCCGTATGTCCGCTGCTGGGCTGTTACAAAGTATGTTCTGGATTTAATAGATTAAGCCACGGTCTAATGGACTTTAATATTGTCACTTGTGCAAATTTAGGTAATCACAAACAGGCTCATGAGTAACTCTAAGACAATGCTGTTTTAGCCCCGGGTTCACAAAATTACCAGTCATTAAATGTGTAAAGTTTGACTCTAGTTGGTAAGAAACAAAGGCCCACTTTGTGGAATTTTCTTTTGATGCTGGATACAAACATGGTATTTGAATTAAGAAATGAAAACCATTCACACATATTTTATAGTAAATTAACTTGGTTACGGATATCTCTTTTGTTCATGCTGAACTAAAATTGCAATCTTCTCCTTCGGTCTGATATAGAGTATGCTCACTACTTTTCGGTTCCTAACCATCCTTTGTTCCGATTATTTGGGGTTCAGACACATTTAGATTCACTGCAGAGACGTGGTCATGTGTGATAAATGATTTTTATTCCTTGTAACCAATTTAATAAAGCTATAATTTTAGCAGCAAATATTTCTGTAGCTTTTCTTAAGGATAAGAACAATTCTTTTGTAACATTCAGAAAAAGGCAGTACTCACTTTTCAGGTACGCTTCTAACAGGTCTAAAACACCTTCCCGATGCTCCTTTACTTGTGGAGAAATCACATTCTTGATTGCTGTTTGAGAAACAAGTAGCCTTTAATGCAATTATTGTCCAGAGTGCTCAGAAATTCACTCAGTTATTTATTGCGTTAAATCTCTTTGAATTTAAAACTGTTATTTAAAATGTCACATAAAATCTGCTTAATTTGGCGTGTATCTAAATGCAAGAACACGTAAGGATCTCATGTTCTTTATCTTGTACATAAAAGTTCTAACAAAAATCCAAGATAATTTGCTGAAAATAATAATTTTAATCATTAAGTTTTTACCAGGCCTCTGGGGTGTGGAGTTATGATAAGGATGGAGAGATGGAGGTAAAACATTCCTAAGAGGCTGAAGGGAGATTGGCAAGATTAGAGCAGAAGACTAATGGGAGTAGAAATTTATCTTCCATTGTATTCGGCTGAGATGCAACGGGACAGAGTTCATGCACAAAGTTATTGTATCACACACTGAAACATGCAACAGAAAACAAATTTCTATCCCAGGGTATTTCAGGTGATTTATGATTTAAGGACAGTTTGGAAGTTTGACCAGAGTAATCATGGCACAGAAAATACCGCATGGACACAATGAGCTGAAGTAGCTCTTTGAGTCAGGCAGCATCTCTGGAGAGCATGGATAGATGACATTTCGGGTCAGGACCCTTCTTCAGATTGATTGTAGTTGGGGGTGCGGGGACAAAGCTGGGAGGAAAGAGGAAGAAAATACTGCAAATACTCAGTACGTAATTCAGCGCAGCATCTATGGAAAGTGGATCATTGATCAGAACATTTAATGTTAACTGTGTTTTACTCTCCAGAGATTTTGATTAGGCAGCATTTCATGTTTATATTTTTAGATTTCTAGTCTCCAAGGCCACTGTGGATGTTACAGGGAGTCAAGCCAGGGCCAGTTGCTTCACCCTGAGTGGGACACTTCAGGTTGCACCAACTAAACTCTTCGAGAAGGGTCACCTAGACATCTCCCCTCCAGTTCAATGCATTGTGGACATTTTTGTTTAGTGTAATCCAATGTACAGAAAGCAGAAAGTGGGGTTCCACATGTCATAACAATAAAAAAGCTTTGTAAATCAAAGACGTCTACCCACAGAGTCAATGGCAACAGTGAAAATTTGTAATTTGGATGTTTGTGAATCAAGTAATACCTCTACCTGCAGAGTCATAGAGAACAGTAACAGGTCTGTCCGCCCAACTCACCTATGCTAACCAAGATAACCCATCTAAGTGAGTCCCATTTGTCCACAATTGGCCTATATCCTTCTAATAGACTCAAATTGCAGGAGTAACTCAGTGGGACAGACAGCATCTCTGGAGAGAAGGAATGTGTGACATTTCGGGGCTGAGACCCTTCTTCAGGTCTCGACCCGAAACGTCACCCATTCCTTCTCTCCAGAGATGCAGCCTGTCCCGCTGAGTTACTCCTGCATTTTGTGTATCTTCGGTGTAAACCAGAATCTACAGTTCCTTCCTACAGTATATCCTTCTAAACCTTTCCTATCCAACTACTGTCCAAATGTCTCTGAATTTTTTTCATTGTACCTGCCTACACCATTTCCTCTGGCAGCTCGTTCCATATGTCCACCACCTCTGTGTGAAAATATGGCCCCTCAGTTCCTATTAAATCTTTCCCCACTCACTTTAAACCTATACCCTCTAGTTTTTGATCTAGTCCCCTATCCTGAGAAAAACACTGTGCATTCACCCTAGCTATTTCAGATTAGTCTAATTTCCTCTAATTTATTTCCTTCCCTTTCTATTCCACTCCTTCAATTTCTGTCTTTTTTCTATTCTGCACAAGAACATAATAAAATAAAAGCGAGAGTTGGTCACCTTGACCCACCATTCAATACAATCTACCCAAGGCATCAACTCCTCTGTGCCAATTCTCCACAGTCCTCAATTGCGTCATCTTTCAGCAACTTATTTATCTCCTCTTCAAATCTTCCGGCAATTTAAACTCCTCAGCCCATAAGGACAGGGAATTCCAAAGATTTGCCACCCCTTGACGATAACGTAGGAGCAGGAGTTCACTTGTTCCTCCCTCCGACATTGCTCTTCTGCCTCTCGCACAGCAGTGGACTGGGAAGTACTTCCTCAGCACAGCATTGACAACACTCCAGGTGTTGAATGATGTTTGCATTTATTATTTCTGAAAAGTGGGGCAGCACAGTGGCACAGCGGTAGAGTTACTGCCCGACTGTGCCATAGACCCGGGTTCGATCCTGACTATGGGTGCTGTCTGTATGGAGTTTGTACGTTTTCCTTATCACCGCACAAGTTTTTTCCAGGTGCTCTGGTTTCCTCCCACACTTCAAAGACATACATGTGTGTAAGTTAATTGGCTTCAGTAAAATTGTAAATAGTCCCTAAAGAAATAAATAGTGTTAGTGCACAGGGTGATTGCTGGACAGCATGGACTTGGTGGCCCAAAAGTCCTGCTTCCGCACTGTCTCTCCAAAGTCTAAAGTTCTAAATGACTGTTTCATGTCAGTAAGAGTTTAGCTACTTTGCAGATTCTCCAAGGCTCTGCAGAACATCAGCTTTGTGTACTGGCTTTACCTTCGGTCTTCAGCTGTTGGATGGCATCAGAGCAGGTTCGCATAAAAATCTGGGCGTCCTGGTCAATCTGGTCACGCTCCGTGTCTGTCATGCGGGAACATTCTGACATTCCATAACTGGGAATGGAAGAAGACAAATAACGTGATAAGGCAAGATCAAAAATTAAAAACAAAAGTAACTGAGAAAATGCTGGGAAAGACTCAGACTGAGTAGCAATTGAGAAAAGAGGCAGATTGTGTTCAAGATTTTCTTCAAAAAAGCTGACCAAATTACAGTATTCTGTTTTATTTCAGATTTGAAATATTTGACTATTTCAAATATGGGACAATGATATCTCCTCAGGATGGAAAAGAATACAGATAGAAGGGAAGAATCCTGTTATTGTTGTCCACATGGGAAGCATTACTAAAGGCAGTTGGAAAAAAGTAATTCAGCAGAGAAAGATTTCAATTAACAAGCAGTGACAAATGCCATAATCGCTGTGCTTCTAACTTGGTCCTGTGCAAACTAGCAGAGGATCTGCCCTCTGCCCTTATTTTCCATTCTGAACTCTCTGCAATTCCAGACTGACCAAAATGACTGACTTACATTCCAAAATGCCCCAGATGAATAGACAATAGACAATAGACAATAGGTGCAGGAGTAGGCCATTCAGCCCTTCGAGCCAGCACCGCCATTCAATGCGATCATGGCTGATCACTCTCAATCAGTACCCCGTTCCTGCCTTCTCCCCATACCCCCTCATTCCGCTATCCTTAAGAGCTCTATCCAGCTCTCTCTTGAAAGCATCCAACGAACTGGCCTCCTCTGCCTTCTGAGGCAGAGAATTCCACACCTTCACCACTCTCTGACTGAAAAAGTTCTTCCTCATCTCCGTTCTAAATGGCCTACCCCTTATTCTTAAACTGTGGCCCCTTGTTCTGGACTCCCCCAACATTGGGAACATGTTTCCTGCCTCTAATGTGTCCAATCCCCTAATTATCTTATATGTTTCAATAAGATCCCCCCTCATCCTTCTAAATTCCAGTGTATACAAGCCCAATCGCTCCAGCCTTTCAACATACGACAGTCCCGCCATTCCGGGAATTAACCTAGTGAACCTACGCTGCACGCCCTCCATAGCAAGAATATCCTTCCTCAAATTTGGAGACCAAAACTGCACACAGTACTCCAGGTGCGGTCTCACCAGGGCCCGGTACAACTGTAGAAGGACCTCTTTGCTCCTATACTCAACTCCTCTTGTTACGAAGTAAGGAATACATCAAATTTCCAGTCATCCTCTCCTCTGTGAAATCCATCCTCTTAATTAGCTTCCTGCCAGACCATCATAAAATATGGCAAAATACAAAATAGGAGCAGGCCCTTCAGCCCACAATGTCTGTGCTGAACAAATTAATCTCATCTGGCTGCACATGATCCGTATCTCTCCATTCCCTGCATATCCATAAATGCGCCTATCGAAAAGCTTCTTAATCTTGGCCCAACTACTTGGCCCAATGTGCGCTGATATTGTCAATCATTCCATTTCTTCAAAATCTTTCCCATCTTCCAAAGGTCTCTTGCCTCCTCATGGTTCTTAAAACTAGCTACTGCACTGTTTGAAGTTTAAACAGTATTTTACAACAAGGACTCCACAGAGATTTACCTCCCCACTAACCAGTTAGTTATATTGCCAGTTTTGTGATAACCATCTCGAAGCACTTAGTCCTACAACTGGCTGAGTAGGCAGACTATTTCAGTGCAGTAATAGTCTGGAACATTACTTGATTGGTATTGATTTTAGCACAAATTTGCCGTAAAACACTGAAATATTTTTAAGGTCACGGTACAATACTTAGCATTTCGAGTTCGACATCGACAATGTTTCACAAATGCAACGAAACACAGAGCAACGAGGTAATTAAATTGCAGTAATGTAGCTCATTGTAAACCAGTAACCTTGAGGAAGGCGGCTATTGTGACAAAATTATTATTTGATTGTCATAATAAACATTTTGGGCTCCTTAATTTTGCCTGAGAGCCTGAGTGATATGGAAAGTGATTTCCTCTGTGGGAAATGTAAATTGTGGTTACCAACATGAATTAAGATGCTCCAGAGACTTTTGAAACATATTTATACAGTTTCAATGCAAATGTGCCTGGTGATTTATGATAATTTTTTCTTAAAATATTGACATGAACCAGCACAGCGATTGGCAGCTGGTGGAGCTACTGCCTCACAGCGCCAGAGACCCGGGTTCCAGAGAACCAGCACAGGGGTGCAGCTGGTGGAGCTGCTGCCTCACAGCGCCAGAGACCCGGGTTCCAGAGAACCAGCACAGCGGTGCAGCTGGTGGAGCTGCTGCCTCACAGCGCCAGAGACCCGGGTTCAATCTTGGGTGTTATCTGTGTGGCGTTTGCACGTTCTCACTGTGACCATGTGGGTTTCCTTCAGGTGCTCCGCTTTCCACCAACATCCCAAAGGTGTGCGGCTTTGTAGGTTAATTAGTCTCTGTAAATTGCCTGTGTAGTGAGTGGATGTGAAAATGGGATAATATAGGATTAGTGTGAACGGCTGATTGATGGTCAGGATGGACTCCAGTGGGCTGAAGGGCCTGTTTCAGATTGTCAGATTTGTATATTTGAAGGTAACACAGTGGATTAATTCAACATAGAACGGTAGAGCAGAGGAAGAGACCCTTTCCCTTCAATGTCTGTGCCGAACATAAAATAAACTAGTCGCATCTGCCATCAGAGGATCCATATCCCTTTATCTCCTGCTTATTCACGTACCTGCCTAAAAACATCCACCATCACCCCCCCGACAGCACATTCCAGGCACCCACCACCCACTGTGTAAAGAAAAATTGCCTTGCACATCTCCTTTAAACTTTGTCCCCTTCATCTTAAAATTATGCCCTCTCGTCCTTGAAAGGTTTACATGATAGGACACAAAGTGCTAGTGTAACTCAGCAGCTCAGGCAACATCTCTGGAGAATATGGATAGGTGACATTTTGGTTTAACCCTTCTTCTGACAGATTGGGGGGGGGGGGGGGGAGGGAAATGAAAGAAAGCTGGAAGAGAGGGGAGATAGGACAAAGAGTGGCAGGCAATTTTGAATGGCAGATGGTTGGAACAAAGGCCAGAGATGAAAACAAGAAGGTATGAGACACAGGGTTGAAGAGTTGCAAATTATGAAGCAACAGGAAGGAATGTGTGAGGAGGGGAGGGGAGAAATAGGTGCGAGTCCAGGTGGGACACAGGGGAGATGGGTTGTCATGTGCAAGATGCAAAAGAAACAGCAAATTTTGTCTATTTCTGTCAAGAGTCTTTTTGTTTGTTTTTGTAACAAAAGAAAACAGCGATATATGGCAGGATGACAACTTCTCCATAATGCATGTCCTAAGCAAAGAGTATTACCTCATGCAAATAGATTAAAAGCAACATGTCACTGCTCCACCCAACTTTCCAGCTGATCTGGCCAGGAGGTTGAAGGCAAGTGGCATAAAGATTCTTATTATATGGAGTAAAAAAAACCACTGATGGACAAAGAGGAAGGGAAAATTAACCATTATTTCTTGTTGCAAAGGGGATAACTGTAAAACTCAGGAAAACTAGCTATGACTGGGCTTGTTAGTGAGACCACATCTGGAGAAATGTTTAAAGATTTAATCTAATTTAAGGAGGGCTTAATTTGCATTGAAGGCAGTACAAAAAATGTTCAATAGCTTAATAGATGAATTCTTAGGAATGTAGTGGTTCTTTTATGAAGAAAGAATCAGCAGGTTGGACCTAAACTCAATGCCACATGCTGTTATATAGCACATTAAGCTCATGCAAATGGGACAAATTCTTACCACAATGTTTTTGACGATTGCAAAATGTAGTTTGGAAGTCTGATGATACAATGAGAAAATGACCTGCCATAATCATATCCATGTCAGATCAGTATATTTTAAAGTTTGATTCATGTTTGCAGATGACACAAAAGTGGATGGTATTGTAGACATGAAGATGGTTGTTAAAAATCGCAGCATGATCTTGATTGGTTGGGCAGGTGGGCTAAGGAATGGTTGATGGAATTTAATAGAAAGAAATGTGAGATGTTGCAATTTGGGAGCACGAACATGGGCAGAACCTACACAGTGAACAGTAGGGCTCTGGGGAGTGTTAGAGAGACAGACGATTCTAGGAATAATGTACAGAGTTCGTTAAAAGTGGCACCGCAAGTTGATAGGGTGGTCAAAAAGGCTTTTGGCACATTGGCCTTCGTCAGGCAAAGCATTGAGTATAAAAGTTGGGAGGTCATAAGATGTTGGTGAGGCCGCATTTATCGTATTGTGTTCAGTTTTGGGCACCATGTAAAAGGAAAGATGTTGACAAGTTGGAAAGGGTGCAGAGAAGATTAACGAGGATGTTGCCAGCACTCAATGGCCTGAGCTATAGGGAGAGGACGAGCAGGCTAGAACTTAAATTTCTTGGAGCGCAGGACAATGAGGTGTGATCTTATTGAGGTGTATAAAATCATGAGAGGATAGATCGGGTAGATGCACAGACTCTTGTTCAGAGTAGGGGAATCAAGAACCAGAGGTCATACGTTTAAGGTGAGGGGGGAAAGATTTAATAGGAACCTGAGCAGTAACCTTTTCACACAAAGGGAGGTGGGTGTATGGAACGAGCTGCCGGAGGAGGTAGTTGAGGCAGGTACTATCATAACATTTAAGAAACATTTAGACAGGTACATGGATAGGACAGGTTTAGAGGGATATGGGCCAAATGCAGGCAGGTGGGACTAGTGTAGATGAGACATGTTGGCCTGTGTGGGCAAGTTGGGCTGGAGGGCCTTTTTCCACGCCGAAAGACAATTACTCTATGTTTCATTGTTCCTCTGAGATTAAAATGGAGACCATTGAAAATCCCTTTTTGCAATATGTAGTGGAACTCACAGTAAAGTTGCTAGACTTGACACATTTGAGATCCTCATTAAAATTTCAGACACACCGTGTGCATTGCAAGTTCTTCACACTCAGCATTTTTAAAAATAGTTCGCTCACGGGCAAATTATCACAAAGTGACAACATTTCAGGGAATTTTATGATCAATTCCTTAACTTTTTAGAGCAGATGTTACATTTAACAGGTTAAATTGCATATTTTGTCACATTTATTCTGACTGTTATCACAATAATTCCCTGACAGAAGCAGTCGAAGAGGTGCTGAAGGTCCTGACGCATATAAAAGTGGACAAATCTCCTGGGCCAGATCAGATATATCTGAGGACATGGTGGGAAAGTAGAGAGGAAATTGCGGGAGCCCTGGCTGTTATTTACGAGTCGTCATTAAATACAGGCGAGGTGCCGGAAGACTGGAGGGTGGCAAATTATGTGACTATTCAAGAAGGGCTCCAGGGTAAATGCTGGAAACTATAGGCTAGTGAGCTTAACATCTGTACTTTGAAAGTTACTACATAGTATAGTCAATAGTATTTTATGGTCATATGTCCCAGATAGAACAATGAAATTCTTACTTGCTGCAGCACAACAGAATATGTAAACATAGTACACTGTAAACAATATGATAAACGAGAGAAGAAGAAGTTCAGTGTGTGTATATACACATACTCACATGTACACACACATATATATGAGGGATAGGATATACACACATTTAGGTAGATCAAGGATGATTAGGAAGAGTCTGCATGGTTTTGTACGTGGGAGGTAGTGTCTATGAACCTGATTGAGTTTTTTTGAAGATATGACCAAAAAGGTTGATATGGGCAGAGCTGTAGATGTTGTATATATGGACTTCAGCAAAGTATTTGACAAGGTTCCACATGGTAGGCTGCTCTGAAAGGTTAGATCGCATGGGATCTAAGGAGAGATAGTTGAATGAATAGAAAATTGGCTTAATGGAAGGAAGCAGAGGGTGATGGGGGAAGGTTGCTTCTCAGACTGGAGGCCTGTGACTAGTGGTGTGCCTCAGGGTTCGGTGCTGGGCCCATTTCTGTTTATCATCTATATCGATGATATGGATGACAATGTACAGGGCAAGAATAGCAAGTTTACAGATAATACACAAAAGGGTGGTATTGCAGATAGTGAAGATGGATGTCAAAAATTGCAGCAAGATCTTGATTAGTTGGCCAGGTGGGCTGAGGAATGGCTGATGGAATTAAATACAGAGAAATGTGAGCTGTTGCATTTTAGAAAGTCGAACATAGGCAGGACCTACACAGTGAATGTAGGGCTCTGGAGAGTGTTGTGGAGCAGAGGGATTCAGGAGCACAGGTCCTTTGTTCCTTGAAGTATTTGACAAGGTTCCACAGGTAAATAGGGTGGTCAAAAAGCTTTTAATATATTTAATATATAATATATAATAATATATTTATTTTATATAGCGCCTTAACACATGCACAAAGCGCTTTACAAATACAATTAACATAGAAACAAACAGACAAACAGACAAACTATCCTGACATATTTTGGCATATTGGCCTTCATCAGTCAGTATTGAGTATAGATGTTGGGAAGTCATGTTGCATTTATATAAGAAATTGGTGAGGCCGCATTTAGAGTGTTATGTTCTAGGCACCAGCAAAGATGTTGTCAAGCTGGAAAGGCTATAGAGAAGCTTTACGAGTATTTTGCCAGGACTTGAGGGTCTGAGCTATGGGGAGAGGTTGAGCAGGCTGAGACACCAAAGAGTGCAGGAGGATGAGGGATAATTTTATAGAGGTGTGCAAAATCATGAGAGGAATAGATCGGGTAGATGCACAGAGACTCTTGCCATGGGTAGGGGAATCCGAGAACCAGAGGACATAAGTTTAAGGTGAAGGGAGAAAGATTTCATAGGAATCTGAGGGGGATCTTTTTCATACAAAGGGTGGTGGTGTGTGGAATAAGCTGCTAGTGGAGGTAGTTGAGACAGGGATTATTGCAATGTTTAACAAACAATTAGACAGGTACATGGATAGGACAGGTTTGGAGGGATAAGGGCCCACTGCAGGGAGGTGGAACTAGTGTGGAAGGAACATGTTGGTTGATGTGGGCAAGTTGGGCTGGAGAGCCTGTTTCCTTGCTGTATGACTCAATGTCAAACTGGAAACATATGTTTTGTCATTAGGTTTACCTTCCCTATACCATTTCGTACATTGTAAATTGCGGGCATATATCCTCGCAGGAAACAGTGGAAAAAAGTTAAATGATTTTAAAAAGGAGTAGAATACAGCAAAAGAGTGATCGAGAAGCTATGAGGGACATGAGGAAGAATTTGAGGAAGAAATTCATCTTTAGTCGCCAGCACTGATCATGTCCATTACTCCTCTGCACTCTTTGCCCTTGTGAAGCTGTGGAGTAGAAACTAAAGGGAAAAGTAACACTGGCAACTGATACTCTGAGCACATGTGTAGCACACAAATTTCTCATTCTATGAACTTACAGTCAATTCGACTGATTATTCCATTATATTTCATTACAAACAAAAAATATATGTTTTCCATACTGTCATATTACGTTAATTGTTCTCCACTTCAACAGCACCAGGCTCAACAGTACCAGGCTCAACATTACCAGTTTCAAATTTCATCATTCATCTTACTTATTTCTATGAGGTGCTAGGCCATTCTGCTGCATGGCTGAGGGTACTGCGAGCAGCAACATATGCCTGGCTGTCAAATAAAATCAAGCATTTAATCATTCTCTATAACTTTAAGAAAAAAGGAACTACAAAGCTCCAAGCAATATGCAGCACGTAGACACGTTGATGAAACACTTCTGTACATTGATGAAACACTTGAATTAATGGACACGGTTCTTTTGAGTCTGTAAAATTGAATTAAATAAAAATAATGCATCCTCTTTTGTTTCTGCTGCGAAATGGCTTTATGTATTCCGGAGTTAAAGCTCAGGCTCTATCTTCGCTTTTTATAATGACTCTCATGATCCAAAAAAAGTCCTTATCACAGCAAAATTGATCAATCGATTCTCTGTCCTTGTTAAAACAAAATAATTGCACTGGAAAGGTTCACTTAAATTATTCTAAGAAAATCTGACACATAGCCTGCAAGCAAATGACTTATTAAGAGACTTTTATCATGATTGCTAGTAAAGGTCACATTTTACCTATTTTTTTACGGGACACATTACTTGGTTACTCAATGAAGAGAATCTATTTGACAAAATATACATAAGCTTTTGATGAGATGTCACACAATAAACTTTGTAGTTCCTTATATACCAAGATAAAGCTCCACGGACTGGAAGAAAAATGATACATTGGAGATGATAGGTTGCATTGTAATAGCTAGAAATTTGTTATTTGCAGTTAAAGTCTTGGAAAGATTTTAACAGTGCAGTTCCTAAGGGAACCACATAGTATTGCTCCGCTTCACTGTGCATATTAATGGGAGGAAAGAATATGTTTACTTATTCCATATTGTAGGAGCCATTTTGCGTTTATTAGTTATTTTTGCATATTATTATTACCTTGTATCCTGCTGTAGTTTGGACACTATAGAGTTAATGCGATGCTTACGTAGGGGCTGGGCGGAGCTAGAGTGCGGGCAGTTGGGTACGTGCTTGGAGTGTGTGTGAGCCGAGAGGGTGCTGACAGAGGTTCAGCCAAAGGCTCTGCCAAAAGATTCATTAGCCAAGATGTAATCGGTTGTAGATCTTATTGACAAAAAGATTAATACAGATTCCGCCAAAGTTATATCTGGCAATTTGGATCGATCGCATAGACTGTGGTAAGATATGGAATTTTACCAAGCAAATCAATAACCAGTCGATGACAAGAGATATGCCAATATGTTTATTGCGCCTTCAAATAAAGATGACTAACTATTCAAATGTCGAGAAGGTCTCTGTTATTGATTAGCTCAAGCTATAAGCTTATCGTTTCACCCAATCTATGCAAGTGGCAGCTTGGGAGCTAATTGATAGATGAGAAGCTGGCCGCTACACATATTCTCAGAGCCAATTAAGTACTGATCTACAATGGATTCTATTCCCAGAATGAGACATAAGCACCTGCAGATGCTGGAGTCTTGAGCAAAATGCAAAGTGTTGGAGGAACTCAGTGGGTCAGGCAGAATCTGGGGAGGGAATGGGGATTTTGTGGGCCCATAACATCTGTCCATTCCCTCCACAGATGCTGCCTGACCTACTGTGTTCCTCCAGCACTTAGTGTTTTGATCTGTTCCTACAAGTTGTAATGAGGTAAATGACTCGGCATCTTTTTGCAGTGACATTGGTTGAGGGAGTAAATGCTGGGAAAGTCACTGTTGGAATTCTTATGAGCACCTTATTACCGCACTGGAGTGGAGTTTAAACCAATAACTTTCCACCCAAGATATAAGTCAACCACAATTGAGCCATAGCAGATCTGAATGAAGATATTGGAGGAGCTAAATACAAGTATATGGATCTCACCATGAGTACAGCACCTACCAAAGTACTAAAATCCAAGCTAGATGCTTTGTGAGAAAATGCACAACTGGTGGATTAATGTCACACATGTGGGCAAAGTAAATGTCACTGTATGGTTCTCAATTAAAGTCTGTTGAGTTGGGAAGCAAGAATGGTACTAAAGTGTGAAAGTCTATATGTGAAGTGAAGACAAACAGCAAATTGCTATGCACTGCTAGGATGATTTAATAGAAAAAGGTACTCTCTTATATCTCATTAATATCTATTGTTAAGCCTCATTTAGAAATTAGTGTTTAGTTCTGGTTATCAAACTTTATCAAACTTCAGTGATGGAGGTTTTATCACCTTTGATGATAGTTCATTAAACTTTGGTGATAGAGGTTTTGGGGAAAAAAACGTTGTTTTATAGACCTGTTTTCATTTGTGCAGTAAACCAGGGACTTTACGCCATTGTGCTTTAAGTTTAAAAAAAATATGCAGATTATTTATTTGAAGTAGACATGACAGAATAAGCACACATAAGTAATCTATGTATTACATTAGATGGATGTTAGAATTCATTTTTTAAAGAGTGCATAGGCATATATGAGAGAGATCAGTTGCGAGGGTTCACAGAAATAATGAGGGGGAAATAGGGCTAACAGGATTGCACTCCTGGGAGTTGTCATGGCCTTGCGTTGAATGGCCTCCTTCTGTATTGCTGAAATAATGAATAAATATTATTCTACCTCTGCTCCTTAAACACCTCGCTTTCTGAATAAATTGCTTTATTTACTGCAAAATATATAGTTAGAATGTGAGTCACGCACTCCAAATATCTGGCTGTCCGCTGTTGTTAATAAGTACTAATGACTAATTAATGGATTACTGACTTTGTATTCCAGTTTGTTTCACTTCTATCCTCAAACACCAAGCAATTTAAATTGAGCATATTCCCAGAACAGAAAAGTGCAGATGGTATGTGATAAAGAACACTGTAAAAATCACTTAATCGAAAAATGAAAATGGAAATGGATTTGTTAAAGTGCCTTTATACTGTGAAGCTGCAAAGTTAGCTTTCAATAACACTTGTGAAATCAATGAAAAGATTCATTTGTAAGATTTATAAATCATGAATGTTTATAGCTTTTATATATTTATCCCACAATGCGTTTTATTTTATATACTGCCAATTTCAAATAAAATTGCCCATGGAGACCTTACAGGTAGTTTGTATACATTTATTTGTCATTCTGAATTGGACACTTTTGGTTACATATGATCAAAGAAGACAGAATCATTGTTTATCATTCAATTTTTAATTGGTTAGATTAATTACTGTGATTGTTTGATATCACAAAATACTTATGAAGGGTTATATTACAGGTAACCTGAAGCCCAGATAAATAATCATGAGATAAAAATAAAAATCCCACAGGAGAATTTAAATTGAATTACTTCAACAGCCTTCGGTACACTAAGATTTTTCAGGAAAGGATTTCTGCTGCTCTCGCATGTTTTACTGACTTAAATAGACCGTGAAGCTATTTCATTCAGTTGTGTAAAACTTCACAATGTCACAGCAGAGTACCATTGTAACTGTATAGATCACTGTGCAAAGACCCAAGCATCTAATTTGGATATGGCAGCATTGTTCTCAGTCCTTGCAATGCCCTCCTCAAAATCATCTGGAAATTTGTGCCTAAAGGGCCTGGCCCACTTTAGGCGATTTTAAGGCGATTGCCGGCGACTAGGCTGTCGCCGACAGTTCGCCGGGTGTCTCGGGCACGATCGTGAGGAGTCTTCCAAGAATCGTATTGGATCTGAGCGCGTCGCTGAGAAATCAACTGGAGTGAATTTCTCGGAGACAGTGTCGCCAGGTATCATTGCTAAATTGCGGGCGCTGTTGCATGCTGTCCCCAGGTTTGCTAGGTTCTCTTAGATGCATTTAAAAGCACAAAATAAGTAAAGTCATTTCAAAATACCATTAAATGCTTGTGTTTAACCAATTTATTTACCGTCAGGACATTTGACAGGTGGATTGGAGGCAACAGTTTGACGGTCAGGTAAGCGTGGGAATTTCGCGATGTTTATGGCCATTAATATGGGCTCCCAACCCAGATATGCATCTCCCATACATTTTCAAACGCTTTTCACAAAAGTCCACTTAACCACTTAAATTTTTTTTTTTTAAATACAGCTAATAATAATAATATTCATTTATTGTCGTTGCAACAAGTGCAACGAAATTAAAAAATAGCAATCCTGACGGTGCTTAAAAAACATATATGCAATAAATGCAAAACAAATAAATACCAATAAATTAAATACAAAAGTTTTAACAGTGTGACCTATTGCAGAAGGTAATGTTCAGTTCTCGTATGGCCCTGGGGTAAAAACTGTTCTTGGGTCTGTTTGTTCGGGATTTGATCGACCTGAAACGTCGACCAGAGGGCAGAAGAACAAACAGACGGTGGCCGGGGTGGGATGGGTCTTTTATGATTTTTCCTGCTCTACTGAGGCAGCGCAGGCTGAACAGGTGCTCCAGGGAGGGCAGTGAGCAGCCGATGATCTTCTGGGCCGTCGTGATGACCCTCTGAAGGGCCTTCCTGTCCTTTTCTGAGCTATTAGTAAACTGGAAATAAATCCGGTTTATGCCTTGTTACAGTGAAACTTGGTTTTTAAGTAACCCATACAAGATGTTATAGTTCCAAACTCTCAAGTACTTACAGACTTGTCAGTGATTTCAGCGAAAATTAGGTCGCCGGAGAAGCATTGACAGCGTGGGAATTTCGCAATGTTTCCGAAGACGCTGTAATCTCGACCTGACTTGGCATTGTCGTGGTCATTGTCGTCGGGTAAAAGAAAATTTTGGCGATTTGCTGCGACTTTGACAGTCGCCGGCAGTCGCCTAAAAAATCGCCTAAGTGGGACAGGCCCTTAAATCAGAGAGAGATCGCTCATAGTTTAGCCAAGCCAGTTTGATAAAGTAGTGCTTACAGAACTATCCCTTTCAGCCAACATCTCACTTCCCTCCAGCAAAACGTTTGGATGCATTCTGTCCTATTTCGGACATTGTCTGACCAGGCCTGCAACCAGCAAGGAGAGGTCTTGGGAGTACTCGACTCATGGCATCAAGAAATGTCAGATCATCAGGTTAAACACATATGGAAGGTGCACTTCAGTGACAATATGGTGCAACTGGTGAGTAAACTGACATCAGGGTTAAACATGTGTCCTCATGCTCAACAATTTACCCAATACAAATAAAACTGTGTGCGACAGTTTTAATAGGGGTAGTGCCCAGACTTCAGAGACCAAGCCCCATTTTAACACCAAGATTAACCTCTGCCATAGAAAGCATCCAATACAATGAGATAAGTGTTCCTATAGCCAAAGGATCAAATCAAATTTTGCCGGCTGTCATATGCAGTTGTGAATGCGGTGGACAGTTAAACAGTTACCAGGGCGAGCAAGTAGTTCTAGTAACTTACACTGCTGGGAGCAGGCACTATTCATGAATATGGTCATGGAACTCGTATCTGCACACAAGGATTTTGTGTGACAATTTAATAAATGGGATGGATTCTGAACAAATCTTCCTTGCTGAACAATGGACATCCATTATGCTCCTTGGGCCGAGCAGCAACAACAGAATTGCATTCCATCACAATCTGTATCCAGAATATCCGTCATATTGCTGTTCAGATCAAACAAGGACCTCACCCTTGCATTGGTAAGGAATGTGGGAAGGGCTGCCAGTATTAGGAATAACTAAAAATGTGACATCAAGCTAGAAATGTTGTAACAGTGGATTACCTGGGTGCTGAAGCGGCATAGAAAGCATCCGATAGTATGGGATTTCTTGATTAGTAAGAGTGTCAGGGTTTATGGGGGGGAGGCAGGAGAATGAGGTTGAGAGGGAAAGATGGATCAGCCATGATTGAATGACAGAGTAGACTTGATGGGCCGAATGGCCTAATTCTGCTCCTGTCACTTGTGAACATGATATACTGAGATAAGTGTTCCTATAGCCAAAGGATCAAATCAAATGTCTACAGTTCTGTCAGACGCAGTTGTGAATGTGGCAGACATTTAAACAGTTAACAGGTGAGGAAGTGGTTCTAGTAATTTACACTGTTGGGTGAAGGCACAATTCATGAATGCGTTCATGGAATTCTCACCTGCACACAAGAATTAGAATTCCACCCTGCAGCATGTTGCATTTCCAGATTTTCTTGTACAGAAAGGATTTGGAGATAATTTACTATCCATGCTATTCTATCTAAAGTACTTTTAAGACTTGATTATAATTATAAAGGACCTAAGTGAAAGCTGGTTAACTGACAATAGTATTGCCAGAGTTCTTGAAGGGGTTGAATTGGAGCACTGGAAGTACTCACACCTCGAGGGGCAGCAAGAAAATCTAGAGGTGGGAGTAATAGTGAGAGACTGGGTGAAGATTGGAGTCTTTAAATAGCCTGTCGGTGGGTAGTGAAGCACAGGATGACTGAGAACGTTTGAATTTGAACCAGAAGAGCACTGTAATAATCCAGGTATTTGGGCTGGGTTTTGGAGGGTGGGTGGAAAGATGGAGAAAGATCTTCTGGAGAATTAGGGAAATTCAAAGTGGAACAACTGAAGAAGATGATATGGTGGCAGAATGGGAAAGGAAGCTGAAAGCACATAATGGAATCCATCCCAGAAACAAATTAAGTCCCGAGTCCTGAACATCAATGTAGCATTTCTGTTTGGCAGGTTGGTCAGAAGCTTAGACATGCTGTAGGGAATTTGAGCCAGCAGGCTGGCTGGAAAGTTCTCAAACATGTGGCTTGAGTTGTCCCATTGATGCATTTCTCCTGCCTGATTTATGGCTAAAACAAAGCATAATTTTGCTGCCCAATAAGTGTTAAAGGAGATGAGGCAAAGTAGGATTGTGTTTAATAGCTTTTTAGTTTAAAATAACTCAGTGAGCAACGCAGTTTAGGAAATATAAACAAATTCAAAGAAGAAGAAGGAGAATGGTTAGAGAATTGCACCATTCCGCTTCTAGAAAAATAAACGAATACTGCATAGGGTGCTTCAATAAAAATCAAGCATTAAATGTACCTTGGCCACAGAACTTTCCAGATTTGAGAGTGTCAGTTTCAGGCACCATCACAGAGCATTTATTATTTTCTGATTGTTTACACACTCTTGTCTGCATTCATTAATACATTATTATTAGGTCTTTCTTTGCATTCCTGTACCCAAAGATTTCAGAACCTAACTGGCCCAAAAGAAACAAAACAGGTCTAACTGGACATATGTGCAGCCTAAAAAGCTAAAACAATTGGCTGGGGTTTAGAATGCAATGCTGGATTGTAATGGGTGCCCGAAAGAAAATAAAGGACTTTAGAGAGAGGGAATGGGATTGTGACGAGCTACAGCGTATGGAGCTGGCATAGACTTGATGGGTTGAATTGACTCCTTCCCTACTGTAACTTTTCTGTGACTCTGGTAGCTGGATAAGGTGCTGCTCAGTGCGATACGGTAGAAAAAATTCCACCTGCAGGTCCCCAACTATTGCTTAGCTTCACAAGGAGTTTGTGGCTGGTGCCAGCGGAACCGCCTCCGGATCAATGCGGGGAAAACCAGGGAGATGGTGGTGGATTTCCGCAGATGCAGCCAAAAGTTATGCCACGGTGGTTGCATCAGCCATTTTCTATGGAGTGGTCTGCTGGAGCAGCAGCATCTCAGCAGCGGAGGGGAAGAGACTTGACAAGCTGGTCAGGAAGGCCAGCTCTGTCCTGGGTTGCCCCCTCGACTCAGTACAGGCGGTGGGAGAGAGGAGGATGATGGCAAAATTAACATCACTGCTGGACAACGACTCCCACCCCATGCAGGACACTGTCACTGCACTGAGTAGCTCCTTCAGTGACAGACTCCTTCACCCCAAGTGTGTGAAGGAGAGATATAGGAGGTCCTTCCTTCCCGCTGCTGTGAGACTGCACAACCAGCACTGCTCCCAACAGATGAGTAAACAGTAACAGTTAAGAAATACACAGTAAATTGATGACAATTTATCCTTGTCTTTACTTTTATTTATAATGAATGATCTCTTGCTATCCACTTTGCTGCTGTAACACTAAATTTCCCCGGTGTGGGACAAATAAAGGAATATATATATATATATACAAGAACAAGTGGACCCGTTGGGCCCAAACCTCGACTGCATTGGTGCATCACCCTCTTCTACCCCCCTCCCCCCTCCCTCCCCTCCCCACTTCCCCTTCTGCATCCCCTTCAACCCCCCTTATCCACAATCCTCCCCCCCCCCACCCTCCCTCCTCCCTCCCTCCCTAGGAGATAGATTTAAACTTTAAAATGTAAATAACTTTTAAAATATAACACCGAATTCAATAAAACGACTTGCTTTACCATTAAAGCGATGACGGTGAGCAAGGTGGGCCTAAAATTGTCACGCTATCATGTACCGTTTTGGCTGTAGTTCGATCACAAATAAACAAACAAACAAGAGTTTTAGTATATAGATAAGGGATTTGTGTTAAATCAGAAAATCCCACGTACTTGGACTGCTCACAATAGGTCCAGAAATGCTACTTTACAGTGAACACAGTATACCCCAGCAGTGAATAGTATATTCTACCTATTATAGAATATACTATTCACTGCTGGGGTCTACATGAGCTCTTTCAAGACCACAGAGGCGAAGTGCTATTAAACAAACACTGGCTGAGATTGCAGTTTAATTGCTTTTCTCGCTTCAGGTCTCAAATCTGAGCTGATGTGTTTGGCAAGATCATTGTGAGGTTGCAGGTTGTAGCTCTGGGGTCAATTGGCTGTCTTTCTTTTGAAGTCTGATTGGTAAGGTAACTTAAAAGTTACTGCTAGGTCGGTCCCTAATGCGACAATTTCAATTAAAGTGTGACTGGGAAATCTGACAGGAAGGAGAAGCATGGTAAGTTTATCATGACAAAAGTACATTACAGGTTACACATTCAAAAAGAGATGGAGAGATGTTCAAAACAGGGGGATACAGTTAAAGAAACAATAAATATGGATGTAAATGTTTAGATAAATAGGCATAAAATATAATAACTTTGGAAAAAATGGGTTCTTCAATTAATTTGCTGGAACACAAACTATCTACAAACTCAGTTTAAACCAACTTACAATAATTTGCATGTTAACTAAAGGTCAAGTTGGCTCTAGTGGCTATATACACAGTCTAGAATGATTTTATATTTCTGAAATTTGCTTTTGGCTTGTCAGGGCGGCACAATGATAGAGTTGCTGCCTTTCAGCGTCAGTGTCCCAGGTTTGATTCTGACTACGGGTGCTGTCTCTATGGAATTTGTATGTTCTCCCTGTGACTGCATGGGATTTTTCCAGGTGCTTCAGTTTTCCCCCACACCCCAATTGTAGGTTAATTGGCTTTGGTAAAAGTGTTCCTAGTGTGCAGGACAGGGTTAGTGTATGGGGTGATCGCTGGATGGCACGGACTCGGTGGGCCGAAGTGCCTGTGTCCGTGCTGTTTCTATAAGCTGTAAAGTAAAAGTCATGCAAATGTATGGGCAAACAAATTAATTAATAATCTTTTATCAGAATTGTTACTTCTGAAATCCAGTATCTATTATGTTTTGTTGCTGCTTTGATATTAACTATGCTCTACTCAATTATTCTCAATAAATTAAAATGACCAGTTTGTTGTTGAGCTTTTTGTCCAATTAATTTGGAGCTACAATTCTGAGAACTGCAGTAATAAATTTAACACCAAGTAATTTTTAATAAAAAGAAACAGCTTTCTCAGCTGTAAATAGGTCAGAAATTCTCAAAGGGAAAGTGTTGCAAATTTACATCCATATTATTCTCCTTCTGCCGAATTCTTTTTATGTCATCCGAGAATCTGTCTGTCTTTTTGCCTTTTTTTGGGTTATTTTTAGAGTGTTTTAAAAATTTGTGTTAATGTTCTCTGGTTTGTTTTATGTGTGTGGGGGGGGGGGGGGGAGGCAGGGGGGTCGGGGGAAACTTTTTTTCAATCTCTCATCTTGCCGGAGATGCGATTGTTTTCCAGATCATATCTCCAGTCGCTCTGCAGCCTAACATCGTGGAGCTGGCGGCCTTGCTCAGGACTGACTTTGAGCCCCACCGTGGGGACGTGGACTTACCATCGGAGCCGATCCCTTACTTGGGATCGAAGCTCCAAACGCGGCCTACGGATTACAACATCGAGGAGCTCGCAGTCTTATGTCTCGCAGAGGCCGATGTCGGGAAGTTCCAAAGAACGCAGTATGGTTTGACCAGCCCCGACCCGGGTCAGATCGCCAGGCGCGGGGGAGCTGAGATCCCCCACTGATGCAGGAACTTGATCGTCCCGACATGAGGGCCCAACCACTGGCTACGGAGTCAAGATTGTCCCGTCAAGGAAGGCTCGAGGCCCCCACCGCGGGAGAACAAAGAAGGGAAGAGATTTAACTTTTTTTTTGCCTTCCATCACAGTGAGGAATGTGGAGGAGTCACTGTGGTGGATGTTCATGTAAAAATGTATTTTGTGTGTTCTGTTGCTTTTTATTGGTATGACTGTATGGCAAATGAAATTCCTCGTATGTTGCAAAACATACTTGGCTAATAAAGTATGATTATGATTATGATTATGATGATGATCTGCATTTCTGTGTTCTCGTTGAGATTTCACGTGATCCTGGTTATAAACCTCTCATTAACGTAGAGCTCTTACATCTGCATGCATTAGGGTTAGAAATATATAGCAGAATAAATATATTATGCACTCTTGGACTGGTCCTGTTTTAAAATGCCAATGAATAAAATGAATTTGACGTTTCTTAATCTGAATATGTGCTCACATGTACGAAAGTCTTAATAAGAAATCTTGACTATTAAGCTGTCCAAACCTCTGAAATGCAACTCTAATAACAGCAAGTACATGCCAGAGTCATTAACTGTAAAACCTTTTGGGTGTCTTGAGACATTATATAATGCAAGTTTTTCTTTTCCTTCAGCTGGATATCGGATTTGTTTTCCAACAAAAAAAGCTTCAAAGAAAAATTTAAAAGGTCTAACAGTACAAAGTCATTGGTCATAAGAAGACTCAAAGGGTTAAATAATGATGCTAGATTACATGAACTTAGTTTGTACCACATTCGTTTAGAAGTTTAAAGAATGATGTAATCAAAATCTTAAAAGTATAAAGGGTTTTGAAGGGGTAGATTTAGAGAAGCTGTTTTTTTCTGGAGGAAATCCACAACAAGGGGACATAATCTTAAAATAACAGCCAAACCATATGTTGGGAAGTCAAAAAGCAAATTGGCACACAAATGTATAATGGAAATCTGGAACTCCTTCAAACATTGTGGATGTTTGGCCAATTGATAGTTTCACAGCTGAATTTGTTCATTTTTGAGTAATGAGAGTATCAAAGTTTATATAGTTCAATGCAGCAAAAGTATAGATCTATTACAATCTAACCACATGATGGAACGAACCTGAAGCCTGAAGGACCCATTCCTATTTACTGTACACTGTATATGAAAGTGTACATTCATTTGCACAGTGCAGAAATGCACAAGACTAAATTTCTAGACAATGAACCTACAAGCTGTCATTCCATCTCTCCTGTCAATACAACGTAGACTTGTATTTTTCACACTTTCCACTTTATTTTGATAAGCTATTGACTTCCGAACAGTTTTGGTGCCATTGTATACAGTATTTATGTTACTGGCTCACTCAATGTAAATGTTCCAGCTCATCCAGAGACGTTAATCAGACATTATATGTTGTATCTTACACAAAATGTTGCACCCTTTATCCATTAACTGTGCACTGGGACGGTTTGATTGTATTCATGTAGCTCTAGGGGCTAGTGGAATCAAGGGATATGGGGAGAAGGCAGGCATGGGTTACTGATTGTGGATGATCGGCCATGATCACAATGAATGGCGGTGCTGGCTCGACGGGCCAAATGGCCTCCTCCTGCACCTATTTTCTATGTTTGTTTTTGACTGGACAGCATGCAAACAAAAGCTTTTCATTCTGTACACACATCACTAATAAACTATACAAAAAATATATAGCCTAGAACATAACATCTGCTCTGGTAAGTGTTTAAGGGTAGGATCCAGCTACAAAAGCATATTCAACGGATAGCTATTTTGTATTCCAGAGCTGACTTTTTTTCTCCCCAGTTTTTTGTTTGAAAGCAGCTTTCAATTTGTCTTGATTAAAACTAGTATTCCACCTGTAGAAAGGCCAAATGATTCCAGCAAAACAAAAAATGCATTAAAATCTAGTCATGATTGCACAATTATGCACAGCTGATTAAAAAAAAAAAATCTATTTTCTAACTTCCAATAAGAGATAATTGAGTCCACAATCATTCTAAATCATTTAACAATTTTTCTATGTATAGTTCAATAAATCAGTTTAATTGTTCATAGACTAGAACCAGTGCTACAAAACATTTACTGCCCTCTGAAATCAAGAAACATGTGATATAACACATCGCTAGAATGCAATAAGGAGTTTCTGTTCAATTCCTTAATTCTCTACAAACAATTTAAATTTTGAGAATGTAGAGAGACTTCTCTCCCACAGGACATGTCTGAGAATGAGAATATTATCTCACATAAAACCTAAAATGCATAGTATTTCTTTTCAAATCAGAAACTGTAACATTAAACATATACCCACCAGAATTGACTGTGTCCTCAGTGTATTATATTTGTGACTGCTTTTTTTCTTTTCTCATAATGCAAATGTCTAGATGCCGAGGCTTCTCTTCGTAAATCATCTGTTCTTTGTTCTTATTTTCACTTTTTTCAATTATAGTCCCTAGTTTTAACATAGCCAGCCTTCACACTTTGTATTCAGGAAGCCTTACAAAACTGCCATGCAGTCTTTCTTCTGCTCTTGAAACAATGCATTTAGAATTCTTTAGCTAGTTGGGGAAAAAAATCACATTTTTCAAACATGCACTCTAATAACAAGGTACGAAAAGGTCTGTGAATGATTTCATACTGCTGCAAATTTCAGTCAAGGCAACAATTCTGTCGCCAGCAATTACCAACAAATGAATTACTGCAATCAATTTTGAATCCAACAAGGCAGAAAATTTGGAAACAAATTAATGGCCTCCACTGTTATTGCAGTAATTTTAGTTCCGGACTGGAATGTTATAGACGCAGAAACGTGAATTTAAAAAAAAGTAATCTATTTGTTACCATTGACAAAGGCAATAAATAAGTTAGTAAATCCACCGTGAAATAATTCTCAACTGTTTTATTTTTACAGTACCTTGTTGTTCTAAACGTTTTTTACAATTTTTCCCTGCTTAAAGAACAGTATTTAACTATGAAACATATAAACCCAATAAATATGTTATAATTTTACTCAAATGTTTTTAAAGTTTTTCTGATGTCCCTAAATATCTTTGGTTATCAAAGTTTTAACAATCTTAGATTCAATATTAACAATTAACCTTGTATTCCATTTGCAGAAGCTTCAAAGTACTACAAACACTTCTTCTGTAATGGTAGGTATTAACTTTTTCTTTAAAGGTCTGGTTCTATCTCCTTAGTCATAAACTCAGTTTCTCTTTCTGCACCATCAGTTCTGCATAAAACCCAGAAATCTTCAAATGACCACTAAATGTGATAGTGAGTATATCTTAACACAACAAAAAAGAAAATTCTTGACTAATATCCATGAAGATATCTCATGTGTACAGACTTAGAGTTTTTAGTGTACCATAAGGGCATTCAGTGTAACACAATGTGTTATAATAACATTTAAAATACACATATATAACAACATTTAAAAGACATGGGAAGGTTTAAAGGCTTATGGGCCAAACGTAGGCAGGTAGGTCTAGTGTAAATGGGACAATTAGTTTAGTTTATTGCCATATGTACCGTGATACAACAAAAAGCATTTTTGCTGCTTGCTATCCAGTCAGTGGAAAGACAAATCATGATTACAATCAGGCCGTCTAGTGTACAGATACAGGGTAAAGGGAATAATGTTTAGTGCAAGATAAGGTCCAGTAAAGTCCGATTGAAGATAGTCCGAGGGTCTCCAATGAGGTAGATGGTAGGACAGGACCGACCGCTCTCTAATTGGTGATAGGGTGGTTCGTTGCCTGATAACAGCTGGAAAGAGACTGTCCCTGAATCTGGAGTTAAGCATTTTCACGCTTCTGTACCACTTGCCTGACGTGAGCGGGTAGAAGAGGGAGTGTCCTGGATGAAGCTCGACCTTGATTATGCTAGTGGCCTTGTCGAGGCAGCATGGTGTAGATAGAGTCAATGTAAGGGAGGTTGGTTTGTGTGATGGTCTGGGCTGCGTCCACAATTCTCTGCAATTTCTTGCGGTCTTGGAACCATGCCATGATGCATCCCACTAAAATGCTTTCTTCGGCACATTTGTAGATGTTGGTGTGAGTTATTGGCAACATGCTGAACGTCCTAAGCCTTCTAAGGAAGATGAGGCGTTGGTGTGATTTCTAGGCCATTGCATTGATATGACTGGTCCAGGCCAAGCTGCTGGTGATATTTAATCCTAGGAACTTGAAGTTTTCAACCGTCTCTACTTTGGCGTAGTCCTTATAAACCGGGGCATGTGTACCGCTTTACTTTCTGAAGTCAATCACAATCTCCTTTGTCATGCTGAAAATGAGGGAAAGGTTGACACAAAATGCTGGAGTAACTCAGCGGGTCAGGCAGCATTTCTGGAGGAAAGGAATAGGTGATGTTTCGGGTCAGAACCCTCCTTTAGTTCCTTCCTACATATTTTGAGGGAAAGGTTGGAGTCTTGGCACCAGGTTACAAGGATCTCAATCACTCATTTGCCTTTTCCTGCCTTTTATGTACTATTTACTTTATGGTGCCAACTGGAATAAATGACAACACTGTTGCCTTAAAATGTAAAAAGCTGGGGTTCAATCTTCATCCTCTGCTTAAAGTATTCATTTTTAACTGATCTTTCAGTCAGGAAGCTCAGGTTTACAGTAGTATCAAATTTGAGTGGAGATTTTACATTCATCCATTGGGGAAATGGGACAGTAGCAGTTAAAACTGCCTTCCAAGTCCTACTCTTTTGTCATGGTCCTTGTGCCTTTCACTGGAAAATCTAGGTATATAGTTTAAAACAGGAAAGATCCTCTTAACTTATACTACACAAAGGGTCCCAATACCTTTACTTACACTGGGTTAGTGCAAAATGACCGCAAAATTATTTCTGTTTGGTCAGGAAGTTCATCTTCCTAGGGCTTCACATAAACACTGTGGGTCAGACACTCTTGCTTCTGCAACCTTCCACATCTGACCCTTCTCCTGCCAGTTACATCCTGGTTTTCTTTTTGGATGCACAATCAAAGCAGTCTAAATTAGTGGCTTCCAGAAAAATGCTTACGCTTATTTTTATATTCTATATATATAAAGGATCATTAACATAGCAAGCAGCCTGGCCTTGATTTCACAAAGTCATGTGAAATTGTAATTATTTACATTAATTAGAGAGCAATGTAACCATACTATATTATTGAATTTCAATTAAAATTTACATGCTATATCAACTGTTTGACCTTCTTGGGGAGTAAAAAAAACATGGATTTGTCACCAACATAATATTCTATTAATTATATACGTTGAAGTTTGTAGAAGGGCATAAAAGGGAAGTTTAAAGTACAGCTTCTCGAATGATTCAGCAAACATTGAAACAAAGCCATATGTACCAATAAGAATCCATATTCAGTAATGCATTTGCACTGATTTAACTTGATTTTGTCAGAAATTAGCAGGTTAAAATTCACAATCCTGACTCCTAATTATCATTCTGCAGGAAATGCAGAAAGCTACAAGGGCAGCTAAGATTCAGCTGCGAAGGCCACCAAAAATGAGGTAGTCTCCCAAGCCTTTTACTATTCTGTATAATTCAATGAGGTCCCCCCTCATTCTTCAAATTCCAGCGAGTACAGGCCCAGTGCCGACAAATGTTCATCATTGGTTAACCTACTCCTTCCTGGGATCATTCTTGTAAACCTCCTCTGGACCCTCTCCAGAGCCAGCACATCCTTCCTCAGATATGGTGCCCAAAATTGCTCACAATGTTCCAAATGTGGCCTTACCATCGCCTTATAGAGCCTCAGCATTACATCCCTGTTTTGTATACAAGCCCTCTTGAAATAAATGCAAGCATTGAGTTTGCTTTCTTTACTACCGATTCGACTTGCAGATTAACTTTTTGGGAATCCTGCACCAGCACTCCCAATTCCCTTTGCACCTCCGATTTCTGGATTCTCTTCCCATTTAGAAAATAGTCTATGCCTATATCTGGGACCTCTCCTGTCTCTAGTGAATCTTGAAATATCACTGTCTCCACAATCTCTAAAGCCACCTCTTTCAGAACCCTAGGGAGCATTCCATCTGGTCCAGGTGACTTATCCACCTACAGCCCGTTCACCTTTCCAAGCACATTCTCCCTAGTATAGCCACTCCACTAACTTCCATCTCCTGACTCTCTTAAATTTCAGGCACACCTTTCCTTGATCATCGTTACTTTTTGCATTTATTTCATTCATTTGTTTCAAATCTCTCTATATCACCGTCGATATCTCTCGTTTCCCTTTCCCCTGACTCTCAGTCTGAAGAAGGGTCTCAACCCAAAACATCATCTATTCCTTTTTTCCAGAGATGTTGCCTGACCTGCTGAGTTACTCCAGCGTTTTGTGTCTATCATCGGTTTAAACCAGCATCCACAGTTCCTTCCAACACAAGGAACTGCAGATGCTAGTTTACAAAATAGACAAAATCCAACTTAAATTCCCATTTTAAATAACACAAGTATTTCTTAACTATACCGTAATGATCATTTCTTATTTTAGTAGGTTGTACATGAATATTTAAAATCAGCCTTTTGGGAATCGTGATTCTGTCCATCTGTAATTACTCCAACAAATAATGTTAGTATTACATGGGATTAAGATATTTCCATGACTTTTACTGATGTTTTTGGAATCATGTTCTACGATGCCGTCCAATTTTCCATGAAAATTGCAAATAGGTAGCCTTAATCATGAACAGACGGCGAAAAGATATTTTGCTGTTACTTTCTATTGAGTACTGTAGCTAAATGCAAGAGACATTGTCAGATATGTTTGTTAGCAACTTATCTTTCCCTAAAGGCTAATAGAAATAAAGCAGCACAAATTCTAAAAGTATCAAAAAAATGCCCAATTCTGATAAGGAACCCTGGTTAAAGTATTAATTGCCTCATTTTTTGTGATGCTGATTGACCTACTGTGAATTTATTAAAAAAATTGTTTTTACTTCAGTACAAAAACAGTCCAATATTTTTATTGTAACGGAGAATATAAATGATTAGCGGTCAATCCCCAAGGGATTGGGTAACCTATTTATTAATGTTTCCAACTGAAGTCAGTCAAGTCAACAGTGTAAAAGTCTTTCAATGAATCACTAAATGGTGCAGAATTATTGCACATACAAATAGCCACTGGCTATTTTCGAATGCACCATCATAGATCCTAGTTAAACTGCAAATATGACTTCAGAACAAATTACCTATCAAACTGTCAGCTGCTAAACAATATTTATGACTGAGACCATAGTATTTTCAAGTTTTTGCAAAGCTTTATTAATTTCTTCGATAATGGAGTTTGAATGTATCAATAAGTGATTGAATGCAACTTATAAGAATTAGTGAAAAAAATGAGAACTAAAAAAACTGCTATAAGCAATTCATACTTCCTTACTGGAACAGACTAAACATTTAACTGTCTGCTGCAAATATATGATGAGCAAAAGGTTACTTATTAAATAAACTAGTACCAGCTCCAGTTTCTTCACCCACTAATCAGCACCATCTGGTAACTGTACAGTTGATGCCCTTGAGATTGAATCAGTGCATGGTGTCTATGTGGGTCAGTGTGCATAATTCTAGCTACCTCCTACTGTGTGGTCCCATTTAAGGGGGCCCATAATTTCTCTGTACTTTTAGGCTGCAGCTAGCCTATTAATGTGACCTTGACATTAAGCCTGGCTTATCAGTTACTACTCAACTACCTCTCATAACTGGGCAGCTGACAATCTGTTAGACTTTTCATCAGCTTTCTTTGTTTTCTCTTGAAAATTAGACAGGATTGCCAAAAATGACAGGCCATTATCTCGGGTCTAATTTGATTTGCTGATCAATATCAACTGTTAAAGAGAATGAATAACATTCACTATGGCCACACCACTTCTGTACTCTTGACTTCTAATACACAGTGACGTTTATGTCTCCAAAGTATGTTCAGAAACCATATTGGATTACTAGAAAATGGTTTCAAATTAAAGACTGCAGGGTCATGTGAAAAATCAGCACATGGGTTTATAGCGACACCCTTGAAATGTTACCTGTTAAAGGTTTGCTACACAGCATAAAATGGTATGAACCATTGCAACTGAAACCTCCTGCAAAGGAGCCCCTTTTCCTTTTCAATTTTGCAACTTAAACATTTCATTTGCAACGCAGCATGGAAAAACTTTGGGCTAGAATAGAATTTCACCTCGAATGAAAGACACAGTTCATGCAAAACTTCATTTAAAAAAGCAAATAAAAAAAGGTCATTAAAATGCACACTCGTATCTCCACAGGCTGCTCATTAGTTTTTAATTTTAAAAGAGACAGTTCACCATGAGAACTACATTGCTACCAAATTAATAATGACAATGTCAAAAAAACAGTCTAGCTGAGTTTGTAGCATGTGCTATTTGGAAAATGGGATAGCTTTCAATATATATGTGAGATACCTCCAGACGGAACAGCATTTCAAAATCTGATGGGGCTTGTGGTTTCTCAACTCAAGTTCCTTACTTGCAAAATGTTTGTGGTAAATATATCATTAACATTGTCAAGTTAAGATATAACTTATAACTTGATATAGATATGACTATATGACTCAATTAGAATCATGGAGTCATACAGTGTGGAAATAGGGCTAACTTGCCCACGCCGACCAACATTCCCCATCTACATTAGACCCACCTGCCTGCGTTTGACCCATCTATATACTAAAACTCTCGTTTGTTTGTTTGTTTGTTCCTGAACTACAGCCAAAATACACGATAGCGCGACAATTTTAGGCCCACCTTACTCACCACCTTACCACCTTACGTCCCTTTGGTGTTAATGGAAGAAGTTTCTGAAATCAGTGCTATATTTTTTAAGTTATTCACATTTTAAAGTTTAAATCTATCTCCTAGGGAGGGAGGGGGAGGGAGGGAGGAAGGGGATAGGGGGGAGGGAGGGAGGGGGGGTGGAGGGAGGATAAGGGGGGTTGAGTGGGATGGTGTGGGGGGAGGGGAAGGGGGAGGGGAAGGGGAGAGGGGAGGTGTGGGGTGGAGGGAGGGGGTGGAGGGAGAGGGGAGGAGGGAGAGGGGAGGAGGGCGGGGGAGGGGAAGGGGGGAATGGGGCAGAGGAGAGGGGGGGGAGGAGAGGGTGCTGCATCAATGCAGGAGAGGTTTGGGCCCAACGGGTCCACGGTCTAGTATCCTTCTAAAACTATCCTACCCATGTACCTGTCCAAATGCTTTTTAAATGTTGAGAGAGTACCTGCCTCAACTATCTCTTCTGGCAGCTCTTTTATATATACCGACCACCCTTTATGTAAAAATGTTGCCCATCAGGGTCGTATTAAAACGCTCCCCACCCCCTCACCTTAAACCCATGCCCCCTGGTTCTTGATTCCCCTACTCTGGACAAACCTATTCTCTGTTTATCTTACAGATTCCTCTCATGATCCTATACCCCTCTATAAGATCCCCTCTCAACCTCCTAGGCTCCAAGGAATAATGGCCGAGCCTGCTCAATCTCTCAGGCCCTTGAGTCCTGGCTACATCCTCGTAAATCTTGTCTGCACCCTTTCCAGCTTAACAGTTTCTTGCTATAACAGGGTGACCAAAACAGAACCCAATGCTCTAAATGTAGCCTCGCCAATGTCTTGTACAAATATACCTCCACAAATTTTATTTTGTTTCCGTAAAGACTTCCAAACTTTAGGTCTTTTATTGTCACATGTACCGAGATACAGTGAAAATCTGTTCTGCATGCTATCCAAACAGATCGGATGAACCATACATGGGTACAATCAGTTCAAACGCCAGTAAAATAGAGCAAAGGGAAAGATACAGAAGAGAGTGTGGACAGGAATCCCTATGGTTTGCATTGCAAAAACCAAATACTTTGAAAGACACCAATTAAATAAACTACAGGCGCACTAATATATTATAATGTCAGAGAGTCCAAGAGTTATACAGCACAGAAAAAGGCCCCTTTGGCTCAATATATCTATTCCAAACAAGATGCCCCATCCAAGCTCGTCCCATTTGCCCACATTTGGCCCATATCCCTCGAAAGCTGTCTAAATGTCTTTTAAATGTTGTTGCTGTACCTACCTCTGCTACTTCCCCTGGCAGCTCGTTCCACCACGCTGTGAAAACGGTTCCACTCTGATTCCTTTTAAATCTTTCCCCTCTTCCCTTAAACCTATGCTTCTAGGAAATTGACTGTGCATTCATCCTATCTATTTCCATCATGATTTTATCTCTATAAGATCAACCCTCATCCTCCTGCGCTCCAAGGAATACAGTTGTAGCCTGCCCAACCTCTCCCCAAAGCTCAGGCCCATGAGTCCTGGCAGCATCCTAGTAAATCCTCGCTGAACTCTTACCAGCCTAATGTCATCCTTCCTCTAGCAGGGTGACCAAACCTGAACACAATACTTCAAGTGTAGCCTCACCAACGTCTTGTACAACCGGAACATAACATCCCTACCTCTATACTTAATTCCCCTCATTGATTAGCAGAGGCATGCCAAAATTCTTCTTCACAATGTGTATCCACCTTTGATGCTGTTTTTAGGGAACTATGTACTTGTCTGAAAAAGGGTCTCGACCCAAAACGTCACCCATTCCTTCTCTCCCGAGATGCTGCCTGACCTGCTGAGTTACTCCAGCATTTTGTGAATAAATCGATTTGTACCAGCATCTGCAGTTATTTTCTTATATGTACTTGTACCCCTAGATACCCCTGCTCCACATCATTCCCCAGGCTCTGCTATTCACAGTGAAGGTCCTGCTCTGGTTTGACTTCCCAATACAACATCTCACACTTTCCTGAATTAAACTCCATTACCCACTCCTGCTTAGGTGATCAAGATCCTGCTGTAATTTTTATTTGGGAATATTACCGTCACATGTATCAAGGTACAGTGAAAAGCTTTGTTTTGCATGCTATCCAAACAGATCAAATATACTATGGATAGATACAATCAGTTCAAACTCAAATAAAATAGATAGAGCAAAGGGGAAGATACCGAGTGCAAAAATGATAACCATCTTCACTCTCTTGGATGCCACCTATTTTAGTATCATCCACAAACTTACTAATCACGCCTTGTATATTCACATCCAAATCGCTGATATAATTTACTCTTTGCACATTTTTCCCTAATCTTGAAATTCATGCATGCTATTTACTGATTGAGCAGTACATACCTTTGTTCAAAAGGATTTATTCACAAAATGCTGGAGTAACTCAGCAGGTCAGGCAGTATCTCGGGAGAAGGAATGGGTGACGTTTCGGGTCGAGACCTTCTTCGTTCAAAAGGATATAGATGGATGAGAAGTCCAATGTTTTAAACCATCCCACCCTGCTAAACAAATTTACACATATCTATACTTCATCTTTCTTCTTTTTAAACACCAAAATGAACTTGCGATCTCATGTTATCAGGTACAAAATAAATTAAAATTTTGGACTGATGAGGTCTTATTGACCTGAAACATTACCATTGTTTTGATTTCCAGATGTAATTTGTGTCTGGCTGATTATTTCCAAAATGTTCTGCTTTTATTTCAGACTTGCACCTTCTACAGTATTTTGTTTTCCAACCCTCTGATCTCCATCAGGAGGAGTGATTACTTCTGACTCCAACTGTAACATCCTTTCATCTCCATCACACTGCTTCAACTTATCTACTGCCAAAATCTTCATCCATGCCTTGTCACCTTGGGACTAGGCTATTCTAAGGCACCTCTTGCCGACCCGTGTTCCATCCTTTATAAACTTTAGCTCATTCAAAGATTTGCTGTCCATACCCTTACTCACATGCCAGGACCTGTTTGTGCAGTTGTACATTAAATTCCTGACTAAAAACTCTCATTCTTCCATCTCAATCTTAGCTCACCTCATCTCTGCTGCTATCCACCTCCATAAACCTCAGATATCTGCGCTCCTCCATTTCGTATTTCCCGTGCATTAGTATTTTTAATCTCTACACCACTGGCCAAAATGCCCTTATTTATGAGATTGTGGACTTTAGAATTTGAAATCCAGACTTCAAAGATCGTGCTCTTGGTAATCTGATGATTAGTATGTAGTTTTGTGTTGGGTTTTTTTTCTAACACTCTTGCGAAAGAGCAATATATTCTTGCAAGCTGCTTTTGCTGACATCATGCTTGTTAAGATAAATATAGGCTTGAAAATGTTAGCTGCGTCACATCATTTAATACTAACATAAATCAAGCAGTTCTTTCTAAATAGTGTATATGGGCAACAGTGTAGCACTGTTGTATTATACACAATCAGCAATTCATTTCAAAAACAATTTCATGTGAAACAAATATGGAAAAAAATAATATAAAGTATGAAATTTATCAAAAATTGTTTTGCTGGATTATGGTGCTTCTGTTTCTATTTCGCGTTGAGTGATTTGTGCCTTGTTTACTGGTGCCAATTACTCCAGTTACAATTGCAAATTATTAATGGCATGCCAAAAAACAAAATCATTGCATCGACTTAACTGCACTGGTTTTTGGGAGCATTATTGTTCCATTTCATCAAGGAATTCTGTTGTAAAATTAAAGAGTATATTATTTACTCTTCATTCTTGCATAAATTATCAAGAGGTACCCAGTTTTTGTTTATGCGCATGACCTTATCAGACTATTCTCATCCACCTCTAGTGATCAGAACCTTAAAATTGGATTATTGAGAAATTGCTGTTATGAAGGGAAGGAGAAACTTGCATTTACGTATCACTCTATCATGTCCTCAAGATGTCGCCATGTGCTTTTAAAATGCAGTCAAACAGCCAGAATAAAGCCAATGGCAAAAGAGTAAAAGACCACATATAAACCCATCAGTTTCAATGCAACAACTTTCCAAATGGAGTCTGAGATGCTACCAACAGAGTTAAATAGCAGGAATAATTAAATTATATTTAGATTGGTTATCTGTATCCTAAGATTTATATCATAATCATGATTTATATATGCCAAGTATTTATGAGTACAGACTTGTGGCAGAATCAGCACCAACATCTACGAAAGTGGGATAACATAGAAATAGTGTGAAGGGATGTTCAATAGTTGGCATAGGCTCAGTGGGTCGCAGGGCCTGTTTCAATTTTTTTTAAACCTTGTTTTCAAATTATCTGGCTAGAAGCAACACATTTTCCCAAAAGTGAAACAGCTTAACCGAATTCCGCTTGCAACACCAATTTTATGGAATAAAATGAATATTAAATTAACGTCTTTAAAAAATATAATTGAAGAAAAAGAAAATATGCAACGATCCAACATCATTTTAGTGGTGAATCATTAAAAGATAGCCACAATTCTGGAAATTATAACGTCACTTTTAAAACTTCACTTCAGAGCCCTTTATTGGCTTCTGTCCATCTCCATACCATACTAATAATTTTAATTGGTTTTGTACAAAAATATATCAAAATAGCTTCAGACATGCAATCAACAATGACCAATTTTCTTAAATTTTAACTTTCAGGTTTGCTGCACAGGATTGTAGCACTGTATAATTGACATCTAGGAGCAAGGGGGATAGTATTTTTTTTTAAATCTTATACATAAATCCAACTTCATTTCACTAGAGATAATGATTATGCACTGGAATTTATTGTGTGCTCTCATAATATCTGGGGACCAACACATGACACAAAAGCACTGATCAGTTACCACAGGTAATATAAGAGGCACTTGCATCACAGTTCCTGAACCTTTAATTTAATTTGCATAATCTGTCAGTTTAAACGATGTTACAGCTGATTTTTTAAGAAGTAGAAAAGGAGGAACAAATACAATAGTAATAGCTTGAAATATATGGGGACCTCCCATGTTATAGAAAAACAGACAGTTTTGCTTTATTTAAAACCTATAAAATTGGCCTCAGTGTTATCATTCCACTTCGAACGGCTTAAATTTTGCAAATCACCTTTGTCCTCTTGATAACGAGATTTTTCTTTATAGATTATTTACAAAAAGTCTTTGCATCTGAAGTCCAATTATTCACTTTTCAGTAAATCAGAACAGCGGTAACTCCTGAAAGTCAAAGAGTACTCTTCTGATTTCTGAAAGCAATTAGATTTGAGTTACTCATTTGTTTTACCACAAGGAATTGTACTGTTCAAACGACTTTGAAGAATGACTTAGAAAAACAAAGTTAAATAAGTAACTGGCTAAATATTTCTCGACTTTGCTCAGAGAATCTGTACTGAACAATTAACCACAGGGGCCATTCTATCGTCTGCATGCACTTTGATCTCAGGTTAGATGCCATCCACTGTGTTACATGCATGCCTGAGGGTGACCAGGATCAGATGGAAATATGATAACATGATTCCCAAGCCCTAATTATAAAAGGTTTTCACCTCGGCTTCAAACAAGTGATTGGTGACAATACTTGCCTAAAATTATGTATTTATCAATGGTCACAAATGGCCCAAATGATTTTCTTCCCTTTATTATAGTATTAAATCAATCCTTGACTGTCTGTATGCCACCTATCAAGCACTTGGATACCTGCTGAAGTAATATTTTAAGAGAGCCATTTTACAGTTCTTCATTTCAAACAGAATATGCAGCAGAAGATTTTGGAGTATGGTAACTATTCAAACCACTATCTAATGTGCTATGACACGTCTAAGAATACCCAAATTACAGTGCCTCTTTTGAGAACTGATTCCAGTACTTTGCAGGGACCAAGTCTCACTGTATCATTATAAAGGTAATAAAAGAAACTGACACAAGATTGTTAGAATGAGAGAGTTTTTAAGCATCTGTAAAAACTCTTAAGTTTATCAAATCACTTAAATAATAGCAGAGACCGATTCACTGTAAACTGACTTTGCATCTCAAAGGTCCAGCTGAAGCAAAGGTCATTCATCAATCCAGTAAAGCTCACCGGATTCCCAACCAATGGAACTCTCGCTGGACTTTCCTCATTATTGATGAAGAAGAGCCTCTCTTCCCCGTTTCGATTGGTCATCTATTTCCTACTATTCAGCAAGATTAAAAAAGGCCATCCACAAGAGGAACAAACAAGCAAGATCTTACACCATCTTGACAGGATGAATGTGTAGAGGATGTTTCCTATTGTGGGAGAATTTAGAGTAAACAGCAGTCAATTTAAGTGAGATCTAAAGTGAACGTTCTCTCCGAAGGTTGTAAAGTCTTTGGAAATCTCCTTCTCAATGGTGGAGCAAGTAGAATTTTTGAATTGTTTGTTCGTTGTACTTTGGCTGAAGCCTAACCAGCAAGCAATAAAGTTCCAGCATGACCCCTTGATTTTATGTTCTATTTTTTTTCATTTTACCCATTCTCTTGGTATTGAGGAAGTCTGATCGTATGGGTTTTAGACAATGGACAATAGGCGCAGGAGTAGGCCATTCGGCCCTTCGAGCCAGCACCGCCATTCACTGTGATCATGGGTGATCATTCACAATCAGTTCCCCGATCCTGCCTTCTCCCCATATCCCCTGACTCTATTATCATTAAGAGACTCCGCTATCATTTTGAGATAACTGATATGGCCAATGTAAGAAGAACATTTACAGATGGGACAGGATGTGCCAAAGGGAAGAGACAGGTGGGTAGTCTATGAGGTGGTGTCGTCCTTCTGCCATTTACTCAGGTCTTCTGAACGCTCTTGGTTCCTGAACATTATGTTCTCAATACCATCTGAAATGTTTCTTCTCCACTTTGAGCATTCAAGCTGTATATTCTTTTTTTTGTTATTAAATCAGCTTTTCAGGTTTGGTACATGGACAAACTCTCTCTGTTTATCACACTTTTCAGAGGATCAAAATCAAAGGATTATGAGCTGCAAATCACAGACTCGTCCATGCTGACTAAGAAGACTATCAAAATTAATCTTATTTGCCCACATTTGGCTCATATCCCTGTCTACCTTTTTTATCCACGTATCTCTGAAAATATCTTCTCAACATTATAATTGTACGTGCCTCTAACCACTTCTGGCAGGTCATTCCATATATCCACCAGCCTGTGTGTAAAACCTGCCTCTTAGATGCTCTTTAAATCTTTTCCCTCCCACCTTAAACCTAGGTAGTTTTAGCCCTACCTGACAGTAAGACTGTAACCATTTATCTTATCTGTGCCCCTCAACTTTATAAACCTCTCTAAGGTCACCCTCAGCATCTTCTGCTCCAAGGAAAAAGGTTCCAACCTACCCAATCTCTCCTTGTAACTCAAGGCCTTCAACCAGGCAACATTCTGTGAACTCTATCTGCACCCTCCCTAGATTATTCACATCCTTATCTGATACAATTTGATGGAGATGACACGAGTTTCTACATTTTACAAACTCCCATCTTCAGGAGAGGCGGAGGAAGAAAATTCTAAATAAAACTGAATCAGAGAAAAGAGTTATTAGTTCAACTAATTTTGAAGGTATTGCTCAGATCATTCTTTGTATTTAAAAATGCTACATATTTTACAATTTGTAAAATTATAGATAATGCTGCCTTTAATAAACCCTTGTACTACTGTATTCATTGTCATTTGTGCATACAATGAACAGCAATTATAGGAGAGCGTAATGCAGGCAATGCAATAATCAGGAGGTTGATACTTGTGATGAGTCATTCTGCAGTAAAATGTGTTAAAGTGTTTAAAATGTAAATGAACTGAAAACTAACATACAAAAAGTTGAGTCCCCATGCTCTGATATTAATTTCTTGCAAATTACTTTCAAAATATATGGAAATGAAAAGATTGCTTTATGAAAAAACTTACCATTCTTTCCCTGAATTATCCTGAATTATCTTCCTTTTAATTTGGAATTTTCTTGAATTTCAGAGTACTTTCCACTAACATTTCTTATAAGAAATAACATCTATATGGTTTCAGGAATTGTGAATTCAATTGAAAGAAAAAAATCTAGCAAATTCTTTCACATATATTGTCCCACTATTTGTGACACATGGTATATGCTATGTTAATCCATTTGACCTCATTTTAGGACACTGAAAGATTGAAATGACACTAGATGTAGCTATACTATACTTGAAACTATACTAGACTACGCAGAGAAAGCTGCTTGCACAAATGGAATGGCACAGTGATGCAGCTGGTAGAGCTACTGCCTCACAGCTCCAGAGACCTGGGTCGGTTCTGACCTTGGGTGCTGTCTGTGTGGAGTTTGCACCTTCTCCCTGTGACCAGATGAGTTTTGTCTGGGTGCTCCAATTTCCTCCCACGTCTCAAAGACGTGCAGGTCATTAGGTTAATATGCCTCTGTAAATTTCCCCTAATGTGTAGGGAATGGATAAGAACTAGTGTGAATGGCTGATCGATGGCCGGTGAGGACAGTGGGCCAAAGGGCCTGTTCCACATTGTAAATCTAAATTAAATGGTCCAGGTAGGTTGTTCTGTGATTCTTTTTAAAGCAAGTTGCTCCCAATTCAGTAACAACTCAGAAAATATTCAAGTGGAAAAGACTGTCATTTGGGAGAATTAAAACCAAGCAAGGAAAGATAATAAAGTACTCACAAATGAGAAATGTTAGGGTGTGGCTACTGTAATAACTACTGCACTCCATGTATAGCAAGTTGCCCCGCAAGATACTCTGTTGGGCAATTGGATATCATTTGTGTTGATTGCTGGCAGAGCTGAGATCTAAACTCAAGGCAAACCCTATTTTTTTTTAAGGAGAGGTGTTGTGCGTGGGAAGGGGTGAGCATTGGGGAAAAGGCGAAGATGTTGATGAGGAAAAATAAATGATTAATGTTTGTTGTGAAATTTGGAAACCTGGTAGAAAGAATGTGAAAGGAAGAAGGTAGATAAGGAGGTCAAAAAGGCTTTTGGCACTTTGGCCATCAGTCAGAGTATTGAGTATAGAAGTTGGGAGGTCATGTTGCAGTTGTACAAGACGTTGGTGAGACCGCATTTAGAATATTGTATTCAGTTCTGGGCACCATGTTATAGGAAAGATATTGTCAAGCTTGAAAGGGTTCAGAAATGATTTACAAGGATGTTGCCAGGACTAGAGGGTGTGAGCTATAGGGAGAGGTTCAGTAGGCTGGGTCTCTTTTCAATGGAGTGCAGGAGAATGAGGGGAGATCTTATAGTGGTATACAAAATCATGAGAGGAATTGATCGGGCAGATGCACAGTCTTTTGCCCAGAGTAAGGGAATCGAAGACCAGAGAACATAGGTTCAAGGTGAAGGGGAAGAGATTTAATAGGAATCCGAAGGGTAACTTTTTTACACAAAGGGTGGTGTGTATATGGAACAAGCAGCCAGAGGAGATAGTTGAGGCTGGGACCATTCCATCGTTTAAGAAACAGTTAGACAGGTACATGGATAGGACAGGTTTGGAGGGATATGGACCAAGTGCAGGCAAGTGGGACGAGTGTAGCTGGGACATTGTGGGCCGGTGTGGGCGATTTGAGCCAATGGGCCTGTTTCCACTCTGTATGACTCTAATATCCTGCAGTTAGTGGTACATGGGGGTGAGAGGGGTGAGGTGAGGGGACTCAGTAGTACTCAGAGTTTTGACAGTGGTAATGTGGGATGGGGGAAGAGGTGGTGAAGTCTATAAAGAGAAGGATGTAAGCAGATAAATTATTTGCTGAAGGAGTTACTTGGTAGCTTGTTGTACTTAGAATCAATCCTATACAAGCTGTTCTAGAATAACTTCACTAATCTCATGGATTGACCCGATTGCCACCAATTAGTTGCTGGGTTACAAGCAAATTAGGAAATCTGGCTTTTATAAATTAACAATAGAATGACTGAATTAAGTCAGAATAATTAAAAGGCTAACTTGTTTCTTTCGTTCAGATAGATTGTCTGCCCCTTTTTTAGCATAAATTAAAACTGAATATGTCCTTACACACAGTAAATTTGGTCATGGTTTCAGATTTTCTGAATAGGAATTTTCTTATAACTGTAACTTTTGAGGATCATTTGCTCTTATCTGAATGAGTTGATCAATTTTCTTTTATCAATGAATGCATGTTTCAAATTACATTGCATTTTCTGAATGACAATAGACAATAGGTGCAGGAGGAGGCCATTCGGCCCTTCGAGCCAGCACCGCCATTCAATGTGATCATGGCTGATCATTCTCAATCAATACCCCGTTCCTGCCTTCTCCCCATACCCCCTGACTCCGCTATCCTTAAGAGCTCTATCTAGCTCTCTCTTGAATGCATTCAGAGAATTGGCCTCCACTGCCTTCTGAGGCAGAGAATTCCACCGATTCACAACTCTCTGACTGAAAACGTTTTTCCTCATCTCAGTTCTAAATGGCCTACCCCTTATTCTTAAACTGTGGCCCCTTGTTCTGGACTCCCCCAACATTGGGAACATGTTTCCTGCCTCTAACGTGTCCAACCCCTTTTATCTTATTATCTTATACGTTTCGATAAGATCTCCTCTCATCCTTCTAAATTTCAGTGTATACAAGCCTAGTCGCTCCAGTCTTTCAACATATGATAGTCCCGCCATTCCGGGAATTAACCTAGTAAACCTAATAGCCCTCAATAGCAAGAATATCCTTCCTCAAATTTGGAGACCAAAACTGCACACAGTACTCCAGGTGCGGTCTCACTAGGGCCCTGTACAACTGCAGAAGGACCTCTTTGCTCATCTATAAAAAGTATTCTTCCTTCTCATGTTCATCCACCAAGTCATAGATCCTTTCCACAATAACTGTTGATGAATGGTGATAACATGGCGAGATTCCCAGGGCAGCCCTGGTATAGTTGTCTCATCAGTAGATTGTGCCAGTAGAGGGATGGATGGTTCAGAAAAAACACAGATGTGAGTGTTAGGAATTCACTCAGACAAGAAACGTTTCTCTTCTCAGCATTTAACTGCAAAGTTAAATGGCGCCAAGTGATTCCAGGGGTTTTACTTTAAACCTATCCGATACCAATGCGCAATTTGCCTGTTTATGTCCTCATATCCCTTCATTCTTGTGGTCAAGATTTCATTTAGAAAAACCAAAGATGAACCTTTAGTTTTTCCACATGGTATTTTGTAATCTTGAAAATTGGTTTTGATGCTGAAAACATGAGTGTTTCCAGGAGTTTAAGAATGCAAACATCAATTGAAATGCAGTAGGAAAATAACCTTTTCAAATATTTCATAAATGAACAATCCCAAAGTCAGCGATTCAGTCACATAGACAAGGCTCAAGAATAAAATTTCTGTACTGTGCCGACTTAACTGATTGCAGCTGAAGTAACAGTATGGAGCTGCTGTTGGACTCTGCTCTACTGGATGAGTGAAGGCCCACACACAAATTCAAACCTTTAATTCCAGCATTATAGTTAGAACCAAGGGGCTCTGTAATGAACTTCTGAAGAACAAGAAGAGGGCTGAGAGAAATGTAGGAGGGGCTGACGTGTGCAGAATGACGTTTATCTATTTTCTTCACTGAACCCCTGTGATTTAGCTGTCTACAAGAGTCAATTCATACAATGGAAATCTTGGCTCCACCAGGTCTGTATTTATTTCCCAAAGCCTTTGAAAATATTAATGTCCAGATTATTTGATGGTGAAGTGTTGGGTGATGCGAGTAATGAAATCGATGCATATGGACAAACATTTAGACTTACTATCTTACTCAAAACCAAAATTTCCATAGGAAGGGCAACTAATTGTTCCTGCTTCTCAATGATCAAACCTTGAAGTCTTCAGTACCACATCAGATAGTACATCTGAACATAAACCATGGTGAAAGTTCACCGATAACTAACGCAATTGTTCCCATTTCTGAAAGTGGGGTGTGTGCATACATTGCCAATCCAAACATCCCGAGATTTAACAGAGTTGTAGCCAAATCAGCACCTTTTACCATACTAGTTCAAATGCTTACAACAATAGTTCAAATATTCTGAATGTCAGTCAATAGTTGTCAGTCTAGAAGATGAATGACAGAATCTGATCCGTACAATGTATAATAAGCATCTATGCAAATCATATTAAGAGAATCAGAATGAAACATGTTTTACCGTAATACCTGGTGACATTGATGTAATCTTTTCGATGTTCCAGAAGAAAGTCTTTCAATTTGCTAATGTTGGTGAGCTGAAAAGTAAAAGCAAAATCATTCGTTTTTGAAAACTGAAGAGCTTTTGTTTCTAACTGTGAAAATATGGAAAAGTGGCATCTGAATTTTACATAATATTCTTCATGGCTATATTTTCCAAATACACAATATAAAAGTAAAGCTAATCCTTCAGAAGAGTTTGGAATCATATGGAATGATTACATGGCTACATTAAAGGGGTCATTTATGCAATACAATAGAAGGCTTCAACCAGTCTCAGCAGCAAACAATGATCAGTCAGTGGATGAGGCAAATTGAGTTTGAAATAACATTGATTATAAGAAATAATATAATGGAAACATAACATAATATAGCATGTAAAGCACCTGTTATCCCAATAGACAATAGACAATAGACAATAGGTACAGGAGTAGGCCATTCAGCCCTTCGAGCCAGCACCGCCATTCAATGCGATCATGGCTGATCACTCTCAATCAGTACCCCGTTCCTGCCTTCTCCCCATACCCCCTCACTCCGCTATCCTTAAGAGCTCTATCCAGCTCTCTCTTGAAAGCATCCAACGAACTGGCCTCCACTGCCTTCTGAGGCAGAGAATTCCACACCTTCACCACCCTCTGACTGAAAAAGTTCTTCCTCATCTCCGTTCTAAATGGCCTACCCCTTATTCTTAAACTGTGGCCCCTTGTTCTGGACTCCCCCAACATTGGGAACATGTTATCTGCCTCTAATGTGTCCAATCCCCTAATTATCTTATATGTTTCAATAAGATCCCCCCTCATCCTTCTAAATTCCAGTGTATGCAAGCCCAATCGCTCCAGCCTTTCAACATACGACAGTCCCGCCATTCCGGGAATTAACCTAGTGAACCTACGCTGCACGCCCTCCATAGCAAGAATATCCTTCCTCAATTGGCTTAAGACATCAAGAGAAGAGTCATATGATCCAAACAGAACAATGAAATACCTACTTGCAGCAGTACAACAGAATACGTAAACATAGTACCCTGTAAATAATATAAATGAGAAAAAAGTTTATATATATATGATATACACTCATATATACACACACACACATACACATATATTTACACACACACACAAAAAAACAGCTGACACCCGGTAATTGACATGGAGGATTTATTAATATCATTAACTATTTGTAGATTCTGCTTATATGATAGCAGTCTTATAACGACAGTCTTCAGTCGGGAGAAGGGCTTCAACCCAAAACAACCCAAAACGGTGCTGGCTCAAAGGGCCGAATGGCCTCCTCCTGCACCTATTTTCTATTACCTATCCATGTTCTCCAGACATGCTGCCTGACCCGCTGTTTACTCCAGTACTTTGTGTTCTTTTGGGCAGTTCCACTTTATAATGCTGGTTGTTCTTGCATCAATAAACTTGAACTTGTGGCTTTTCAAAACATTATACAAGTTGTACTAAATATAAAATAATGGATAAAACTCCCAAACTCACCCAATTATAGCACCTGCCTATCATCTCCATGAATAGTTTACTTTAGTTTATTGTCATGTGTACTGAGGTACAGTGAAAAGCTTGTGTTGCCTGCGAACCAGTCAGCAGAAAGACAATACATGATTACAATCGAGCCAGTCACAGTGCACAGATACATGATAAAGGGAATAACATTTAGTGAGAGTTAAAGCCAGTAAAGTCCGATCAAAGATAGTTTGAGGGTCTCCAATGAAGTAGTTCAGGACTCCAATTGTGGTAGGATGGTTCAGTTGCCTGGGAAGAAACTGTCCCTGAATCTGGAGGTGTACATTTTCACACTTCGATACCTTTTGCCCAATAGGAGATGGGAGAAGAGGGAGTGGCCAGGGTGTGACTCCTTGATTATGCTGTTGGCCTTGCCGAGGTGGCCTTTCCACCTTCCCTGCCCGTCAGCCGTGTTCGACGTCACAATGTGAACCCAATGGGTCCGCGTGTTCAATGTCACAATGGGAACCCAACGCGTCCGCTCCTGTGCAGTTGGGGCCCGTTGATCTGATACTTACGAAAGATGGCTGCCGAATCCGCGCGTGCGCAGAACAAACGGGTCCGCGCCTGTGCAGTTGGGGCCCATTGATCTAATACTTACATAAAGATGGCCCACTCCCGCCCGGCCCCAGCACCCCGGACCATCACCAGACTACAACCCCCAGCGGGCAGCGCGGCACACATGCACACAAACACAAACACACACACCTCCAGGGTAATAATAAAAATAATGATATAATAATAACAATAATAATAATAATAATAATAATAATAATAATACTTAAAATATAATAATGTAAGAATATAAAATGTTATATTGTATATCTATTAATATATATTAATCTCTTGCAGGGGAGGGGGATGTGGGGGGTCTGATTGATGCCTGGGTTGAAAGGGGATGGAGTGGGTGAGAGGGTGAGGCGGGGGTGGGGGGGATAAGGGGGGTTGAAGGGGGATGGAGTGGGTGAGTGGGAGGGGGGTAGGGGGAGAGTGGGGGAGGGGAAGGTGCTAGACCAATTCAGGAAAGCTTTGGGCCCAACGGGTCCACCCTGTTCTAGTATTCTCTAAACCTTTCCTATCCACGTACCTGTCCAAATGTTTTTTTTAATTGTGCCATTGTACTTGCCTCAACCACTTCTTTGGCAGCTCGTTCCATATACCCATCACCCTCTATGTGAAAACGTTGCCCCTCAGGTTCCTAGTAAATCTTTCCCCTCTTACCATAACCCAAAGCCTGCTAGTTCTCCTACCCTGGGAAAAAGGACTGCACTTACCCTATCTATTCTCCCTACAGAGCACCCCACACCCGTTTCCACTCCAAGGAATAAAGTCCTAGCTTGCCCAACCTCTCCCTATAGCTCTGGCCCTCGTGTTCTGACAACATCCTTGTGAATCCTCTCGGCGCATTTTCCAGCTTAATGGCATCTTTCCAATCACAGGGTGACCAAAATGTCAGCCTTGACTTTGATGATTGTAAATTTAAACACCAACTCCTCAAGAAACATGAGCACACAATCTGGGCTAGCATTCAACGCAAACAGTGTTATATTGGCAAAGATACAATCTTTTAGATAATACATTGAAGAAACAAGTACAAGCAAATTCCAGCTGTAAAATGTGGTGAATTGTTGCATTGGATTGAATGAACAGCATTACATTCTTTCATTGAAATCTTCAGTTACTGAAATGACACCTGGTTATTTCATTATTGTATCATGAAACAGTCAAAACAGAGGCTTGTTAGGTGATGAAGTATAATTAAAAAATAAAGATTGCATTAAAATGCCAAAATGAATCTCACTGATTGACAACTTACTAACCAACCTCACAGCAAAGAAATCACAGAATCCTTATCCAAATGATCATTTCCTCGTTCATAACCAAATATTAGTTTGCTGTTTGAAAGAGTCTGGATTTTGCACTCAACAGTAACCGATATTTGCAACTAACCATGTCATAGATATATACATATATAGACAATAGGGGCAGGATTAGGCTATTCGGCCCTTCGAGCCAGCACCGCCATTCAATGTGATCATGGCTGATCATCCACAATCAGTACCCCTTGATTCCGCTGGCCCTAAGAGCTCTATCTAACTCACTTTTGAATGCATCCAGTGAATAGGCCTCCACTGCCTTCTGAGGCAGAGAATTCCACAAATTCACAACTCCCTTTGTGAAAAGGTTTTTCCTCATCTCAGTTCAAAATGGCCGATCCCTCATTCTTAAACTGTGGCCCCTGGTTCTGGACTCCCCCAACATCAGGAACATGTTTCCTGCATGTAGCATGTCCAATCCCTTAATAATTTTATATGTTTCTATAAGATCCCCTCTCATCCTTCTAAATTCCAGTGAACACAGGCCCAGTCGTTCCATTCTTTCATCATATGACAGTCCTGCCATCCCGGGAATTAACCTTGTGAACCTACGCTGCACTCCCCCAATAGCAAGAATGTCCTACCTCAAATTAGGAGACCAAAACTGCCCACAATACTCCAGGTGTGTTCTCACCAGTACAACTGCAGAAAGACCTCTTTGCTCCTATACTCAACCCTTCTTGTTTTGAAGGCCAACATGCCATTAGCTTTCTTCACTGCCTGTTGTACCTGTGTACTTACTTTCAGTGACTGAAGGACTAGGACACCTAGGTCTCGTTGTTCTTCCCCTTTTTCTAACCTGACATGATTCAGATAATAATCTGCCTTCCCGTTCTTGCCTCCAAACTATATAACTTGCATTTATCCACATTATACTGCATTTGCCCACTCCAGCATCTTCCCCACCACTGATGTCAGGCTAACTGGTCTATAATTCCCTGCTTTCCCTCCTTTCTTGAAAACTGTGATAACATTAGCTGCCCTCCAATCCACTGGAACTGATCCAGAATCTATAGAACATTGGAAAATGATCACCAATGCATTTGTGATTTCTAGAGCCATCTCCTTGAGTACCCTGGGATGCAGACCATTAGGCCCTGGGGATTTATCAGCCTTCAGTCCCATCAGTCTACCCAACACCATTTCCTGATTAATGTGAATTTCCTTCAGTTCCTCCATCACCCTAGGTCCTCCGGGAGATTATTTGTGTCTTCCTTAGTGAAGACAGAACCAAAGTACCCGTTCAACTCGTCTGCCATTTCCTTGTTCCCCATAATAAATTCACCTGTTTCTGCCTTCAGGGACCCACATTTGTCTAAACTATTTTTTTCCTCTTCACGTACCTAAAGAAGCTTTTACTATCCTCTATGTTCTTGGCTAGCTTACCTTCATACTTCATCTTTTCTCCCCGTCTATACTCACTCATGTTTTTCTGAAACTCTGGACTGTGACAAATAGTCATTTGATAGTTATAATGGTGCACATCCTCTCCAGGAGATGCAGCATTAATAGGAACAGGTGAAGCAACAATGTCATTACATTACCAATCTAAATCATTAAGACATCTAAACCCAGATTCTGGGTCCATGCACATTTGAATTACACTTCACAGTGATTTAACCTGGGTTAGATTGTACTATGTTTCATTTCCAGTTGAAATAGCGCCTGGAAATCAGATGGATTCTTACATATGTAATTCATCTTGGCCTGTCTGATTTTTTTTTGGTGTCAATCATGCACTTAATGATATCACAATTTTTTTTACTTCAAAGATAAAAAGTTTATATATATATATATAATTCAAATCCGAGATGTAGCTATGGGCACCAGCTATGCCTGCCTCTTTGTCGGGTACGTTGCAAAATCCCTGTTCCAGGCGCACACTGGACCCATCCCCGAACTCTACCTCTGCTACATTGACGACTGCATTGGTGCTACCTCTTGTACCCATGCAGAACTCACTGACTTCATAAATTTCACCACTATTTTCCATCCTGTTCTTAAATATACTTGGACCATTTCCGACATCTCCCTATCGTTTCTGCATCTCACAATCTCCATCACAGGAGACAGACTAGTGACCGACATCTACGACAAACCTACTGACTTCCACCACTATCTTGACTACACTTCTTCCCACCCTGTCTCTCCTGTAAAAAGTTTATACTGTACTCCCAATTCCTCCGTCTACGCCGCATCTGTGCTCAGGATGAGGTGTTTCATACTAGGGCATCAGAGATGTCCTCATTCTTTAGGAAACGGGGCTTCCCCTCTTCCATTATAGGTGAGGCTCTCACTAGGGCCTCCTCCACATCCCCCAACTCCGCTCTTGCTCCCCCTCTCCCGATTCGTAACAAGGATAGAGTCCCCCTTGTCCTCACCTTCCACCCCATCAGCTGTCGCATACAACAAATTATCCTCCAACATTTCCGTCACCTCCAACGGGATCCCACTACTGGCCAGATCTTCTCATCTCCTCCCCTTTCTGCTTTCCGCAGAGACCCTTCCTTCCGTAACTCCATGGTCCACTCATCCCTTCATACCCCAACCACCCCCTCCCCAGGTACTTTCCCCTGCAACCGCAGGAGATGCAACACCTGACACTTTTCCTCCCCCCTCGACTCCATCCAAGGACCCAAACAGTCTTTCCAGGTGAGACAGAGGTTCACCTGCACCTCCTCCAACCTCATCTATTGTATCCGCTGTTCCAGATGTCAACTTCTCTACATTGGCGAGACCAAACACAGGCTCAACGATCGTTTCGCTCAACACCTTCGCTCAGTCCGCCTTAACCAACCTGATCTCCCAGTGGCTCAGCACTTCAACTCCCCCTCCCACTCCCAGTCTGACCTTTCTGTCATGGGCCTCCTCCATTGCCATAGTGAGGCCCACCGCAAATTGGAGGAACAGCATCTCAAATTTCCCTTGGGCAATTTACACCCCAGTGGTATGAACATATGATTTCTCTAACTTCAGATAGTTCCTCTATCCCTCTCTTCCCCTTCCCCTTCCTAGTTCTCCCACTGTCTTCCTGTCTCCAATTACATCCTATCTTTGTCCTGCCCTCTCCCCTGACATCGGTCTGAGGAAGGGACTCAACCTGAAACGTCACCCATTCCTTCTCGCCTGAGATGCTGCCTGACTTGCTGAGTTACTCCAGCATTTTGCGATATATACATATATATATATATAATAATAATAATAATAATGCATTACATTTATATAGCGCTTTTCAAACACTCAAAGACGCTTTACAGGGATTTCTAGAACATAGAGAAGTGAATAAATAGATAAATAAGTAAACGAACAGAGAAAGGAGACAGAAGGTGAGGTGACCTTCAGTGGTTGAAGGCAGTGCTGAAGAGGTGAGACTTCAGTGATGTTTTGAATGTGGTGAGTGAGGAGGAGTCTCTGACGGTTTGGGGTAGTGAGTTCCATAGGGTGGGAGCAGCGATGGAGAAAGCCCTGTCCCCGCAGGATCTGAGTTTGGTCCGGATGGGGGGGGGGGGACAGGAGATTGGCAGCAACAGAGCGGAGGGTGCAGGTGGGAGTGTGCCTGTGGAGGAGGTCAGTCAGGTAGGATGGGGCCAGATTATGGAGGGCTTTGTAGGTCATGAGGAGGATTTTGTACTGGATTCTCTGGGGGATGGGGAGCCAGTGGAGTTTGTAAAGGACGGGGGTGATATGGTCACGGATCGGGGAGTGGGTGAGTAGACAGGCTCTATATATATACACACACACACACACACACACACACACACATATATATATATATATACACATACATATACATATATATAGTCTGTAAAAGGGTCTTGACCAGAAACGTCACCCATTCCTTCTCTCCAGAGATGCTGCCTATATATATATATACACACACACATACACACACACACACAAGAAATCCAAATAATACAAAACATGCTTCCTCCTTTATCAACATAAAATGGGGCTTTCGGGTGCAACTTATACCCTTCATTGCAACTAGATGAACATTTTGCTGAGACCAGCAATGAGACAGTGACTAGAGTCTCACTTTGTCATTACTGGTTTGGACACAACATCATCCGGCTTCAGTTTTCACTGCTCAGTATATGACATCTCATCTCTGATGGCAGCCTATTAATCCGGTGTACATTAGTGCTACATTAAGCAATATCTGCCTCATTGATCATCCTGCACCTCACCTACAATTGCTCATCAGGTTCCCCACTGCTCTGCATTTTCCATCACCTCCATGGCAGGCTTACACGCAGCTATTCTTTGTGTGTGTCTTGTGGGAACATTCCTTTAATGTCTGACTCCTTTTCCAGTGATCAGGACAGCAAAGACGCTGCAGTCGAAGCACGTGTGTAGTTTCTGTTAGAAATCACACAGGTTCTGTTTTGGTAGGTGAGCCTGATTGTAAACCACCATAATTCTTATTTTTAATATATTTTTGGCCAACTTCCCAACTTTTTGCAGGGAATCTAATTGGATGCTAGTGCTAAATGGTCAGAGTGAAATCCAATTTCTTAGCTGCAGAGTTTGAACTAGAATATTTAAGTTAGTACTAGACCAAACCTCTCCTGCATTGGTGCAGCACTCTCTCCTTCCCCCCTCCCCTCACCCCCCCTCTCCCATTCCCCCCACCCCCTCCACTCTATCCCCCTCAACCTCCCTTATCCTCCCTCCTCCCCCTCCCTCCCTAGGAGATAGATTTAAACTTAAAAATGTGAATAACTTTAAAAATATAACACCGATTTCAATGAAACTTCTTCTATTAGCACCAAAGGGATGATGGTGAGTAAGGTGGGCCTAAAATTGTCGTGCCGTCATGTACCGTTTTGGCTGTAGTTCAGGAACAAACAAACAAACGAGAGTTTTAGTATATAGACAGCTCATTCACTCTAAATCGTGTGCAGAAAATTAAATAAAAATAAATAGATAGTAAAAGATTAACTTAAATCTCCAAAAATAAATTGGAAGGAATTGGACACCAAACTTGTAAATGTTCATATTCTGTCCAGAAGGTTTGCATGCCAATAATAGTGATTTCTCTCACTGGCAAAAAATTAATCTGCATTTAAATAAAGACCCCAACAATTGTTTATGAATTGGGTGGGTATCTCGTGAGTAAACTATGCACTTTCAAGGGCTTTATTTTGTTTAAAGTGCTGAACCTTTGCAGTGAGAACTTACGTTGCTGGAGGAATGTAACAACTTCTCAGAACATTCCTAGTTTCTGCAAGCCTGCCAATGAAGAAGTTGTTACAAGAGGTCACCTTGATTTATTTCTTAAAATAGTAAAGACTAAAATTCAGACATTTTTCCTGCATTAAGCGCAAGGCCATTTATTACTACAAATAACGTGAAAACAATGAGTCCAATTTCTGAAAATCAAAAATAACAATCTCCACAATTGATAGACAGTGAGGGAAGAAGAGCGACAGAGCACAATTATTATTTAATTAATTTCAGTAATTCATTTACTTTGATATGGAAAGCTTCAAGTACTTTGCGACTTGAGCATTGCTGTGTATTTCTGATTATGAACACCTGATGGCACTGTGGGGTTACTAGTGACGAGAATTTGCAAATGGATATGTCAGACTGAGAATTATCCAGACCTCCATATTTGTGCAGAAGACCCCTTAGGTTTCTTACTCAATACTGTTATGTATGTGAGTGTTTTTGTGCGCGCGCACGAGTGTTTTTGTGTGCACGTGCTTTAGTGTGTGTGTTTTTGCGTGTATGCGTGTGTTTTTGCGTGTAGGCGAGTGTTTTGTGTATGTGCGCGAGTGTTTTTGTGTGCGCACGTGTGCGAGTGTTTTTGTGTGCGCGCGCGCGCGAGTGTTGTGTGCGCTCGCGCTCGAGTGCCTTTTTGTGCACGCATGCGCTCAAGTGTTTTTGTGTGCGCGCGCGAGTGTTTTTGCGTGCGTTTTTATGTGCGTGTGTGCGTGTTTTTGTGCACGTGTGCGTGTATTTGTGTGGACATATGTGCATTTTTGTATGTACATGTGTTTTGGCGCATAAGCTTTTCCGTGTATGCGTGTGTTTTTGCTTGTATGCGTGTGTTTTTGCGTGTATGCTCGCGTACGTGTTCCTGTGTGCACATGAGTGTTTTTGTGTGCGTGCATGCGCATCTGTGTGTGCGCGCGTGTGTTCGTGCTTTTGCGTGTGTGTGTGTTTTTGCATATAGACATGTGTTTTGTGTGTGTGTGTGAGTTTTTGTGTGCGCGCGCATTTTTGTGGGCGCGTGTGCGCGTACTTTTGCGTGTGTGTGCTTTTGCATGCAGGCGAGTGTTTTGTGTGTGTGCATGAGTGTTTTGTGTGCACGCGCGAGTGTTTTTGCGTGCGTTTTTATGTGCACGCGTGCGAGTTTTTGTGTGTGCACGTGTGCGTTTTTGTATGTCTGTGTTTTAGCGCATATGCATTTCCGTGTATGCGTGTGTTTTTGCGTGTATGCGTGTGTTTTTGCGTGTATGCTAGCGTACATGTTTTTGTGTGCACGTGAGTGTTTTTGTGTACGCGCATGCGCGTTGTGTGCGCATGTGTTTGTGCTTTTGCGTGTGTATGATTTTGCATTTAGACCTGTGCTTTGTGTGTGTGGGTGAGTTTTTGTGCGCGTGAGCGAGTGTTTTTGTGCGCACGTGTGCGCCTGCTTTTGCATGTGTACTTTTGCATGTAGGCGAGTGTTTTGTGTGTGTGCATGAGTGTTTTTGTGTGCGCGCGCGACGTGTTTTTGTGTGCACGCACGAGTGTTTTTGTGTGCGCGAATGTGCGTTTTTGTATGTTTGTGTGTTTTTGCATGCATGCTTTTCCGTGTAAGCGTGTTTTTGCGTGAATGCGTGTTTTTGCGTGTATGCATGTGCATTTTGTGTGTATGTATTAGTATGTGCAATCGTTTTTGTGTGTGCACGTGTTTGTGTGTGTGCGTGTTCATACACATCGTTTTTGTGTGCTGCGTGTTCATGTGCACACGTTGTGCTATGTAAAAATTAAAACCATTAATTGCACTAATCAACACTTCATTGAAATAAAAAGGGTGATTGCATACTTGTATAAATAACCTTATACATTTTGATCACTAATATATACCGTATACATTTTGGTTACAAATATACAATCAGACATTGTTACTGCATTAATACAGGAACAATGTCTGATAGAATATTTGTGATCAAAATGTGAATGGATACTTCTTGAATTGAGGAAGGACAAGAATGATGAAATACGCCACTGCATCATACACATCAGTAGAACTTTTAACCAACCGAAGCAAATTTTTATCAAGACACGAGGCCTTAAACAGGGCCTCCAGAACATGATTCTTGTCCCCAGATCATAATTCCAGACCCCTATATGCTTCAAAGCCAATGACAACCTGCAGTGGGTACAACAAAGCACTGCAGAAGTTTCTTCCTCTGCAAAATCCTCCAACTCACTCAGGATAGGAAATCCCAGTATGGATTTCCTGCGCAAGGTTAATAATAATTGTATAGTCCATATCATCCACATGCCTGATACCCCCCCAAAAAGTGGCAAATTTGGATATCATGTGCGATTTCCTAACAGACACTAATAATGCTTCAAGAAAATTCTCAAAACCTCAAAAAATGTAACAGTGGCCTGGCTGATAGACCTGCTGTCTCACAGCACCAGAGACTTGAGATTGATCCTGAGCTCAAGTACTATCTGTGTGAAGTTTGCATGTTCTCCCATTGATCAAGTGGGATTCCTCTGGGTGCTCTGGTTTCCTCCCATCCCTAAGATGTGTGGGTTTGTAGGTTAATTGGCATCTCTAAATTGCCCCTAGTGTGTAGGGAGTGGATGAAAAAGTGGTTAACATAGAACTATCGTGAACGAATGATCGATGGTCGTCGTGGATTCAATGGGCCAAAGGGCCTCTTTCCATGCAGTATCTTTAAACTTAAACTTCACCGATTCATGGGATCCTTGAACTTTGCCCACTCAGCCTGGTGGAGAAGTATCCCTGAAAGCAGTGAGCACTTTAAATTTCTCTGGTTAGGTCATGTACAAACAGTGGAAGGAGAGTACAACAATCCATTGCCCACACCCATTTGCCCCACCGATGGCACAATCAGCAGAGAACTTATTAGTCACCTCAAAACTCACAGAATTGCAGTCAAAACTAGCCATCCTTGACACGAAGGTAGTGTTTAGTTTAATTTTGGTTTAGAGATACAATGCTGAAACAGGCCCTTTGGCCCACCGTCCACACTGACCAGCGATCCCCGCAAATTAACACTACCTTACACACACACCAGGGCCAATTTACACTTATACCAAGCCAATTAACATACAGACCTGTACGTCTTTGGAGTGTGGGAGGAAACTGAAGGTCTCGGAGAAAATCTACACGGTCATGGGGAGAACGTACAAACTCCTTACAGACAGCATCCGTAGTCGGTATCGAACTTAGGTCTCTGGTGCTGCAAGCGCTGTAATGCAGCAACTCTACCGCTGCACAGAACTAATCTGGCAACAATAACCTTCAAACAGCAAATTCAGTAATGTTGTTACCCAGCTACTAAGGGCAACAGGCATTAAAGACCCAAACCGAATATACTCTATACTCTTTCTAATTTCAACGCTTATTCCAAATGAAGAAACAAAGCTTCATAAGACAATTATGTAAGAAAATGAACTGTTTATCAATTAATGTGCCCAAGTACAAGTGCTATATTATAAACTATTAAGATAACTGGCTCTTTTTGGCATGATGTAAGTCAAGAGTTAGTAACACAATTTGCAACCCTGCAGGAGTTTTGCATTCTATCAAATGATCCTGATCAATTTCTTTTTAAGATCGCTTTACTGTGTAATATATCCATTTGGTTAATTAAATTAATGTAATCATTAACCAAATAGCTATATTACACAGTAGAGTGATCTTAGAAAGAACAAAAACTCTTAAATCATTTGGCATCTACATAAACTCTCCAAAATTAGCTACACTTGCTCTTTCACCATGTGCCATTCTGTATCCAATTCTCCCTCAACTTTATAAAGGAAAATTGTTTAAGGCTACAGACCGCACAGAAACCTTTAACATGTAAAGCTAGTGAATCAATAATAAAACATTATTTTAAAGTCCTAGAAATAACAAACTAATAGGCCATCTAAAACAGAGGCTAGTCACAAGGCGGCAACTACAAATTTATACGATCTTAAGGCTGTGACAATTGATTCAAGATAACAAATGCTCCATTGTCAATTAACAAACTACACCAGGTCTGTGTTTCCCTGCACTAGACAATGTCTTGCACATTTTAAGATCATTTTCATCAAATAAAAATTGCTTGGTTTATGCTTGGTTTATGCTTGGTTTATGCAAATGACATTTTTGTATATCCATTATTTCCTTACAATATAAGAGGCCATTTGGCCAATCGGATCCATGCCAGCTCATGGAGCAATCTAATTCTCCACTAATATTGCCTTGTTACTGTTATCCCACCATACCCATGAACTCTTCCAGTTTCTGTAACTCACCTGTTGGTCAATTAGCCTACCAACCCACACATCATTGTAATTTGGGTTAAGCTGGAGCACCCAGAAAAATGTACATGGTGACAGGGAAAACATGCAAATTCCACAATGAAAGGACGAAGAGGCAAAGATTGAACCCATGTCATTGGAGAAATGAGACTGTAACTGTAATAGTTGTACCAATGTGCCACCCTGTTCAAAGATCCTCACATAAAGAATTTAAAAAAAGAGCATTTGAAAAGCAGTAATTTCCATCTTTAGGCAATGGAAAACAACTATAAATATAGTAAAAACCATAAGATCAACAGTATTTCAAAGATGCAAGTTTTTATTTGTAGGAAGGAACTCAAATGCTGGTTTACACTGGAGATAGACATAAAATGTTGGAGTAATTCAGCGGGTCAGGCAGCATCTCGGGAGAAACGGAGATGAGGAAGAACTTTTTCAGTCAGAGAGTGGTGAAGGTGTGGAATTCTCTGCCTCGGAAGGCAGTGGAGGCCAGTTCGTTGGATGCTTTCAAGAGAGAGCTGGATAGAGCTCTTAAGGATAGCGGAGTGAGGAGGTATGGGGAGAAGGCAGGAACGGGGTACTGATTGAGAGTGATCAGCCATGATCGCATTGAATGGCGGTGCTGGCTCGAAGGCTGAATGGCCTACTCCTGCACTTATTGTCTATTGTCTATAAAAGGAACAGGTGACGTTTCGGGTCAAGACCCTTCTTCAGACTGAGAGTCAGGGGAGAGGGAAGCTAGAGGTATGAAAAAGTACAGAACAAATCAGAGCTGGCACCTATGACCCAGGAAAGGTGGAGCCCACAATGGTCCATTGTTGGATGTGGAATTGGTGATACCGAAGGGATACAATTGGTGAAAGTAGCAGGATGACTAGGGTGGGGGAGGGATGGAGAGAGAGAATGCAAGGATTACTTGAAATTAGAGAAATCAAGTTTTTATAATCTTCTGATGATATCCAAAATCAAGTACTACTTTTTTGCAGACATGAGGCATCATTTTAATTGATGTGAAATGTAACCTTACGTTTAGTACAGTATTTTAATCTGGATTTGAAGGCTCTCCTGTAATTCCTATTCAATACAAAAAAATGCTATTGTACTTCAAAAATCCACTGGAGGGCGTTAAGCCTAACATTATGAAGTATCTCGAAGGACAACTGGCGTGTTGTGGTTGAATGATCTTCTGCATGTATACGTTTAAGCTCAGGTTCCCATTGCCATGATGAAGGCTTTATACTAGGTCATAGGGATCAATTGCTCTTGTAATTCAAGACCCTAAAGAGCAACTAATAGCAAACAATGAAGTCGGGGGTGGCCCATGCTTTTGGGAAATGGAGGCCCTGGAGACAGTCAGCCTGGCTGCATCTAATCTCATCAATGAAATGTACTCTTTTTCTGTTTTACATCAGTACAGTTGGAAGACATAAATTTACAGTTAAACAGTTAAAGAATGAAAAGTGAAAAAAACTGAAGCAGGATTTACATATTTAAAACATTTTCATCTAATCACTGTATCTATAGTCTATTGTGTTAGGATGAACATCAGTTCCAGTGCCTCTATCCTGCAAGACTTCTCACTTGTTTACATTTTTTTCTAATTTTACTTAGATGCTTTAAGAATCTCACCAGGGCACTGCCAGAAAGCTGGCTTTAATTTGTAAAATGCAGGGAGATATGATATCCACAGATTTAGACAAAGATCCATTCCACTCCAATTTAATATGCAATTGCCCAAGTCATCAAAAGTACAGTCCAAGGCTATGCAGCTTTGATGCATCAGCATCATCAATATTTACTCATGCTATGTTTTTTCATAGGTTTTAAGCCAGCTTGTTATTATTCTAAATATGCGGAGCACTATATGTACCACTAAGCTAGACCATTACTGTTGTGATGAGAAGCTTAATTTTTTTTCAGATACTATTTACTTTCCTAATCCCAGAAACTCAAGTTTCCCATTTTAGCCTGCTAAACACTGAGTTACAAAATGAAAATTAAATTAGTTTAAATTACTGTAATTGAGAAAAGCCTATGCAGATAAACATAATTCCATCAATCATACATGGTAACACAAACCAAACAAGGATTTACTTATAAAATGCATATATAGATCCAATGCCATTTCTGGATAATGGCAACTTAAATTGGAGCTATTTGATCAGTTTTCTCAGATGACACAAAGGGAAGCAATTCCTTAATTGACAAGTCTTTTTAAAAATAGCTCTCACAAAAGGCCATTTTATATTCTGTTTTCCTTCAGAAAATGGTTCTATGTTTTCACAATCATGAACAAATGCTTGGTAGGGATTACAACTCATTTTGGGGATAGGCACCATTGCCAAGGTATGTCTCAAGGCAGTCTGAATTCATTTCTTAGGATCTACATTTACAATATTACTGGCATCCTTCCTTTCCCACCAGTTGCCTAATGCTCCCTTTAGCAATGACCATTTAGAAGATGTGATCTCAAAAATTTAAATGTGCAAGTCCTGGCCAATTAAAAGAGCTAAATACAATAAAATCCAGTAAAGTGGTGAATTACTGTTCAGTATTATATAAACATCGATATAAATGCGTGAAATCCACCCAAGATTAAACAAATAGGACTGCCCTGGCAGATACATTGTCTCAGCCTGCTCATGCCCCTCAGAACTCGTCTCCAAAAAATACCTTGATTCCATCTTATTACCTTTGTCCAGTCCCTTAGCACCTACATCCAAAACACCTCTTTGAACGGTCTTCAACAATTTTCAAATCCTAGGCCCCCTTTGTCTCATTTTTGCCATGGATGTCCAGTCCTTTTACACCTCCATTCCCCACATGGAAGGTCTCGAGGCCCTCTGATTCTTCCATGAACCCAGCAGTTCCCCTTTACTAACATTCCATCGCTGGCAGAAACTGTCCTCACCCTCAACAACTTCTCTTTTGACTCCACTCACAATCTTCCAGTTAAAGGTGTAGCTAAAGGCACTTGCATGGACCTCAGCTATGCCTGTCTTTTTGTTGGCTACATAGAATAGTCCTTGATCCAAATGTAAGTTGGCACCATCCCCCAACTCTGTCTCTGCGACATCGACAACTGCATCGGATGCCTCCCACGCACATGCAGAACTCGTTGATTCCATTAACTTTCATCCTGCCCTCAAGTTCACTTCGACCATCTCTGACACCTCTTGCCCCTTTCTTGATCTCCCTGACCCCATCACAGGGGACAGACTATCAGCTCACATCTACTGTAAATCCACAGACTCTCATAGTCATCTGGACGACACCTCTTCCCGCCATGCATCTTACAAAGACAACGTTCCCTACTCTCAATTTCCAGATCTCTACTGCATCTGCTCCATTCTAGGTCATCCAGATGTCCTTATTTTAGGAAACGTCATTATTCCCCTGGTGTCATTGATGGATCCCTCGTCCACATCACCTCTGTGTCCCGTAGTTCTGCTCTCCCTCCCTCCACGCGGAATAAGGATAGAATTACCCTGGTCCTTGCCTTTCACCCAACCAGCGTCCACATCCACACATCATCCTCTGACATTTCTGTCACCTTCAATGTGATCCCACCATCAATCATATCTTCCCATTCCCACCGCATTCCACGATACTGCTCCTTCCTTGGTTCACATCACCCCTTGCACCCAAACCAGCCACTCCCCCAGTTACTTTGCCCTGCAACCACAGGAGAGTTCACACCTGTCCCCATGTCGACTCCAGCAGTCCTTCCAGCTAAGACAAAGGTTCACATGCACCCCCTTTACCCTCATCTACTGCATTCAGTGCTCCTGACACGACCTTCTTTACATCAGCAAGGCCAAGAATAGAGTCCACCATTTCGCCAAACTCTTGCACTCGGTCTGCCAAGACCTGCTGGATCTCCTGGTTGCTAACCATTTTATCTCCCCTTCCCATTGCCATACTGACCTTTCTGTCCGGTGCATCCTCCGAAACTAGAGTGAGGCCACACGCAAATTGGAAGAACATCTCATATTCTGTTTGGGTAGCTTACAACCTAATAGTTTGAACATTGAATTCTCCAATGTTAGGTAGCTAACTTACAACCACCACTCCCAATTGCCCACCTGGATGTGCACCCATTTCTCCCATTCCCCCCTGTCTATTTCCATCTATATTCCCCACTCTGGCTTCACATTTCTTGCCTCTTCTATCCTCACCTCTGATCTCCCACTTTATATCTTTTCATCTCTGATCTTCATCCAACCATCTGCCAAAAACTTCCCTCATGTACATCTACCTAACTTGCCAGGCCTTGGCCTGCCCGCACCTCCCTTCTAGCTTTCTCTCCCCACCCCACTACAATCAATCTTAAGAAGAGTCCCAACTCAAAACATTGCTTATCCACGTTCTCCAGAGATACCGCTCCCCTTCCCCCCCATCCCACCACCGCTGAATTATTCCAGCACTACGTGTCTTTTCTTTTAAATAAATGTATACTTTGCTTTGCACTAATTAGAATGCAAATAGGTCCAAGTGATTAGATGAATAACTGACCTATATTTCAATTTCTGTTATCCAGTTTGATAAAAACTGGTATCAATCAAACAATTGATTGTTTGGAAGCAATTTCACCTATGACTCTCATAACTTTATATACTTTCATCATCTCCCCTCAACCTCAAAACGTTCTAGCGAAAACAATCCAAGTCTATCCAACCTCTCTCTCCCTGTAGTTGAAACCCTCTAATCCAGGCAGCATTCTGGTAAATCTCTTCTGCACCCTCTCCAGAGCCTCCTGTAATGGGGCGACTAGAACCACAGTTCTATAGAGCTGCATTATGACTTCCTGGCACTTATATTCAATGCCCCTAGTAATGAAGGTACTATATGCCTTCTTTACCATAGTAGATGGAGCATATAATCCAATTGTCCCTTGAACCTCTGAATAAATGTTGCACTTGGAATAATATTGGAGCAGATCTTCTCTTACCCTTAAAATAACTGGCCACCTTCCCCAGCTATTTCCATTGTGGCCCTGGCACAATCTTCAGCTGGGCGCCAGGCTCTGAGAACTTCATATCTCTGTGTCTCCCTCTCCTCTGAACTTTCAACCTGAAATGTCACCCATTCCATCTATCCAGAGATGTTGAGTTACTAAAGCATTTTGTGTCTATCTTCGGTGTAAACCAGCATCTGCCAGTTCCTACCTACACAAATTCAAAATTATGCAGCTCCAAGTACTGTACATGAAGTGTACATGAAGTGCAGCAGATAATAATGCCATGTTAATATTTTGGAGAGTTATGACATAAAGGGAGTGGTTTACTCATGTGTATAAACTGCTGGTTATGCAAGATCATAAGAGCATTATTTCATCATCATCATATATATACAGCCGGAAACAGGCCTTTTCGGCCCTCCAAGTCCGTGCCGCCCAGTGATCCCCGTACATTAACACTATCCTACACCCACTAGGGACAATTTTTTACATTTACCCAGCCAATTAACCTACATACCTGTACGTCTTTGTATTATCTGCCAATTGGCAAAAACATTCACATGCTAGCCCTGAGACATGTGAGCGATTTAGCTTCAGTAAAGTCACTGTACTACAATCTGCATGATCGAATTCATCAAAAAAATACAGAAAATTATGGAAACATTCAACATGCGAGACAGCATTTGTGGAGTAAGAAACATCGTTAATGTATCAGATTAGACAATTTTCTCTAACTGAAAAAGAGAAAGCCTGAACTCGCCTTTTGCAAAGTAACAATACCGTTGGCATTAATTCTTTTTTTTTTTCTCAGGTACATTCTAAATGTATAAACAAGTGCAAAGATATAATGTTTTAAAAATTATGGTAGTTGGGCGACATGGTGGCGCAGCGTTAGAGTTGCTGCTTTATAGCGAATGCAACGCCGGAGAACCGGGTTCGATCCCGAATATCATCATATCATATATCATATATATACAGCCGGAAACAGGCCCCTTCGGCCCTCCAAGTCCGCGCCGCCCAGCGATCCCCGCACACCAACCCTATCCTACACCCACTAGGGACAATTTTTACATTTACCCAGCCAATTAACCTACATACCTGTACGTCTTTGGAGTGTGGGAGGAAACCGAAGATCTCGGAGAAAACCCACGCAGGTCACGGGGAGAACGTACAAACTCCTTACAGTGCAGTACCCGTAGTCAGGATCGAACCTGAGTCTCCGGTGCTGCATTCGCTGTAAAGCAGCAACTCTACCGCTGCGCCACCGTGCCGGGTGCTACAGATACGGAATACGGGTGCTACAGATGCTGTCTGTACGGAGTTTGTACGTTCTCCCTGTGATCTGCATGGGTTTTTTTCCGAGATCATCGGTTTCCTCCCACACTCCAAAGATGTACAGGTATGTAGGTTAATTGGCTTGGTAAATGTAAAAATTGTCCCTAGTGGGTGTAGGATAGTGTTAATAAATGGGGAAGGTTGCTCGGCGCGAACCCAGTGGGCCGAAGGGCCTGTTTCCGCGCTGTGTTTATAATCTATACTAAAAACTGCACGAAAAATAGAATACTGACCAATAACTAGCTACTACAGATCCTAGTGTTCACCACCGTAAATAGGAAAAAAGGTGGAAAAAAAGTGCATGTTGCAATTTTTACAATTACTCTGCTCCAGTGAAAGTATGGATTTTAAGTATGTACATATCTTTTACTATATGCTTCTAGAAAGTTTTGATCTACAATAAATCACCAAAATAAAATGTGCTTACTGAATGGATCATGATAACTAATCATGATCATGATAACTGGGCCAGCATTGTGGCACAGCAGTCGATTGGTGCCTTACAGCGCCAGAGACTCGGGTTTGATCCTGACTACGGGTCCTGTCTGTACGGAGTTTGTACATTCACTCTGTGACTGTTTGGGTTTTCTCCAGGTGCTCCGGTTTCCTCCCACATTGCAAACACACGCAGGTTTGTAGGTTAATTGGCTTCTGTAAATCGTAAATTGTCCCGAGTGTGTAGGATATTGCGCTAGTCAGCACAGAATCAGTGGGCCAAAAGGACTGTATCTCTAAAGTCTAACAACTAAAGTAAACACTAAATTCCTCCAGTTTTTGGGAGTGAAATAACACAAAGTTATGGTGTTAATTTGACATAGTTGGCTAGACCCCGAGTCAACAGTTCTGGGTTTTAGACATACTTTAGAACACCATTACATCAATACAGTAGAGCAGAATTGTTGCATTACTGCAGGATTTTATATCTTGACTCAACTGAAAAAAAACATCACCAGATATATCCAAATATATCTTCATGCTGAATTAATATATGAAGATATATTTGGATATTTTAGCTGCTGTGCATATTTTGGCTGCTGTGTTTGTTTATGTTAAAAAAAAACCCAATTGCATCTCAAAAGATAATGCATGTTTCTGAAGAGCTTTGGGATTTTCTAATGATCAGAAAATGCTGCAAACGCCAAGTATTTTTTAAAGGATTGAGGAATATTTTAATAGAACATGCAAAGCCTATATTTTTAATGTGTATGTTAATGCTTGGTAAGTTAGGTAGGATGACGAAAGAAAAGTGTGCAAAAGGGTCAGGGGTATAAGCACTATTTATGTTAGAAAGGAAGGATTATGGAGCATTCAACATACTTTATTACCAATTAATATGTACTTCTTCTAATTGGGTAGTTCAGTAGATTTGAACTTTACAGCATTCTCTGCAGCTACCAGATTTAGTAGAAAATCGAGAGTCAAGGGTGTTTTATAGCAGCACAACAGATAAGTAAACATAGTACTATGTAAACACCTTAACAAAAAACGCTCAGTGTATATTAAAAAAGCAGACATCCCACTGAATGAGATAAAAAACAGAAACTGCTGAAAATACTCAGGTTATGCAGCATCTATGGAGAAACAGGTTCGCTTTTCAAGAACTAAACCACATAACCTATGGAACCAGGCCGTTAGGTCCACTGAGTCACTGCTGACAATCAAGTACTCATTTACACTAATCCTTCACTAAACCTATTTTACTCTCCATATATTACCATCAATTTGTTCCAGATTCTTCCACTTACCTACACACAGTAAAGGCAATTAACAGTGACTAATTAATATGCTGATCTGCATGCTTTAGGGATGAGGGGGGAAACGGGAGCACCCATAGAGAACACGTAAATTCCACACAGACGGGATCAAAGGGAAGGATCTGAACCCGATCACTCAATCTGTGAAGCAGTACCTCTACTCGTTGTGCCACTTTGCAAATGTGAAGTCTTAGGAAAGGCTGCTTTTTGATCAAATAAGTGAGAGTGAATCAATGAGTGCAAAAGAAATGAATCTAGTCTCATAACTGTCTCATGTGTACAGTATATGCATTTTAAATAATTTAAATCACAAGAAAATATTGTAAATGTTTATCAAAACCAGTACCCACACCTCCCTCTCCCCATCTCCCATCACGCTTGACCCAGCTGCATTCAGTTCATTTTGCCACAAATGTAATGGTCACCCATTGTGATAGTGAAAAGGATTTATAGTGATTAAAAGAACATTTCACAACCAACTTAGATGATATAGTCTGCTCGATCTGCATCGTGTCTCTCACTTTTCCCAAAGAATTCTTGCCGCAACCCTTTCAATTTCAAAACAAAATGTCAACAATTAAATCCTGGATTCGTTTTCGGTTAATTTTCCATAGAAATAAGCCAAGAACTAACATCTACAAAACCTTCTACAGAATGTTCTACTTCATAAAGTGCAGTCTGGGAAGGATGCATTTAGGAAGAGAATAAATGAGTCAGACACCAGTGGTTATTCAATGTTTTCAAGATATTTTTTTCTGGATTATTCTTGTTCAGTCCAACATTACACTACCATGGATTGATGACATATGATTTTACTCTCTTGATCCCAAAACAAGGAACTGACTGTTTGGATCATGCCACTTTGGTAGTTAAGTAATGCTAGGAACTTTCTGTTTTATGGCTGCATTATGGTTGCTGGAATAGTCTGGCTTCCTCATAATATTCCCTTGCTTTTGAATCACTGAAGAGGAACAGGACAATGACTAGCTAAGAATCCTTTAATTATCTGGTAATTGAGTACAAAGAAAGATGCAATCCAGAAGACTGCTACTGGGATTCCTCTGAAAGGTATTATCAACTGATTACTCAATTACCTTTCCTTCATAAGGTCAGAAGTGGAAATGTATGTTATGAAGTGCACAGTGATCATTTTTATTTTCTACTCCTCAAAAATTAACTAATCTGTATCAGTTTGAATGAGGCATAATTCAGGCATGACCCGATAAATGTCAAGAAAAAATTGTGACACGCAAGTGCCAGTCAATGGCCTTCTTGAACAAGAAAATCCAACAACATTCTCCTGACATTCTACAGAAGCATTATTATTGATTGCCTCCATTGACAACGTCAGAACATTATTAGCAGTAACATAAATATTCTCTACTTGCCTAGACAACTGCAACTTCACCAACACTTAAGAAACTCAACACCATCCAGGACAAAACAGTCACATTGACTTCTCAAACCTACACTTCTTCACCAGCATACCACAGCTGCGATGGGAACCCTTTTGTAAAAGGACGTCCCTCGTACGCAGAGTCTTTTACTGAATAGGTTTATTAATTGCACTACACACATTATGCCCTAGCTGTCCGTGGTCATCACTGGAACTAGAGAGCGAGCTGGGGGTGGGGAAGCTACAATTATACAAGAGACCATGGGGAGTGGTTAGTAGTGGTGAGGTCACTATGTTAAAGGAACATGCACTGATCTACATCCTTCCTCTTGGAAACAAGAGCGACCACGGCTCATACGCTAGACTTAAACTATAAGCAGGGAGCTGATAGAATGCAGCACAACACAGACTACTCGTACCCACCGTACCGGACAGGCGGCTTGACCAGTCGCCCAGAGCGGGTGCGCAACCCCCCATCCCCTTCGGTCGAAGGAAGAGCAGGGACGGGTGCGGGTACCGAGGCAGGGGAACCAGGGGAAGGAGGAGAACGGGGTGGCGATACCCGCAAACGCGCAGGCGAAGGAGGGGAAGGGGGCTGGGGCGAGCCGGGCACAGACAGCCGAGACGGCGAAGGTTGGGGCACGCGAGGATGGACGGGAGCAGGAGGCACATCAGGCACCGGGGACTGGACGGGAGGTGAATACGGGACCGCGGGAGGCGGTGCAGGCTCGTTGACCAGCATCAGGTGCTGGCGGGTACGACGGTACACGGTGCCCTCGTAATTAACCAGGTACGACCGTGGAGAGTCAGCATTGCCGACGACCACGGCCAGCCGGTGGTGACCCGAGGCGGACTCCATCCGGACAACCTGGCCAGCGAACAGAGGGGGAAGGGGACGGGACGATTTGTCAAAGGAGCGCTTCTGAATGACTTGCTTTTCGATGATGCGCTCCTTGACAGCGGCAGGGCTGCGAGCCGTTGGTTTCAGGGATTGCTGGGAGACGGGGATGGGGGGTCTAGTGGTGCGGGACATGAGGCGCTGGGCAGGGGAACCGAGCGCGGGGTCCCGGGAGATGTTGCGGAGGTTGAGGAGGGCAAGGTACAAGTCAGAACTGGCAAGCCGACAACGTTCCATCAGTTCCTTCGCGCTGCGGACAGCGCGCTCTGCAAGTCCATTGCTTTGCGGGTACTCGGGGCTGCTGGTGATGTGGCGAAAGTTCCACAGGGTGGCGAAAGCGGCAAACTCCGCGCTGGTAAACTGGCTGCCGTTGTCGGACTGGAGAGATACCGGGGAACCAAAGGTAGAGAAGTGGCGGCGAAGCTTCCCGATGACGGCAGCAGACGTGAGGGACGGCAGCAGGTCCACCTCGAACCAGCTGGAGTAGGAGTCCACCAGGACCAGGTAGTGTTTGCCACGCCACTCGAAAATGTCGGCGGCAACAGCCATCCACGGCAACTCGGGAGCCGGCTGCTGCAGGAGAGGCTGGCGCTGCTGATGAGGTAGTAGGCGGTTGCAGGCAGCGCAGGCGGAGACCCTGTCCCGGATGTCCTGAACCATGCCAGGCCAGTAAAATTGTGCTTGGGCCTGGGATAAAGTGGCCTCCACCCCGGGGTGTCCGTTGTGGGCAGTCTGAAAGTAGTGATCTCGCAGCGCGGCCGGCACCACGACCTTGTGACCCTTCACCACCACGCCCTCGTGCAGCACCAGTTCATCCCGAACCAGGAAGTAGGGCACGGCACCAGCCGGCAGGGAAGACCGTCGGTCAGGCCAGCCACGGCGGATGACGCTCTCAAGCTGTTGCAGGGCAGGATCAGCGGCAGTGTGTGTGACCAGGGACTGCATCTGCCAAGATGGAACGATGTTGACGTTCAACACCATCAGGTCAGCCGATTCGTACGGATGGCGGGAAATGGAAGGTAGTGGGGCACGGGACAAAGTGTCTGCCACGAACATCTCCTTGCCCTTGCGGTACACGATATCGAAGGTAAAGCGCTGAAGCTGCAGCATCATTCGCTGCAAACGGGACGAGGCTGCGTGGATGGGCTTGTTCAAAATAGAGACCAGCGGTTGGTGGTCAGTTTCGATGGTGAAGGTGTTGCCCAGAACGTAGTCTTTGAATTTGGAGCACGCGAATACCACGGCAAGGAGCTCCTTTTCAATCTGGGCGTAGCGCTGTTCAGCAGGGGTCATTGTGCGAGAGGCATAGGAGACGGGCAGCTGCCGGTCGTCATAGAGCTGCAGGCAGGCAGCACCAAGGCCGAACCGAGATGCATCGCAGGTGAGGACGATTGGCCTGTTCAGGTCGAAAAACTGCAAAGTGGGGGTCCGTGCGAGTCTGGACTTCAGGGCCACGAAGGTCGACTGGTGGTGCGGGAGCCAGACCCAGGCATAGTCCTTCTTGGCCAGCTCCCTCAGGGGGGCACTCAGTTCGCTGAGGTCGGGTATGAACTTGCCTAAGTAGTTGACCATGCCCAGAAAGCGCTGCAGGCCGGGCACGTCAGTGGGAGCGGGCATTTCGGTGATCGCCGCCGTCTTCTCGGGGTCTGGCTTCAGGCCCCCCGCCGTGAAAACATGGCCAACGTAGGTGACTTCCTCAACGCGGAATCGACACTTCCGTTGATTAAGTTTGAGATTGATCTCACGAGCCCTGTCCAGGACTTGCCGGAGGTGTCGGTCGTGCTCAGCGACGTCCCTCCCGTACACCAGGATGTCATCCACAATGATGGCGCACGGCAACCCGGCAAACAGCTGCTCCATTGTACGCTGGAAAACCTCGCTTGCTGAGTTGATCCCAAAAGGCATGCGGAGGAAACGGAACCTGCCAAAAGGTGTGCTGAAGGTGGTCAGGAAGGAGGAACGTGCATCCAAAGGGATCTGCCAAAAGGAGCTCTTGGCATCTAGGACCGAGAAAACTGTGGCTGGACCGACCTGTGCCGCGACGTCCTCCACCGTCCGCATGGGGTAGTGCGGGCGTTTGATAGCCAGGTTCAGGTCTTTTGGGTTGATGCAGATCCTGATCTCGCTCGCATCTTTCTTGGCAGCGACCACCATGGTGGAGACCCACTGGGTGGGGGCACTCACCTCCTTGAGGATGCCCATGTCCACCATGCCACGTAGTGTGGACTCCACGCGGCCCTTCATGGCAAAAGACACACGGTGGGCCGGTCTAACCACCGGGTTGACCCCCGGGTCAACAACGATCTTGTAGGCACAGGGCAGCTTCCCCAGGACGTCATCAAATCGGTCGGGATACTCGATCAGGGGGTCCATGGGGGCCTGCACCAGGTGGATGTCGCGGTGGAATGAAACCAAGCCAAAGTCCTGGCATGCACGGGCGCCCAGCAGGGTGACGTTGTCAGATGCTAGCAGGAGGAACGTGAGGGGCCGAGAGGTCTCCAGAACAGTACAGATAACCGTTGCCTTCCCCACGGCAACCAGAACACCTCCCCCATAGGCATGAAGGCGGGAGTCGTCAGGAGTAACCCTCTCCCCCGAGCTTATCTGCTCGAAGAGGCCAACAGACATAACATTTGCAAAAGCACCAGTATCGACCTTCGCAGGGAAGGAGTGTCCATTGACAGTAACATGCACGGAAGGATCCGTTATCAACGCAGGTGCACCCAAAAGCGAAAACACTGTATCTGGATCGGGGAGTTCCTCGTGTTGGTACTGGGAACCGGTTGCGCTATCACTGTTCGCAAGGTTGTTTAGACTCCTTCTAGGAGCAGGGACAGGTCTCCCACGAGAACGACAAGCTGCAGAAAAATGGTTCAGTTTCCCGCAGGAATTACAAGTTTTGCCCTGCGCTGGGCAAACGTTAAACTGGTGTGACGAGAAGTTGCAGTTTGGGCATCGGCGAGGGGTGACCGTAGTGGGCGCGGAGGGGGCGACCCTGGCCGGCGGGGCATTTAGCCGCCGGCGGCCGGTGAAATTTATGTCATGGGACGCCGGCCGAGATACTGAGGCAACAGCAGAGGCCATGCGTGCGGCATGTACGGCGTCCTTTAGCGACAGGTCAGGCTTCATCAGGAGCTCGTCACGCAGCTTGGAGTTTAGGAGACCGTTGACCAGGACGTCCCTGATCATCTCGTCGGGTGTGATCGTTTCAAGGCGGCACCGCCGAGCCATATGCCTCAAAGAAGCAATGAAGGCGTCAACGTGCTCCCCTGGAGTCTGACGACGCGTGAAAAAGTTAAAACGCTCAATAATGTTATTGGTGGGTATATCACACAGGGCAGTGAACTTGGCCATGAGACATGCCGGGTCGTTGCGGTCCTCCGGAGGGACGAAATCGAACGAAGCATAGCGTTCCATTGCCTCCGGACCAGCCAGGTTGAGGAGCAGGTGAGCCTGTACCGCAGGATTTGCATCAGGATGGGCAATCGCGATATAGTGTTCGTAGTCCCGCTGGAAGACAGTCCAGCGGTGCACTATGTCCCCATCAAAAACGAGCGTGTCCGGACGACGACACGAGGGAGCCATGGCAAAGTGGAAGGAGGGGACACAACTGGGAGGAACAAATAATAAAATAAAACCGATCAACAGGAGACGCAAGTCTACCGCTCTGACACCATGTAAAAGGACGTCCCTCGTACGCCGAGTCTTTTACTGAATAGGTTTATTAATTGCACTACACACATTATGCCCTAGCTGTCCGTGGTCATCACTGGAACTAGAGAGCGAGCTGGGGGTGGGGAAGCTACAATTATACAAGAGACCATGGGGAGTGGTTAGTAGTGGTGAGGTCACTATGTTAAAGGAACATGCACTGATCTACACCTTTTAAGGTACAATTAACAATGCATTAAAGTGATTTTAGTGGCAACTTGCAACCATGCAACTTGACACCTGAAGGGGCACCAGTATAATGACAAACTTTCAATCACCAAGTTAACCTTCCCTCTTCCCAAGGCCACATCATTCTAATGAAAAACTCCATTGTTGTATCTGCAGCATCAATGCACTATGGTCATCGAACCTCCTATCTGCCAGTGCTGCTATGGTACCTGCACCATGTGGGCTATATCAGTTCAAAAACATTATTACCCTGTGCTTTCTCATGGGGATTACAGGATAGACATTAATTACTAGCCTTGACGGCATGACATATTTCAAATAATTGTCCCGACTAAGTTCTACCAATTCTACTCAAATCACAGAGCCTTCTTAAAAATAGAGTTGTACAATTAGCAGTTAGTTCACTATGCGATTCTAAAGAGACTCAACAGATAGCATATTGCATTGTGTAAGAGCTGATGTCTTAAGTACACTTCTGCATTACATTTTTACGTTCATCCTTAAATTGAATAGATGAATGAGTAAATTTATGGGCTGTAACTATGATTCCTGTAACTGTCACTTACTTTATCTAAATTCTGATTCAAGCATTAAAGAAATTGGAACTCACTTTCGGGTTTATCAAAATTCAGCCATACCATAATTGCTTCTAACAAAGCAAAACAATATACTTTGCAAAATTAACAAACCAAAATCTAGTTACAAAAACAGAATAGAAACAAATTAAAGCTTTAGACTGTGTTCTACTTTGTGGTCTAGACAAAACCTTGAATTTGTACACTGCCCAGTCTCCAGTTTTCTCCGATGCTGAAAAGGTAATTGAACTTGGACTGTAATTACTGGATTAGACACAGATGGGCTGTGAGCACATCACAAAAGAGCTGTTTTGATTCATTTTCATGAATGCCTGGAAGGTCAGACTTTTTCAAAATTCACTTTCATCTGTTAAATAAGTTTGCAATTCCTGGGAGTACATCTCAAAAGATCTTTTTTCAACCATTTTGATTTAATCATGTGAAAAATTATGAATCCTGCTATTTATGCAGAGCTTCCACATTGTGTAGCAGTCCATCCAGTTAAAACCACATCATTCAGAATACAACTGGTGGACAATGAGATAGCAAATTAGTCAATTTCAGCAAGAAAATACTTGCAACCCCAAAGCCAAGAGTTATGTTAACTTGCTAGTTTACCATGTTTATGTGGTCACCTATAGTTAGGAGAGACTTCATGGGGAAGCAATGTATGAAACAAGTGATGAACAGAGAAGAAATCTCTTTTGTAAATTAAAATGCATTTACTAAAAACAGAAAAATAAAATTGAAGATATACAATTATTATAGGAAAGAATCATGCTCATAATTGTCCAAGACTGAAATAAAAATACATTGCTCATTTACACAATGCAGGGAGATTTGAAATTTATAGCTTAGATGCCTCATTCATTTACTTAATTTTATCTGCACCATAATTCTCAACAGGAAGTGGAGCGCTTCGACTCTCTTTTCCTTTGCCGAAGGCTCAGATTTAATGCATTTCTATTGCAATAATTAGAGGCCAAAGGGTCCACTGTCAAGAGTAACATTTTTCCATTGGTATTTATTTTACATTTTTTATAAATTGTTCTTGATCAGGATGCCGATTCTCTAAAGGAAACAAACATATCATTAAAAAATAATTTTCCTCTTCCAGCAAATGTCCCACTTCTACCAGAGTAAATGTTATATTGTTAGGAATATACCCTAGTGAGATAAAAAAAAGTCATTTTGAATCCAAACTGCTGAGAATTGCACATGGTGATGTTTGCTGATGCTAAGGGGTGCATATACTCTACTGAAAAAGGCACTGAACTGACCCCAAGTCCTGACAGCTGAAATGGATAAGAAACAAAGCTTAGAAATTCTGAAACTCAAGTAAGGTTAAGATTAGAGTTTACCCAACAAAAAACTGCTCAGCTAACTGAAAGAAAACAGTAAAGGTTCAGGTGCTTGTTCAGTCAGAACCCTTAAGAATAGACACAAAATGTTGGAGTAACTCAACGGGACAGGCAGCATCTCTGGAGAGAATGGGTGACGTTTCAGGTCAAGACCCTTCTTCAGACTGAGAGTCGGGGGACAGGAAAACGTGAGATATAGATGGAGATGTAGAGAGATATAGAACAAATGAACACCATTAAGGATGTTGGATTATTTACCTTGAAAAACTAGCATGTATTCTAGATCGCAGTGATATGTCTATCCAAGCGAGTCTCAGCGAAGGTTAGAGGCTTTCCAAGCTGAGAAGCTAATAGTTACAATAACATACATTCCTGGAATAAAATTAGTTCCAAATGACTCTTTGTAATCCCAGACTACAAATATAACATAGGATAAACTATGTTGTATCAATCAATTGGCATTCATGCTTCCCCGTTCAAATTTTCTCTCATGTGCGTAAAAATTGAATTTTTGATATGCTAAACTGTTGTTGCATTTCATACTGATGTCCATGTGGATCCCCTGCAAAGTATTAAGAAATTGGCCAAAACTTGTTAGGATGATTCACACCCTAAAACATGACTTATTATGTGTCGCAACGGGAACACAAAAGTTATTGTAGCAGCTAACACTTTGCCATACACTACTCTGAGAAAGCTGCCTGGTTTTGAAAGCATCTTCCTGTCAGAGCCAAAGAGCTGCAATTTAATTTGAAGCAGCCAAGGAGGTGAAAGAAACCGCAGGGATGGGGCCCAGTTTTAGCAAAGAAGACCTAAACATTCTTATCTGGAGGGAAATACCAGGATGGAGATTCTGTGTGCCAGTGGGTGGGGGACATGTAGCATTCCTGGGGCAACATATGAAGAGACAGCAGGAGGTGATGGCAATTATCTTTGTGAGAATGGTCACTCAAAAATTGTCAGGGTGAATCAGCAGCTTGCTGAAAACAAATGGCGAGCCATTTCAATGACTGGGGGAGGGAGTGTAGATAGACCTGCAAACCAACATGTGATGGGTATTGAATGTCAGATTATTTGTGTATAAAGTAGTTGCCAGCTAATGGATTGAGAAGACAGCCACTTGCTTTGCTTTTCGTAAGTTCCTAATGTACAAGAATCTATCAAGCAATCCATTGAACCCTGTTGCAGACACTGTCTACCTCTCTACTCACTGGAAAGTAATGTTATGAATGCTGACCAAGGACATGCCCCTGGTAGCTGCCTTCTTCCTTCTTTTCATTTTGCCCCAGCTTCTCTTTAAACTCCAAATGTGGCCCTCAGCCCCATCCCTGTTGTTCTATAGGTGCTGGTAGCTATCTTTAGTTCATAAGATTTTGCAGTACGACTTATTGGTGTAAACATTTTTCCAACTCAAAATGTTGCCTTTCCATGTTCTCCAAAGATGCTGCCTGACACACTTGTTAGTGTAAACTGCAGGTTATCCCTGGATGGATGCAGGTAGAAGAATCATTTTAAAAAAGGACCAATGGCATTTCCTAAACAATTTTGGTCCCTGCATGCTCTCATATCTGTGTTCAGCTGCTGTAGGACTGCAAATTTGTGCAAGTAGCCTGGGAAATAAAGTAATTCTTTCAAGATCCCTCAGCATCCTACTGAAAATTCTGTCTGTGAAATCTCCCCAAAGATGATGGCAATGTGCATACTTCCTTGAAGTGTGGCACTGACCAGGAGGAATTTCTCCTGATGATCCATAACATAAGAAGGGTGGAAAACATTCTCACTGGTGAACAGATCTGATTATTTCTTTAAAACAGGAGGCTTCTGGGTGTACAAGTATAGTTGATGGATATCTGCACTTGTTGGGTGACCATCAAATTGGCAAATCCTAGTGCATCAAAATCAAAGTAGATTGAATAATTTCTTAATGAATGCCTTGCCTGGGTTTCAGCTGTGAGCACAAAGTGGATCATGTTCAGAGATCCACTGCTGTCGCTTCCAAAAATCCTGTGGCAAGGAAGTTGAGCATCACAAATTGAGCAATAAGGCAAGAGGCCATGGCAGCACTTCATATATGATGACAACCTTGAAAAATCCAAGCCTCCAGAGACATTGTCCATCAGAGAGGCTGAGGTAGAATGCGCTGACTTTAAAGACTCCGAGAATGGACTTTTATAATATCTTGCGTACTTGTCCAGATATTCATAACATCAGCCCTTGCCATAACAAGATAATGTAATAATGCCAGTAGCATCCTGACTGAAGACCTCATTGCTAAATCGTGGAGAAAACACTACGTTGGTAGTTTTAGCTTTGTGGAACTTTGGAAGTTGTTTGAGCAGTCTTCAGGAAGTTATGATACTGCACAGACAGGCCTTCCAATGTTAGCTAGTGTCCTTTTAAATAACAAGTAAAGTTGCACAATGTGCACAATGTGATTGTTCGACAACGATAATAGATTCAACCTTGGTAAGACAAGAAACCACAGATTCTGAAGCAACAAAAAATCTGCTGGAGGAACTCAGCAGGTCGAGCATCATCTGAGGGGGAGGGAAGGAAATGTCAATGAATACTTTATCGTCACGTGAGATTCTTTGCTTACATACCCAAGGTATGCAAAAGTCAACAAAGTTTCAGCAAACGTCAACATTTCAGGTCGAAGTGGAGATAGCCAGGAAGAGGGAGAGGGAGAGGCAAGACAGGGTCATACCTCTATCTCCCAACTCCACCCCTCACCTCAACCTGGCTCCTTCTTCAATCCACCAGTCACTTCTGTCTCTCACCTCGCCGCTCACCCTCTCCTCTTTGCTATCTCCCCTCTCTTCTCTAACCCTAATGTGAGGTTTCAAACAAAAATTTCAACAATTCCTTTCCCAGCCACAGATGCTGCTCGACACACTAAGTTCAACCAGCAGGTTGTTTGTTACTGTAGAATCCACCTTTCTGCTTTGTTGAAGTCAATTAGGACAGAATGTCTAGGTCTACTATTGTCATGTGTACTGAGCTACAGTGTAAAGCTTAGTTTGGCATGCTATCCAAACAGATCAAATATACCATACACAAATACAATCAAATCAAACTCAAGTACAATAAATAAAGCAAAGGGGAAGATATAGAGTACAGAATATAGCTCTCAGCATTGTAGGGTATCAGTTCCATAGACAAAGTCCAATGACTACAATGGGATACAGGTGGATCAGACAGTACCCTAGCTTATGGCAGGACCATTCAGAAGCCTAACAGTGGGGAAGAAGCTGTTCCCGTGTCCATTGGGTTGCACTTTAGAGCTTCTGCACCTTCTGATGATGGGAGCAGGGAGAAAAGGGAATGACCGAGGTGGGACAGGTTTCTGCAATTTCTTGTGGTATTGGGCAGAGCTGTTCCCAAACCAAGCTGGTTGGATATTGTGTGAATTATGCCATCAGCAGCTAGCACTGGCCAGAGAAATGTCAGGCATGCTAACATGAATAGCATATGGAAGTGTCCACTCTAACTTTCTGATGGCACAATGTCATCCAGAAATGATAGAGTGTTGTACTTAAGGTCAAATTGATTTTTGTACATAATAGATTAATGCTAGCTAATTCAATTTTGAGCACAGTAGTATGAGAGTTCAGATTTTAACACTAAAGAAAGGTTCTAGAAAATACTGATTTTCTTACCATAAAACAAATTGACTAGCAATATCCCAGTGCAAGGTATATTCTATATTGTATAATTTATTGATGTTGATGGAAAAAAAATCAGCAGGAATCCCAACAATTTTCCATAGTCAATTTTGTTCCCTTCCTCTCCTGAAACCAATTACTTCCTCATTTCCACATAATTTCCTTAGTGTTATCTGCTACCCAATCCCTTATTCTGGATGCATGCTTCATATGTGAGATAGCATTTGTTGTTGGGCATTAAAACGGAGCTCAATTCTGTTCTCACCCCACCATATACCTCTCAAGAAAACAATCACTGATGCAAGTTAATACATAACAGACCTAATAAACTGAAATATTGGTGATCTGAGTGAGTCATTGTGCACTGGGCATTAAAATAAAACATTGCATTTATATCATCTTTCACGGCAGCGCTAGGGAAGTAGTTTTTCATTAATTGTAATCACTGCTGTCAGTTAGCTCAGACAATCCAGGACTTTATCAAACACATCTCTCAATTTTAACATAATAAATAAATAGTTTCAACAGACTACAGCTATCCAGTGGACGACTCTGCATGCAAAAAATAGCATTGCGTTCTGAAACAATTATCAAATAACGTACAGAAGTACAAAATTTATTCCATAAAAGGAACCGTGTGTCCTCTTCAATTTGGTTGCCTAGCAGAAATATATATCAGGGCACCCTCTCCACTTAAAAGCTGAAAGATTTTCTTAGATCTCCAGTCTTTAAAGCACTCAATTGGAAGGAAGCCTAGAACTTGAAGCACAGCTTTCCACGTGATGTAGTGCCATCCCCACAATATCTGTGTACAATAAGAGTTCAAAGGACTGCACAGACTTCATCATGTTTCCCAACTTTTAGGCAAAGAAAGATGTAGAAACAAAGAACTGCAGATGCTGGTTTATACCAAAGATAGAAAGGGTCCTGATCCAAAACGTCAACCACCCTTTTTCTCCCGAGATGCTGCCTGACCCACTGAGTTACTCCAGTACTTTGTGTCCAATGCAAATAAATCTGCCTGCTGAACCTTGCAAGTATAAAAGTTCCATTGAATTGATTTGGAAGGAATGTCTACCTGGAGAACAGCAAAGAGTTGAAAATCAAAAAGTTGTTGATGGCACGGATTTGAAATAAAATACACAAAATGCTGGAAATACTCAGTAGGTCATGCAGCTGCAGTGAAAGAAAAGCAAGAGATAATATTTCAGATCTGCAGCCATTCATCAGATAAATGGTCATCTTCTCATGAACGGTAACTGATCTGATCCATTAACTGTTTCTCTCTCCACAGATCCTACCTGACCTGTTAAACAATAAATTAATCTTATTTGATTTAGTTTAGTTAATTTAAATGTCTGATTATGCCTTCAAAATGATAATTTCAATATTATTTTGATATTTTTATCCATGTGATTTTGAAGACATTCACAAACTTTCAATCTCACAGGTAACTTTGACCGGTGGTAGCCTGGTGAGGACCTTCATCGGATGTGAAAGTGTGCAGAATGTAGACAGCCACTTATGCTTAAATGGCCTGTGGCACACTGGCCTTGCCATTCAGCTGGGTCCCAGCCTTCCAGGAGAATACTGTGCTCTGAACCTCTACTGGAAGAACTGGCATGATCCAATGACTGGTGTTTGACTGACAACTAAGGCAGGTTGCCAACAGTGGGAGATCCTATTTATTATCACTGTACCTTGTAGGAGAGTTCCCATACATAATAACATAATTTAATAGTATACATACAATTTTCTTTGCTACTTGGGGAAAAATATGCAGGGAATGAGTGTAGACAAAACAGAATTATTTGAAGAAAAAAAGTGATGAGTAAAAATAAGTGGCATGCATGGACTATAACACATATCCCATCATATTCTATTTTCCCATCTTCTATTGAAGCTTTTTCTATTTTGTAAACTTTTCAAAATTTTGTATCCAGTTCAAACTAAGCCATAAATTGATGTTTTCCAACCTGATCCTATACTTTCAGCCATAACACCAGGGCTCAATAATCAGTGTGGGTGGTACCTGTCACTTCCTACCTCATTACCGAACAGGCTCTGCTAAATTACGGCAATTTTCACCACCAAACCATGACTATATTTCCTGCAATCTTTCAACACAACTTTGGGTTGTTCAACTCAAAAAGGTGAAGATTTAATCCTACAATAAAATGATATAATTAAAACGTTTGTCACATAAACAACCAAGAACAATCTACAAATCATCTCACTGTTTTGTTTAATTTGGTGTCTTCTAGTATTCTATCAAATGGTCATCGAAAAATATGATTTTTATTTACTCACCCTAAAATGTATAATTTCATCACGAAACATAAATCAGGAAGTACATCAGAGCAAGTTTACTTCCATTTCTATTTCTTAAGAGAAAAGTTCCATGCAACCTGGATAGAAATGCAACTTATATCCAGGTCAAGATTGTCTGTTGTGTTTGTGACTTGAAAGGGGTTGGAATGATAGAACTTTCACACGCCAAATGCTCTCATTCTTCTTCGTGCAGAAGATTACTAGTTTTGATGGGTGCAGGTGCAGAAGTTTTAGCAAATGCACAAAAGCTATTAATCAAAAGGACAAAGGAAACATCGACTGGAAAACCTCATCCAAGGAACTCCTGAATTTAAAATGTATATCCTGGATCAAAATCTTGGAGTTTACTATCCAATATCTGTAGGAAGTACTTTCAATATGGTATGTGTTCAAGATGAGGGTTCACTACCAACTTCTCATGTAATAATGAGAAAAAATTGTACACCTTGTTAAATCCATTTGTATAGTGCCCTCCATAATGTTTGGGACAAAGACCCATCATTTATTTATTTGCCTCTGTATGCCACAATTTGAGATTTGTAATAGAAAAAAAACACATGTGGTTAAAGTGCATATTGTCAGATTTTAATAAAGGCCATTTTTATACATTTTGGTTTCACCATGTAGAAATTACAGCAGTGTTTATACATAGTCCCCCCATTTCAGGGCACCATAATGTTTGGGACACAGCAATGTCATGTAAATGAAAGTAGTCATGTTTAGTATTTTTATTGCATATCCTTTGCATGCAATGACTGCCTGAAGTCTGTGATGCATGAACATCAACATTTGCTGGGTGTCTTCTTTGGTGATGCTCTTCGAGGCCTGTATTGCAGCCATCTTTAGCTTATGTTTATTTTGGGGGCTAGTCCCCTTCAGTTTTCTCTTCAGCATTTTAAAGGCATGCTCAATTGGGTTCAGATCAGGTGATTGACTTGGCCACTCAAGAATTGACCATTTTTTAGCTTTGAAAAATTCCTTTGTTGCTTTAGCAGTATGTTTGGGGCCATTGTCTTGCTGTAGAATGAACCACCAGCCAATGAGTTTTAAGGCATTCGTTTAACTTGAGCAGATAGGATGAGTCTATGCACTTCAGAATTCATTATGCTACTACCATCAGCAGTTGTATCATCAGTGAAGATAAGTGAGTCACTTCCTTCAGCAGCCATACATGCCCCGGCCATAATACTCCCACCACCGTGTTTCACAGATGAGGTGCTTTGGATCTTGTGCAGTTCCTTCTCTCCTCCATACTTTACTCTTGCCATCATTCTGATATAAGTTAATCTTCGTCTCATCTGTCCACAAGACCTTTTTCTAGAACTGTAGTTACTCTTTTAAGTACTTCTTGGCAAACTGTAACCTGGCCATCCTATTTTTGCTGCCAACCAGTGGTTTGCATCTTGCAATGCAGCCTCTGTTTCTGTTCATGAAGTCTTCTGTGGACAGCGGTCATTGACAAATCCACACCCGACTCCTGAAGTGTTTCTGATCTGTCGGACAGGTGTTTGGGGATTTTTCTGTATTCGAGAGAGAATTCTTCTGTCATCAGCTGTGGAGGTCTTCCTTGGCCTGCGAGTTCCTTTGTGATTAGTAAGCTCACCAATGCTCTCTTTCTTCTTAATGATGTTCCAAACAGATGATTTTGGCAAGCCTAAGGTTTGGCTGATGTCTCTCGCAGTTTTATTCTTGTTTCTCAGTCTCATAATGGTGTCTGTAACTTTCACTGGCACAACTTTGGTCCCGATGTTGATAAATAACAATAAAAGTTTCAAAAGGTGATGGAAAGACTAGAGGAAAGACTAGGTGCTGAGAGCTCTCTTATACCTGCATTAAGGAGGCATTTAAACACACCTGAGCAATTATAAACACCTGTGAAGCCATGTGTCCCAAACATTATGGTGGCCTGAAATGGGGGGACTATGTATAAACACAGCTGTAATTTCTACATGGTGAAAACAAAATGTATAAAAATATCCTTTAATAAAATCTGACAATGTGAACTTTAACCACATATGATTTTTTTCTATTACAAATCTCAAATTGTGGAGTACAGAGGTAAATAAATAAATGATGGGTCTTTGTCCCAAACATTATGGAGGGCACTGTGTATCAATTTTAGAACTTATGGTAGTGTTGAAAAATGAATATATTTAGATTCTGAGATCAAGGATAAAACATTCAAGGATCAAGAATGTAGATTCACATCCAGTCCATGTTAAGGAGCTAAAATACCTCTGTACACTAGATATGAGGCATTTTAGGAAAACATTTAAGTAGTCTACCGCATTCTACATTCACAGTGTTTACTTATTGGAAATCAGATAATTTCACACTAATGCTCATATAAAAGGGATGCTCATGAAAATACCGCAATTGCAAATTGTTTATTTCCATCACTAACAATTTGCATACTGCCTCCCAGGAAAATACACGCAACCTAACCCAATTCCTAGTTTCAGGAACATATACCCTCTCACCTGCAGGGCAAATGCATTCAAAAGAAAAATAAACTTGATTAGCTGTGCATCAGGTAATTTCCCAGGAGAATCCTATTTTTTAAACTGAAGGCCGCTGTTACAAATCTAATGTTTTTGAACTTTTCCCATTTTCTCCACTGTTTTGGTCCCATGGTAGCTTTGAGTTGTGGTTGCATCACTTGGGGTTTATCAACATGAAATGGAAAAACTCAAGATGACGGAGTGCCTCAGATTAATTCTTGATAAATTGGAATTCTGTAACTTAATTCACCAATAGTACCGATGTCTGGTATTAAATTGGGCATCAGAGATTGCCCAATCTGGCAGAATAGCTTCAGATGTATAAATAGGAAGAGCAGAAGTTCACAATAAAGAAAACATAACTACATTAACGTCTACAATGTATTCAGCTTTTTTAAAACTCCATTTATTTGTACAAGCAATCAAGCAACAAATTGAATTAATTAACCTTGGCAAAATGCTATCAATTATGTTGTCCTTGGTCCAAATATTACCATAATCAAACATAAAGCAGAATATTTCAAAACTAAGGAATTATTTTTTTGAAGGGCGGCTACCTCTGCTTAGTCACAAATTGCGCCCAGTAAAATTCCACAAATAACAATGAAATTTATAAAGAACTAATTGATTTTGGTGAAGCCGATTGTATGATGCGAGGCTGATTAGGTACTAGGAAAATTCCGTTGGCCTCATTAAATAATACAAAGGGATCTTTTATGCTTAACAGGTCTTTGTTTTAATCTCAAATTAAAAAGTTGACATTATTAATGGCAGCACATCAAACCAAATAGAAACAATTAAAACATTTGATATAAATTTGAAAAACAAAATTTAACAACTAATATACCAAAAAGTTTTTTAAAATCAAGGCTAAGTGAATATTTTCTGTTGGAAACTTTTCCATGTTTTCCGAATGTCCATGTGAGCCAGAACACACTAATACAAATCATGAATACAAAATCATGGCGACTTGGTTTTATTCCAAGAACGCATGGTTAGCTGGTCACACAGGGTCAACAGTTTAAGTGCGATAATTATATAATTCAGTCACTAATGAGAGGGAATTCTTGCAAGCTAAGAACCTGGACTTTACTAACTTCAATAAGATCCTGTCTCTGAATGGGAAAAGGGAAACGGGAATACTGTAGTGGCAATTATTCAGGCCGTTTGTTCTGATTGTTCTCTGGATTTCATGCTCGACATTATAAATGTGCAAAAGTGGTATTGGGGAATATTGGATTTGAAAAGAATGCTCTCCATTGTTAAATATCCTGCCGCAAGATGAACACTCAGTCTCACACCTCGAGAACAGTTAATTGGGCAGCTCTAGGTGAGCCTTGAAAGGAGAAACTCATTCAAGAGGAGAGACATTGTTTTAGAATTTATCAAAATGATAAACTAGCAAAATTATATAACAATACTGCCATCAGTTTCAATCTTAGGCAACTCATATCAGGCATAAGAAAGACACAGTTTGGCCTGGAACAGGTATACTGAATGTTATTGGGAATAGGCATTTGGAATGGAACTGGCAGTTCTGGTTCCATTTTTTAATAAAGATGAATTATATACTTAAAATAACTCTCTCTCACACATTTTCTTTCCCACCTTAAGAGACTAATACGAGTTTAAGACAATTGGAAAAAATGATCAGCCTGCTAACACAGGTACATTATGGCATAGTGAAAAATACACAAAACAGTGAAATGCTGTCATTTGACCATGACGATATTAGTTTAAACTTCATAGGTTTTGCTTTGCTCAGAGATTTGTTTAAGATAATTTTGACACAGAAACTTCAGAATCAAGGAAATTGTGAATGGTGGCTTTTAAGTGTGTCTAATTGTCAAAAAAAATTGTAGCTGTCCCTGAAACAGTGCACAGCAGACAATGGAACAAGAAATATGATCTCCAAAAAAGGGCACATCTGTTTAATATTATAAGCAAACTATTATAGTTTCACTTTTAATTTAATGTTTACTTCTTCTGGGGCGGTTCCTTTAATCACAGCCTCATGAGAGTATCAGTTTTCTAAAAGAAACTGCCAGATATTAAGAAAATGTTATTGCTGAGTGTGTCTAAAATTGTAGCTAGAGTTTACACCTGTACAAAAATAGGACCTTATTTTAATTGCTTGCAGGTCATTCCTTGCCAATTTTAAAATTACGCAATGCTATGAATTGTACTTTTTTTTTAAAAATTGTAAATTGTAGTCAAATCTTGCAAAAGAGGAGACCAGGTTTTTAAAAAGAAGAAAGGAGGGGATGACAAGGAGAAACAGACTTGATTTTATAAGCATCAGTTAAATGTATTTTATAATTTTACAAATATTACTATGACTGCAAGTTAAAAGGAAACATCATTTAAATTAAAATAAAGATAAAGGTGAAAGGCTTCATTATATGTTTTCTATATGAAGATAAAGTGCATTTAATACAGGAAATTAAATTGGAAAATAGATTAATTGATTAAAATGATAGTGCTGGAGGCAGAGCAAATGGGGAAAAAAGACTGAAATGTATTTAAGATTAAGTGTAAACATTCTGCAAATAATCTGGACATGTTAAAATAGAAATGTAATAAAAAAGTAATAAATGTCCAACTATTATTGAAAGTACAGCATGCCCCTAGTCCAATTAGGGAAGTAAACTGTCCTAGATTACGATTCCACCCCCAAACCTGTAATCTTTGTAGATCTATTATCATTTACCGAGTCCTGCTTCATAAAGGTTGGCAGTAACTTTTAATTTTTTAACCTTTCCAAAAATCAATTTTAAAGGCATTCATTTTCAGGCCATATAAGGCAACCCAGAACCTGCTGCTGTTGGCCCTATGCCCAGTGTCTATGGAAAGGTAGCATGCAGACAAATTTCAGTATTCCTGAAGCCATGCAGTTTGAGGATAATAACTGTCTTTTACAGGCATGATTTATATACCTTATGACAAAATATAATTAAAATTGCATATCATTAGAACATACTGTTTTGCCAGACTACTAAGATTACCTAAGAACAAAGGGCCCAGCATTGTTGCTCTATTTCTACTTAGAATCTAAAGAACTTCTCATTATTACTGTGAAACAAGGTGGCACCAGATAGCTATCGCTCCCTTTCGTGTAATGTATTATTTTCTTCAAATAGAATAATCAACATAACAATCCTAAAACAGATCCTCCCCAAGGTAAGGCAGGGTGCTTTTCCTATGAACTGCTTGTAACTTGGACAGTTCGCAAGTCAGAAATATGGCCGTGAACAGAGTTCCCAGGCAGTAGAAGACACCTGCAGTCCCACAGCAGTGATTAATCTATCCCCTCAGTCCCTCAAATGCTTTTATGTACATCTAGGCTGCATGTAAGGCATTCGTAACCTGGGGAGGTTCCGCATGAAACAAAATCAAATGAATTATAAAATAGTATTCAAATATTATTTTAAATAAATTTTGGTTTCAATGTTATCTTTTCATATAATTTGCTGCTAAATAAAAACAAAAACTCAACCATTTCATAGTTAATATATTTTGTCCTTTTCTTGAAGGAAAACTACAAGGAGTATATTACCCATTTGAAGTGGCATTATGAAAATAGATTCAATCAAGAAAGGACCCAGGCTTAATTAATTCAATTGTTAAATTCTGAGTTATTTTTATATATTAATGTTCATATTATAACTGTTGTTTAAGCTTTCAAGCATTTTGCATTAATTTTCACCATTAAAGTCATGCAATGCATGGTACAAAAAATTAATGAATCGTGCACTATGATGGGAAAAAATTCAAATTGTGTCATAGAAACCTAGTCACACAGCATGGAATTAGGCCTTTCTCGACCCAATATGTCCATGTTGACCAAGATGCCCTGTTAACAGCAATGCCACTGGTCGTTGTTTGGCCCACAGCCCTCAAAACCTTTCCTATCCAGGTACCTGTCCATAGAGTCATAGTGATTGTCCATAGTGTCATGGCTTTGGTTATTTTGCAGTCTGTTTCTCTTTTAAGACAAACAATAAACCTTTTCACCAAACATTTCACTAAATTTATTTTTCACCAAACTTTTGATAATTTACTCTAAAATCTCTTAATGTAGATACTCAAAGTTTGTTCAATAATACACCTAAGAAGCACCTTTTAACATTTAAAACTGTTATATAAATGGGAAATATTTTTACTGGTTTCTCCTGCGTTATCTATTGCCAGTCGCAGTCTTAGAGTATCACAATTAACCTCAATGCTAAGATGTGTCTATTGGAGAAGAACAACACATCTGTGCCAGGGTGGCAACTGCCTTTGGAAGCTTGATTATAAAGATCAGGATCATAGAGGAATACCAACCTACTTGAAGTATAAACAATTGCCACTGCACGCAGGGCGTCACAGGAGTAGAGTTGCTGCCTTACAGCTCCAGAGACCTGGGTGCAATCCTGACTACAGGTACTGTCTGAACGGAGTTTGTACGTTCTCGCTGTGACCGCGTGGATTTACTCTAGGTGACCCAGTGTCCTCCCAGATTCCAAGACATGCAGGTTTGTAGGTTAAATGGTTTCGGTAAATTGTCCCTAGTGTGTAGGATAGAACTAGTGTACAGGTGATCACTGGTCAGTTTGGACTCGGTGGGACAAAGGACCTGTTTCCAAGCTGTATCTCTAAACAGTACATGGTTGACAGCAAATGGTCAAATATCTCAAGAAAAGTGGCAAAAGAAATAAAAACAATAGGTATTCAATTTAATAGTCGGCCTACAAGATACATGGCATCACCCAACAGGTTTCATAATACTAAATAGAATTTCCTGTGAGGAAACTATATTCCCTGTGAGAAAAGTGTAAGTATATGCTTTACAGTACTCAATTGTAATATAATATGCCAGAAACAGCCAACAAAATAAGCTTGAATACTTCATTACTCTGATCAAATGGGAGAGACAGCACTTTTAAGTTAATGAAGTGATGGAGTGGCACTGCTCCATGTGTGGAAAAGCAACTGGGGGGAAAAAAACACCATATTTCTTAAAACATTGCCATAGGTTGAAGTATAATTTAGGATTGGAACATTGAACAATTGTTCACTTTTCTTTTGCAGTTCATGTTGTTTTCTCAATGGCTCAATCTTATTATTCTGAAAAACAGTGCTTTCTTCATCGTTTATTGTTCACACACAACCAATTCCAACAGGGAAAAGCTTGTTTATTCTGCAATTATAATACAGAACACCACAGATACATATGACTTTTCTGACTTCAACATAGTAATTTCTGAGCAAGCTTAATGTCTAAAACAAAGACTTCCTACAATAAACAGTAATATGCCAGTTTATTTTTCTATATTTGATGGGGGGGAAATTGTAAACCACCAAATAGTCTTTTCATTACCTTTTCATTACCTTTAAATACACATCTAAGTTGTTTTTTTAAAGCGACTAATTACACAGCGTAGCTTAACAAAAATGATTTTTTTTATAAATACGATAATTTAAAATTTACCAAATGCACCTTTTCAACCAGCATTTACAAGTCTCTCAGCCCCTGAGGTGCTTGTTAATCACCATAAAAGTCTGAGTAAAGAGATACAGGCACGATTATTACCAGTGCACTATAATCTGCAAGAACTCTGGCATCTTGCTTTTGTTGTTTGTAGAACTACAATAGCCTTTCTGGAAAGTTATCAGCATTGCAACAGATTACCAGTGATCTGATACTGTGCACATTAATGAGGTATATATGTGCACAAATTATTAACGTTCAGCTATAGTTAGAGAAAATTAGATATTAACTTTGGAGTAGCTGTATTATTGCCAAATCACTTAATCACAGACAATAAGATATGGAAAGTTCATTGCCGACCATTTGATCACCCATTCACATTTGTTTTATATTATTCCACTTTCTCGTCCACTGTACGCTCGAGGGGTAATTTACAGAGGACAATGAAGGGGGACCTCATTGAAATGTACAGAATAGTGAAAGGCCTGGATAGAGTGGATGTGGAGAGGATGTTTCGACTAGTGGGAGAGTCTAGGACTAGAGGTCAGAGCCTTAGAATTAAAGGACGCTCTTTTCGGAAGGAGAGGAGGAGGAATTTCTTTAGTCAGAGGGTGATGAATCTGTGGAATTCTTTGCCACAGAAGGATGTGGAGGCCAAGTCAGTGGATATATCTAAAACAGAGATAGATAGATTCTTGATTAGTACAGGTGTCCAGAGATTATGGGGAGAATGCTGGAGAATGGGGTTGGAAGGGAGAGATAGATCAGCCATGATTGAATGGCGGAGTAGACTTGATGGGTCGAGTGGACTAATTCTGCTCCTCTCACTTATGATCTTATGAATTAACCTACAAACCTGCACGTCTTTGGGACATGGGAAGAAACTGGAGAACCCACTGAAAACAAACACGGTCCCAGGGAGGATGTGCAAACTCCATACAGATAAGACCAGAGGTCAGGATCGAATCAAGGTCTCTGGTGCTGTGAGGCAGGGGCTTTACCAGCTGTGTCACTAAGTCGCCAAATTTTTAGAATGCAATTTACCCTCAATACAATTCATCAAAAAAGCATATGCCCCATGGCTGACACTTAACTGCCCTCTTCTGAAGAAGGGTCTCGACCCGAAACGTCACTCATTCCTTCTCTCCAGAGATGCTGCCTGAGTTACTCCAGCATTTTGTGTCTGCCCTCTTAAATGGCCTTGTGCGCCAGGAGAATTAATAAAGGGCAATAAATTATAGATTTGTCAACAAAATCCACATCCTGTAAATTAATTACAAAAATACAATAAAAACATATTTCTCTCTTATGAAAATCAAAAAAATCTGTAGATGTTCAACATCTGAAAGAAAAACAGAAGGTGCTGGAAACACTGATCAGGCAATATCTGAAGAAAGAGAAACAGAATTAAGATTTCAGATTTAATGTTCCAGTCAAAGACCATTCACCAGATCTGATGTTCAACTTGAAACATCAACTCTGCTTCTCATTCCACATTAAATTATATCATGTCTTTTATGTCTTTACATCCCAGAGCACTTTGGAGCCAATGGCATGCTCTCTGAATTGCAACCACCATTCTGAGGTCAGGAACAGGAGCATCCCACAAACAGCAATGAGAATAACCAGATAATCTGATTTTGTGACAATGACCATGGGATAAATAGTGCTAGGACATCAGAGGCACTTCGAGGCAGGATCGAGGATTAACATCTCATCCTGGAGAGATCCAAGTTCTCTCAGTGCCACACAGGGTGTCACCAATGATTATTGTACTCAGGTTTATGATGTGGGACAATGCCACATGCATAATATTGCTGCATGAAATATATATACAATTTATAAACAGCAAACCTAGTCAAATACTGAAGAGATTTTACAATTATATCAGCCATACTACATGCAAATTGTTTACAGATGTTTTCTATCAATGCTCATGGAATAAGGAGCTCCGCCTTCAGGGATAATTTACTTCCAGACCATCAAATCCAACTTGAGTTCAATGCTCTCTGTTTCAAGATTAGAGTCGGCCCCAGTCAGTCTACTGTAAAAGGGAAGCAAATTCTTCAAGTTAGCCTCACTATAAAATAAAAACACCTTGTAACAGAGACTAAATTTAGAAAGAATACAACAATATGATCTTTTTGTAAAGTTTAAGCCATACTTATTTTTGTTTTAAGAGTGCTCATAATCAAGTTATAAGACTCCACATTTTCATCACCAATTTTTTTTTAAATGACCAAATAACCAGGGAAAAAAAAAACCAGATTCAATTTACTACGGCCACACATCAGCCAACACCGGTAATTAATTAGCTTTTCCCTCATAAAAAGGGTTGGATTCGTTTCTCGATTCTATTCTTGATAAATATTGTTTTTCTGAGAAAAGGTCTACATGCCATGTACTTTCAGGAAACCAAGATCTTTCACAGTACTGAGATAAGAGGAAAATAGTTAGAACAGGAAATTTGGAATTGCCATGGCTTTAGTGCCATGAAAGGAAGATCAAGCAACATGGTGTATTTGTTCACATAGGAGCTGGTGTCCACTGTAACACTAATTGTTCCCATACTGTCTGATTGAAATTGAGACACAGTGTTGAATTCCATATTTGCTTCTGCAGAGGTGTAGAGCGTTGAATGAATAAACATCATTGCAACAAAATAGAAATCAGTTCATGGGAGCCACAAGATTGGTCTATCAGCAGAACAAGTGTCGCTGAGTAAATTAGAAATGGATTGTTTGAGCAAAAGCTCTAATTGAAATGAATATTAACTGTAGTCATGGACTACATTTTAGAAAATTCAAATTATCTTTGTAAAAATAGTTCCATCATCCAATGACAGGATCTTGATTTGAGATACTTTTAATGCTCTGATATTGGCAAGATAGCATCCGTGAAAAAAATCCCTTCTCCCCGAGGCTTACAATAGTCCGAATAAAAAGACAGAAAACTGTTAGGACATTGCTGTACTAAGAAAGTAAACTATTAAATCTCTGTGATAACAACACAAATAGATATTCTCAGCTTAATTATACTTACCCAAAACATCTGTCTGTATACTCGTCACCTATTAGGGCGGCTAGGTGGCATAGCGGTAGAGTTGCTGCCTTACAGCGAATGCAGTGCCTGGGTTTGATCCCGACTGCGGATGCTGTCTGTACGGAGTTTGTATGCTCTCTCCGTGACCTGCGTGGGTTTTCTCCGAGATCTTCGTTTCCTCCCACACTCGAAAGACGTACAGGTATGTAGGTTAATTGGCTTGGTAAATGTAAAAATTGTCTCTCGTGGATATAGGATAGTGTTAATGTGCAGGGATCGCTGGTCGGCGCGGACCCGGTGGGTCGAAAGGGCCTGTTTCCTCGCTGTATCTCTAAACTAAACTAAACTATCCCAAAGTCAACAATGGCCTATTGTGTGCCCCACATTTTTTTGATTATCATTGTTTTTTGCATATCTTCCATTCATTTCTCCTAAGTACCGTCTATATCTCTCGTTCCCCTTTCACCTGACTTTTAGTCTGAAGAAGGGTCTCGATCCGAAACGTCACCTATTCCTTTTCTCCAGAGATGCTGCCTGACCCGCTGAGTTACTCTAACCTTTTGTGCCTATCTTTAGTACGAGTTTATATAGATTTAAAAAGTGAGAGTCGGTCCTCTAGAAAGTGAATTTGGGAAATTAATCAATGGAAAAAGGGAATGGGAGATCAAAATAATAGTCATGTTTCTTCATTCATTACTGAGCATAATACAAATAACACGCCCAGAAGTAGCTCTAAATCAGGAACTGAGATTGAAGAACTCAGGAAAATTAAAATTACTAAGATATGGTACTGAGCACATTGTAGCAGCTGCATGCTGACAAGTCTCTGGGTCTTGATGGATTTTATCCAGGCATCTTAAATCAAGTCACCAGTGAAATAATTATACCAACATCTTCTACATTCAGTAAAACATTAATTACATTTGAAAGTAGGTCATTTAACTACCTTATTCAAAAGTGGAAAGACACATAAAACAGTAAACTACAGCTCAGTTATCTGTCACTGAAAAAATGTTATTAAAGATGCCAAAAAATTCAAAGTAATCTGGCTAAGGGAAATCGTGTTTGGCCAATTTATTGGAATTCTTTGAAGTAGTAATGTGCCATGGATAAAGGAGAATCTGGAGCGGTATTGTATTAAGATTTCCATAAAGCATTTGATAAGGTGCTCCATTAAAGGTTATTACAGAAACTAAAGCCTATGGTGCAGGAAATAACACATAATGGCAATAGAAGATTGGCTAGCCAACAGGAATCAAACTCTGGGAATAAATGAGTTTTTATCCAGTTATGCATAGGGCTGGCCGCCCGGCCACACTGAGCAATCGGGGGAGGAGGGTCTTGGTCAGGGAGGTGACCAAGAACCCGATGGTCACTCTGACAGAGTTCTAGAGTTCCTCTGTGAAGATGGGAGAACCTTCCAGAAGGACAACTATATCTGCAGCACTCCACCAATGAGGCCTTTATGGTAGAGTGGTCAGACGGAAGCCACTTCTCATTAAAAGGCACATGACAGCCCGCTTGGAGTTTAGCAAAAGGCACATAAAGGACTCTAAGACCATGAGAAACAAGATTCTCTCATCTGACAAAACCAAAATTTAACTCTTTGGCCTGAAGGCCAAGTGGCACTCATTTATTGCCATTATGTGTCATCACCTGGCCAATACCATACCTATGCGGCGGGGCGAGCACAGTGGCGGGGCGAGCACAGCGGCGAGGTCAGACCAGCGACGAGGCGAGTACAGCGGCGAGGCGAGGCGAGTACAGCGGTGAGGCGAGACCAGAGGCGAGGCAAGTACAGCAGCGAGGCGAGGCTAGCGGCGACGCGAGTGCAGCGGCGAGGCCGGGCCAGCGGTGAGGCGAGTGCAGCGGCGAGGCCGGGCCAGCGGTGAGGCGAGGCGAGCGAAGAGGCCGGGCCAGCGGCGAGGCGAGGCGAGTGCAGCGGCAAGGCCGGGCCAGCGGCGAGGCGAGCGAGCGGCGCGAGGCAAGGCATGTGTTTTGCGGAAAAATGTGAGACGAAATCGGAATGGCGGAAATGAAATAAGAAAGCGGAAACTTTCCGCCAAATTCGGAAGGGTTGGGAGGTCTGAACAATGCTTTACTAGATAGTACATTGCTGTTTCCCATCCAGGCGGATAACTTAATGATCATTTGTACGTGCAAGTTTCCAGCCTTGATTTCTGCTTATCTTTCAATATATTAAAGCAAAACTAATTTAATTCTGATCTACTAGCCCCCATGAACATCTCAATAATTTAAAATTAGTGCCTCTAGTAACTCTAGACTCTCACTGATGGCTCGAATTCTTTCTTTCAAACCACATTTCTTTTCAACCAGAGCCATAAGATTTCAGACTGTTTTTCACAAATTTCAGATAAACAGGCCTCCCAACATTTGATTTGACAAATTCATAATTTTGATGTCCAAAATACAGAATTTTACATCAAAATTCATAATATGGCACGTAATGCAACTTTTCAGCAAAAAAAAAGTATGCACGCCAAATGCGCGTACACATTGCGCTACATTCATGTGTGAAAAACGACTATTATTTCCAACAGTCGGTAGTTCTTGGACTACATGTACAATGTCAGGCCTATTATGAGTATATTCTGCTATTTATAGAAAGGTTATTAAACAGAAATACTTTTTGCAACACAAAGAAAAAATTGTTTTGTTTTGTTTTTTCTATTTTGCTTTTTCCTTACACATCCCAATTCTCTTGGTATTGAATAAAAGAACTAGTCATAAAATGTATGACTAAGTTATGAAGAAAGAGTTGATATATGCGACTCGACTAAGCATACGGAAGTACTTGTTGAAGTTAATTCGCACATTAATTGATAATCAGCCCAAAAAGGTGGTAATTGGCTTTTCCGCTGTGTTTTATATTTTAACCAAGTTTAATTAATTAATATATTTATATAATCTTGCACTTAAATTTAATATTTACTCATTACAGTTCCACCACTGATTTTTTGACACTCTTGGTTCCAGAGCTTTGCTGGTTTATCCAGCTGGCCAAGGAAGTCGGCTAAGGGGATAGATGTGCTGGCTCCAGCTGGGCTGGAGTTTCAGAGCCCCGGCTGCAGGTTGCAAATTCAACCCACCGATTGGCCATGGAAGTCTCGATGAGGTCGAGATTGGCTGTCTTGCCCAGCCTGGGTGCCATATTGTCAGGGAGACTACCAGGGCGGAGGGGATTTCTCGCGGAACCCCTAGCGACTTCGAGTGGCCGAATTAACAAATTGCAATTACCGACTGTTTTGCGGAAAAATGTGAGCCAAAATCGGAATGGCGGAAATGAAACAAGAAAGCGGAAACTTTCCGCCAAATTCAGAAGGGTTGGGAGGGGTGGATAAAGGAAAATTGGAAACAATACACCACCCACAGAACTTACAAATGTGATTGCATTTACCTGAAATAACATCCAAATGTACATTACATGTCACTCATTAAATGACACACAACAAATCCACTATATAGATCTTTATATGACAATGTCAGGAGCAATTTTTCAAATATGATTAATGATAAGCACAGAATTGGTTTCTCACTAAAGTGTTATCACATAGGACACAAAAAATAATTAGGTATTCTATTAAACAACATATGAAAGGTAAATCTGAAAGACAGCTTTGAGTTAAACTACGGGCTTGACTACAATCAACCTAAAACTGTGAAATATATTGATCTTGAAGTTCTTCCTCACAAATGGCAGTTATTATGTAAATTATTGTTTGCTTTGAATAGACAATCCATAATTGGTCTTCAACAACTAAATCGAACTTGAGATAAATAACGAAGATAGACATTGTTCCAAGGAAAAAGGTTCAAGGATCTGACTAGTAGAACAGAAAAAGCCTCACTCATCTGTTTAGTTAATCAGTTTTAATGGCAAGAGAGGACAAAAAATACTTGTCTCGGTATGCGGGGGGTCCAGTTTTACAGCAGCACACCTCTCTCTCGGCCTCCCTCCAAGGCGCTGATCGCGACTCAGCCCAACGGTGAACCCCTCTAACATGAACTTGAACTAACTTCTGGCTTACTGGCGCCTGCCTTTATGCAGGTATGAAATCAAGTGTTGAAAATAACCGCCGGTAACTCCTGACCAATAGCGCTGCTCCCAAATTCAAACTATAACCAATGGCAGATTGACTATAACCAATGGCAGGCATAGATAAATACCCCCTTGTATTCTGATAATGTTCTATTCACAACCATATATTCCATTTTTTTAAATTAAAAGGTATTAAACTGTGGACTTGTGGCTAATGTCCATTAAATTGTGCTCTGCTTTTAACACCATTGTGCCAGAGCTGCTACACTACAAACTCTCCCAGCTGACTGTGCCTAAACCCCTCTGTCAGTGGATCATCAACTTCCTGACGGACAAGAAGCATCATGTGAGGCTGGGAAAGCACATCACTGACCCGCAGACCTCAGCATAGGAGCACCGCAAGGCTGCGTAGTCTCCCCTCTCCTTTACTCTCTCTACACCAACGACTGCACCTCCACAGACTCATCTGTCAAGCTCCTCAAGTTTGCGGATGACACTACCCTGATTGGACTGATTCAGGATGGGGAGGAATCTGCCTACAGATGGGAAGTGACACAGCTGGCGCCCTGGTGCCATCGCAACAACCTGGAGCTCAATGCTCTCAAGACAGTGGAACTAATTGTAGACTTTAGAAGAGATCCCCCTCCCGATCCCCCACTCATCATCAACAACACCATAGTAACATCTGTGGAGTCATTTAAACTCCTTGGAACCATCATCTCCAGGGACCTTAAATGGGGGGCCACCGTCGACTCCACAGTCAGAAAGGCCCAACAGAGGATGTACTTCCTGCGGCCACTGAGGAAACACAATCTGCCACAGGCAATGATGGTCCAATTCTATACTGCCATCATTGAGTCCGTCCTCACCTTCTCCATCATGGTCTGGTTTGGCTCAGCCACCAAGCACGACATCCGGAGACTGCAACGGATCGTTCGCACAGCTGAGAAGGTTGTTGGCTGCAACCTTCCCCCCATTGACGAACTGTACACTGCAAGGGCCAGGAAGCGAGCGGGCATGATCATCTCTGACCCCTCTCACGCTGGCCACAAACTCTTCGAAGCACTTCCCTCTGGAAGGCGACTGTCAAAGCAGCCACAGCCAGACATAAAAACAGCTTTTTTTCACGAGTGATAGTTCTACTCAATAACCAAAGTCTGTAGTTTCTTTTTTGCTCTGGTTTATTTTCACCCACATGTTTAGACCGTAATGGTGTATCCTTATTGTTTTGATGTGTTTATGATTTATTCTTAATTGTTAACTGTATGTTTGTGTTGCCATTTGTGAGTGGAGCACCAAGGCACATTCCTTGTATATGCATACTTGGCCAATAAACTTATTCATTCATTCAAACAATTAACATTTTTGTTTAAAAAACAATTCTAATCCACAGACACAAAGCTCACCCATGCTAAAATCTGTGCTTTTTCCCCTTTAAATGTGTTGTGGCACTAAATATATCAAATATTGTATTGTTACACCTTCTCTTAATTTTCTCACTAACGTATAGTTCCATGAGCCATTCAAATCCACGTCTCTAATTATTCAGATTGCAAACAAAGTCATGCTTCTGTTTGGTCACCACTCCTGGTCTGAATGCCGATTTTATAAAAGATAGAGAGGAAAGCTTATTTATTTTTGGGTAACAATAAAGATTATTCAACAGACAAGGAAAGGAAGAGGATGATTTAAAATGAAATTTGCCTTTACATTCTTTCTAGTGCTCTCTCACATCCACAACATACAACTTTGCTAACTTGCCCTTTTAGCAATTCTTTCCTGAAAGAGTATTTTACTGGTTAAAGCCCAATTAGAATTGTGCCCTTCCTTTAATCTGCCACTTCAGTGTTGTGCTGTGCATGTTCTGCATTTGTCAAAGGTGGCACCTTTTAGTTAATGCTTTATACAGAGCCTCCTCAGTTAAACTGCAATAATTCCTTTATATTTGTAAAAATGGGAAGTCACTGCTCACAATAGCCTTGTGAACATCTCCGCAATCTATTATCAAAAGTAGATTATCTGTCTGGAGACATAAGTCAAGTCAAGTCAATTTTATTTGTATAGCACATTTAAAAACAACCCACGTTGACCAAAGTGCTGTACATCAGTTCAGGTACTAAGAAACGAACATATAATGGCACACAAACATAACAGCACATACATAAGAAACTGCATATTTTGGTATCTTGAGCGAAACCCAATGGCTGGAGGAAATTAGTGGGTAGGCAGTATTTGTGAAGGGAGAGGACAGATGACATTTTCAAAAGAAGCCTTTTTCAGGCTGATTATATGTCTAATTCTTGAAGGCTGTACTGTCTACACACTAGCTGTTGTATTTGTCCACATAAATGACTGTATTTCAAACAGAGGAACTATCTAAAGTTGGAGAAGTCGATGTTCATACCACTGGGCTGCAAGCTGCCCAGGCGAAATAAATAGTTGTTAAGACATGCAAGGCTTGACAAGGCACTGCATGCATCTTAACTTTCTTATGCTTTACTACTTTTACAAAAGCCCAACAGGACATAAACACAACACAGAAACACACCATTCAGCTTACAATATCCATGACAAACATGATAACTAATCTGGAGTAACTCAGCAGGACAGGCAGCATCTCTGAGAGAAGGAATGGGTGATGTTTTGGGTCGAGACCCTTCTTCAGACTGAAGAAGGGTCTCGACCCGAAACATCACCCATTCCTTTTCTCCAGAGACGCTGCCTGGCCTGCTGGGTTACTCCAGCTTTTTGTCTATCTTCGGTTTAACCCAGCATCTACAGTTCTTACACATGACAACTAATCTCCTCTGCATCCACCTGATCCATACCACTCCATTCGCTGCATATGTACGTGCCTATATAAAAACCACTTAAATGCCACTATCATATCTGCTTCCATCACCACACCTGGCAGCGTGAAGCAGGTACCCACTACTCTGTGTGAAAAAACTTGCCCAGCTAATCTCCTTTAAATTTTCCCCCTCTTATCTTTGACCTCTAGTATTTGCACTCAAGAAAAATGGTTCTGACTGTCGACCCTATCCATGCCTCTCATCATTTTGTATACTTCTGTCAGGTCTCCCCTCAACCTCAAGCGTTTCAGATAAACTAATCATGTCTGTCCAACTTATCCTTATAGCTAATACCCTCTACTCCAGGAAGCATTGTGGTAAACCTCTTCTGCACCCTCTCCAAAGTCTCAAATGTCTACCAGTAAAGGGGAGTAGGAAAATAACTGCAGATGCTGGTTCAAATTGAAGGTAGTCACAAAGTGCTGGAGTAACTCAGCGGGTCAGGCAGCATCTCAGGAGAGAAGGAATGGGTGATGTTTCGGGTCAAGACCCTTGTTCAGACTGATGTCAGGGGAGGGGGTGGGACAAAGATAGGATGTAGTAGGAGACAGGAAGACAGTGGGAGAACTGGGAAGGGGGTGGGGAAAAAAATGGACAGAGGAACTATCTGAAGTTGGAGAAGTCAATGTTCATACTGCTCGGGTGTAAACTGTCCAAGCGAAATATGAGATGCTGTTCCTCCAATTTTGCACTGGGCCTCACTATGACAATGGAGGAGGCCCATGATAGAAAGGTCAGAATGGGAGTGGGAGGGGGAGCTGAAGTGCTGAGCCACCGGGACATCAGGTTGGTTAAGGCAGACTGAGCGAAAGGGTTGAACGAAACGATCGCCGAGTCTGCATTTGGTCTCGCCAAGGTACAGAAGTAGGACAAGGGGGCTCTATCCTTGTTACGAATGCACCTTCCACCCCATCAGCTGTCGTATACAACAAATTATCCTCCAACATTTCCATCACCTCCAACGGGATCCCATTACTGGCCACATCTTCCCATCTCCACCCCTTTCTGCTTTCTGCAGAGACCGTTCCCTCCGTAGCTCCCTGGTCCACTCATCCCCCCACCCAAACCACCCCCTCCCCAAGTACATTTCCCTGCAACCGCAGGAGATGCAACACCTGTCCCTTTACCTCCCCTGCGACTCCATCCAAGGACCCAAACAGTCTTTCCAGGTGAGGCAGAGGTTCACCTGCAGCTCCTCCAACCTCATCTATTGTATCCACTGTTCCAGGTGTCAACTTCTCTACATCGGCGAGATCAAACGCAGGCTCGGCGATCGTTTCGCTCAACACCTTCGCTCAGTCCGCCTTAACCAACCTGATCTCCCGGTGGCTCAGTACTTCAACTCCCCCTCCCACTCCCAGTCTGACATTTCTGTCATGGGCCTCCTCCATTGTCATAATGAGGCCCACTGCAAATTGGAGGAACAGCATCTCATATTTCGCTTGGGCAGCTTACAGCCCAGCGGTATGAACATTGACTTCTCCAACTTCAGATAGTTCCTCTGTCCCTCTCTTCCCCTCCCCAGTTCTCCCACTGTCTTCCTGTCTCCTACTCCTACTACATCCTATCTTTGTCCCGCCCCCTCCCTGACATCAGTCTGAACAAGGGTCTTGACCCGAAACGTCACCCATTCCTTCTCTCCTGAGATGCTGCCTGACCCGCTGAGTTACTCCAGCACTTTGTGTCAACCAGTAAAGGGGAAATCAGAACTTCCCAGGATTGTTCCATATGTTCCTTGTTTTCCTCTCTTCTTCCTCCTCTAACACTCACCACTTCTCTTGCTCGGACGCTGAACTCCGCCCTGGTCCTGCCCTTCCTCAGGATCTCCTCTTTAACCTGCTCGGTGTTCACTCCGATCACCTTGTTCCGAGTTTTCACCGTTTTCACGCTCGCGCGAAACAGCAGCGTGATGTCTGCGGCCATATTGTCACCGGACACGTCATCGTGTTACGACGTCATCAGATGGCGACCCTTCCTCAGTCCCCATGCTCCATCCAGTAATATACGTCATCATCGCGGGACCCGCCGGGTAACGCCGACGGGGCTGTCACTCGGGCCCGGCAGTTTTTGTTTCGCAGAAAAAAATCTGGAGCGCTGGCATTAGGAGTAAAGGACGTGCAGGTAGCGTATCGGTCGCATTTTCCAAAAGTGGAATCAGGATAATTCTGATAGTGGTCGTGTCGGTTTCCGAGGAATAAGAGGGGATTTTACCGGATGCTGGTGAAAGAGCGTGGTGTTGCCATGGAGACCAGGGTACCTGGGCATTCCTTTATTCCTTCCGTTCACACGGAGCTATGACACTGCTTCCCGACTGATGGCTGGAAACTGTAGCTTGGCATGATGTCAGTTATACATGATGTCAGTTATACATGAACATACATGTCAGATATACAGTAACATGATGTCAGTATAAGAAAATAACTGCAGATGCTGGTACAAATCGATTTATTCACAAAATGCTGGAGTAACTCAGCAGGCCAGGCAGCATCTCGGGAGAGAAGGAATGGGTGACGTTTCTCATGATGTCAGTTATACATAGAAACAAGACGAATTATTCACCAATAGCCCCTGCGACACGGTGCCTCTGGAATTGTTTATTATGTACACTGCATATATACGGGCCGGGCTCCCCCACAAGTCTACTTATTTCCTTCACTTTTGCTCTCCGCCAGGGCAAACGTTTGCCCGCCTTCTAGCCAATTGGGCTCCAGAATCAATATAATCTGTTCCTTCCACCAGAATCAAGATGACCCCTCCCGTGCACAGACTCTTCCATTTCCACTAGCCACTGCCCTATTCAAGCCACTTTCCCATAAAACAGCAGCAACATCTGCCCTTTTAATCTACCCCCTGCAAAAGGGAACCAAACACAATATTTTCAAGTGAAACAGCAATTTACGTCCACTTCTTCCAGTTTAATATATTGCATTCAGTACTCATGATGTGATGTCTACATTGAAACCAAACCCAAACACTAATTGGGTGACTGCAGAACACCCCAGTTCAGTCTACAAGGATGACTGAGCTTCCAGATGTTTGTTATATTATACCTTCTATTCCATCTTTAGTTTCCTATTCTGATCCAAAAAATACAATGCAAACTTATGGAACAACATCTCATGTTCTTTGCAGACTTTGGGATATTGCTCAATTTAATATAACTACCTCTTCTGTTCCTGCCAGAAATGAACCAGTTCTGATCTGAGATCATCCACCTGTAGTTTCGTTTAGATTACCGAGATACAGTGTGGAAACAGGCCCTGCAGTCCACCAAATCCACCCCGAACATCAATCACCCATATACTGGCTATATCCTACACAAGAGGGGCAATTTAGAACTACAAACATGCATGTCTTCAGAATGTGGGAGGAAACCAGAGCACCCGGAGAAAACCACGCGGTCACATGGAGACCATGCAAACTCCATACAGACAGCACTAAGTCAGGATCAAACCTGGGTCTTTGACGCTGTAAACAGCAACTCTACCACTGTAGCGCTCAACATTGACTCACATTTTCACACCCTATGTATGTTGGCTGATCTGACGAATATTTTCATCATTCAATATTCACTGCCTCAGAAGGCAGTGGAGGCCAATTCTCTGAATGCATTCAAGAGAGAGCTCGATAGAGCTCTTAAGGATAGCAGAGTCAGGGGGTATGGGGAGAAGGCAAGAACGGGGTACTGATTGAGAATGACCAGCCATGATCACATTGAATGGTGGTGCTGGCTCGAAGGGCCGAATGGCCTACTCCTGCACCTATTGTCTATTGTCTAATATTTCAGATTTGCGACAATTGCAGTGTACTGCATCTCATGTTTCAACACTGTCTCCATTGCCCTATTTCTTCTCCATCCATTTATATTCTTGCAGTCAGACAAATTATGATTAACAAATATTCATCAATCTCTCATGGACATCAACAGTATTTGTAAGATAGAAGTTTCCTTTGTTCTATTCATCCCATCATATCTTTGCAACTTTAAATACAATTGTTTTTGTTTAACTTCCAAATTGTTGGTGATGTTTAGGCTCCGGAACTTGAAGCACTTTTTTAAGATTTAGATTTAGAGATACAGCGCGGAAACAGGCCCTTCGGCCCACCGAGTCCGTGCCGCCCAGCGATCCCCGCACATTAACACTATCCTACACACACTAGGGTCCATTTTTTAAAAACATTTTACCCAGTCAATTAACCTACATACCAGTACGTCTTTGGAGTGTGGGAGGAAACCGAAGATCTCGGAGAAAACCCACGCAGGTCACGGGGAGAACGTACAAACTCCGTACGGACGGCGCCTGTAGTCAGGATCGAAACTGAGTCTCCGGCACTGCATTCGCTGTAAGGCAGCAACGTATAAGATTATTAAGGGGTTGGACACGTTAGAGGCAGGAAACATGTTCCCAATGTTGGGGGTGTCCAGAACCAGGGGCCACAGTTTAAGAATAAGGGGTAGGCCATTAAGAACGGAGATGAGAAAAAACTTTCTCAGTCAGAGAGTTGTGAATCTGTGGAATTCTCTGCCTCAGAAGGCAGTGGAGGCCAATTCTCTGAATGCATTCAAGAGAGAGCTAGATAGAACCCTTAAGGATAGTGGAGTCAGGGGTATGGGGAGAAGGCAGGAACGGGGTACTGATTGAGAATAATCAGCCATGATCACATTGAATGGCGGTGCTGGCTCGAAGGGCCAAATGGCCTCCTCCTGCACCTATTGTCTATTGTCTATAAGTCTGATGAGTAATAAAATGCTCTTTAATTGCCTTATCAAAGGTTCTTGTAGAAAATCAGAGCTGACGTTGCAAGTGGTGCGCATGTGAGTGCGGTCAAAAAGGTTGTCTGGCTAATGAGAAACAGATGTTAAGCATATATTTGACTTTCTCTGGTTTGCAAAATTAATGGAATTGTTGCTGGTGTCTCACATTTTACCATTTATATAAATGACTTAGATGAAGGCACCAAAGGTATGCTTGCTAAGTTTGCTGGTTGGTAGGTAAAAAGGTACATAATGAAGATGACAGGAGGGGGTTACTAAAGGATATTAAGTTAAAATAGTGGGTAAAGATCTGGAAAATTAAGTATAATATGGGAAAATGCAAAGTCTATTTTTGGCACAGAAAAATAAAGGTGAAAGATATTATCTAAACAGCGAGCGATTGCAGGGAGCTGAATGTCCCGGTGTATGATTATATAAGGTCAGTATCACAAATAATTTAGAAAGTTGTTTGACTGGTATTGTTTGTTGTTAGGAAAATAGAACTTTGGAGGAGGGAAGGGAGGCACAGTGGTGTAGTGGTAGAGCTGCTGCCTTACAGTGCCATAGACCCAGGTTTGATCTTGACTATGGGTGCTGCCTGTATGGAGTTTGTACATTCTCGTAACCGCGCGGGTTTTCTCCAGATGCTCCAGTTTCCTCCCACACTCCAAAGAGGTACAGCTTTGTAGGTTAATTGGTTTCAGTAACATTGTAAATTGTCCCCAGTGTGTAGGATAGTGTTGGTGTGCGGGGTGATCACTGGTCGGCGCTGTATCTGTAAAGTAAAGTCTAAGTGATGATTTAGTTATAAGATTACAAGACATAGGAGCAGAATTTGGCCATTGGCTCCACGATTCGATCACGGCTGATCTATTTTTCCCTCTCAACCCCATTCTTCTGTCTTCTTCCTGTAACCTTTGACACTTACTAATCAAGAACCTATCAATCTCCACTTTAAAAATACTCAATGATTTGACCTCCACAGTCATATGTGGCAATAAATTCCATAGATTCACCCCCACCCTCCTCTGACTAAATAAGTTCCTGTTCATCTTCTTTCTAAAGGTACATTCCTTTATTCTGAAGCTGTGCCCTCTGGTCCTAGACTCTTCCCCCTACTGGAAACACCCTCCCCACATCCACTTTAACTAAGCCTTTCATTATTCGGTAGGTTTCAATGAGATCACCCCTCATCTTTCTAAACTCTAGTGAGTACAAGCCCAGAGCCATCAAATACTCCTCATACATTAATCCAATCATCCCCAAGATCATTCTCGTAAACCTCCTCTGGACCCACTCCAACGGCAGCACATCCTTCCTCAGGTATGGGAGCGAAAACTGCTCACAACATTAAATATGGGCTGACTATCACCGCGCCGTTGTGTTTGGCTGCCTGCCACTGTATGTTTCTTTTTTTTCCTGGTCAGATGTGCAGCACTTTGGTCAACGTGGGTTGTTTTTAAATGTGCTATACAAATAAATTGACTTGACTTGACTTGACTTATAAACATTTAGCATTACATCCTTGCTTTGTATTCTAGTCCTCTTGAATTGAATGCTAACATTGTATTTGCCTTTATATGTTATATAAAAACACTGAATAAAAATGGGAATAGGTAAGATGGCCCTTCATGCTCAGCCATTTAATATCTACATATGATCTCAATATCATATTCCTGATCTCTCCCTGTGTCCCTTGATACCTTTGATGGTGGGAAACCTATCTCTTTCTTAAAAATATTTAGCTTTTTGTAGTAGAAAATTCCCAGTTTCACAACCCACTGAATAAAATAACTTTTTCTCATTCGTAAATGTCTTACCTCGACTGTTGCCTTACGTTGTTCTCCCTCTCCCTCTTCATACCCTTTTACAGTTGGGGGGGGGAGGGGGAAGGGGAACACCCTGTGTCAGTCTTTCTAGCCCCGCCAGAGGTTTTGTATGTTTTAATGATGGCCCCTCTTATTCTTCTGAACTCCAGGAAACAGGCTTCGTCAAGTCATTCTCTGCTCATAAGACAGCTCTAAGATCTCGGGAATTAGCCTGGTGAACCTTCACTGCCCTCTCTTTGGATATTGATGAGATTACATCTGGCGTGCTGTGTAGCGTATCGGTCATGATTTAAGGAAATTTAATAATGCATTAAAAACAGTTCAGCGAAAATAAACTGGACCAACACCTGAAATAGACAGGTTGTCCACATCGTGGACCTGGAGGCCTTGCCTGGTACTGACTTTGAGCCCCCATGGGGCGTGGACTTACCATCTGAGCGTGCAATTTCTTCCCAGGATCAACGCTCCAATGCGGCCTGTAGACTTTAACATCAAGTTGCTAGCAGTCTCGGGTTGACACTGGTCAGGAGCTCCAAGCCGCACGACAAGCCCCGACCCGGGGTAGATCGCCCGGCGCGGGGGAACTAAGATCCCCCCCCCCCCCCCCCCCCCGATGCTGGAGCTTGATCGCCCCAACAAGGAAGGCCCACCGCCAGCTACGGGAGTCAAGATCGTCCCGTCAACGGAAGGTTAGAGATCCCCGACCGCTGGAGGACAAAGAAGGGAGAGATTGAACTTTTTTTCGCCTTCCATCACAGTGAGGAATGTGGAGGAATCACTTTGGTGGATGTTCATGTTAAATGTATTTTGTGTGTCCTATTGCTTTTTATTGTTATGACTGTATGGCAAATGACATTCGTCGTATGTTGCAAAATATACTTGGCTAATAAAGTATGATTGTGATTATGGTTGTCTCATGAGGACAGGTATACAGGCTAGGTTTGTATTTAGAATGAGATGAGTGTATTGCTTTTTATTGTTATGACTGTATGGCAAATGACATTCGTCGTATATTGCAAAATATACTTGGCTAATAAAGTATGATTGTGATTATGGTTGTCTCATGAGGACAGGTATACAGGCTAGGTTTGTATTTAGAATGAGATGAGTGTATTTCTGTCACTCAGTTGGTTGTGAGTCTTTTTCATTCTTTTCCTTAAAGGATGATGGAGAAAGGTCTTTGACTATTGTCAAGGTAAGGTAAATAGGTATTTGACAGACAAGGTTGAAAGTTTACCATGGCTAGACAGAATTATGGAGATGAGGTTGCAATCTGTTCAGCTGGGTTGGTCAAATGGCATATCAGTCATGAAGGACACAGTGGCCCATTTGTGCTCCTAGTTTGTACGACCGCAGCTCCAGGAATACTCAATTGCATAGGCGACAAACCAGGAAGCTCAATTCCACTTGACTGGAACCCAATCATCATCTATATACTAAAACTCTTGTTTGTTTGTTTGTTTGTTCCTGAACTACAGCCAAAACAGTACACGATAGTGCGACAATTTTAGTCCCACCTTACTCACCATCGTCCCTTTGGTGCTAATGGAAGAAGTTTCATTGAAATTGGTGATATATTTTTTGTTATTCACACTTTCAAGTTTAAATCTATCTCCTAGGGAGGGGGATGGAGGGAGGAGGGGGGGTTGAGGGGAAGGGAGAGGGAAAGGGGGAAGGGGGGAAGAGGGGGAGGGGGAAAGAGGGGGAGGGGGAAAGAGGGGAAGGGGGAAAGAGGGGAAGGGGAAAGAGGGGAAGGGGGAAAGAGGGGAAAGGGGGAAAGAGGGGAAGGGGGAAAGAGGGGAAGGGGGAAAGAGGGGAAGGGGGAAAGAGGGGAAGGGGGAAAGAGGGGAAGGGGGAAAGAGGGGAAGGGGGAAAGAGGGGAAGGGGGAAAGAGGGGAAAGAGGGGAAGGGGAAAAGAGGGGAAAGAAGGGAAGGGGGAAAGAAGGGAGGGGGAAAGAGGGGAAGGGGGAAAGAGGGGAAGGGGAAAGAGGGGAAGGGGAAAGAGGGGAAGGGGAAAGAGGGGAAGGGGAAAGAGGGGAAGGGGAAAGAGGGGAAGGGGAAAGAGGGGAAGGGGAAAGAGGGGAAGGGGAAAGAGGGGAAGGGGAAAGAGGGGAAGGGGAAAGAGGGGAAGGGGAAAGAGGGGAAGGGGAAAGGGGAAGGGGAAAGAGGGGAAGGGGAAAGAGGGGAAGGGGAAAGAGGGGAAGGGGAAAGAGGGGAAGGGGAAAGAGGGGAAGGGGAAAGAGGGGAAGGGGAAAGAGGGGAAGGGGAAAGAGGGGAAGGGGGAAGAGGGGAAGGGGGAAGAGGGGAAGGGGGAAGAGGGGAAGGGGAAAGAGGGGAAGGGGAAAGAGGGGGAAAGAGGGGAAAGAGGGGGGAGGGAGGGAGGGAGGGAGGGAGGGAGGGAGGGAGGGAGGGAGGGAGGGAGGGAGGGAGGGAGGGAGGGAGGGAGGGAGGGAGGGAGGGAGGGAGGGAGGGAGGGAGGGAGGGAGGGAGGGAGGGAGGGAGGAAGGGGGGGAGGGAAGGGGGGGAGGGAGAGGAGGGAGGGAGAGGAGGGGAGGGGGAGGCGGGCAGGAGGGGGGGAAGGCAGGGGGGGGGGGAGGGGGAGGAGAGGGTGCGGCACCAATGCAAGAGAGATTTGGGCCCAACGGGTCTACTTGGTCTAGTCTATCCTAAACCTTCACTTACCTCTATCTGCCACCCCATTAGTAAATATAGCTGCAACATGTACTCTGTAAAAACAAACGTTCAGCAATTTGCCATGGCTTCTATGAAAGAATCTCCCACTTAGGATAAGAAACATAGAAAAATAGATGCAGGAGTAGGCCATTCAGCCCTTTGAGCAGCACCGCCATTCAATATGATCATGGCTGATCATCTAAAATCTGTACCACGTTCCTGCTTTTTCCCCATATCTCTTGATTCCTTTAGCCCGAAGAGCTAAATCTAACTCTCTCTTGAAAACATCCAGTGAATTGGCCTCCATTGCCTTCTGTGGCAGAGAATTCCACAGATTCACAACTCTCTGGGTGAAAAAGTTTTTCCTCATCTCAGTACTGTATGCCCTACCCCATATGCTTAAACTGTGACCCCTGGTTCTGGACTCCCCCAACATCAGAAACATTTTTCCTGCATCTAGCCTGTCCAATCCTTTAAGAATTTTAAATGTTTCCATAAGATCCCCTCTCATCCTTCTAAATTCCTTTTCTTCCGAGATGCTGCCTGACCCGCTGAGTGACTCCAGCTATTTGTGTCTAGCTGGATTCCTGTGTTGTACTGTTCTATGTTCTATCTTTTGTCTGTTTTAAATGGGTAACACTTATTTTTAAACAGTAACACTTAATTCGAGATTGTTCCACAAGAGGAGCAATCCGGTCCACATCTACCCTGTCACGACTCTTCAGGATCATGTACTGTACGTTTTATTCAATCACCTCCCATTCTCCGAAACTAGTAAATACACGCACAGCCTGTCCAACCTTTCCCAATAATACAATCTGCCATTTCCTGGTATTAGTCATAGAGCCTAGAATGATACAGTGTGGAAACAGGCCCTTCGACCCAAATTGCCCACATAGGCCAACTTGTCCTAGCTAAACCAGTCTCACCTGCCCGCATTTGGTCCATATCCCTCCAAACGTGTCCTATCCACGTGCCTGTCTAACTTTCTTAAATATTGGGATACTCCCTGTCTCAACTACCTCCTTCCATACACCCACCACCCTTTGTTTGAAAAAGTTACCCCTCAGATTCCTATTAAATCTTTTCCCCTTCACCTTAAACCTATGTCCTCTGGTCCTTGATTCACCTACTCTGGGCACAGAGACTCTGTGCATCTACCCGATCTATTCCTCTCATGATTTTATACAGGTCAGGCAGCATCTAGGAGAGTGGGAATGTGTGACGTTTCGGGTTGAGACCCTTCTTCAGTCTGAAGAAGGGTCTCGGCCCGAAATGTCACCCATTCCCTCTCTCCTAGATGCTGCCTGACCTGCTGAGTTACTCCGGCATTTTGTGATACCTTCGATTTGTACCAGCATCTGCAGTTATTTTCCTACATGATTTTATACACCTCATCCTCCTGCACTTCAAGGAATAGCGTCTACAGCCTACTCAACCTCTCCTAAAAGCTCAGACCCTCTAGCCCAAGCAACATCCTTATTGTACCCTTCATGTACCCTCTCAAGCTTGACACCACATTTTCTATAACATAGTGCACAGAACTGAACACAATAAATGCAGCCATTCCAACATCTTATACAACTGCAACATGACCTCCAAACCTCTACACTCAATACTCTGACTGATAAGTCTACTGAACCTTAGTTTAGTTTAGTTTATTATTATCCTCTGTACCAAGGTACAGTGAAAAGCTTTTTTGTAGCATGCTATCCTGTTAACGAAAATAATATAAATGATTACAATCAAGCGTCCACATACAGATACAGGTAAAGGGTATATAATTTAGTGCAAGATAAAGTCCGATGAAAGATAATTAAAAGGTCTCCATGAGATAGACACAAAAAGCTGGAGTAGCTCAGCAGATCAGGAAGCATCTCTGGGGGAAAAGAATAGGTGACGTTTTGGGTCGGAACCCTTCTTTAGAATGACACGAGGTAGATGGGATGTCAGGACTGCACTCTAGCTGGTGAAAGAATGATTCAGTTGCCCGATAACAGCTGCAAAGAAATTGTTCCTGAATCTGGAGGAATGCATTTTCAAACTTCTGCACCTCTTTCTGATGGTAGTGGGGAGAAAAGGGAGTGACTGAGGTGTGACTGGTCTTGATTATGCTGGCGGCCTTGCCAAGGCAGCATAAAATGTACAGTGCATTCAGAAAGTATTCAGACCCCTCCACTTTTTCCACATTTTGCAATTTTACAGCCTTATTTTAAAATGCATTCAATTCATTTTTTTTAATCATCAATCTTCACACAAAACCCCAGAATAAAAAAGTGAAAACAGGTGTTTAGAAATTTTTGCAAAGTAATTAAAAAGAAATAACTGATTTATCACATTTACATAAGTATTCATTACCTTTGCTATGACATTAAAAATTGAGCTTAGGTTCATCCTGTTTCCATTGATTATCCTTGAGATGTTTCTACAACTTGATTGGAGTCCACCAGTGGTAAATTAAATTGATTGGACATGAATTGGAAAGGCACACACCTGTTTATATAAGGTCCCACAGTTGACCGTGCATGTCAGAGCAAAAACCAAGTCATGAAGACGAAGGAATTGTCCGTAGATCGAGACAGGATTGTGTCGATTTTGGGAAGGGTATAAAACAATTTTTGCAGCATTGCAGGTCCCGATGAGCACAATGGCATCCATCTTTCTTAAATGGAAGAACTTGGGAACCACCGGGACTCTTCATAGAGCTGGCCGCCCGGCCAAACTGAGCAATCGGGGGAGAAGGGCCTTGGTTAGGGAGGTGACCAAGAACCCGATGGTCACTGACAGAGCTCCAGAATTCCTCTGTGAAGATGGAAGAACCTTCCAGAAGGACAAATATATTGGCAGCACTCCACCAATCAGGCCTTTATGGTAGAGTGACCAGGTGGAAGCCACTTCTCAGTAAAAGGCACATGACAGCCCACTTGGAGTTTGCCAAAAGGCACCTAAAGTACTCTCAGACCATGAGAAACAAGATTCTCTGGTCTGATGAAACCAAGATTGAACTCTTTGGCCTGAATGCCAAGCATCACATCTGGAGGAAACCAGGCACCGCTTCAAAGTCTCCTTTCTTTAAGTTCAGGACCCTAGTCTCTGAATTAACGGTGTCACTCTCCATCCTAATGTAGAATTCCACCATATTATGGTCACTGTTGCCCAAGGGGCTCTGCACACCAAGATCGCTAACCCTTCCTCATTACACAATACCCAGTCTAGGATGGCCTGACCTCTAGTCGGTTCTTCTACATATTGGTTTAAAAAACCATCCCGTATACATTCCAGGAAATCCTCCACCTCAGCGCTGCTACCAATTTGGTTGGTCCAATCTATGTAGATTAAAGTCACCCATGATAACTGCTGTACCTTTGCTGCACACATCCCTAATTTCCTGCTTGATGCTATCCCCAACCTCTCGACTGCTGTATGGTGGTCTGTATACAACTCCAACAAGTGTTTTCTGCCCTTGGCTATTTTACAGTTCTACCCATCCAAGCTCATGTCTCTCCTTGTTATGCATTAATCTCATCTTTAACCAGCAATGCTACTCCACCTCCTCTTCCTTTCTGTCCACCCTTCCTGAATATTGAGTACCCCTGCATGTTTAGCTCCCTGCCTTGGTCACCCTAAAGCCATATCTCCGTAATTCCAACTATTTCATATTCCTCAACTACTAACTGCACATTCAATTCATCCACCTTATTATGTATGTTCCTCACATTAAGGCACAAAGCTTTCAGGTTTGATTTTCTTATCTCCCTTCTACCTTTTGCTTCTGTCCTCCTTTTATGGCCCTCTGTCTCCTTGCATTGGTTCCCATCCCCCTGCCCTATTAGTTTAAACATGACCATTCTGACACTCTCTTTCCCGTTAACTGCACGCATTCGTTGCCATGCTGTTGACTCCACCCCCTGACCCGTGTAGCACTAGCAAACCTGCCTGCCAGAATGTCAGTCCCCTTCTAATTAAGGTGCAACCCATCCCTTTTTTACAGGTCACCCCTGCCCCAGAAGAGATTCCAGTGATCTAGAAATCTAAATCCCTGTCCACTGCACCAACTCCTCAGCCACACATTCAGATCCCCTTTCTCCCTGTTGCTTCCCTCACTAGCACGAGGTACAGGAATCAACCCAGAGATAACCACCTGAGAATCCTGCTTTTCAGCCTTCTACCTAGTTCTCTATACTTACGGCAGAACTCCTTCCTCTTCTTACCCACATCATTTGTTTCTACATGCACAACTACTTCCGGCTGCTCACCCTCCCTCTTGAGGATGTTCTGAAGTAGGCCTTTGACGTCTTGGACCCTGGCACCAGAAGGCCACACACCATCCTCGAGTCTCGCCTGTCACCACAGAATCTCCTGTCCGCACCTCTGACAATGGAGTCACCCACCACTTTGGCTCTGCCCGACATCGATCTCGCCGATCGAGCCTCAGCGCCAGGATTTGAGTCACAGACCTGTCCGCCGCTCAGACTGGAACTATTGTCTGCCCTGATAGCTCCAAAGAGGGTGTACCTGGTCACAAGAGGTACTTCCACCGAGGTGTCCTGCACTCGTTTCATCTCCTTCCTTTTCGTCTGTAACCGTCGCAACTCCTGTACTCTTGGAGTGACGGCCCGACTGTGGGTCCTGACCAGGAAGCTTTCGTCTTCACGAATGGACCGCAGGTTATCCAGCTGCTGCTCCAGTTCCCTAATTCGGTCCTTGAGGAGCTGCATCTGGACAATTACACCAGTTCCCACAGGTGTAGTGGTCAGTTACACCAGCAGTGCCCCTGACTTCCCACATCCTGCAACAAACACACTGCAATATCATTCCTGCCATCACAAGTTCAAATGTTTAAATTAAATTAAACACACAACTGATTAAATGTAGCCTCCTATACTCAGGAGCCCCAGGCGAAGCTCAACCAAGTACAGTCCCACCAACGGACATGAGTCCAGAGCCCAACCAGCCACAGTCAGCGGTAGAGAGGAAGATGGAAGGAAAAAAGCCTCAGATCTTGTGGCCTAAATACTGCCAGAGGAAGGAGTGGGAGACCATTAACACTGACCTCGTCCATCTTCTGGAAGGATTGAGGGGATGTGTAGAAAGAAGATGGGAGACACCATATACAACTGGGGTGGAGAGATTTGGGGTGAAGGCCAAGAAACAGGAAACAGAAGGAACTAACACTCCAGTACAAGTCCAGGAGGCAGCAGGAGATCAAAAGACTGGTGAAGGAAAGAAGGCAGCAGAGAAAACAGTGGAGGAAGGCCACAGAGGTAGAAAGGAAAGGACTCGAGGCACTGCAGGCAGACGTAAAGCAGCGCCTGGCAATCCTGCGAAGAGCAGAATGCCTGAGAACGCAACACAAGAAGAAAGAACGGGTGAGGACAAGTTTTTACAGAGACCCGTATAAGTTTGTCAAAAGCCTCTTTGTCAAGAAGAGCGGGATCCTGAGAGTACCTGTAAGGGAACTGGAGGAGCACCTGAGGAAGACGTACTCCGACAACCTGAGGCATGAGCCAGTCACCATTCCAGATGACATGCAACCTATTCACCCACCTGAGCACCAGATGGATATAAGGCCTCCAACATGGAAGGAGGTGGGGAACACAGTTAAACGAGCAAGATCAGCATCAGCCCCAGGGCCCAATGGCATTCCATACAGGCTCTATAAGAACCCCCCTAGTGTCCTGAAATACCTCTGGAAGTTAATGAAAGTGGCACGGGGGAAAGGAATCATACCTAAGGCATGGCGAAGGGCAGGAGGGATCTTAATTCCCAAAGAAAAGAACTCCTCAACCATTAGCCAATTCCGCCAGATCAGCCTACTGAATATGGAAGGCAAGAACTTATTTGGTGTTGTGGCCCAAAGACTCTCAGTGTTTTTGCAGTGTAACAACTTCATTGACACATCAGTGCAGAAAGTAGGGGTATGTGGTTTCTCAGGATGTCTGGAACATGCAAACGTCATCTGGCACCAGATACAAACTGCCACGGAAGAAAAGAGAGATCTGCATGTGGTTTTCTTAGATCTTGCCAATGCCTTTGGTTCAGTGCCCCATGAGACTCTTTGGGCAACTTTTAATTTCTTCCAGGTCCCAGAGGTTACCACAAAGCTGGTAAAAGCTTACTTCCAGGATCTCCAGTTCTGCGTCACAACACAGGACAACACCACCATCTGGCAGCACCTTGACGTAGGCATAATGGCGGGCTGTACCATTTCTCCTCTGGTTTACACCATGGCAATGGAGCTCATCATTCGAGCATCACGATGAGTGGTCAGAGGAGAACGCTTGATGAATGGGCTGCGTCTTTCTCCAATCAGGGCGTACATGGATGACATGACATGACCACAATAACAACAACAAAAGCATGCACCAAACGCCTGCTGGATAAACTCCAGGAAAACATCAAATGTGCACGAATGGAGATTAAACCCAGCAAATCCTGCAGTATTTCCATCGTCAAATGCCGGCTCACTGATGAAAGGTTCCGCATCAATATCGAAAAAATACCAACTGTCCTGGAGAAGCCTGTCAAAAGCCTCGGGCGATGGTACACCACACACCTCAAGGACGCAGAGCAGGTGAAACAACTCAGGCAGGATACAATCAGTGGCCCCAAGCAAATCAACAACACTGCTCTCCGAGGGAAGCTGAAGCTTTGGTGCCTTCAATTCGGTGTGCTGCCCCAACTCATGTGGCCAATTACCATCTATGAGGTCACTTTATCCCATGCCAACCAGCTGGAGAGACTGGTGAACTCACAAGTGAGGAAGTGGCTTGGGCTACCAAGATGCCTCAGCAGCATAGGGCTCTATGGGAATGGAGCCCTCTCACTGCCAGTCTCAAGCCTGGTGGAGGAATTCAAATGCGCCAAAGCAAGTCTGGACATGACACTAACAGAATCCCGGGACCCAATAGTAAGAGGTGTCACTCCAACCCTAGCAACAGGGAAGAAATGGACTCCAGCAGCAGTGGTATTGGATGCAAAATCCGCCCTCCAACACCGGGACATAGTGGGCCATGTCCAACAAGGCCGAGGGGGCTTTGGCCTGGGAGCAATGAAACCTACCTGGCAAAAGGCTACTCCAGCTGAACGTCAGCACCTGGTGGAGGAGGAGGTGCGCCGCCAAGAAGAAGCAGCCAGGTTTGCCAAAGCCATATCCCTAGCCAAGCAAGGCCGCTGGATGAGGTGGGATAGCATTGAGAGGAGGAAGATCACATGGAGTGAGCTGTGGAACATGGAGTCAAGTATGTTGAGCTTTATTATCAGAGCCACATATGACGTCCATCCCTCTCCCACAAACCTAAATCTTTGGCTGGGAGAGGATCCAGCCTGCCCCCTGTGTGCAGTTCCAGCAAACCTCAAGCACATCCTGGTCGGTTGTAAGACCAGCCAAACACAAGGCAGATACACCTGGCGACACAACCAGGAGCTGAGGTGTTTGGCAGCTGAACTCGAGTGCAAAAGAGTTACCAACAACGCCATGCCTATCAATGCCCAGATAACATTCCCGCAAATACCATCCTTCATCGGGGAAGAAGAGAAACGGAGGACTAACCCCTCGCTTCTCAACTCGTGCCCACTGAACGCAGCCAGGGACTGGGAAATGCGTGTTGACCTAGGCCAGAGGCTTTCTTTCCCAGCTGAAATCGCAGCTACCAACTTGCGACCAGACCTTGTCCTCTGGTCCAACTCCTGTCGACGTGTTTTCATCGTTCTGACGGTTCCCTGGGAGGAGGCTGTGGACAAGGCATATGAAAGGAAAAGGCTGAGATATTCCAACCTTGCAGTAGAGACAGAGGAGCGAGGTTGGAGTGTAAGGGTGCGTCCAGTGGAGGTGGGGTGCAGGGGCTTTGTAGCCAGTTCCACCGCAAGGCTCCTGAGGGGAGTAGGAGTCAGAGGGCAGGCCCAAAGGAGGGCAATCAAAGAACTTGCCGCCGAACAGAGCAGTCACTGGCTGTGGCTGAAAAGAAGAGATGCTCTCTGGGCTGCCACCTGACCATCTAGAGGCTGACCATAAGACACACACCCAGGTCTGATCACCCTGCGGTGGACCTGCCTCGACTGAGGGTGTCTTGTGATAAAAGGCCGAAACACCCAGTGACGTCGAGGTACACAACTGAAGATGTGTCTGAATGGTAGCACCTAGTGGTCATCCCCAAGAACAACACCAGTCAATTGTAGTGCAAACCCTAGGGATTGTAACATTCAGTCCTACTAATCAATCAGCCTCCTCACCGAAGATTCTTGAGCCAAAGACAGGCACTTCACCTGAACTTAATTTTATCTAATCAAGTCAACTATCCACTCGACTAATTATGATGTCTCAGCCAATCCACTCACTCACTGGTCTGGCTGCTGCTCTTCTGTGACCTTCAAGGTAATTGCCTCGGGCTGACTCTTGCCGCTCTTTTTAAAGCTCCCGAACTTTACTCACCTTGGGGAAAGCCTTTCTTCAGACAATCCACTCACTCGCTGGTCTGGCTGCTGCTCCTCTGTGACCTTCAAGGTAATAAGGACATCAGGCAGGTGGGAATTGTGCCCTTAGATGGAGATAGATCACTATTTTTCATTGTGTAGGAAGGAACTGCAGATGCTGGTTTACACTGAAGATAGACACAAAATGCTGGAGTAACTCAGCGGGATAAGCTGCATCTCTGGAGAGAAGAAATGGGTGGCGTTTCAGGTCGAGATGGGTCACCCATTCCTTCTCACCAGAGATGCTACCTATCCCACTGAGTTACTCCAATATTTTGTGACTATTTTTATTTGTTGCTTATTTCTGACTTGAAAGATGTTGCCTGCAAGTATACAGTGTGCCTCAAACTGTACTGAAATGTTGGTTTACATGGACTATTTTCTGGCTCAGCTGAGAGTGCTTTCAACAGAACCAGCTGAATAGTTGTCTTAAAAGCTTATTCACAAACCTACTGCACATACTTCATCTCGTATGAAGTTACAGTTTTTTGAAATTCTATCCACCTCCCTTCATCATTGATTTTATTAAGCAGTATTGAGTTGGAAAATGTTTGAATATACTAATAGTTTAAGGTGCTGAATGTTAATTGCTAAATTCTTTTTTAATTTGATGGGATTTTTTGATTTTAACTTTACTTTTTTAGGCTTAATTTTTCCGAGATTGTTTTTTGATCATTTGTGTTATTTCGGGAATCGTATTCGTTTACTTGGCCAACAGCTGTTGCACAAATCTTTATTTATTCTAGTTGATGAAGTGTAGATTCCTGTGGCTTTACCTGATTGTCAGAGACAAATGAGAACCTTGATGGTAAGATTTAATGTAACCACAGAAACAAATGCCAAAATGTACAAATTGATCCGTTCATTTTGTCTGTTTTGTAGAAATGTGCCATAGTCACGGCATTGAATGGTTTTTGGTTGAAAGGGTAGGAGGACTTTTGGCTCATTCTCAGTTAGCACTACTTAAAAGCAAGATAATTGTCCTCAATCAAGATATTTTTCTGTTGGTGATGAAAACACACCTATTAACCAGGCATGGTTCTGTAAGCACAGATAACTTTACACGCTAAGCTTACTGTGTTTTGTTGGTGCATTACGCAGTGAGTTTACCTGCTATTTAATTCTACCAGGCATGATGGCAACGAATAATCTCCCCTCAGCCACTTCTCCCCACAACTCGTCCCCCTCATTCCCACAGTGATACATTCCCATAGTATCCACTATTTTCCAACAAGCTCCTATTTCGTGTGCTCTTATTTTCCATCACTTTAGTCCAAAAGTGCTGGGAGCAATTGAAATAGTCACTGACAAATGAGATCAACCAATTTGACATGGTCCACAAACCAGTCTTGGGGACTGGTCTGTGTTGTTGAGCTATATATTTTATCCACCCTGAATTATATCAACAAATGAAATAAATTTGGTTATGCCAATGGCAACGATAGAATGATCTATTTCTTTCCAGGAAACAATTTTGAAGTTGTTGTATTTTAAACTAGCGCATTAAATTTGCAAAATTATTTTAATATTGGAATGATCATCATTACCGTAAAGCAGTTGTGTTTGAGCCAGAGCCAATGTATAAGCATGTCAGGAAACTTGAAATATAAAGGGCAGTTGTTCCCAGTTTACCTTTAATCTTAATCCCATGAAATATGTCATATAGACAAGGCAGATTGTCATTGATACTCATTTTAGCATGCAAAGAATCATGCAAATTGATACATTTATGAGGTCCTGTGGAAAATTAGTCAAAGAACTCCGTACTGATTTAAGCGGTAAAGCAGTTGTAAGTTGTGCAGCGATAATACTGAAGCTCACATGATGCCTTGAGCCTTGTACACTAAAGAATTTTGCAGCTGTGAATCCTTGAATAAAATCATTGTTAGTCTCTCCTGACGGTTTAATTTGATTGATTAGATGCCATTCGTCATCCATTTTATTAAACATGCTGTTGCTGATTTTAATCTCAGCTGCTTATTGGAATGCCTATAAGATTGGGTAGAAGCACAAGGAACTGCAGATGCTGGAACCTTGCATAGAACACAAAAAGTTTGGGTAATTCAGTGGGTCAGGCAGCATTTCTGGAGGACATGTAAGGGTGATTTTTTGGGTTGGGACCAGGTGGAATGAAAGGTAGAATGCTGGCTTTGCTCATCTGCCAAAAATTACTTTCATTGGCAGATCATGTTGGGTGTAACACTGACCTGGTACCAATTTCCACAGTTTTGAGAGGATTAAAGTTACCTCTTTAGAAGTCACATTCTTAAAGCTCTGACGATATGTGGCTAGTTTTCTCAATATTAGGGGTCACTTCACATTCTGTGGCAACTGATATTTCTAAGTTACCCAGTGGTTGTTGAATATCAATTACCTGTCTGAAACTCCTGGGAGAAATATCTCGTGCCTTATAAATCATGCATCTATTGCAGCAATTTGTTTTGTAGGCAGTACAAGGAACTGCAGATGCTGGTTTGTACCGAAGATAGACACAATATGTTGGAGTATCTCAGGCAGCATCTCTGGAGAGAATGAATGGGTGACGTTTCATGTTGAGACCCTTCTTCTGTCTGCAATGTAATCTGCTCAGTCAGGGACCTTAAAGGTCACTATCAAGTTGGATACCAAATGAGCTTTGGTAAATTCTAAAGCATATTCAAGTTAATCATCCCCTTTGTCTTTCATATCAGGCATGATCTGCCCAATTGAGAACCTGAATCTTTTCAATGAAATCACACACAACCAGTACAGTTGACAAGCCATATGATAAATGATGTGGCGTTTACTTGTAGTGCAGTGTTCCATTATATGTTTAAATTTCAGAATGAACATTACTATTCTATTTTATATTCCCTCTAAATCAGGGGTCAAACTATTGGCCCGCGGGCCGCATCCGGCCTGTGAAGGGGTCCAATCCGGCCCACGGGATGGTTCCGGGGAAAAAAAAGCATATTCATGACCATTTATTGTGTATCTGTACGGCAGCCACTCTCTCTCACCGCTCTCTCTCTCTCTCTCACAGCTCTCTCTCCTTCACCACGCTCTCTCCCTTGTCGCTCTCCCACTGCTGTCTGTGCTGCCTGCTGCATGTAGAGTGTAGTGTGCTGCATGTATGAGTGTGTGCGCGTGACTGTATGATTGCGGGCGTGCATGTGTGTGAGGGTAATATGAGTGTGTGTATGTGTGTGAGTGTATATTTGTGCATGTGTGAGTGTGAATTTGTGTGTCTATGAGTGTGCCTGTAAATGTGCCTGTGTGAGTGTACGCGTATGCATATGTGTCTGTCCTGGAAATATATATACTACACGAATACAGGCCATCCAGCCCAACGCAGCCATGCCAACCAAGGTGGGTGCCTTGCTGAGTTAATCCCATTTGCTGCATTTGCCCAGATCCCTCAATAGCATTTTAAGAGGAATAACACTTTATATTCCGCCTGGAATAACCAACTGCACGAACTTTGAATTCTCATTTCAGGTGATTGGCTCCCTTTCTGTCCTGTTTTCTCTCATGTTCTACCCAGCTCCTCTCCCGCACACCCTTTTCTCCTAAGTCCCCTCAGCACCCTATCACCCAGTTTCCTCCCACCCACCCGTGCTATCTGCCCATCGCCCTTTTCGCCATGGATCAAGCCCCAACGTTTCCAGCTGCCCTTGTTTGCTTCTACTTTTCACCTCTGTTTTACCAATATGCAACCCTTTGGTGAGTCCTTGTTCCCTCCCAACCTATGTAGCTATCTCTATCCTTCCCCTCCCCCACCAGATTGCTCTCTGTCAATGTGTAGGAAGGAACTGCAGATGCTGGTTTAAACCGAAGATAGATACAAAAAGCTGGAGTAACTCAGCGGGACTTCATAAGAAACAAAATTCGTAAAGTCAAACACTTTATAGTTATAGAAGAGACTGAGACACATGAGGGCAGGTTCAAAAAATGAAGGTAACGAAAGCTGTGGGAGCACGCACAAGTGCATTCGCTTGTGCACAAGTGATCCAGCCCGCATGAAGTCGCATTTTGCCCATTCCAGCCCGTGACATAAAATGAGGTTGACACCCCTGCCCTAAATGGACATCTGACTTAAAGAAAGTTTGGCGGTCGAGAACTTGCCATCATCTAGCTATTTTGTTTCGTAGCATACACATAATACGACTGGGATGTGCTTTGCCCTCTTATATTTACCTTCAGTTGGGAAGAGGCTTAGTTTCTAAGTGCTATCCATTTCAAGAACATAGTTGATATAAGTAGCACAGTTTCATTGTGGATGAAATCATGACCTGCTACTTTCTCTTTATCACATTCTGGTGATTCTATCCACAGTAGCTACTCCCTTTTTTTTCAAAGAGTCCAGTTTCAAGTCATTTCTTTCCAAGTAATCAGCCAGATCAGATAAGATATTCTATACAAATATAATATTTTCTGCTTGATTAACCCCTGCTATCTGCCTCCCCCTGTAAACCTTTTGTTCAATCTGTAATTGACTGCTTATGGTTTAAACTAGATGTAGGGAACCCAGTATGTGCGTCACTTGGACGAACAGACAAGAAGGTCTCGGGTTCAATTTCTGGTCTGTGCTGAATTAACTGATCTTAGCTGGGCCGCTGTAATTGATCATAGCTCTCCTGGGTTTGAAAGATGAAAAATCAGACTATTTCCTGTTCCTGATCATTATCCTGTGTATATAAAGAGATGAAAGAAAGAACTCGCGTTTATAAAGTGTGTTTCATGACCTCAGAATGTCCCATGGCATTTTGTGGCCAATGAAGTACTTTTGAAGTGTAATCACTGTTGTAACATAGTGAAACACAACAGCTAATATGCAGACATCAAGGTCCCACAAACAGCATTGAGATAATAACAAGATAATCTATTCTTTAGTGATGTTGATTGAGGGGTAAATATTGGCCAGGACACAAGGGAAGGCATTCCTGTCCTTTAAACAGTGGCATAACCTTTTGAACAGAATTGGAAGTCTTGCAGCGAAACCAATGCTGACAGTAAGAGATGACGGGTAAAAATGGGATCAGTTAGAACCCAATGCGTTTTTAGCTGAAAAACCTGGAAACACTAACTATGTGCAGTCATTCATAAATTAAAATATTTAGTGCTCCTGATATGCACCCAGCAAGTCAGTGGCTTCAGAGGAGGGCAGTAATGATTTGAAATAAATAATAATTAGCATGTTTTGGTGCTTCAGCTCTATATATGTCTAGTGTAAGCTACCGTTTGTTTATTGCAAGACAGTGTTTCCTAAAAATTGTTTAATGCATGGCTTGTCGCAGTTATGGCTTCCTGTCATCATTACAACCAACAGCTATAAACAGATTGCTGTTGTTTTTTTCAATGTTTTTCTTTGATCTTGAAGTATTCATGTTTAAAGCAAGCATCGCAGTACATTCATAAATTGTGAGACTTTCGTCATCATCCAGTCAGTTGAAAATTAATATCACTAAGTACCAATAATTAACTAAATATTTCGTTTGAAAAAATAGCATAATATACTTTATAGAAAAGAGGATCAGCATAAATTCCTTTACTTTATTCTTTTTATCTATTGAGCTACACTGAGATTCTTTGTACCATAAATTTTCCCAACTCCACCATTAACTTCACCAACAGTAAAGACATTACAGTTTAATGCAAGCCATTCCTTTGTGTATCATAAAACCACATGATTTACCTTGTTAATATGAGTTATAAAGAAGAAGGAGTTTATTCCAAATGAAGAGTTATTTACAAGATGCTTCCTGTTTTCATCATCACAATCTGGCTGACTTAATGCTTTTCTTCCTTAGTTGGGTGTTACTGTGTATGCATTATTCACATATACAAGCAAAACTGCTAAGTCTGTCCACTGGACGATATTTTAATTGTTGTAATTAACCTACAAATTGCCCGAATGGAGCATCCTTTGACAAATGCCACGACTCAAATTGTGCTCTTTGTGTTTTGCAGACTGCAACTTTAAAACACCAACATGATATTTATAGGGCATCTGGATTTTATATAGCTGGGTTCAATGGTTTAATGCTTTAACTATTTATATTTAAAAAAAGGGGGAAAGTGGAACGAATAATAGATGAAAACGTAAGGTAAATCGGAGTGAAATTATGTGCAGAAGGAAAAGAGATAGAAAGGAAAAATAGTTAAAAAAACATTCAAATAGGGATGTGTTGCTACTTGCAGGAGTGAGTTTTCAAAGACACTTCTTCCTTTCAGGACTGCCAAAGTTAAGCCAAGGCATTTTAGTATCATAAATCATTAATTAAATGGATCTTTGAGAATGAAGTAATAGTTCTAATAGTCTGCTATAAGATTAGCCCATTATAATGGTGTAAATTGAGCAGTTTTATGATGCACAATGCATTACAATGTAATTTCTTTAGTGTTTGGTGAAATTAATGGTGGAATGGGGCAATATTTTCAACAATTTAAGGCACATTAAATCTCACGGTGTATTGTTTCCTAGCCATGATTTGATAACATTTTAAAGTATTTATAGTGCTTGGTGACTTGTGTTAAGTATGGACCAATAATAATTTCTGTGCAGTAGAATCTTGCTAAGATACCTGGCTATATTATTGCTAGCCTATCATTCAAAGGTTTTTGGAGATGAAACATAGAAACATAGAAACATAGAAAATAGGTGCAGGAGTAGGCCATTCGGCCCTTCGAGCCTGCACCGCCATTCAATATGATCATGGCTGATCATCCAGCTCAGTAGCCTGTACCTGCCTTCTCTCCATACCCCCTGATCCCTTTAGCAAAAAGGGCCACATCTAACTCCCTCTTAAATATAGCCAATGAACTGGCCTCAACTACCTTCTGTGGCAGAGAATTCCACAGACTCACCACTCTCTGTGTGAAGAAATGTTTTCTCATCTCGGTCCTAAAAGACTTCCCCCTTATCCTTAAGCTGTGACCCCTGGTTCTGGACTCCCCCAACATCGGGAACATTCTTCCCGCATCTAGCCTCTCCAACCCCTTAAGAATTTTATATGTTTTTATAAGATCCCCCCTCAGTCTTCTAATTTCCAGCGAGTACAAGCCCAGTCTATCCAGTCTTTCCTCATATGTAAGTCCCGCCATCCCAGGGATCAATCTGGTGAACCTTCTCTGTACTCCCTCTAAGGCAAGAACGTCTTTCCTCAGGTTAGGAGACCAAAACTGCACACAATACTCCAGGTGCGGTCTCACCAAGGCCCTGTACAACTGCAGCAGAACCTCCCTGCTCCTAAACTCAAATCCTCTTGCTATGAATGCCAACATACCATTCGCTTTCTTCACTTCCTGCTGCACCTGCATGCTTGCTTTCAATGACTGGTGCACCATGACACCCAGGTCACGTTGCATCTCCCCTTCTCCCAATCGGTCACCATTCAGGTAATACTCTGCTTTCCTGTTCTTGCCGCCAAAGTGGATAACCTCACATTTATCCACATTATATTGCATCTGCCATGCATTTGCCCACTCGCCTAATCTATCCAAGTCACTCTGCAGCCTCCTAGCATCCTCCTGAATAAATTTAATTTTAAATTGTGGTAACAATAGAAAACAATTGAAAATATTGCAATATTGTGTATAATTGTCATATTTTACACCTGTCAGAATATCTGAGAGAAAATTATAGCCCACTTTCTTTCCAACTCTTTGGGATGTCCTAAAATATTTTTTAAAATCTTTAAATATTTTGGAATATTTTAAGATGGGAGGCATGACTTTAAAAAAAAATCCCATACAAATGCATTGAACCAGCAGTACTGAAATGTAAATTTCTTATTTGTCATCTAATTGTGGGCAGTGAGTTATCTATGAAGAGTGTGATAAAATAGACACAAAATATTAATTTTTCACAGCTACATACCCATATCAAGTCAAGTCAAGTCAAATTTATTTGTCACATACACATACACGATGTGCAGTGAAATGAAAGTGGCAATGCCTGCGGGTTGTGCACAAAAAGAATTACAGTTACAACATATAAATAAAGTTAATAAGTTACTATTAGTGTCGACAAAAATGTAGTCTCTGGGGTTATAAAAGTTGACAGTCCTGATGGCCTGTGGGAAGAAGCTCCGTCTCATCCTCTGCGTTTTCACAGCGTGACAGTGGAGGCGTTTGCCTGATCGTAGCATCTGGAACAGTCCGTTACTGGGGTGGCAGGGGTCCCTCATGATCTTACTTGCTCTGGATCTGCACCTCCTGATGTATAGGTCCTGCAGGGGGATGAGTGTAGTTCCCATGGTGCGTTCTGCCGAACGCACTACTCTCTGCAGGGCCATCCTGTCCTGGGCAGAGCTGTTCCCAAACCAGACTGTAATGTTGCCGGACAGGATGCTCTCTACAGCCCCAGAGTAGAAGCAATGAAGGATCTTCAGAGACACTCTGAATTTCCTCAGTTGTCTAAGGTGGTAAAGGCGCTGCTTAGCCTTACCCACCAGTGCGGCAATGTGCGTTGCCCACGTCAGATTGATTGATTCAATATGATTGAAGCTCAGTTGTGAGTGCCATCAGTACAGGTCACACTTTATCATTAGTCAACTGGAACTCCAGCTGTTTGCTTGAACATCAAACTCTGTGAAAAAGTGATCAACAAGATACTTTTCCTTAGACTATTATGTAATAACACAAAGGCACAGACAAAGCAAAAGCATGGATCATATAGGTTGATTCGTAAAAGTAAAGCTATTTGCCAATTAGAAAAACCTGATTAAAGTTAACTTATAAAACATATTTTATGTATACATGCTGATCAATGCTTTTTTTGCTGTTTGCTATTTGATAGAATTGCCTTTCTATGTTTGTGTCTTGATTTTATTCCTGCTGAGAGATCAAACTGATATTTTCACAGTCAAAAAACTATTGAACCTAAATGAACAGGTTAAACACCATGTATCACCATAACCAACCCAACGGAAGAACTATGAAGTTAACAATTTAAGATAATCAGTGAGGTCTAGATAGATGGAAAGATATTTGTTAGGAGTCCAAAGGGATTATTCAGAGAGATAATGAGATAATTGGTCCTTGGGAGGAACATGGCTGGGAAAATGGGGCTGTGGGGTGGAGCAGAAATCTGTGACTATGAACATTAAGAAGAATCTATTGAGAAGAAGATGAAGGAGGCTTGTGACAGGATTGCCTATATTGGTTAAGGTACTGAATACAAGGAATTGGGACATAATTCCATGGCTGAACAAGGCGTTGGTGAGACCACACTTGGATTATTGCAGGCAGTTCTGGTCCCTTGCTAGAGAAATGATGTCATCAAGGTGGGGGGGGGGGGCAGGTTTGCCGTTAGATTTGGTCGGAGGCTTCGGGAGGTCAGTAGGGCGCAAGTCTCGACACGCACTTTGGTTCGTTCGTTGCGGTGCCTCGAGCCGTTCCAGTAGCTCTTTTGATCCTGGGAGTCGGAGAATCAACAGATCTGAGCGGAGATTATTAAGAGCATAGTTAGAGTAAGAAACATTGCTGTTGGAGTAGATGTTTATAAAAGTGGAGCGAATGTAATGAATGATTGCAGATCCACTTCTGGAACCGGCACACAGTGGGCCGCCTGGCTTCGGCGCCATCTTGGGTTTTTGGCACCATTCCTCTCTACCCTACAATCCTTAAGAACAACCGAGTATCCCGCCTGTTTCCCAGGTATGCCCTTGAACCAATGCATACATCGCTATCTCATTTTGATGGGTCCAATTAAATTTTCCACCACTATCCATAGAGTTAGAAGGATCTTGTATCTGTACAGAGGAGTGAGGAGCCAGGGAAGCAAGGTGTAGCCTTTTTTTCCCCTGATCCTTCACTGAGAGCACTACTGACCATCAAAAATATCTAGCATTGTGGGCTCTCTCAGGTTTAAGCATGACAAGTCTTTTTCTGCAGATGAGAGGAGTTAATGTTTGCTTTCACTTGTGGGAAGTCAGCAATGCTGGCAGATCCTCATGGCTGGGATGCCAACTCTTTCTGAAAGTTGATAAAAACAATAATTTATAAAAAGTAAGGGTAACCTTTCTTCTGGATACTTGTAAAGATCTTGTAGCAAGAGAGATGAGAGCCATTGTGATCTTCACCTTTACAAAGAGAGCAGTCCAAGCACAAAACTAAGACTAAAGGGCTACCAGCAGAATATCAAATATATCAGTACCAGCAGCCTTGGAAAACCCTTGCCTAAATGTTCATTGGTCATCAAGAAGATCCAAGTAAGATGTGGTATTGCTGAAGACGTTGGACACAGGGTCATCAGTTTTGGGCGTGTCTTCACCTCCAGCCCAAGAATCTCAACTAACCATTAGTAGCTGGACATGACCACCGTAACACCACTTTGCTAGTGGTATCGAAACTGAGACACCCACATAGGTATGTGTCAGCAGCTAAATGCACTGTTGCACGGTCTTCTATGGAGACTGCACCATGATAATCATTGTATCTTGAAGCTCCAATTTACTGCAGTATGCGTGGAAATAGGCTTTGGATAAATAGTGACTTCATTGAGAACGCATCAGTTGTTGGAAAGACACCAAGCATATGGAAGTGCCTGATCGAGTTTTCTGATGGACTTGATTTCACCCAATAATGATCATCTGTATGATCTACTGGGTTAAGTAAATCTTTATGCGATTTGTGCATATAAAACAAATGGTAAGTAATCAGATTACTAGGCACTTATCCTTCACATCAAATCCAAGTCTCAAAAAGCCTGTATTTTAGTTTGCTCAACTTAAGTAGAACATTGCACCATAAATAATCTGTATCTCTGAAAGGCCAAAAAGAGTACAGCACATTTTGGAAAGTCCGATCAGATGGTGAAAAGGAACTTCATGAATTAAGATTTTTGAAAGCTGTAATGATGTCTAGTTTTATTAGAAACCGCTGTAATTACACATGATTGCATGTATTCAGCTTTTTGATGGTTAAATAGGTCAGTTTATTTCCTCATTTTATCATCTCTTTTAAGTTTATTATTACTCTTTATTTTGTTCAAAAACTTGAATGAGACCTTATGGAATAGATACATAATGTGCTTGTTTCCTCTAAATTAAATTTCTTTTATTGTCTGTCTTATTTCCAGTTTGCTGTCCTTTATTATGCAGTCTGGTGCTTTGTTCAAGGTTCAAAGAAATGAAACTCTATGAAGCTGCCAAGCTGCTTCTTGTGCCTCAAGGGAATATTCCATGACTCTTGACCATTAATAGACAAAGAGCTGATATTTTATTATGCAATTTGAAGAGTCAACAATGTTTGACATTCATTTGGTCCATTTTTCACACTGAATTAATCTCTGGCATAGCTTGTCCCTTTTAAAGATCAGTTTGTTCGTCAACCTTTTAGGTTGGCTTTGTGATGTAAGCTGTACTCGTGGGCAATGAAGTAGATAAACATATTTCCCCTCAATTTTTTTAACCCTGCAGTCCTGACAGTGCTGATTCGTACTGTTCCAACCCTGGAACGTAAATTGTAGCAGTAGGCTCTAATCAGGGGGATCAGATTTGGAGCCTCACTCTATAACAGGATTTATTTCCACACCAGGAAGTGCTTTTATCATTTGATAATTTAGGGTATACTAAGTTGGCCTATTATTAACTTTTGTATTCTTATCTGTTGCATAGTAATCATTTTTAAACGCTGTGTCATTACTTGCTCTTTCGTGCGAATTCCAAATTTCTGGGAGTTATATTTAGCATTTTAATAAAAATTAAGTCCTTCTGGCTATAAGCATGAAGGATAGAGATTTTGCTTGGGGCACCATTGGAAAATTGTATTAAAAGCTTTCTCAGAATTGTATCAGGCATTTAAAGTTTATTTGCATAATCAGATACATAAAATCTTCGCTGAAATCTTCCTGTGGGAGAGAATGGCAAACATTTTTCACTATTTTGTTGTGAAGTGATTCTTGACGTATATAATCAGATTGACATATTGCAGTTTCATTAGTCCAATTGAAAATGGGTTTTGCGTGGGAAATAAAGGATTTTTAATTAATGATAATCCTTCACCTGTAAGTAACCTGATTTAACCACTAAAAAATATTTAAAATTATTAAAATGATCCTTTGAATGATTGGCTTGGTATGAAACAGCTTTCAAATCATGTCTTATAGTGCTATTGTGCCTTTGAGCATTTCATTCAGATTTAGGATACCATGGTGGCACAGTTGTTGCTGCTACCACATAGCTCCAGCAGGCCCAGTTTGATCCTGACCTCCGTTACTGTGTGCAGAATTGGTATTTTATTTCTTTTTCTGCTGGGTTTCTCTTGATTCCTCCTAACGACTTTCTGGTAGGTTAATTAGCTACTGTAAATTACACCTAGTGCAAGTTAATACAAAAAAGAAACCAATACGTGCAGGGGCACTGGGAAATAAAGAGTGGGGAATGGAACTGATTGGATCACTCCTTTGGGACATGACATGGATTTCACAGGCCATTGGCCATCTTTTGCGTTATTAAAGGTAAAATATATTACAGTAAATATTAATGAAAACCAACTCCAAAAGATTGAACAGTCACAAATCATCCAGGACAAGATTGCTCAGGGAAGGCTCACGATTCAAATAAGCTCAGCATTTCAATTACTTTTCGTGTGGTAAGGTCAAAAACATGTTTCAAGAAGATTTAGATTGAATATTTTTAAATAAACATGAAAATATACAGAAACATTTTGTAATTTTAGTTACAATGTGATAGGTTATAAAGTGACATCTAGCAAGAAATTATTTCCCCATTTTCCAACCGATTATCTCATTAAACTATTTTTTCTCATTGGATAAGTTTCTTTTCATGCACTTATCCAGAGCTGTGCAAGGAGGAAAATTAAAATCCAGTAGAGGGGTCTCTATTATCAATTTGTGCAATCTTTAGGCTCTATCTAAACTGCATCCCAAACTTACTGTCAGTGGTTAATCCCGTATTCTTTTTTCAGCAGCTTACAGAATTCATTTCCCACTCTATTCACTCTTATTCGTTCTCAATTTGTTTGAAGAATGGTTAGAATTGTATCTTACTTTAGTCGATTGCAACCAATTGCAGTTTATGAGTTAACATGTTCAGAGAAAATCATTTAAATTTTACGATTTGCCTCAGCGTCCAGATTGCTACTACCTTTATAGCAGTTATATTTTATTATGCTTCCCTGAAATCAAAACTGGATAGAACTGAAAAACTGTACAGTCAGAAACTTTGTATTTAAGAATTTGGTGAGGCTTCAGAACAAATTAAAACTGAGATACAAGGAACTGCAGATGCTGGTTTATTAAAACAAAAGATTCAAAGTGCTGGAGTAGCTCAGCGAGTTAGGCAGCATCTCTGGTGAACATAGGTGATGTTGAGATAGGACCCCTAAATAGAGCTTCTGATTGAAATTTCCCATCGAAGCATATTTTTAGTATCTGGAGCACAGAATAAATGAGTATAAATACTCACAAGTAGGAAGTCAGGTGAAAGACTGGCTCACAGTGAAAGCTTTGACCTTGAGCTACCTGATTTGACTGTGCGGTCACAGAGATGAATATGCATCCAACTATCATGTGGTCACGTAGAGATGAATATGCATCCACAATCATCTGAAGAGATCTTGTGAATTTCAAATGTGTATAAAAAGTTTAGGCAGTCACCTTCAGGTTTGTAACTTAATAGATTAACTTGTTTAAACCCTTCCCAAAAATCCAAAAGGTTCTGATTTGTGTCACCTTGATTCAAATTGACGATAGTCTGTCATAAACTAAGATTAATCACTTTGTGTCATGCTGGCTGTCCACCTGCATCAGTGACACCAGATGAATCCCCTGTTTTGTCCATTTGAGGTATATCTTCTGTGTGGATCCCTTGGGAAGCACCATCAAATAAAATCTGCTTGTTTTCTAAAGGAAGGACGGTATCATGACTTGAAAGGGTGCAGCTAAGCAAACTTCAAACAGGAATAAAATAAAATCATCTTAAAACATGCGTTTGACCTCACAACATGAAAGGTTGTTGAAGGTCCTAAATGTACTCGGACCTTGGAACCTTGCTAAGGAACACCATAGATGAGTCTAAGATGATCAACATCGAACACCAATCCTTTTTGGACTTGCAATGGAAAAGCCATTTACCTGAAGCCATTTATCTTATGAAGGTTTCTTGGGACTACATTTTCTCAAGTACTGCCTTAGTGTCTTGAACATCCACCATCCCACCACTGAAATTCAGCTGTTCTATCCCTGCTTAAATCAAGGCTTTTATGAGTTCCGAGTCAGATGGCTTTGATGGATCCAAGGTAACCACATTATCTATAAATACCCTTAGCATAGAAACATAGAAAATAGGTGCAAGATTAGGCCATTTGAGCCAGCACTGCCATTCAATATAATCATGGCTGATCATCCTGTTCCTGGTTTTTCCCATATCCCTTGATTATGTTAGTCCTAAGAGCTATATCCAACTCTCACTTGAAAACATCCAGTGAATTGGCCTCCACTGCCTTCTGTGGCAGAGAATTCCACGGATTCACAACTCTCTGGGTAAAAAGGTTTTTCCTCATCTCAGTCCTAAATGTTCTACACCTTATTCTTAAACTGCGACCCCTGGTTCTGGACGTTCCCCAACATCGGGAACATGTTTCCTGCATCTAGCCTGTCCAATCCCTTAAGAATTGTATATGTTTCTATAAGATCCCCTCTCATCCATCTAATATCCAGTGAACACAAGCCCAGTCGATCCATTCTTTCATAATTTGTCAGTCCCACCATCCCGGGAATTAAACTGGTGAACCTACGCTGCTCTCCCTCAATAGCAAGAATGTCCTTCCTCAAATTAGGAGAACAAAACTGTACACAATACTCCAGGTGCGGTCTCACCAGGGCCCTGTACAACTGCAGTCGAATCTCCTTGCTCCTATACTCAAATCCTCTTGCCATGCAGGCCAACATGCCATTAGCTTTCTTCACTGCCTGCTGTACCTGCATTGCTTACTTTCAGTGACTGATATACAGGGACACCCAGGTCTAGTTGCACCTCCCCATTTCCTACTCTGACACCATTCAGCTAATAATCTGCCTTCTTGTTCTTGCCACCAAGATGGATCACCTCACACTTATCCACATAATACTGCATCTGCTATGCATCTGCCCACTCACCCAACGTATCCAAGTCACCCTACAGCCTCATAGCATCCTCCTCGCAGCTCACACTGCCACCCAGCTTTGTGTCATCCGCAAATTTGGAAATGTTACATTTAATCCCTTCATCTAAATCGTTAATACAGGAATTAAATGTAAGGTCTCCAAGTTTGCGGATGACACAGAGCTGGGTGGCAGTGTGACCTGTCCTTGTTATAATTTACTGAGTGGCAGAGGCTGATGTAATGAAAAGTGATTGGACTGGATGTATGCAACTCATGGATGTGATCTTGCTGTGGATTTTCTAGTGTTGGGTGAAAGCCTTTGTGTCCATACTGTAACAGTTTGGTTGGAGAAGTGGTTCTTATCTGCAGAATATATCACCAGTTCCTTAGCTGGGATATTGTTGAGACCTGTATTTCTTGCTGTGTGCAATATTTATCCTGTGCAATAATTTGAATTGATTGACAACTAAAGAAGGTATTATCTTACCCCTGAGTTAATAAGTGTATAAGGACATAAAAGAACAGGAACTGGCTACTTGAGCCTGCTCCACCATTCCATAACATCATGGTTGTTTTGATCTTGGTCTCAGCTACACTTTCCTACCTCTTTCCCATAAACCTTGACTCCCACATAGATCAAAATGTTTTCATATCTCAGCTCTATTTATATTAATTGAGTATAATACCCATTTCATTGAGTATAACACCCCATTGCATCCGGTGTTGGACGAATAAAGGAATATATTATTATTATTATTATATTATTATCTTTATGCAGAACATAAAAGAATCTCCTCCCTCTGAAAGAAGTTCCTTATCATGTACATCTTAAATGGGTGATCCATTATTCCTTATTCTGAAACTAATCTCCCAATTCGGAAATCATTCTGTGAATTTTGTGTGTTTTGGTAAAATACTAATTCTCCAGAGCTCCGTTGCATACAAGTCCAACCTGTTCAACCTTTTCTCATGTCTATATTCCAATAATCTAGTATTCCTTCTCCGAACTGCTTCCTCTTTAAATGAGACCAGAACTATTAATACCCCATACAGTTTTGGCAAAACAGCTCTACTTTGAAATTTCATGTGCTTTGCTATACATTCCATTTATTGTCTTAATTATCCATTGTATTTCTGCATTTCATATATATAGAGACCAGAGCCTTCTTTGAGCAGTGTTCTGTACCTCTTCATTTATTTAGTACTGTTTTTTTCATTCTTCCTATCAAAGTGGACTAATCTACACGATGCACTCCAGCAGATAATCTTTTCCCCCATTTGCTTAACTTATCTATATTCTTTTGCAGATTGTTTTATTTCTCCTCACAATTTGCTAACCCACCTATTGTATCATCAACAAATGTGGCTACAGTATACTTGGTCCCTTCACCTAAGTCATTAACACAGATGGTAAGTACTGTAGCTGGTAAGCTACAGATGGTAAGTACTGATACCTAGTTATTGCTTGCCAACTTGAATGATCCATTTATCTTCGCTCTCTGTTTTGTGCTAGTGAACTATTTTTCATACTAATATATTAGCCTCAATGCCACGAGGGATTACCATGTGTTGTGATCTTTTATATGGAAGATATGTCTGCTGGAAATCCAAATACACCCAATTAACTGACATCCTCTATCCAGCCTGCTCATTAGATTCTTAAAGACCTCTAGTAAATTTGCCAAATACTATTTTTCTTTCATTAAATTATTTTGACTCTGCCTGATTATGTTATAATTTTCAAACTGTGGTGCTTTTCAAGTGACAGATTTCAGGCTAATGTACCTATATTTTAGTATTTTCAGTTATCCCATAAAGGTGGATGAAATTTGTTGTCTCCAAATTTACAGTTCTGGGGAATTTTGAAAGATCATAAACAGTGCACCACTCTGTCTTCTTGTAGCAACTATGCTACCTAGAGACTTCTTGTAGCACCTATGGATGCAAAGCATTCGATCATAGAACAAACATAGAACAGTATAGCACAGGAGCAGGCCCTTTGGCCTACAATGTCTGTGCTGAACATGACGTCAGATTAAACTAATTTCCTCCGCCTGCTCACGATCCATTCTCTTCATCCCCATGTGCCTATCTACAAGCCTCTAAAATGCAGCTACTGTACCTGCCTCCACCACTCTTGGTGCATGTTCCAGGCACCCACCACTCTCCGTAGAAAACAATTGCCCCTCCATTAAATTTTGACCCTTTCACGTTAAAGCTATGCCCTCTCGTCTTTGATATTTCCTCCCTAAGAAAAAGGTTCTGGCTTATCTATGCCTTTCGTAATTTTATATACTTCTTTCAGGTCTTCAATGCTCCAGAGAAAACAATACAAGTTTGTCCAACCTCTACTTATAGGTAATTCCCTCTAATCCAGGCAACATTCTGTAAACCTCTTCTGCACCCTCTCCAAAACCTTCACATTCTTCTTGTAATGTGGCGACCTGATTTGCACTCAATATTCCGAATGCACTCTGACCAAAGTCCTACAAAGTTTCAACATGACTTCCTTACCCTTATACTCAATGTCCTGACTGATGAAGGCAAGCATACCATATGCTTTCATTACCCCTCTTCCTACCTGCAATACCACACTCAGGAAGCTAGGCACTTGGCCCCCTAAATCCCTCTGTACATTACGGCTGTTAAGAGCTTGCCATTAAAAGGGTCCAGCAATTTTGTCAATCATTAATCCCATTAGTTTCCTGATTACCTTCCCCACCCCCCCTGTTATTATGTTCTTCCTTTTCTTTTGCACTTGGATGTTCTACTATTATCAGGTTGTATTTAGATTTTTCTGAAATTGATACAGATAATTGTTCAAAGTCTTTGCAATTTTCCTATTTGTTTAACGATCAACATTAATCATCTTATTTGTTTCACGATCAACATTACCATCTTCCTTTTTAGATAGTTACTGTTTGTGTTTATCACAGGCATATTAGACATTAATATCAGTCGTAAAAAATTGGTTAGCCTGTCTGAGAATTATAAATACAAATTAAGAACTGTTTTTCAGTAACACAGTATGGAATATAAAACATTACATTGGGTAATTATAATTGCTGAAAATAATTTTTGATAAAACAAATAACAAATTATTTATGTGTAGGAAAGAACTGCTGGTTTAAATTGAAGGTAGGCACAAAATGCTGGAGTAACTCAGTGGGACAGGCAGCATCTCTGGAGAGAAGGAATAGGTGACGTTTCGAGTCAAGACCCTTCTTCAGAGTCTGAAGAGTCTGAAGAAGGATCTCGACCCGAAACGTCACCCATTCTTTCTCTCCAGAGATGATGCCTGTCCCCCTAACAGATCATTTAGTTACCAGCAGAAAAATATATTTTAGTTTTAAATTTGAAGTTTGGTGATTTAAAGTTTTTTTAATATACTAATCTATAGTAACTGTCTGTCGTGTTACTTGTAATCAATTGTTGTACCAGGTGTAGAAATTGTACCAGCCTACTTTATTTTCTCAGCCAATAAATTTCCTACACATAAATTTCAGGTTCTTCTGCTTGAGATTTGTTTTCCACGTCAGGTCATACAAACTGCTCCTAATCGCTTGTGTGGCTCTCGCAGTTGAAAAAGATCGTTCAACTTTCCAGTAATCCAGTAAAATTATTTTGGAAGGCTAGGACATTGAAAATATAGCCCATTTGCATGTTGAGACTTTCTATCTTTTGCATTGTTGTGCGATGAAAAGATTGCTGTCTGTCTCCTGTTTCAAGGCCATGTAATGTACTCTGCCTCATTTAATTTTTTAATTCCAATTTGAATGGTGGGTCATTTTGAAAGTGAACTGAAACTATTTTTAAATTGGACCAAATTGCTAATGGGCCAAGAAAGAGTTGAGAAGTCTTATCAGATGTCTGATACTCTATGTCCAACAGTGCTGAAAGTCTTTCAATGTTACTGATTAAAGTTCAGTCACCGCTTTGTCTAGGAAGTATCTGCTGCTCCAAGTCCATCATATTAACCTGTACCAATGGAAATGATTAAAGTGCTTTGTACTGATGTCTTACTCAAACTGCAGTGGAGCATGGCTGGTGCCAGCTGCAAAGCTTCAACTAATTCAGACCAAATGTCTGTCCACACAAAGAGCACTACAAGTCTGGAAATTTGATAACAGCTGATTTGAAAACATTAGCATCAAACTTTCCAGACCTGTAGATGTTTCAGTAAATCTATTTAAATTGCTTAAAAAACTGTGTTACTGATTACATTTGAGATCCTTTGCTTCACAGACATTTGGTGTACTTCACAGTTTATGAAGCTATTGGAAAAGCTCACTAGTGACTGAAGAGTAACTGTACAACTGGTTTAATATGAAGTGTGCATAACGTACCTCAATGCAGGCTACTGTTTAGTATATTCTACAAAGGTGGTATTTAAGATTTCATATGATGGTGATTTAAAAACATTTTTAAATGAAATTCTGTATGCTGTGCAATTGTTACATACCATGCACAATTACTTATCTGATTTAAGGAATTTACAGTGAGCTATAATGAAATAGATGCTGTAGGTTTTGATTTCAGCCTAATGATTCCATTATATTAAAAAATATTAATACACTTTGACTCGTTTTGCATTGCTCTCTGGTTTTAATTTTTTTTAAAGGATTGTTTGTTAAGCATCCACAGCCTGAAGCACTCTATTAAGATAATAACAATTTTAATCTCCTGTCTTTTCAAGAAGAGACAGAAAGTCATTCCTATGAATTTAATGTTAACATGAAGAGGTCCAGAGGGCTCCAGCTAGGCTGATTAAAGGCAGAGGAAGATGGATGGAGTCTTTCTTGATCAGCAGGCCAGTCTCCTGCTGGGTGTCAGTCTATGCCTTTGTACTGGTCAGTGGGTATGAGGAGCTTGACAGTCACCCAGCCAAAAGGGAAAGACTTCCCTTTGGCCGCTTTGTGTGCAAGTATTTGCAAACTGGTGTGACACATGATCTCCCCTCCCAGCAAGGCCACTCATTAGGCTGATTTTCACTTCAAAGTTTGTATTATCAGCTATCTCTAAAGGCAATTAGGAATGGGCAGCTTTCAGCATCAGACACTTTGTGATACTATAGTGACTCATCTTTATTGATTCTTTTGTCACAGTAGACAGTGATTGAGATGATATGACTGTTGCCTACCAACCCCTTTGACAGGTAAACACTAGAGTAAAACTGTGTAATTAACAGAGTCAGCACAGGCACTATTAAATGCTCTGAAATCCCACAGAGTTTTCCTCACAAAGCACATTCAACAAGTTCCAAGAATTTAACAGAAGGTATGTGGAAATCTTACGGGTTTAAGTGTTCAACAGAAATCTGGCATTACATTTCCACCAATCTTTCCTCCATATTGCATAAATTATTACAAAGCATTTTAATTTGCACATAACATTTTTGACAACCAATCTGCTGCCACCTGTTGGTGATGTTGATTAATTTTGCAGAATATCTCATTTTCTCCAATGAAGATAAGAAATCCAGTAGAAGATCAATTATATTTATTATTAAGAATGTGTAAATCCCATTTCCTGCACACCAAGATTCTAAAATTCTTTAGTGCAATTTGGTACCATGAGAATAATTTTGTTTTCAACATTAATTGTTTCTTCGAGCCATGTTAGAGCACAGTATCTTAAAGATATCAATTCCCCCTCTATTGGCCAATCCGTTTCAGCCCATACCCTCAAGGAAATGTGTTAATGTGCTGTGTATAATGACAGTATAATTGTAATGATCCTGTTTACATTATACCATCAAAATCTTCTCTTCAGGACGGTGCAGTGGTGCATCTGGTAAAACCACTGACAGCTCCAGAGAACCAGAAAATAAACACAAAAAGCTGAAATAACTCAGCGGGACAGGCAGCATTTCTGGAGAGAAGGAATGGGTGACATTTCTGGTCGAGACCCTTCTTCAGACTGGTTAGGGATAGGGGAAACAAGAGATGTAGATGGTGATATGGAGAGATAAAGCACAATGAATGAAAGATATGCAAAAAAGTAACGATGATAAAGGAAACAGGCTGTTGTAGAGTGAAAATGAGAAGCTAGTGCGATGGGTGGGGGAAGGATAGAGAGATAGGGAATGACGGGGTTACCTGAAGTGAGAGAAATCAATATTCATACCACTGTGCTGTAGTTGCCCAAGCGAAATATGAGATGCTGTTCCTCCAATTTGCATTTAGCCTCACTCTGACAATGGAGGAGATCAAGGACAGAAAGGTCTGTGTAGGAATGAGAAGGTGAAGTAAAGTGTCCAGCAACCGGGAGATCAGGTTGGTTCATGTGGGCTGAGCAAAGGTGTTCCGCAAAACGATCGTCCAGTCTGCGTTTGGTCTCGCTGATGCATCAGAGTCCACATCTTGAACAACGGATACAGTAGATAAGGTTGGAGGAGATGCAAGTGAACCTCTGCCTAACCTGAAAGGACTGTCGGGTCCCTGGTCGGAGTGGAGGGAGGAGGTATGGCGACAGGTGTTGCATCTTCTGCGGTTGCAGGGGAAGGAACCTGGGGATGGGGTGGTTTGCGTGGGAAGGGATGAGAGTGAACCAGGTTGTGTGAAAGGGTGATTGATGGTTGACATGGACTTGGTGGGCCAAAGGGCCGGTTTCCATGCGGTATCTCTAAACTAAACAGTATCTTATAGAAGTTTGCTTGTTAATTCCCCCTCTGTAGGCAAATCTATTCCACTCCACACCCGTCAAGAAACTGTATTGATAAATGCCATGTATAATGATAGTACAATTGTAATGATCCAGTCTTCATTACACTTCATTAAAGTCTTCTTTTCAGACCTCACTGGCAATTTGTCATTTTTCAAATAGAAATATACTTTTTATCTTCTCTATTTTTAGGTTTACTGTCACTCATGTAAAATACTCCAAGACTATGTGACACATCAACATTCTCCTATGAATGCCACTGAGAAGGGGAATGTGGGTCTGATGTGAGTGACAACATTGCTGTTTGTGTTTTTATGTGTTTCACGAAAGAATGCCTGAAACTGTGAACTCAACATAATGTGAGTAAAATAGAACCATAACTTTTCTTCTTTTCCCTGTTTGTCAAAGCCCGTTGTAGTTTAAAGATACGGTGTAGTGGAATAAATTAGGAATAGAAACAGACATTTATCTGAAGCATAACCTTTACTGGTCATTATCATAATTTGTTCACCTTCAGGTACTGAATTATTCTCTATGCTTAGGTGCTATTTTCTAATGGTGATGGTCCTATGTAATAGTTGTATGGATGCCAATTTCCTCTGATATCTCACAAAACATTTAGGCAGTAAGTTTTCAAGGAGCAATGTAGTTTTTCCCTATCTTGTACTCACTCATTCGGACATGATTCCCAGCAGGCATTAATGCAATTTTATTCTATCTATAATTGGCTGGTTTTGTTTTGCTATTCCAGGGGAGATGATGACTTCATAGCAACCCCCTACTATTAAGGGGCCAAACCACTGACTTTCTGAACATTGTTCCTCAGCTGAATATTGCATTGTCTGGCTGGACACTGATGGAACCTTGCATCGTTACAACCCCCTGATACAAGTGCAGAAGCCCATTTCACTTACCATGTTTATGTGCTTTGTCATTTTTGTAGGGGGCATTTGGACTTTTTTTTGAGAAGCGATCCATAAAATGCCAACATGCAAAATTGACTCTCCCACAATCCATGGCTAAATCAGGTCTTGCATTCTGACTGTGGGATCATAGATACATCACCCATCCTCCAATCAATGACAGTCAATAATATGTCCTTACAGATCCTATCACACTTGCAGTTATCTACATTCCTGTAGTTTTAAAATGCTTAATGATTAGAAAAGTCAGGTGCCAATTAACAACCCCTTTTTAAAACATCTCATAAAAGTAAATAATTAAATATTTAATGGTTTGTTAGAACTTGCTGTGATGTGTCATTTAGAGTTGCATCAGTTATATTTTATTTTAACACATGCAATGTTCTGCAGCCAATATGATGCTTCAAATATTACATTGCTTTACAATGAATATGTAAACTTAAATTGCCACGGGGTTTGAACTATAACAAGCTACAACGCTTTCCACAAGAGATGAATCAATTTCATCTTCTTTCATGTAAAAAGCACAAAAACTGTGATCCCGAGGGTGTAACCGCAGTTCTTAATTTATATGAAGCATATTTGTCAGGTAACCATATTCTTTTACTATCTGCCTGTTAGGAAACAACAGACAAGCATGTTGTGCCAGTTCCAGTTCCTTTATGATTCTACCTCTGGCTGTTCCGTAATATGGTTAGGTTTTTACTGCAAGTACACTTCCACTTCACAGTTTTCCCCATTAACCAGCAGCTGAAGTGCAAAATAATGTAACTGTTCAAACTTCAGTGGTGTGTTGGTATTAAATAGTGGATTGAATGTGCAAATTAATCCACCTAAAGCTTGAAAATGACAGAGCTAGTGGTATGGCTTTGGAGTCTGACCCGCTGTGTTCCTCCAACATTTTGTGTTTTGCTCAAGATTCCAGCATTTGCAGGCCTTGTGACTTTAGAACACTTATCAATCTCCTTTTAAGAAATATATTGATCTTGAATTTTATTACTGACCAGTCCATTGATTAACCTGTTGGAGATTGGACTTGTAATTACTGAAAGACCATGAGAATTAGATTATACGTGCATTACAATATGCCACTCATTAGCTGGCATCTGATTAGAGCTGTGTACAAAATCCTGGCATTTGTTATGTGACGAAGAACTACTTTTTATGTCAGGACAGATCCAAGCAGGCAAACAATCTGACAGAAACATCACCATCTTGTAGTCATGGACTGAGACCCTTGCTTATAAAATTCTTCTGAATTTTGAAAAATCTTCTAAAATTAAGAAACTGATTCTTAATGAATATCAAACAGCTTCCTTCCTTCCACAGCGCCACCCTGGATCAAGCCCTTGTCTGCCCCATCCAATAGATTTCAGTACCTGATGCTTATCAATCCCTCAAACATTAGGAATTTGAGAGTTCCATTCCCTTCATATATCATTGCAAGGGTTTCAAAACACACACCTACCGTGTTCAAGAGACAGCTAGGCATTGGAAACACACCCACCACACAGAGAGAGAGAGAGAGAGAGAGAGAGAGAGAGAGAGAGAGAGAGAGAGAGAGAGAGAGAGAGAGAGAGAGGAGAGAGAGAGAGGAGAGAGGAGAGAGAGAGAGAGAGAGGAGAGAGAGAGAGGAGAGGAGAGAGAGAGAGAGAGAGAGAGAGAGAGAGAGAGAGAGAGAGAGAGAGAGAGAGAGAGAGAGAGAGAGAGAGAGAGAGAGAGAGAGAGAGAGAGAGAGAGAGAGAGAGAGAGAGAGAGAGAGAGAGAGAGAGAGAGAGAGAGAGAGAGAGAGAGAGAGAGAGAGAGAGAGAGAGAGAGAGAGAGAGAGAGAGAGAGAGAGAGAGAGAGAGAGAGAGAGAGAGAGAGAGAGAGAGAGAGAGAGAGAGAGAGAGAGAGAGAGAGAGAGAGAGAGAGAGAGAGAGAGAGAGAGAGAGAGAGAGAGTATCTCACCGCACGCTTTATTCGCACATTCATGTATGAGAGAGAGAAAAAAATCTCACCGCACATTCATGTATGTATATTCATGCACACCACCAAGGCACACCTAACCTCCGTTGGTCATTGTCTGGTTTTGGCCAGAGAAAGACAAAACTGAATCAAATGAATACATTTGTTTTCAATCATCCAGCTTATGGATCTACTCAAACTGAAAGACAACTTCATATTCATTTTGTAAGGTGCATTGTTTATTTTATTGCCTATCTCAAATGTTTATCACTGTGTGTCCAGATTTGTCCAAGTCTGTCTTTTGAGTATCACCATGAATTTCAGTGAGATCATAGACAATGAAATACTGTATACTGAAGTCTTGCATAGGTCTCAACCTGGAATTAATTTATTAAAATGTACTTTTATATAATCATCCTGCACCCTAGAACAGTCTAATTTTATTTCTGACTGAATTGAGAAAAATAGAGTTCCTCTAGCACAATGAGGCTCTAAAGCAGAGTTAACATGTTATCCAATCACAACATTCTATTTTTAATTATATAACGGAAAGCTTCCTAAACATTTTTGAGGCAAGTAGTTTCAAGGGGTTGTTGGGTTAGTTGGAGTTTGGAGAAAGAAAGAGCCTCTACGAACATTTAGCTCAGTTTATTTACCACATTTCATAACTGCAGGACACCTCAAAGTATTTGTAGTCAGTTCTGGATTTTTGAGAAAGTTATCTTTGTAAAATTTGATTGGTGACTGAAAACTCTGCTTCCATCAATGGAGTTGCATGCTGGAAAGGATAGATATGAAATTTTGAATCATGGAATTGTTATGTCACAGAAAGAAGTTATTCAAATCATTAAGTCTCTGCAATAACCTAATAGAGCTACCTAGTGCGGACCTTTCCTTGAATTCCCATCAATTATCGTCTCTTTAGCATTTTATATAATTCCTAGTCTGCTTCTGGATATTTCTAGTTTCGGATACCAATGGATATCTTTGTTCTTATTTAGGATTGTCATGCAACACTACATTACAATATTAACTACCTCAGAACTACTGAACTAGCTGCAAGACACTTTCAAAAATCAATTGGGAGCAATGAAGTTGAGATATCTGGGCTTAATGTTCTTGATTGCAGGCTTCAGAGTATATATATATATATATATAGCCCAGAACTAAGAGTTTCAATAGTCTTGGAGAGAATGTAAGCTGTGCATAAGATATAATAAAATTCTATATCTGGCTTATACTCTTTGGCATTATTTGATGGGACAGGGCTTCATAGATTGGCAGGCTGTTACAACTTGATAAAAATGATCAATGGTCAGCATGGACTCGGAGGTTGGAGGGTTTGTTTCCATGCTGTATCCTTAAACTAAACTAATCCGTAGAAGGTGACAAAAAATTCAAAACTCTTTAGAAAAAAATAAGGTTAAAAATGAATGGTTAGATGTATCAAGGATGAGATTTTCATGAAGGAAGAACCAATAGTGAGGATGAATTCCTGATAGTCATAGTGATACAGTGTGGAAACGGGACCTTCAGCCCAACTTGCCCACACCGGCCAACATGTCCCAGTGACACAAGTCCCACCTACCTGTGTGTGGTCCATATCCCTCCAAACCTCTCATATCCATGTACATTGGGATAGTCCCAGGTTCAACTGCCTCTTCTAGCACTTGTTCCACACACCCATCACCCTTTGTGTGAAAAAGTTACCTCTCAGTTTCCTATTAAATCTTTGCCTCTTCAGCTTAAACCTATGTCCTCTGGTCCTCGATTCACCTACTCTGGGCAAGAGATTCTGTGCATCTACCTGATCTATTCCTCTCATGATTTTATATACCACTATAAGATCACCCCTCATCGTCCAGTGCTCCAGGGAATAGAGTCCAAGCCTACTCAATCTCTCCCTATAGCTCAGACCCTTGCAGCTTGCAAACCACCTCGTTGCGCCCCTTGCAGTTTTTTTAATATCTGCACTTTCCCTGTAGCCGTAATACTATATTAAATATTCTGTTTCTTTTCCTCTCATGCACTACCTTGATGTACTTGCATATGAAATGATTTGCTTGGATTGCATGCGAAACAAAGTTTATCACTATCTTGGTGCATGTGACAAATTCATACCATCACACCACTTCAGCAAAATATGCCACCAATATTGTCATCAAACACTGGGAGCGAGAGTGGGGGTGGAAAGATCAGAACTAAGGGAGACGCAGATTAGATTCATGGAAGAGAGGTGGGAAATTAAACAAAGCAACTGGTTCAAACCAATTGATGTTTCTGCTACATTCTAGTTTTCTCACCAGGCCCCTCAGCAAATACTTTAAAAAAAAAACTTTCTCCTCACCAGGCCCCTCAGCAAATACTTTAAAAAAAAAACTTTCTCCCTCACTTGTTTAAGTTGCTTCCTCATGGGACAAATTAGTCAGAACCACAGCTGATGAAACATGAGAACCATTCCATATTGGCAGTATTCCAAAGACGTACAGGGTATGTCGGTTAATTGACTGGGTAAAAAAATGTAAAAATTGTCCCTCGTGTGTGTAGGATAGTGTTATAATGTGCGGGGATCGCTGGGCGGCGCGGACTCGGTGGGCCGAAGGGCCTGTTTCCGCGCTGTATCTCTAAATCTAAAATCTAAAATCTATTCTCAGTTTAAAAGGGTTTCACTGAATTTCCTATTTGATTTTTTTGTGACCTTGCATCACTTACACCATCCTGATAACCTTCAGCTTTGTTCATAAGCCATAAGTGGCAACAGTCTCTCTTTCTATCTCTATCTATTCCTTCAAAAGTTTAAAATTTGTACGAGGCCTCCCTGCATCCCAAGAAAAACCATTTGTTTACTGATTAGTGTCGGTCGTGGAATTGTAGAAAGTAGGGCAAATGTTGGCAATGAGTGGGCAGAGAAAGTGATCGTTTAGAGAAAGTGTGGTAATGAGGCTCACTCATCACCACATAGGGTCAATGCAGGGTCGCGGGAGACCATATTGCTAGTCGGGGGGGGGGGGGGGGGCAGGGGAGGAGGAAGGGGGGAGGAGGAAGGGGGGAGGAGGAAGGGGGAGGGGTGCGAGTGAATCGAGTGCTCCCTGGTGGAAGGAATTAATGGCATCGTGCTGGGCCAGGCCAATCCCTACTTCATTGATCCAGTTCCGCCAGGACGCTGGGCCTTAAAGTGTGAAAATAAGAACTTGATAAGTAAGATCGGACTTGTCAGAGACTTGGAATTTGCAAGATAGTGTCAGAACATGACAACTCTGCGTATTGTTCTTGAAGAGGACCTATTGTACTCACATATAGTATGATTTGACTGGATAGCATGCACACGTTTTTCAGCGTATTGCTGTACGTGTGACAATAATAAACTAAACTGGAAACCAAACTAGATCTTCTTAATATATGATTGATTTGCTATGTGTTTCCAGGAATCTCCTTTTTTATTAGGTGAGATTAATATCAAGTCGGGTAAATCTTCCAGGTTATGTGGAACACATTTCTTCAATTTAGATGAGCCCTCTTGGAATTGATTCACTCTTTCACAACCCTGGGCAAAATTTTCATCCATGGTCTCATATGCTTAACATTGTATGTAGCAGTATGTGTGCTTTGTTTCCAAATTCAAAATGCGGTTTCATTGAAATCAATGTGACTGGAACAAATATGTCGCTTTAGCAACATGCACAGAGCAGTGGGAAAGGATACATTTCTGACAGAGTGTGTGGAAGGCTGCAATTTGAAACTTGGGATGACTGCCATTCCTATAAATTCAGAAGTATATCTGGCTTTTTTTCCACTTTGCTACCGAAAGTTAAGAGAGTGCTGGATAATCTCACAGTTCTTGTATAAAGTCAATCTCACAACTAAGGCCTGCAACTAATTGCTGAAGTTTTCTTCCATAAATTATATACATTAACAGCACACTACGATCATAAATTTGTTGTAATCATTATAACTTTGCTCATTTTATAGTTTAGTAATGCTGTAAATATTTATATGCTCGTAAAATGACAAAGAAAATAGTGAATGAATGGAACATCTTAATCTGACCATGTGAGTAAGTTGCTGAAGTTTGACAGTCTGATAAAAATAGGTGATAATTGATTTTTGTTCCTTTGTATGATAATCTCTTTCTTACAGATTATCCAAGGACATTTTGGAGCCACATTTACTAATTTTGACTCTTAATAATAGTCTCCACATTATGGCAGTAGGCCAAGTTAGGGCTATGCCTCTAAGTATAATGCATACCACTAAAAGAGACGTCCATAATGTAGTCCAAAGCCATTCATGTCTGGCATGTTAATATATCAGCGTACTTACTCACAGAGCCATTGCAGTAACACACCAGAGAGTCAAATTTCCAGGGCTTTCTCCTGCTAGTTTACCATAACTTTGGCAGAACCGCTGCAGAATTCTGGACAACATCGAAATATTGCATGGACGGTGGGCCGAATGGCTTGTTTCCATGCTGTATTTCTAAGGTTTAAGATGGATCCATGATGAGATAACTGATGATGAAAGACTGGAATTTATTGGCAATGTTAGAACATCCAGTAAGCTCAGTTGAACACAGAACATTCCACAGCCTGTTTTTCAACACCCATTCCAAGTCACAGGACATGGAGGAGCAAACCTGAATATCATAGAAACATAGAAAATAGGCGCAGGAGTAGGCTATTTAGCCCTTTGAGCCAGCACTGCCATTCAATATAATCATAGCTGATCATCCAAAATCAGTACCACATTCCTGCTTTCTCTCCATATCCCCAAAACCAGGAATCCAAGTTCCAGATATATTTGCAAGTCCCCATTATTCCAATTGGTAGGTATTCCCTGCTAGAAAAGCAGTAGAATAGATATTTATGTTGTTCTGAATCCCGGAGATAATGAAAGGGAATGGAAATACTTGTGCACTATATGTATGCTTTCTGCAATTTTGTATATAGGTCTCTTACAGATATATTCAATTGGGCTTGAGGCTTAAGACATCATTTATAATGGAGCAAAGTTTTGCACAACATAATGTTCTCTTCCCCATTAGCAAATCTGATGGAGGTAAACATCTACACCATGTTTGAGGATCAGAGAATGGGATATTGTGTTTATGAGAGGTTCATGGTGGAGTGATTGTAATATGGACAGTCATAATGTTGTGAAGCTGTTGGGGGACTTGGTAATTGCAGATCTTGAGGGTAGGTGGTGCATTGCAGTGTGCAATGTGTGCATATGACAACATTGATACAAATCATCAAATAAATGGGTTTTAATGAGTATCTGAAAGGAATTAAATGAAATACCGAGGTGTAGGACTTTAGGGAAGGAATTCCAGATTTAGGGCTTGAGCATCTGAAGGTTGCACTACCAGTAATGTAGAGAATATATTTCAAGGTAATCAATAGGCTAGAAATGGAGTACACCTGTTATCTTGGCTGATTATAAGGTTACGGTTGGAGAAGTTGCAAAGTGAGGAAGGGACTTGAAAAGGGATAATAATTTTTAAATTGAGATGGTGAGTGAATAGGCCAGTTTTGGATGTTTAGTTTGGTTATACAAGCATGCAATGTTTTCATGCTTTCCATTTCTCTAAGCATGCCATAAGGTACTATGACTGGTTATACTAACGTTGACCTCCTTTACCATCAGCAAAGACTAGTGACAGCTTCATGCATCACTTAGCTTTTGTTAGACTTAACCTGATGCTGCCATTAGGCAACAGTATGTATTTTTGCTTTGTGATCATTAAAGCAGTGAATATAGAATACGAGATAAATATATTTAAAGGAGCATCCTCTCTAACGAATCTGAAAGACCTGCAGGGCTTTTCCCAGAAGCTGAATGGGTACAATTCAGTGTATTACATTGCGTAACCACCCATCAAAATTTATCTTAAATGTGGGTGGAGATGTTAAGCAGTAACTGGAACAAAAAAGGGAAAATTCAAATTTAGTGCAGCAATTTGACCACACAAAAACATTGTAAACCAAAGAATTGCTGCATGCCGACAGCAACTGACAATTTATTCTCGATGATCTTTCCTGATGGCGCTCTGGCAATTTGTGAGTTTCATTAATTTTTTTCAATGGCTTAGCTTGCCTAGCAGAAATTAACATATCAGCAAAAAACTGCACACAGTATAGCACCTTCAACAAAGCTCACTTGTTTTTATTATTCAATGTGATGTAACTATCTCTAGTAAGACAAATCTAATCTATCAACTCTACATGACCTTAAGAAAACTGTGTTGAGCAATCTGCTTAAACCAAAGCAGTCCATGTGAAATTAGGTTGTTTTATGATTTTTGACTAAAGATGAAGGTGTGGTAATAGATTTCCAAGGTATATGACTTGGAGAGGAACTTGCTGATGGTGTTCCCATGCTCCTTTTATCCTTGGTGTTCAAGGCAGTAGAGGTTAAGAGATTTGAGGCTGCTGGTGATGATGCCACAGTGAGATTCTGCAGTGCAACTTGCAAATAGAGCATATTGCGACTAAAGTGTAAAAATGATGATGCTGGAGAGAGTCAATGGCTGCAAATTCCTGAGCATGCACATCTCTGATAATCTGTCCTGAGCCCAGCACAGTGATGCAATTACAAAGAAAACTCACCAACGTCTCTACTTGCTCAGATTCTGCAGAAGGGTTTCGACCCGGACCATTATCTATTCCTTTTCTCTAGAGATGCTACTTGACCCACTGAGTTACTCCAGCATTTTGTGCCCATCTTTAGTGTAAACCGGCATCTGCAGCTCCTTCCAACACATTAAATGTCTGTATACAAAAGGTTGTTAATGGTAAGGTGATGGGACCTGCCCAGCAGGCCAGACTTAAATGAGTAGGATGAGGAAAAATGAGTCAATGGTAGAAAAACTGAATATGGAAATTTGTGGACAGAGAAATTGTTATTTTTTCAGGTAAGAGTCCCTTCATCACAGAACAAAAGAAGTACGTTAGCCTCGGTAGCAATGAAGTATGGTTGTATCTTATTGATAGCGGAGTCGGGGGGTATGGGGAGAGAGCAGGAACGGGGTACTGATTGTGAATGATCAAAGGGCCAAATGGCCTATTTCTGCACCTATTGTCTATTGTCTATTGTCTTGGGTGAAACCTAGGGAATTTCTCTGTTAGAGTTATGTCGTGGTAGGTAGGATAAGATTATTATTATGGCTGAGTAATTTATTGATGAACATTCACTGGGGCCCTGGTTCCAGATCTTGCTTTAAGTTCATCTGGTTTATAAGCTTTCATAACTTGAAAATTACCTGGTTCAGTTTCCTGCAGTCTATTAAAACTTACCTTGTGTAAAACCTACCTTGTGTAAAACTTACATTAAAATATTACCTTGTGTCATCTATTAAAAAGTGACGTAGAAGTATATTGGAGTATTTAAGAACACCAGAACGTTTTTAAAAAACTGCTAGCTTGGCCAAGGTTCTGAGTGTGCTGGATTAATTGTTTTATTGTATATAGTTCAAGTGGCAATCACTGAGGTTTGTTCCTTCCCCATCATTGCTGTACAAACGTTTTGGACCAGTACCACTGTTTTGAATGGGAGTCAGTTTTAAACCAGACTAAATTGGACAGGCAGATTCTGTTTACTTGTAGGGTATTATTTGCAACTGGATCCAAATTGGCAGACCTCAATCAGTGTGGATCGGTAACAACATCTCCTTCTAACTACCCAGGTGCACCTCAAGGCCACTTGCTTTGCCCATTGTCCTAATAGCTTTACAGCCATGACTGTGTGACTAAGCACAGCTCCCATGCCATCTATAAATTCACTATGGAGACCACGACATGCTGATGAGTGCAGGAGAGATACAACACCTGGTTGAGTGGTGCCGCACCAACAAGACCAAGGAACTAATCATTGACTTCAGAAAGGGAAAGTCAGGAGACTACACATCAGTTTCCATGGCGGTGCAGTGGTCAAGAGAGTTACCAGCTTCAAATTCCTGGGCGATAACATCAGATGACCTGTCTTATTTTTTTTAAATTTCATATTTCAGATACAGCGCGGAAACAGGCCTTTTCGGCCCACCAAGTCCGCACCGCCCAGTGATCCCCACACACTAACACTATCCTACTCACACTAGGGACAATTTTTACATTTACCCAGTCAATTAACCTACATACCTGTACGTCTTTGGAGTGTGGGAGGAAACCGAAGATCTCAGAGAAAACCCACGCAGGTCACGGGGAGAACGTACAAACTCCTTACAGTACAGCACCCGTAGTCAGGATCAAACCTGAGTCTCCGGCACTGCATTCGCTGTAAAGCAGCAACTCTACCGCTGCGCTACCGTGCCGCCCGTGTCCTGGGCTCAGTACATATATCCAATCCTGAAAAAGGCAAGCCTTTGTCTCGAGTTTCTTAGAAGTTTAAAGAGTTTCGCTTGTCTCTGAATTTAGTGTGTAAGAAGGAATGCAGATGCTGGTTTAAACCGAAGATAGACACAAAAAGGTGGAGTAACTCAGCAGGGCAGGCAGCATCTCTGGAGAGAAGGAAAGGGTGACCCTTCTTCAGACTCTGAATTTAGTTTAGTTTAGAGATACAGTGCGGTAACAGGCCCTTCGGCCCATCGAGTCCACGCCGACCAGCGATTCCCGCACATTAACACTACCTTACATACACTAGGGACAATTTACATTTATACCAAGCCACCAATGCAGGAGAGGTTTGGGCCCAACGGGTCCACTTGGTCTAGTAAAGAATAAATCAATGGCTGAGACACACCAATTAACTGATAATGTGACAATTTAAAAAAATTCAGCTGGACTGAAATGAGAAAATAAATAAAGATGCTAATTGACAAGAAGTCTACACTGAAGAAGAGCCAAAAGTTTTTGTCTTTGAAGGACTGTAAGTCAATTCACATTTCAACCTAAATAAAAAATGAAGAATATTTATATGCATATCTACACTTTCTATTTTCAACAACATGATGGATCCTACTGTACTAATTGAGTTGTTTGAGAAAACTATGTATTGAAAAAGAAGAAAATAATTAGTTCAAAGCCTCTACGACTGGAATTGAAACATTTCCCAAGATCAAACATGAGTTAATGAAAATAGTTTCAAAGATAAACAATAACATTTAAAAAAAGAATTGCAATACTTTTCACAGAAAATATTTGGAATACTTAGCAGGTCAGGCAACATTTGTGGCTAAAGGAACATAGTTAACATTTCAGGTTTAATGAATGTCTTTGATGTAAAGAATTAACTCCATGGAGTTAATTCATGTTGTCCAACATGCTGAGTTTCCTGCATTTTCTGTTTTTTTCAGATTTGCAGCATCTGCAGTTCTTTGATTTTCTGCATCTACAGTTCTTTGCAATATATTGCAATGTCCCCAACCCTCCAAAAATTCCCTTTGCTGTGAGAGTGATGCCAGACATGAATTATAGGCATTTATAAACTAAATGCATAAATTCATGGCAGAAAAGATCGATCACTAGTTTGTTAGGACCCTTATAGCCAACAAGGAAAAAAGTGTCATTTGTTTTTAAAATAGACGATAACCAGTTTAAATCATTACTTATTTTCATTTCTAAGCCAATAAAAATTAACACTGGGTCTGTTGTATAATGGGTACTTGAATCATTAGTACCCATTTTATAGCATCGCTTAAAATCGCAATTACTCCCAATAATAAGTGGGCGGTTCAGTGGCGCAGCGAAAGAGTTGCTACCTTACAGCATCAGGGACCCAGGTTCAATCCTGACTACAGGTACCATCTGTATGGAGTTTGTACATTCTCCCGGTGACCACGTGAGTTTTGTCCAGTTTTCTTCCACACTTCAAAGACGTGCAGGTTTGTAGTTTAATTAGCTTCTGTAATTTGTCCCTAGTGTGTAGGATAAAGCCAGTGTATGGGTAATTGCTGGTCAGTGTGGATCCGGTGGGCCGAAGGACCTGTTTCTACGCTGTATCTCTGACATCTAAGGTGGGTCTAAATACTTTTAGCTTTCTAAATGTATAATGTTGAAACCTGCAAGAAGAGCTGAATGGAGATCATGCCAGTCAGTTGCGATATCCGTTTGCAATACCCATCTACATCAAATACGCTCTGCAGCTGTGATGAGTAGACCACAAAAAGACCTTCTAGTTGTAAGCATAGATAACTTGAGCCTAGAAGGAAAGAGATCTTTTGCAGTTTGATAACAATCTTTTAACATTTATCAAATTGCCAGGATGTAGACATTGCTAGAAAGGCCTGGATTTTTTGCCCATCTCAATTTGCCCTTAGGTTTAATGGCGTGCTAGGCCAACATAGTCAACCAGATTGGTGAGTCAGGAGTTGCAAACAGACTAGACCAGAAAAAGACAGCAGATTTCTTCACCTGAAGGGCATCAGAGAACCAGATGGATTTTTAAAATCTGCCCTTTTTGTTCTCATAATTTTCCTTTCTTTTCCATCCTTTTCCTTTCTTTTTAATGACTGATTATAAACAATTTAAATTCACAGGGGTCAGGGTATGATTTTATTTTAGAACTCTGAATTGTTGATCCATAACTCTGGATTATTAGTCACATCACCCCTCGACCCAGCATTCTGAGGTGAAGCCCTTAATGCAATTTGGGTGCAGTCACCAGAAAACCTGATGTGTTGTTGAGTCACAAGACATACATTTCCTGCATACAAGGAGCCATTATATTAATCAGTGGGTTTACATCAGAACCAATCTCAGTGAAGAACGGTGACAAACAAGGCTGTACTATTGCCCTAAACTTTACTCCATCTTTATTGCCACAATTTTGCATCTCACCTCCACAAACCTCTCATGATAAATAGTACTAATGCTATTACTGCATTATCTGATGCATAATTGAACCAACAACACCAGTATTAAGGTTTTAGTTACACTCATGATGTTACATTGGGCAGGCCATATACTTATTCACATGTTGGCTTATTCAAATGGTTACTGTGGCAGATGTAAGATTGGCGTTCTTGAGAGAGATTCTGTGGCAAGCAACAATTCCGAATGGAGTCTCTTGTCGTATCCTCAGGACCTGTGCAGATCAACTGGCAGAGATATTCATAGGCATCCTTAATTTTTCATAAGGCTTTGCTCCTCCAAGTGCTTATAGGGTTTCTAGTCCCTTGAAACTCCAGCTGCGTTCTATTTGCAGTTAGCATACACTTTGGACTAGCTCTTCCTCCACCCAATCATACTGGAGCACACTGAAATATCCATCAATATGCCTATATGTGCCACTAGAAGAAAGTGGTTGATGCAGTAGCTGGTGTTTTCAAGTTCAGCCATGAACAGAGCAATGAGGCAGCATGGTAGCATAGTTAGTAGAACAACTGCCTTACAGTTTCAGAGACTTTGGTTCAACCTTGACTTTGAGTGCTTTCTATGTGGAGTTTGCACATTCTCCCTGCAACCAGATGGGATTCCACCGAATGCTTCAGTTTCCTCCCACATCTCAAAGATGTGCAGGTTGATAGATAATTGGCAACTATCGCCTCTCGCGTGTAATTGAGTGGCAGAATCTGGAGGAAATTTATGTGAATGTGGGGTAAATGAAAATGGGATTAATGTTCGATTAGTGTAAATGGGTTGTTGATGGTCAGTGTGGACTTGATCGCCAATGAGCTTGTTTATGTCACTCCATGATTCTATCTATGCAAAGCAGATAGGGTTTACCTTCCAATTCCCATGAATATACAAAACTCTTTTGACCCAACTGAACTTAGCGATCAAACCTGTAAGTTATCGAGGATTTCAGTTTGGCTTGCCTCTGATAAGTGTAGTTGCTATTTGCTATCCAACGCTTATTAGTGCAAACGCCACAGCAACATGCAAAAGCGACTTAAGGCAAATTTGAACACAATTCTGCACTCAAACTGCCAAATAAACTGGAACCACCCAATTCAATTTTCCCTCATAGACCTGTCTCTCAGACAATCTTCACCGTATATATACCAACCTGTATAATGTCAATGCAGGGAAATGCACATACACAATACATCTAAATTTAATAATGATGTGAGTTATTTTTTTTTTTAATGTGGCTTTAGAGAAGTGAGAAATGTTGACAAGGATTCCAGGAACACCTGGTGCAAGAGCATTCATTTTTGCTGCTACTTCAATCTGCAGCATGGGTGTAAGGATGACTAATCTTGGCTCCACGATGATGACTTATAGCCAATTATTATTCCACACATTAAAGGTTGCAAGGAGGGAGTTATCAGTTCCAACTTGTTAAATAGCATTGGAGGAGCAATTAGTCTGGACCTGTTTCTGAACCCAAATTCAATGTGGCCGATTTGAGGTAAGCTGCCCCAGCACTGGGCACATACTGCTGGCATTGCGTCACACGTAAAAATATAATTTATTCCCGAGCACCTCATCTCAATCATAACAATTCTAAATCTGGTTCTGCTCTTGATGTGACCAATATGTGACATGTATCATTCGTGGGCATTAGACCCCTCATTTTAAATAATTGCCCGAGTTTAATTTGAAAAAAAAACATGAGATTTTTTCTGAAACTATGAGCTGTTCATGCATAGTTTCTCCACCTGTCAAATCGGTCTAAAAATAGGCAAAACATATTTCACCTTCCATCCCTTTTTTCCCTAAATTAGTAATAATTTTTCATATTACCTTGCTAATTTAACAGTTGCTTGCAAAATAATTGTCAAGCTAGAAGATTTTGTCAAGCGGCAACCCAACCAACGTCTTTGAATATAGACATAAAATGCTGGAGTAACTCAGCGGGACAAACAGCATCTCTGGAGAGAAGGAATAGGTGACGTTTCAGGTTGAGACCCTTCTTCAGATTGAAACTGTCTTTGAATGGGGTTTTTAAATAATTCAGCAGTAATTGAATCTTTTATGTGACAAATTATAACTTGCCCCAACCCAATTTTTTCATTAATATGTGCAGCATCTATTACCCTGCAACTTCTGGTCTGTAATTACTCTGCATTGTCTTTGTAGCCCTGGAGTCAAATACGTTGTGCATCATGTTGCTAAGCATGATATATAATGAGGCTACAATAGTCATTATCACTCTCAAAACATTATTCAGGAGAAGTTGTTTTTGAAGAAAGCTTTTCCTTTGCTGGAAGGGGACAGCCTTTGAAGTATAATTGTAAATGGCATTCAAAATGCATTTATTGTTTATATCACATGACATGAAGGAGTTTGTGAGTTTGCACATAATTTTGTGCTACGATGTGCTTTACAATGGAGAAGTATGATATTAGAATGCTTGGGGACAACACGGTGAAGTGTGTGAGCCTCTTCTGCCATTCATTGAGTTTCCATATGGTATTGTGCAAATTTGTGGCATTGTAGATTGCATAATATAGTTCGTGAATGGACTGCTCCTCATTTTATGCTCTTGAAAGATATTTTAAACATAATTTTAAAGCTGCTTTGCCAATCAGTGTGTGTGTACTTTTTGCCAGGTCCTTGTTGAACGTTTGAATGGAATGTAATGCTTACTTGCATTGAAGGTTGGCCAATGCAAAAAAAGTGAGACTATATTGTTGCTCCTAATGTTCCACCCACTGTAAGGATCTGCTTTGAACTTTTCAGTAATATGTATTTTACTCATTTTAAAAAATCTTTTATTTTCAGCATTTGAAACACCGGGTGTCTATCTCTTGCCTAATCACCAAACTGCAAAATTAACAATAGTATTCTGTAACATTTTTATGAAATGCCACAACAACAAAAAAACTATAATAACACCCTGCACAACATTCCCAACACTAATAACACAGTGTGAACATTTGCAGGAAGGCATCCTGATTAATTAGCCTCCTTTTTCAACTTCCTTTTGTCTGGTGCCAGTTGCCATATGGAACCTCTAAAACATTAATTCATTAATAGTTCAGATCTAAGCAGGTTGAAGCAGATCACGTATATAAAATACACTTGGAAAATCTGGTTTTCCCCTCCCAGAACCCTAATTACATCCTTAAAAAGACAAGTGGATGTTGTTTCAACTTGAGGCTGTTAACATGAGGTCTTAATGGGTTTGTGACCCAAAGGCCTGCGAAGCTGGACAGACCGACAATCAACAGACGCCACACACCCCAGGCTCTGCCACTGCACTTTCAAAGCATCTGCGGGTGCCCGTCCAGTAATTTCCTCTTATATAACCTCACAATTATAATACACACGCAGGGGCTTTACTTTCTGCTCTTCTTGGTGCTTTGTTGCTTTTTAAGATTGAGGCTTGGGCAGTTGTTAGGAGTCTGGTTGAAATGATCTGAAGGTTTACAGATTCTGATAAAATTTTCTTTTGATCTCTGCATTGGGTAAACAGTCTACAACAACGGAATCCTTCAGTGTGCGGAGGGGACACGACGTTTACGAAGTTCTAGACTTGCCCTTTCATAATAAGGCGGCAAATGTATCCAGAGATGCAGCCAGGGGCTCCCCCTGTCAAATTAAGTTGATTGCTGTTATTTGGCTGCATTAGATTTATCTCACTGTTAAGACAAACATATGTTTTACTGAATGTATTGTTCAACTGTATTCAGAGTTCTCAGAAATACATTCTGAAAGAATGATGCGTGCTTCAAGAATTTGTTGTGTACTGCACTTTCTTTAGTTTTGGCTCAATTGTGAAGAATAACACTGAAATCACAATGGCTTTATTTATGCTATGCTCATTCATATGACTAAAACAAGTGTTTTGGAGTTCAGTGTAAGCTTTTAACTGAGCGGCAGAGAATTTAATTTTGAGTCAACAGACGAGGTGTTTGAATTGTGAACAGAACTCAAAATGTGGTCTCGGTAATCTTAGCTGATGTCCAGACTAAGTTCTTAATGGCTCAGTGGTTGCCATTTGTAGCAATGAATAAGAACCATTTTTTACAGCATTATATGAATTTATTGTAATCAATGATACCATTCTGAAAATCAATCTCTTTGAGGTAGGAGTTTTATAATGTTTAGGAAGGGACTGCAGATGCTGGTTTAAACCAAAGAGAGACACAAAAAGCTCAGCAGGACAGGCAGCATCTCTGGAGGGAAAAAAATGGATGATGTTTCGGGCCGAGACCCTTCTTTCGAATTTTCGTCTGAAGAAGGGTCTTGACCGGAATCGTCACCCATTCCTTCTCTCCAGAGATGCTGCCTAAGTTACTCCAGCTTTTTGTGCCTATCTTCAGTTTTATGATGTTGTTTTGAATGACCTATTACATCACGTAAATGTTACTGAATTTAGTATTTTAGTACAACATAGCATACTGAGGCTAGAGAATTAATAATTTGTACTTCATCTGAAAGTACTCCTCTATTCTCAACCATGTATCAAGGAGTCAAGAGTGTTTTATTGTCATATGTGCCAAAATGGCACAATGAAATTCTAACTTGCAGCAACCCTTAGGAGGTTAGGAGGGGGAGATAGATCAGCCATGATTGAATGGTGGAGTAGACTTGATGGGCCGATTGGCCAAATTCTACTCCTATTCCTTTTGAACCCTTATATCAACAATGTCTTGTTGTGCAACCCAGAAAAATAATTATTAACGCACAAGTGTAACATTTCTACCCTATTCCATATCAGATACCCAGTGGTCTCCTTGAGTGCGATTGCCCAATTATACACAGCTATTAGTGTGGGTTAAAATTCTGTGGAAACTATGTCAAGATTATCTGGGGGGGGGGGGGAGGAGAGTAGTTATTTTGGCCGAAGGGTGAAAACAGGCGCTAAATGGGTGTTGTGCTAATCAGAAACGCCTGTTTGAAAATCTTGATTTAGCATGCAATTTTCAAGCTAATTGATGATTATCATAATTTAAACCTGCCTGCAGGCGCTGAAGCCGACAACTGTAGGTTTGGCACTTAAGCACTGATTAGATGCAATTTTTGTGCAGCTGTGTGTAGCATGCACTGCCTGGGAGAGAAACCAACATGGAAGAAAGTCTCAAAGACCGAGAGAGAGAGCGCGGGAGAGAGAGAGACCCTGCAGCACTTAGTGTTGTACTGGAGTAAAGAGAATGGAGGAGGGATTTGCTCTGCATATAGAAGCACAGAAAGCCTTTTGCCATGCATGTGGGAGGAAATCACCTAGGAGACAACGATGAGTTCCACCTTGGACACAGGGTAGAGAATGACAAAAATGATTACGGTAAGATCCCACAACACAATCACACTTGACTGTAACTGCACTATCACCAACCCTTTCCAACGCAACTTACTTCAAACACCATCTACTCACACTATCTAATTTATGCACTTCACAGTTATCATCTGACTGACTTTACCTACAGCTCTTCAGCTATGTTCAGCATGACATAGGCAGATAAACCCATCAGTGCATTAATTCATAATCACCACTTTCTCTTCCTTTGGTTTTCAAAGATACTCAGCTATCCTTGTACATGAAAAGTAATGTCCGGATTCAGCTAGCAGTTAGATATCAAATGGTATGTTGCCCTTAAGTGCAAGAAGATTTGAGTGCAATAGTAAAGGCATGCTATGCAATGCTAAGCAATGGTAAATAGCCCTGGTGATTCTGCACCTGGAATATTGTCTACAGGAATACATACAGTAATGGAGTAACTTAGCGGATCAGTGGCCATTTGTGGAGAGAATGGATGCACAATGTTTCAGAACATCGCCTGTCCATTCCCTCCACAGATGCTGCCTGACCCGGTCAGTTACTCCTGCACTTTGTTTTTTGCTCAAGATTCGAGCATTTGCAATTCCTTGTGACTCCATATTGTCTACGGGCATGGTTTCCCAACCAAATGATAGAGGGAGTGAAGCAAAGGTTCACCAGTCTGATTCTTGGAATGGGCACACTGATGAGGAGAGATTAACAAAACTGGAGCTATATACAGGTACTGTATGTGTAAGAAGGAACTGCAGATGCTGGTTTAAACCAAAGATAGGCACAAAAGATAGGCACAAAAGATAGGCACAAAAAACTTGGAGTAACTCGGTGGGACAGGCAGCATCTCTGGAGAGAAGGAATGGGTGATGTTTCGGGTCGAGACCCTTCTTCAGACAAAGCTATATATTTTAGTTTAGTTTAGAGATACAGTGCGGAAACAGGCCCTTCAGCCCACTGGGTCCGCGCCGACCAGCGATCCCTGCACATTCACGCTATCCTACACACACTAAGGACAATTTACACTTGTGCCAAACCAATTAACCTACAAATCTGTTCATCTTTGGAGTGTGGGAGGAAACCGAAGATCTCGGAGAAAACCCACGCAGGTCACGGGGAGAACATACAAACTCCGTACAGACAGCACTAGTAGTCGGGATTGAACCCGGGTCTCTGGTGCTGCAAGCACTGTAAGGCAGCAACTCTACTGCTGCACCTGGTGTTTAGAAGAATGTGAGGCGATTTCATTGAAGCATTTAAAATTCTTACGGGGCTGCACAAAGCAGATGCAGGGATATTGTTTCACCTGGCAGGGTACATAGAACCGGAAACTGGAGTCACAAAATGAGAGGTTAACTATTCTGGACTGAAATGAGAAGAAATATCAGGGTAGATGGTCAGAATAAGCTGTAGAAATTGACACAATTATGACTTTCAAAAAACATTTTGATAGATATATGGACAGGAAGGATCTCGAGGGAAATACAGGCAAATGGGACTAGCCCAGAATGGCAACTTGGCATGGCCAAGTTGTGCCAAAGGGCATGTTTCCATGCAGTATAGCCCAATGCCTCTATGACTGTATGACTGCATAGATAATATCAAACAGGATAGATCGTTAATGTCTCTTTCCCAGGGTAGATAGTCAGGGTAGATCACCAACAGGGCAGATAGAGTTTTTTTTTCCAGAGTGGAAATCTGAAATACAAGAGGGCAGTGTTTTAATGTAAGAGAGGGAAAATTTAAAGGAAATTTATGTGGCATGGTTTTTTTCATTGTGTGTGTGTGTGTGTGTGTGGGGGGGGGGGGGGGGGGGAGGCTGGATGTGCTGCCAGAGGAAGTGGCTGAAACATATATGATACCAATGTTTACGAGGCATTTAGATAGATACATAAAATTGCAGGAAGTTGAGGGATATAGACCATGATCAGGTAAATGTGAAGGTTAAATTGGCATCATGGACATTGTGCACTGATGGGCCTATTCCTGTGTTGCAATGTTCTATGTATGTTCTGTGTTAACTTGCTGCATCCAGATAATGGTAAATCTTTGGAAACCTGCAAAGAGCGTTTGGAGAATCCTTTGTTGAATTTATTCAAGACTAAGATCAAGAGATTTTTGAAACTCCTGGAGATCAAGGGGTATGAGGTAAGTACAGGTGAACTGAGCTATGAAGACATAAGCTCATCGAGAAATACAGCATAGAATATAAGCCCAATGGCTACCCGAGTCCTTACTGACCATTAACCACCCATTTATAGTAATCCTACCCCTTTTCCCCATGTGCTCGCCCCAGATTCTATCACTGTCCTGCATATTAGGGGCAATTTACAGTGGCCAATTAACCAACCCACATGTCTTCGGGATGAGGGAGGAAACCGGAACATCCAGAGGAAACCCACGCAGTCACAGGGCGAACATGCAGATTCCACACACATGCAGCATTCAAGGTCAGCATTGTACCTGGGCCTCTGGTGCTGTGAGACAGTGGCCCTAATAATTTGCCACTGTAGCCCATTGCATTGAGGTAAAAGATCAGCCGTGAAACATGCACAAATAGCATTCCTTTGCTATTTTATTTCTTATGTTCTTATCAAAAATAGTACTTATAATACTTACTCACATAGTACTTACCAGACAATGTGGATATCAGACTTGACTTTATGAGGCCATCCCATTGAGAAGGTGGAGAAAAAAGGAACTGCAGATGCTGGTTTATAAAAATGGCACAAAGTGATGGAGTAACTCAGCAGTTTAGGAAGATCTCTGGAGAACATGGTTAGGTGATATTTTGGGTCAGGAGCCTTAGATTCAACCCTTAGAACCATAGTCTTACAGCATGGAAACAGGACCTTTGGCCCAAATTGCCCATGCCGAGTAAGACACCCCATCTATACTAGTACCACCTGTCCGAGTTTGGCCCATATCTCTCTAAACTTTTCCTATTGATGTACGTCCAAATTTCTTTTAAATTTTGTCATAGTACCTGCCTCAACTACTTCTTCTGGCAGCTCATTCCATATACCCACCACCCTCTGTGTGAAAAGGTTACCCCTCAGGCTCCTATTAAACCTCTCCCTTCTCACCTTAAAACTATGTCCCCTGGTTCTTGATTCCCCTATTCTGGATAAAAGATTCTGTGTATTACCTTATCTATTCCTCTCATGATCTGATACACCTCAATATGATCACCCCTTATTCTCCTGCGCTCCAAAGAATAAAGTCCTAGCCTGCTCAACGTTTCCCTGTGGCTCAGGCCCTCAAGTCCTGGAAACATCCTCGTAAATGTTCTCTGCACTCTTTCCAGCTTAACAACATCCCTTCTATAGCAGAGTGACCAAAACTATACTCCAATGTGGCCTCACCAACGTCTTATACAACTGCGACATAACATCCCATCTTTTATACTCAATACCTTGACTGATGAAGGCCAATGTAGTTTAGTTTAGAGATACAGAAACAGGCCCTTTGGCCTACCGAGTCTGCACCAACCAGCGATCCCCGCAGATTCTTATAAGGCTACAACCCACATGGGAACCTTTAACATGCAAAGCAAGCACAGCAATAATAAAACATTATTTTTAAGTCCTAGTAATAACAACTTCATCAGCCTTCTAAAACAGAGATTAGTTACAAAGCCTTCTTGACCATCCTATTTACCCGTGTCTGTTAATCTTTCCCCTCTCATTCTTCATTGAGAAGGTAGAATTGGTCTTGATCAAAAGTAGAATGAAAGACATCATGGCAAGGAGCAGGGCAAAACTTAGTTATTCTACTTCATAGATGTGCTGCTCTCTTTGATCCCTGTCATCAAATCCATGCTTATTCCAAAGCTTCTTATTGGCTGATCACCTATGTTTCCCTGCAGTGATCTCAAGTTCCACAGCCAAACCCTTCCAATTTTATCATTCTGAGGTCATGGAAATTTTTTTACTTCACTTGTCACCAAGAGAGCAAGTTCAAGATGGGCAACAGCCTCTGCCTCCCCAACTTCCTGTAGGAGGAATTGGAAGGCAAGGAAGAACACAATCCACCAATGGCTTCCACATTCATGCATACTGGCACAATATGGATAATTCAAAAGGCTGGTAGGAAGAAGGAATCTTATGGTGGGATACATCAGATATGCTTGGCAATGATCACTCATGGTAGACAGATGCCATCATATTTTCTGAGTCAGACCACACTGTCATTGTGCTGTAGAAGCATTAGATGAGAATCTTATAGGGCCATGCTTCAGAAGGTGGATGAAAATTTGGCCTCTGATTACATCTCATAGAAGGACAATTGCACATATTGATAACCATAGAGTACAAGTACAGTGCAAATGATTTAATATTTGTAAGTGCAGTTGCCCGTGTCATATTTACATTGGTTCTTTTGCAAAGATTTGCAGGGTTGGGCAATGGTGGCATTTTTTTACTGCAATTTTTACAGGGATGTTGTTTGAAAGAACTAAGTGCAGATGGTGGATTGCCTGCGCTATCCTATGTCATGGAAGGTAATAAATGTATATATGTAGAAGTTCTGAGGTCTGTTTGTGGTTCAGATCCTATAAAAGAACTCCTCAATTAACTGTCTGAAGAGGGTTCCCAACCTGAAAGTCACCCATTCTTTCTCTCCAGAGATGCTGCCTGTCCCACTGAGTTACTCCAGCATTTTCTGTTTATCTTCGGTGTAAACCAGCATCTGCAGTTCCTTACTACTCACTCCTCATTTAACTGTTGGTGCAAATTTCTTTAAAATACAACCCTACAATATGGAATCTTTTGTCCCCATTATTAGAAATTGCAATTGGTCTTTTGAGAACTGGATTGTACCTTGGGTGTGTTTTGGGTGATACGTATGCCATCTCAACGATTTACGGACCCCTGGATTATATAAAGATATTCCTGCCAGGAGTGGCTCTCAGAGTGTAAGTGATCAGCTGGTCTCGGGGAGTGTTGGAGAGTTCTCATGCAAGTTATGAGACACTTCAGGTCATCTTGCAGTCAGCATGCAGATTATATTGACCCTCAACATTCTATAGGGATGGATGGTAATCTCACAATAAACACATGGCAGTTTCTTCTTGAATAACAGATATTCATTTTTATGAGGCACTGCTGCTTGAAACACATGGAGGAAATGGTATCGTGCCCTTTTTTTGAGCATCTCTAGGCTTAAATGAGGAGTTCGTATGGGTACAAATAGACACCTATTGGGTAGAAACAATGAACTGCAGATGCTGGTTAATACACAAACATTTTTGTCCAAGCCATTTATATGCTTTTACAAACAACAGAGGTCCCAGCACAGATCCCTGCAGATCTCCACTTGTCCTGGACCTCAAGTTAGACTAACACCTTTCCATCACAGCCCTCTGTCTTCTGTGAATAAGCCATTTCTGAATTTGTATGACCAAGTCACTGTGAATCCGTGCATCTTAACCATATGAACTGATTGTGGACTTTGGAAGAGGAAGGATGAGGATCCACAATCCTGTTTATATCAACAGGACAATGGTGGAGAGAGTCAAAAACCTCAAATTCCTGGGCGTGCATATTTCCGAAGATCTTTCCTGGACCCAGCACACTGATGCAATTATAAATAAAGCACATCAATGCCTCTACTTCCTGAGAAGATTACGGAGATTTGGCATGTCAAAGAGGATTCTCTTGAACTTCTACAGGTGTACAGTAGAGAGCATATTGACTGGTTGCATCCCGGCCTGGTTCGGCAACTTGAATGTTCAGGAGCGGAAAAGACTTCAAAATGTTGTGAACACTGCCCAGTCCATCACCAGCTCTGACCTCCCCACCATCGAAAGGATTTATCAGAGTCGCTGCCTCAAAAAGGCAGCCAGCATCATCAGAGCCCCACACCATCCTGGCCACACACTCATTTCACCACTGCCATCGGGAAGAAGGTACAGGAGCCTGAAAACTGTAACGTCCAGGTTCAGGAACAGCTTCTTCCCTACAACCATCAGGCTATTAAACACAACAATTTCAAATAAGCCCTGAACTACAATAAACTATTATTATTATTATTGTTATTATTATTATTTACAGTGTACTATGTTTACATATTCTGTTGTGCTGCAGCAAGTAAGAATTTCATTGTTCTATCTGGGACATATGACAATAAAACACTTCTAGATCAAGCTACCATGAGGGACTTTATCAAATGCCTTACTCATGAGTTACTGACCAAGATGTTTTACGAAGCCAGAATATTTACATATTTGTTTTAGCTAAGGTATCATGACATGATAAAGTTAAATCATTGCAATATGCAAAGCAATGCATGATAGCAGACCAAGCAAATGAAAAGGTAAATAAATATAGTCTGAATGCGGTGGCGCAGCAGTAGAATTACTGCCTTACAGCAAATGCAGCGCCGGAGACTTAGGTTCGATCCTGACTACGGGCGCCGTCTGTACGGAGTTTGTACGCTCTCCCCGTGATCTGCATGGGTTTTCTCCGAGATCTTCGGTTTCCTCCCACACTCCAAAGACGTACAGGTATGTAGGTTAATTGACTGGGTAAATGTAAAAATTGTCCCTAGTGTGTGTAGGATAGTGTTAATGTGCGGGGATCGCTGGGTGGCGCGGCTAGGTGGGCCGAAGGGCCTGTTTCCGCGCTGTATCTCTAAATCTAAATCTAAATCTAAAAATCTCAACCCGAAACGTCACCCATTCCTTTTCTCCAGAGATCCTGCCAGTCCCGCTGAATTACTCCAGCATTTTGTGTCTATCTTCGGTGTAAACCAACACCTGCAGTTCATTCCTACACAAATAAATATAGTATTTGTATTTAAAGCATTTTATCGTTCAACACACCGAAATTAACACACTCTCAAATTTACGAAACAGGACTGTTTCATTTCCTTGGGCTTAACGTCAGTGCAAGTCACACAAATATGCAATTAATATGCCACGGAAGCAATCACTGTTTTCATGCTAATGCAGCGAAATAGTTCACCCACACCTTATTCACGGTGGAAGTCTTTTGATCTCCTGTGCTGTGGGCATACAGGAAAGGTGGGGAAGAAAGAGATGTATAGGTGCTTATTAGACTTAAATTCCATTGCAGCAGAAATCATTTCAGCTGTCAGCTGTCCTAGCCGGCGCCTTGCTGCCGAGCTGCTTGACCTGACTGTCTCGACTTAGCTCATGTGGCATGCAGAGCCAGTGGATAGAAAAACAAAATGACTTAAGATGAGTTTTGGAAGAGGATGGGAGGTGGGAAGTGCTTGCAGGGCTTTGGCACATGTTTTAAATTAGTGATTAAGGGATTTGGGGGGGGGGGAAGCGAAGGCACACAGAAATGAAAAAGAATGTAATCATTTGCTTCTGACACGTAATTGAAAAAGTCCTTTAATATTATACGTACTGTGGAAAGTTACTAAGTGTGCTGGGTCATTCTTAAAATGACACAAAGTGCTGGAGTAACTCAGCAGGACAGGCAGCATCTCTGGAGAATACGGATAGGTGATGTTTCAGGACGAGACCCTTCTTCAGACTGCTTGCTCAGAGCTGTTTGATACACACCGCAGGAGGCACTTTCATATGTCAGCAACAACAAGCATACAAGTGCATATATGGGGTATTTATAAATGACTTGCAACAAAATGATTCCTGGAAATAATTCCTGAAGGCAGAGATGCACCACACAGACATGGAAAATAAAGGAATGTAAAGCAATGCCCAGTGGTAGTGGCTCTTTTTTATATTTGCCACATCTAATGGCTTTTAGACACTTGATGGCCACCTGCTGACCCAAACTGTGGCAGTGTAATATTCAAGACCTTTGAATAACCTTACCAGCCACTCCTTCATTCCTTGATGGCATTTCACAATGAAGAAGAATGCGGATCAAAACAAGCACTAATTAACGTGCAATTATGTGCATTAAGAACTGTCTGGGTCCCAAAAGAGTGTTTTGCAACCATTAGATGTAATTGTATTTTCATTCTTTTGATTTTATCATTGAGGAAACACAAAGTTAAACCTGCTGACACAATGTTTCTACACTGGATATTGTGTTTCACCAAGTAAATGCAGGGTAATATAGTGCAGGGCCTTTAACTTTGCAGAGAAGAAAAGAAGAAAACCCACAATTTTATTTTATTTCAAGTTTTCTTTATCTTGGGCTGTGTCTCAGGATCTAAGATAGTTTGCTTCCACTCCAGGCCTATGGACTGATGAAACCAATGTGGTAGCATCAGAATTTTGCCAGGAAGGTGCCTGGCAAGAATGGCAAGTGAGCAATTTATAAAATGGTGAGCTCCTTTTGCTTATGATGGGCTTAAATTTCTCAGTGCCATCCCAAATGCTTAATCTCCAGAGGTTATTCACATTTTTAGAAGTTAGTGGGCGCATTAAACTTCTTTAAGGAGGTGTTGTCATCCTTATTACTGATCTGTTGTCATCCTTATTACTGATAATCCCTTAATGTGATAGAGTTCAGTCTGAAGAAGTATCTCAACCTGAAACGTCATCTATTCCTTTTCTCCTGAGATGCTGCCTGACCTGCTGAGTTACTCCAGCATTTTGTGTCTATCTCGGAATAAAGTGTTTGCTTCAGGAGTCTGATGTTGCATGTGCAAAGGATGTGCCCTACCCATCAGAGCTGGTTAGTGTAATTAGGGCCTTGGTGCAGGAATGTTGGTCTGGAAGAAGATATTAACATTGGGTCACTTATCCTTCCAATGGATCTGGATTATTTTGTAGAGATAGCATTGGTAGGAGCACCCAGTCATGATAGGAAGCTTGGCTATGTTATTTAAGGATTAATGAATTACGCACCCAAAATGCAAACTACAGTGGTTTCTGTTAGCCATGATAAGGAATTTTGGTTTTGTAATTACCCGAGAACTGCACAACTGAGATGATGTGTAAATACCTCTTGGTTCGAGTAGTTTTTCTAAGCAGTAACTGTTAACACAATCAATTGTCTGTTTGTTATTTAGAAAGATTGGAAATACAGATGAGCCTGACCAGAGACAATGGTGTATGAGGAATTATTACAATACAATACAATACAATATATCTTTATTGTCATTGTACAGGGGTACAACGAGATTGGGAATGCGACTTCCATTCGATGCAATAAATTAATTAGCTAATCAACAGAAATTTAGACAACCCAGAGAAACAGAATTAGAAACAGTTAAAACAGTGCAAATAGGTCTGTGCCAGGTCGATGTGCGACGTGACCATCCGAAGGAGACAGTTCATGGGGGGGCCCTCAGCAGGACCGGTTCAGAGCAGCTATAGCTCTGGGGATGAAGCTGTTCCTACGTCTGGAGGTGCGGGCGCAGAAGGCCATGTAACATCTGCCAGATGGTAGAAGTTCAAACAGACTATTGCAGGGGTGTGAGGAGTCTTTATGAATGCTGGTGGCTTTCCTGCGGCATCGTGTATTGTAGACGCCCTCCAAGGCTGGTAGCTGTGTCCCGATAATCTTCTGAGCTCTACAGACTACCCGCTGAAGAACTCTCCTCTCCGTCTCCGTGCAGCTGAGATATCACACAAGGATGCCATGCGTTAGGATGCTCCCTGTGGTGCAGCGGTAGAAGGTCGTCAGCAGCTGTTGGGGCAGACCAGTCTTTTTCAGTGTTCTCAGAAAGAACAGTCGTTGCTGTGCCTGCTTGACCTGCGCAACGGTGTTAGTGGACCATGTGAGATCCTCCGAAATGTGTGCGCCCAGAAACCTGAAGCTGGACACTCTCTCCACACTGTCCCCGTTGATAAAGATCAGAGCGTATTCCCCATTATATGACCTTCTGAAGTTGATGATCAGCTCCTTGGTCTTAGAGGTGTTTAGGGACAGGTTGTTATCTGAGCACCAGTCCGCCAGGTTCTGCACCTCCGCTCTGTAGTGTGTTTCATCACCGTTGGTGATCAGCCCAATCACCGTTGTGTCGTCTGCAAACTTGACAATGGTGTTTTTTTTTTTTCTTTTTTTGTTTTTTTTTCTTTTCAAAAATATTTATTCAAATATTAAAATAATATATACAATGCAATAAAACCAAAACAGAACCCACCACCAGAATATTATACAAACAAATATACCTATTAAAACTATCATACAATTATACTACAATCCCCATCCAGGATACATCCAATCCCCCGTGGTGCCCAGCGGTCCCGGAATTCCTCCAGGGTGCCCGTGGACAGCGCGTAGTCCCTCTCCAACACCACCCGGGCACGGACGTAACCCCGGAAAAGGGGCAGGCAGCTGGCTCGGGCAGAGCCCTCTTCCGCCTGGCGCCGTGAGTCTCGGATGGCCAGCTTGGCCTGGCCCAGGAGCAACCCAACAAGGACATCTTCGGCCCTACCCTCTCCCCTACGCACAGGGTGTCCAAAGATGAGGATGGTGGGTGAAAAATGCAGCCAAAAAGCAAGGAGCTTGACAATGGTGTTGGTGGCGAATGCAGGAATACAGTCGTGTGTGAAGAGGGAATAGAGCATGGGGCTCAGAACACAGCCCTGTGGTGTGCCAGTACTCAGGGTGATAGTGGAGGACAGGTGCGGGCCCATTCTCACTGCCTGCGGTCACTCCGTTAGGAAATTCAGGATCCAGTCGCATAACGACGAGCTGAGGCCTAGCTGGTGGAGTTTGGTGATGAGCTTGGTGGGGATGACCGTGTTGAAGGCAGAGCTATAGTCAATGAATAGCATGCTCACGTACGTGCCCTGTCTCTCCAGGTGAGTCAGGACAGTGTGAAGAGCCAGAGAGATGGCGTCCTCTGTGGATCTGTTTGCCCTGTATGCAAATTGATGCGAGTCCAGTGAGGGAAGGATGCTGGATTTGACGTGTGAGAGGACCAGCCTTTCAAAGCACTTCATGATTATTGGTGTTAGGGCAACCGGACGGTAGTCGTTCAGGTTGCTGATTTTGGGGTTTTTTGGCAAGCTGACTTCAGGCACTTGGGGACCGTAGCCAGAGATAAAGACAGGTTAAAGATCCTGGTGAATACCTCAGCCAGCTGTTCAGCACAGTCCCTAAGTACCCTTCCTTGAACTTCGTCCGGGCCTGCAGCCTTGCGTGGATTGACCCTTCGCAGAGCGCAGTGTACATCCTGTGTGCTCAATGTTAAGACCTGTCCCTCCGCCATGGCCGGGGTTATTCACAAGATTGGTATTCTATGGGCAAAAGGTAGTGTGGCAGGAGTGAATATAGCAATGGAAAAAACAGAGATCATTGAACAGAGACTGGGACCAATAGTTTTTCTATGTGTTAACCTATTCATTTAATCTTTAAAATCTCTGCTTTAGTGTTTCGAAAGTGAACTATCTATATGAGGGAGGTGATAGTAAACAAATTACAAGTTACTGTGAAGACGCAAGAAGCTACAGATGGTGGAAGTTACTATGTGTAGGAAAGAACTACAGATGCTGGTTTAAATCGAAGGTTGACACAAAATGCTGGAGTAACTCAGCGGGTTGTTGTTACCATGGTGGAAGTTACCATGATGTGCTGATCTGGATGGAACTGGAAGGTCACATGGTGTCTTAAGTGGCAGTAGCAATTTTGACCACTAAAGTTAATGAAATTAAGTGGGCTCCATTGAAGACCATATATGTACATAATTGAATAGGCTTTGCCTGAGGATCGCATACTTTCTTCAGGGTTCCATGAGAGGCAAACAGCAGAATACAGACTGAAGACAATTTTGTCCATGTTTGAGAGTCTCCAGTGATGAAAGGCTGCAATAAAGTCAGCAATTTTCTCCTGTTGTTAAGTATAGAATTATGTCTTTGGTAAACTCGATCATTTATACTGGAATTACTTGTAACCTTTCATTTTATTTTGTCCCAGAACAGTTCCAATCGTACAGTAGTATGTGGAATAAAATGATGTAGCATTATTCAATCCAGAATTTTTAATTACCCTTCCCTTCTCATTGATCTGCAATATTTTTAAAAGGACCTGGATGGTGAGGTGTACATCTGTCTCAGACTAATATATTTATGTGAAGTATATGATTTAATTGGATAGCATGCAAAACAAAGCTTTTCACTGTACCTTGGTACACCTGAAATAATAAACCTAAATCTATTATGTATTTTTGAGAACTTCAAGTGCAAAGTATCTCAATATTTCCAGTTGGCCGCAATGGTTGGGGGAATAGTGGGTGCAGGTGGTGATACTAATGAGGGAGGTGGAATGGTGAGAAAGCGAGAAAGGGATATAAGGGTATATGAGTTGAGGCTGATGTGGGATCCCCATAACAAAACCACATTATTTTCATGACTTAAATGAAGAAAAATAACCCAAATCACTTCACTGAGATATAATTAAAAAGAAAATGGAAATTAATCCCCCCAAAAAATCATTAGGTGTGGTGATATTTCATTTGACCACCATGGAATTTTTTACTTTGATATCGGAGAATAAAACTTGTTTGTTAAATCAGGAGTCAGGCAGCATGCAAAAGATGGACCAAAAACACAGGTTTGGAAAACAGATATAAACATCACATTCACAGAGTCATAGTGTCAAACAGCATGGAAACAGGCCCTTCCACTCAACTTGTCCATGACCAAGATGCCTTATCTAAGCTAAACAATCTCAGAGCCAACAAGATAAAGTCACTGAAAAAACCTCAAGGACATGTCACACATGGAAACTAGTGTAATTTGGGGGATAGATTGTGAAATGGGTATTGAGAGTTGTTTTAATGACTTGCCTTATCATCCATCAGTGAACCATAGTAGGAACCATTCAGGGCCAAACGTGAGAGGGGCGTAGGGTGAACATGAGGAGCGGAGGACCGTGGCCTGTAGAGTTGGCCCCTGTTCATCACCTGAGGACTGGCAAACCGCAGAGGAGGATGGAGGGAGCCGGTGATGGCTGACATAAGAGCGAGGACTGCTAACAATATGAGCCGGGGTCTTACCTCCCACATCCTTAAGGTCGACTGCGGGAGGTGCCACAAGGGCACAAAGACAGAAGGTGGCTTGGTGAGAAGAGGGACGACTATTGGCTGGACAATCCAGATGGGGCGATGGCTGGAGGCACTGCAGCAGCCTGGGGCTCGCCTGGATCCGATGCCTCCCCAGAAGATCGAGCACGCGGACGGGACTGAACTTTGGAAATGACACCAAAACCTGGCGACTCTCGCATGCGGTCTCAGTGGAGTATTTCTATACACTTTGTATTAATCGGGAATTGTGTTTAGGTACGGCAATACTTTACTGAAATGTATGCAAAAAAATAATTTAATCGTACATATGACAGTAAAGAACCATTGACCACTGAAATGAAGGGTCACTAGTGACATTGATTATTGATTACAGGTAACATAAAAGAGGGCCTTATAGGAAAAGAGGTGGACAAGAGTGGCAGAGAAAACCTCTTTGCAAATAACAAAAGCTGGATTAGGGTTGGGGAAGTTTTTTGGAGTGGGTGAGGATCCTGGAGAAGTGTCAGTTGGTGCAGTTCTTTGTACAGAATGTTGAACTGAGTCCCTGTCTACATATTCAGTGGGTCTGAAGAATCTGTGGCACTCGTGGAGTGCAGAAATTGCAGCTAGTTTCTTCAGCAATGTTTGTACCAAAAAGAGCAGATTAAATCATCACTTATTTCACTTTATCGCTGTCTTGCAAATCTTTCCAAATGTAAAATGGCAGCCGTAAAATCCTGCTCAATAATAGACATGGATGCCAAAATAATTTGCATCAAATAATTGTTATGAATTTCCAAGACAATATATAATAAAACTGATGTGAATCTTTTTTTAACCTATTCTTGGATATAGAGACAAGATTTATTGCTTTCTGATGAAGCGTATCGACCCGAAACGTTACCTATTCCTTCTCTCCAGAGGTACTGCCTGACCCGCTTAGTTGCCCTAGCATTTTGTGTCAATCGTATTGTTTTTCTTTGCAGCTTGTTTCACGTCTGAATCCAATTCAATGATATAAAATTCAAGACACAAGGAACCGAAGATGCTTGAACCTTGAGAAAAACACAAAATGCTGGAGGAACTCAACGGGTCAGGCAGCACCAGCAGAGGGAATGGACAGGCGACCTTTCAGGTCAGGACCCTTGTCAGAAGACAGATGACGTTTGAGATTGGGATCGTTTAGAAAGAAAAGTGTCCCTACCTGAAACATTGTCTGTTCATTCCCTCCACAGATGCTGCCTGACCCTTGAGTTTTTTCTAGCACTGAATGCTTTACATAAAATTCATATCAGTTCTTTAGGTCACATTGGTCACTAAATGCTTATTCTCTTATTTTTGTGTTTGTAACATTCTCACTTCTTCATCAAAGGTTGTGGGTTCAAGACATAGTCCGACCCTAGGCTGACATGTAGTATCATGGATAAGTAACTTTGTTGAATGGTTCTCACCTTCAGTTAGATATCAAAAATTTCTCTTGAAGGAAACAGGAAGGTATCCTGTTCATCTTTTCACCAAGCTCACAGCAGCTCGCTACCTGGCCATTCATTTCAATTGTGATTTGCGGGATGTATTTGTGTATCCACAGATGCAATTACTATGTTTCAGTGATGGTTTATTGGTTGTAATAAACAAGCACTATTTATTGCTTGAAGCATTCTGAGAAAGTGCAAACCTTGTTGCCTCCTTGAAGAAATTGCCTTCTACTTGTATGTTATTTGATACCTAATTCCAGGGATCATGTGAAAATTTACTCAACCTATACAACGGGGGATAATATATCATGCTTGAGCAAAATACAAACTGCTGGAGAACACAGCGGTCAGGCTAAGGAGAAGTGGCAAATGACTTTTTGGGTCGCTTCAGACTGATGGAGTAGTGGGAATATAGCTGGTAGTAAATGGTGTGGGGAAGGGGGGATGTGACAAGAGATGGCAAGTGATGGGTGGTTCAAGGTAAAGAGGAATTGATAGGTAGATGAGTCAGTCAGGAGAGAAGGGTGGAGACAGTAACCAAGGCTGGAGGTTATAAAGAGACAAGACTAAGGGGTGCAGATAATGATAACTGATTTTTTAAAAAGGTGGAGAGCGCAACATAGATCCAAAGCGAGGGAGGGCATGTAGAAGGGAATGGGGAATGGGAGAGGGGAAAGAAAAATGGCACAACCAGGTAAAGAGGAATGGGCGATGAGCGAATGATCATGGGGGGGGGGATCATCATAGACCTCCAGCCAGAATAACACCCTTCCAACACAACCCTCTGCCTTTTACGAGTCAGCCAGTTTTGAATCCCAATGACTTGGTCACCATAGATCTCATGCATCTTTTTCTTCTGGATCAGCCTTCCATGATTTCTTGTTCTGAGACTGTTCTCTATATGGTAGGAGGTATGGAAGGCAGTGGTATCCAATTCTAATGATGGGCCACTGAAACATTTACAGCATCACCCCACAAATGCTGCTTACCAGCATTTTCTGGGGGGTTTTTCAGTGCTGTCCTTCCTTCGTGCAGCTTTGGAAGAATTCTTCATTCTCTGAATTGCTTTTGCACTTTGGAAGATCGAATGTAAGGGGAACGTATACATTTAAAGTAGTTTCTTCTCCCACGCCTCAAGAGACGGAAGAGTTGCTGGTTACACATCGCTTTTCTGGATGAGCTAATGCTCGGCACCTGCAAGGGGAACTCGGGAGGCAGATCGGGCTTTGAGTATCGAGCAGGACTTGGGCAGTGAGTCCTGGGCCCTGCCCTGGTACACCCTAATGGCTTTTGAAAATGATGATGCAAATTGCATCAGGTCCCTCCTCTCAGCATGTCAGTGCTCTGACAACAGTGAGTCTAGCAGTGGAGTGTGTGGGTTCAACTACCAGCGCATCTGACCTCCTGCTCTGCTGCCGAACCACCCATTCAGCTGAGCATGTGTGGTAGTCCAAGATGAGCTGAGCTGCTTAAGGTTAACAGCTGACATCACTCCTTTTTAGTCTATATTGTTTCTATGTAGTTCTATCTCTCTCACTTACCCCCCTGCTCGAATTCTTTGCGTAAATCTCTGTACATCTCTCACTTTTAAATTTTTCTCTGCCAGGTTATCAACGTGAAACATTAGCTCTGTATCTCGCTTTGCTGTTACTCCCTAACCAGTTGAGTGCTTCCAGCATTTTGTGGTTATTTGAGCCTTAGCTGAACAGAAGTACCAGTACTGATTATAAACGGGATGATATTTTACATGAGTTGAATTGAACCAGCTTGTGAGTGAAGCACAACATATTGGAGCTACTAGGATGTGTTGATGATCAGAAGTTGGATTTCCATCTCTTGGAACCTTAACTGACGAGTTTCTTGAGGAACTGCAACGCTTTGGAATCCTAGAGGAGCCAATACATTTGGTAGCAGTCACGGAATGGGGACTAATTTCAATCTAATTAGACACGTGTGAGTGTGGTTTTAGGAGAGGCATTTACTTGAAGTATTTGTTTTAGGGATCTGATTTCAATGCAGCTTGTTTAAACCACTGGCAGATGACTTACAGCAGCTGTCAACAGATTGCATATATATATGTGTATATATATATATATATATATATATACACAGTAAAAAACATTTTCCTGCAAGTGGATATCTTTACAGAAAAAGAAATAAACTTCAACAGTAATGTGGTCAGAATCTGTGATTATTGCAAAGAGGCTCCCTTGCCGACTGACAGAACGAAATACGATGCTTTTCAGCAAATATTAAACAATATCTTTTGAAAATTACATCTGAGCTCTTAGGACTGGAGTTTTCTCCAGGGTAATTGTACCACTGGAAAGGGTTGGCCAAGACTTCTGCCTACTATCCTGACTCATGTCCTCAGAGGCTCCATCTGAAAGAAAGGATTTTCTCATGCCAATCTTTAAAGTGGGATGAACTGCGCTGAAAGTTCACAGGAGTCTTTACAGAGTCTACCATCTTTCGGCTGCTTCCCTGCAAGCAAGTCTGGATTTACATGGGCCACTGTGAGTAAAGGATATGTAGGCCACAGATGATAACATATCCATCTCCCGGTTCCTCAATGCACTCCATTCCTACGCTGTACAGGCCTCATTTCGGATTGGACACCCATTCATTTGAATGGCGATTTTTGACCTGGTTTAGGATGTAAGTTATCAATTTACTTCCGACTTATTTTGTCATTAATATAAATCCATGACTCCAATGTGTCTTTAATTAGTATTTTTTGTATTATAGTATGTTTAAAAAAAAATCTAATGTATCCATTGTTTTGGAGACATTTAAAAAACTTAAATTTACAGTCCCAGCTTTGCTAGGGGAAATAGCTCTGTACCAACCTTGCCTCCATGAGGATCTGGACATGGAGGGTCAGAGTAATTGGCCCCTTCACTGGGCCCAGGAATATAAGGGTGAGCAGGGGCTGTGGATAGTGAGCTGATTCTCGGTTAATTCAACCTGACGTACAACCAAAAAAAACAGGTATTATGACCATGTGTAAGAAACATTTGAACAGGTACATGGATAGGACAGGTTTAGATGGATATGGGCCTAATGCAGGCAGGTGGGACTAGTGTAGATGGGGCCTGTTGGTCGGTATGGGCAAGTTGGGCTGATGGGCCAGTTTCCACACTGTATGCCTCTATGACTATCGTAAGCATTAAATCTGCCCTTGTTTTCAGTTTTGTGGTTTAGTTGATAGCAATATACTGGGTTAACTATTTTGATGCTGTTAATAATGTCATCTGTACATAAAGAATGGAATCAGGCCCTTCAGCCCACTGAGTTCAGGCTGATCATCAACCACCCATTCACACTAATCCTACGCTAATTAAAAATTCTCTCCACATCCTCATTAATTTCTTCCAGATTCCACCATTCACATGAAGCATTTAAAAGCGGCCAATTAATCTATCAACCACATGTCCATGGGATATGGAGGAAAGCAGTGCATACGTGGGAAACCCATACAATCACAGGGAGAATGTATAAAGCCCACACAGGCAACTCCTGAGGTCAGGATTGAACCAGGCTCCCGGTGCAGAGAGATAGTGACTCTATATTAGCTGTGCCGGTGTGCCTCATGATTGTATTCATCTCCAAGAATACTGTTGTCAAACTGAAATGCAGAAACCTACACAGTTTCTTCATAGCTCTGAACTCTGTCACAGGGCACTGATTCTTCTCTGCACTGTATCTGGTATTTGAATACTTCTCCTTTTCTTGGAGGCCAGTGCAGGACTCAACATTCAATATGAAATCTGAACAGAAAACTCTGGATTTTGATCATTATCTTCAATGACGTGTTTTGACTCAACATTTGGACATCATTTTGGTTCTGTTGATTGCAGCTCCACATTGGTAAAACTTGTTAAGTGTCAAACTTACCGTAGATTCCAAAATCACTTTCAGGTTTCTCCATAGCTGGATCAACTTGGAGCGTTCATGTCAACTATTGTTCTTCATTCCTACGTCAAATGCTTTATGTGTGTTTGCGTTAAATTTCATCTGACATTTTTCATATTTTACCCAACTTATTTTGTAATCTTTGAGTCCCGTCGTTTGGCGTATTCTGCAAATCTGACCACTTTCATTGAGCCCAACTCATTTATATAAATTAGAAGCAGTAGTGCTCCTGGTACTGAGCCCTCAGGCACCCCATTCGAGACTGCCTACGCCAACGTGCTTCACATAATGACCAACAGCAGATGTTGACCTTTATTGATAGGCGAGGCGCAGCTATACAGTGTGTTGTTATGGCAATGAAATATCTTTGAATTATCACAAAGTTATTACAATAGCATGTACAATTTCAAGCATACAAACTGGCATATAAAAAAGATGTAGCACCATCACAAGAATTTGTAGGATTTTATAATCAAATCAAACGTTAATCTAAAGATTGAGTAGGAAGGAACTGCAGATGTTGGCAGTTACTCCAGCATTTTGTGTCTATCTTCAGTTTTATAATGTTGTTTTGAATGACCTATTACATCAAGTAAAGGTTACTGAATTTAGTACTTTAGTACAGCATAGTATCTTCTATTAATCTAAAGATGGACACAAAATTCTGGAGTAATCCAGTGGGTCAGCAGCATCTCTGGAGAAAATGGATACATGACATTTGGCATCAGGACCCTTTTCCTTTTTATTATAGATATTAATCTAATTGAGTTATCCGCATTCATGATTGTGGCAGAAGGCAGAAAGAAAGCTGGTGAGTGGGATGGTGGATCACCTCCCCCGTCCTCTGAGGCGTTTCGGGTGCATCGAGGACGACTGTGGGAGGCAAACTGCCTCATGGAATCAGAGTCAGGGGGGTGTCTGTGGGAGCCAAGGGACGACATGTTCACAGGTTGATATGTCCGGGCCGATGTGTCCATGGGGTGTTTGAGGCTCTGGAGAAGCCGGGGAATTGATTGGATCAGGTGCCGCAGAAGCCCCACGGAGGTCAGACGAGCGCATAGTTCCGACATGACCTGCGGCAGCACGGAACGGCGCACTGCCAACATCACCAGGCCAGGCTGATACGTGCAACTCCACCCAATGCCGCCACCTGGAAAATGGGCCTTTATAGGGCTAGTTAAGATTCTAAAATTCTTAAGAACTTTGAAACTTGAAGATGGCGACTCTTGTGTGCTTCCTCAAGTACAAGAGTGTAATCTACTATTCTTACAGTCTTGTACTTAAATATAATTCTCTGTTTATATTTAGCAAAGGTTTCACTGAATTGTATGCGAACGAGGGATTTCATTGTACCAAGGTCCATGTGACAATAAAGTATCATTCTTCATAAAGTACACTGGTCTAGATCACATTTGATGGTTCTTAAATGTTATTTCCTCTCAGTATATCAAAATCATCTACTGATATTATTAATGATATTATAAGAAAATAACTGCAGATTCTGGTACAAATCGAAGGTATTTATTCACAAAATGCTGGAGTAACTCAGCAGGTCAGGCGGCATCTCGGGAGAGAAGGAATGGGTGACGTTTCGGGTCGAGACCCTTCTTCAGGCTGAAACATCACCCATTCCTTCTCTCCCGAGATGCTGCCTGACCTGCTGAGTTACTCCAGCATTTTGTGAATAAATACCTTATTAATGATATTATTGTGTGTGCCTAATTGGGTATCTATATATTTGTCTTTATGAACATCTCGTTGACTCAGATTCTCTCAACAACAGGCATTGTTTGATTTGCTAATAATTTCCAACATTTCATTTTCTTATTTCAGATCTTCAGCATTTGTTCTAATTTGCTGTTGCTACATTAAATACAACTTTTGTTTTCTTAAAATAGACACATAGATAGATAGATAGATAGATAGATAGATAGATAGATAGATAGATAGATAGATAGATAGATAGATAGATAGATAGATAGATAGATAGATAGATAGATAGATAGATAGATAGATAGATAGATAGATAGATAGATAGATAGATAGATAGATAGATAGATAGATAGATGGAATAACTCAATAGGTCAGGCAGCATCCCTGGAGAAAAGGAATAGGTGACTTTTCAGGTCGAGACCCTTCTTCAGACTTAATTTTTTTAAGTTATGGCAGGACCTCTTAAAAGTTATGTGGCCTACAAATGGGGGTTCACCTCCCTTTGATGTGTTTAGCCTAGCCATTGCTGCACTTAGTTTTTCACTGTAAAGAATCAGAGATTGGTCAAAGAGGAGTTAATAATAGCATTAAGGTGGTTTTCACTATGAGACATGCACTGAAATGGAACATGCACATTTCCTAATGAGAGCTGCAGAAAGCCATTGCCTTTGCTGTGTCATCAGCTAGCTGTGATGAGGGATATTTGTTGGACTTTAAAGGGCTCATCCCAGGGCAACCACAGATCAGATGCACAAAAGCCTACCATAAGACAGATGGAAAAAGGAGACAGAATGATCGGTGGTGTATGTCACCATTCGCCATGCAATCTGTTGCCTTAATTGTTTCCTATTCCACAAGTGATCCAATACTACTACAGGATGCACAGTGAGACAGAGATTGCAGTATGAAGCATTGAAATAAATAAAATAAAAATCATTCTAAGTAATGAGAGAACAGGAAAAAGACAACTTGGTCTGCATTGATGAGTTGGGCCAGAGGGCCTGTTTCCATGCGTATGGCTATTAACTCTATTACTATGATTCTAAGATTGTTTGACAAGTAAAATGTAAGTCCTGCCAATGTTTTAATCAATACATGAATATCAGAATAGAAACCTTTTACCATGCTCCTCATTGGGGATTTCAATATGAAGTGCTCCTTGTTTTTATGTGACTCTTCAATGAAAATTGTAGCTTTCACTTTGAGTTCCGATTTATGTTATTGGGAGTAGAAATTGGCATTGTATGAATAATATCGTTATTAGCTGTGTACCTAATGTCAGAAGAAATTAAACTGTGTTACTATAAATTGTACAAGTGCCAGGTCCCATTTGTTGAATGTGATGTGACCATGAAACAATGACTACTGTAATAAAATCCAGTCTAACTTGTTCTTATGTAGAATGTGTGCTTAAAAAGGGAACTAATCAATCAATTTTCTTAGCTGTAGATTTTAAATGCCATTTTTTATATTTCTTAATAATCTTTTAATGATTCTTTCCATTAACATTACATCCATTGAGTTTATCCGTAAATCTGAATGAGGACCACGTTTGGACATCAATCTCTGTAATCTATTTAAATTATTTTCCTTTTTTTTCATATTACATCCAATTATTTATTTCATGAAAAAATATTTATATGAGTGTTTTTGTCAGAATTTATTATTAACCTTAAACATTTATCCACCACCTTTCCCATTGTATTCTGGGTTTCAGTTCTAACTGTTAGGCTGGAGACTGATCAAACCTTCTCATAATTTGATGCAGGTATTCAAGTATTGATTCAACTTGTTCTCTGCCCTTGGTTTTTATTTTTAACTAACAATGTCATCGTATTAACTCCCAACAAAGCAAAATTGCATTCCCACTATTTTTCTACAATTCCTTGCATCTCTTTTAGTAATCCTAAAGTTCTCTAACGGTCCATGCAATCTGTCCATGCTTCTTACATTTGGTCATCTTGAATGACAACTGCAATTCATCTATATACTAAAACTCTTGTTTGTTTGTTTGTTCCTGAACTGCAGCCAAAACGGTACACGATAGCGCAACAATTTTCGGTCCACCTTACTCACTGGTGCTAATGGAAGACATTACATTGAAATTGGTGTTATATTTTTAAAGTTATTCACATTTTAAAATTTAAATCTATCTCCTAGGGAGGGAGAGAGGGAGGGGGGGGGGCGAGGAGAGAGGGGGAGGAAGGAGGATAAGTGGGGTTTAGGGGGATGGAGTGGGTGTGGAGGGGAAGGGGGAGGGAGGGGGGGGGAGGTGGGAGGGGAGGAGGGAGGGAGGGAGGGATGGGGGGGAGAGGGGAGGAGAGAGTGTTGCACCAATGCAGGAGAGGTTTGGACCCAAGGGGTCTACTTGGTCTAGTTGTCTATAAAATACTGCAAGCTGATCCCACTGTACACATGAAAAGTTTCCTTATGAATTTAAGACACTATTTTATTGTATGAAGGCATATTATTTTATTTACAACCCTCCCCTCCGTCAGACTCCTATTCATAGATTGCAGCTCTGCTTTCAATACCATTATCCCAACCAAGTTCATGTCCAAACTCGTGGAACTTGGAGTCAGTACTCCCCTCTGCAACTGAAGACTCGACTTCCTGACTAACGGATCACAATCAGTGACCATAGGTGCAAGTCATCCTCCATGATAATCCTCAACACTGATGTGTTATCAGCCCCCTACTATACTACTTACACATTCATGAATGTGCAGCCAAATACCAATTCAACTCAATTTACAAGTTTGTCGATGATACCACTGTAGTGGGCCGGATATCAAATAACGATGAGATGGAGTACAGGAAGGAGATTGAGAAGTTCTTAGTCTGGTGCCAAAACAACAACCTCTCCCTCAATGTCAGCAAGACAAAGGAGATTGTGATTGATTTCAGTGGCAATGGAAGTAATTTGCCAGGTGGAATGAGTCATAGTTCGAGTTCCAGTTCAGGTTTGCTCAAGTCTGGTGAATGAAAAATCTTGCTTGCAGCAGCATTGCATGCTCATTGACTCAGATAAACGCACAAATTACACATAAATTACACATTAAATTCTAAAAGAATGAAGACGGTGCAAAATTAACAAGACATTTGTGCAAAGGCATCATCAAGAAAGAAAAAAACAAATGTATATAGTAGTGCAAGAGATGGTCTGTAGTGTTCTGATGTCGAAGTAGGGTTAGGGTTGTCCAGGTTGGTTCACGAACCTGATAGTTGTAGAAACATAGCTGTATGTACGGCTGGCAGTATGGGATTTCAGGCCTCTGTACCTCCTGCCTGAGGGTAACAGTGAGAAGAAGCCATGGCCTGGATCATGGGTAACTTTGATAGATGCCACTTTCATGAGACAGAGCCTTATGTAGATCCTTCTGTTGAAGGGAAATGCTGTGTCAACAATTGAACATGCTGAGTGCATCACTCTATGCTGCCTCTTGCATTACTCTGCATTGGAATGGCCGTATCAGGTCATGATACAACCAGTGAGGATACGTCCTCTCGTACACATGTCAAAGTTTGTTGGCATGTTTGGAGACATACTAAGTTTTCTTATACTTCTAAGAAAATAGAGGTGCTGGGAAGCCTCCTTTGTGATTGCATCTATATGCTGAGCCCAGGATAGGTCACTCGATACGGTACGGTAGCGCAGCGGTAGAGTTGCTGCTTTACAGCGAATGCAGCGCCGGAGACTCAGGTTCGATCCTGACTACGGGTGCTGCACTGTAAGGAGTTTGTACGTTCTCCCCGTGACCTGCGTGGGTTTTCTCCGAGATCTTCGGTTTCCTCCCACACTCCAAAGACGTACAGGTATGTAGGTTAATTGGCTGGGTAAATGTAAAAATTGTCCCTAGTGGGTGTAGGATAGTGTTAATGTACGGGGATCGCTGGGCGGCACGGACTTGGTGGGCCGAAAAGGCCTGTTTCCGGCTGTATATATATGATATGATATGATATGATATGTTAATTCTGCCGAAAGTGACCTCAATTTTGCAGTCTAATCTATTGGGTGTTAATGAGGTAATTGAGAAACTGGATACATTTTCTCAATTACCTCATTAATAAAGTTTGACCGTGTGGTGCCGCGATGGCAGCCTCGCCAACAGTCTGTCTGCTTTTTCGTCCTTTTTGTTATTTTTAGTGTGTTTTAAAGTTAGTGTTAATGCTCTCTGGTTTGTTTTATGTGGGAGGGTGGGGGAGGGGATCGGGGAAACTGTTTATCAATCTCTTACCTTGCCAGAGATGCGATTGTTTTCTGGATCGTATCTCCGGTCGCTCTGCGGCCTAACATCATGGAGCTGGAGGCCTTGCTCGGGACTGACTTTGAGCCCCACCATGGGGCCGTGGACTTACCATCAGAGCGTGCTATCACTTACCTGGGATCGACTCTTCAAATGCGGCCTGCGGATTTTACCATCGAGGTGCTCAGTCTCGGGTAGAGACTGATGTCGGGAAGCTCCAGTCGCAGAAGGTTTCGACCAGTCCCGACCCGGGATCAGATCGCCCGGCATGGGGAAGCTAAGATCCCCCTCCTCCCCCCAATGCAGGAGCTTGATCGCCCCGATGCGGAGGGCCCAAACACCAAGGTACAGTAAAAATCTTTATTTGCATACAGTTGAATAAAGTATTACTAAAAATAAGCACAATCTTAGATTAATACAAAGTGTATAGAAATAGTCCACTGATACAATATACAGGAGTTGCCAGATTTCGGTACCATTTTTATAGTCCATTTTCCTTTAAGTGCAGCTGGCCATAAAGGCCCATTGTCCTGGCGGTGTTACAGTGTCGGCCTGGCCAAGAAAAGTTGTCGGCATCCTCCACCACTGTGTGCTGCTGCAGGCTGCGTCCGATCCACCCGCTCGGCCTCTTGTGCGACGGGGATGCCTCCCGCAGCCGACCTTGACAACGCATAAGGTAAGACCCAGGTTGCTTTTACTGGTCCACCACCGCCATCTTGACTCTCTCCCTTGATTCCAAAGATACAACATCTTTGAATGTCAATGGAAGTTACAAGATTATGCAGCATTTCCTTATGAATTACCTACATGCCAGTGCAGAGAATAAATACTGCCTCTGCCTTCCTTTAGTCTCATTATCACAGCAATAAAACAATGAGAAGCTGAAAAGATCAAACACAAAGTTTTCTGAAAGATTATGTTCTTATTTCCTCTGGAGAATAAAAATTGATCTCAAGAATGCGACACAGCATTTAAGTCGTTCTGTTTCCCTTTGCACTAGGATTATGGTGGAGCCAGAAGTATAACATTTAAAAGGCACAACAACCTTTGATGTCTGAGAAGACATGAGAACAGGGGATGGGAATGGTGCAGAAAAAGGTGAGGAATTAATGTACAATATTTGACAATTGTAAGAGAAGCAAAAAGTAGAAGATTCTGATGGATATGGAACCATATAATAGCTCGCCACTTGAAATTTGAGAACTAAAGAAATATTTAGTTACCCTGTGACCATGACACCAATCATCACTGTAATTATTTCCCATAAGGTAGCATTCAGAATCAAATTTTCTGTGTAGCATTATATATTTTAAATCCCTCATACATACTGAATGAAACACAATGGGCTCGAGTAACTCAGCGGGTCAGGCTGCATCTGTGGAGAGAATGCACAGGCAGGTGACATTTTGGGTGGGGACCCATCTTCAGACTGATGGATCGATTTGAAGCAATCTGAAGAAGAGTCGTGACCTGAAACCTTGTCTGTCCATTCCCTCCACAGAAGCTGCCTGACCCACTGAGTTACTTCAGGACTTTGTGTTTTACTTAAGATTCCAGCATCCGCAGTTCTTTTTGCATTGATGCTGATTGAATGTTTCGTTGGCAGGATTAAACAAGATCCACAAGATCCAGAGAAAATTACATGAAATAAGTAATTAAGATACCTTAAGACACCCGGAGGCCAAGTGGAAGAGCACAGTAAGGATGTGTCAGTGGCATTGTCATCTTTCTGCTTCTTCAACCAAACCTAAAAATGGGTGGGGGAGCTTAAACATTCATGTTCGTGTGATTCAGACAAACCAAACGTGTTTAAGTTTAGGATTAGCTTTATAATTGTACCTTAGCTTTTGAAAAGCAATTTCATTTCAACACATTTAAAATGATTCCCGTGGGAGATGATGCTGGCCCTCAAAGTCAAATGAAAGTTGTTCTATAATAAGTATTTTATTCCGGTCCTTACAATTACTGTGGCTTTTACTGAAAACTGTACAGAAAGTATATGGGACTTTCAATGAAGGGTCTTTGCACTGAGAAGTAAACAATAAAAGACTTTATATTTTAAAGCAAAAAAATAGAATCAATTTAGAGTGCAAGATATGAGCCCTTGAAAAATAAGTATATGCACAATTTTTAGAACTGAATATGTTCATTGCACGAATTGGCATCGCTTCCAAATGCTTGCAATCCAGAAGGGACAAGAACATGACATTTCTGTAAAAATATAAATTACGCAACATCAAATCCTGGGCTGTGAGTGTTTTAAAAAATAACAAACTGACTTTGCATGCTATTTCTCTTCTTATTTGGATCAGTTTTCCTTTCGGGGAAGTATCTTGCCAAGCTTACTTCACTGAATTCTGCGAGGTTGCTCTTTTTGGTAACAGTCAACTCGAATTTCCAAACCTTAATCGCGTGTATATAATTTTCAATTAATTTTAATCCTCTACAGTTGCAAAGCTTCATAGAAATAATTTGTTCTCCTGCAGTTCATACCTAAATATCTGCAATTCACATTTAAACCATGACAGTGAGTTTTGTCAGGCTGTGCAGCAATAGAAAGTATTCCAGCTGGACCTCATCCTGTCCTTGCCTTATGTAGAATTCCAGCAGTGGTTTCTAGATATTGATTTGGATTCAGACTCTGGGCTAATTTTGTCCTTCCTATGTGGAGAATGAGATCATTGCGAGTAATGTGAACCTCTTTTAAATTCCTCTAAAGGATATGAGTGTCACTGACAAGGGCAGCATTTCCTGCCCATCTCTAATTGCTCCTGAATTGAGTAGCTTCCTTGGCCATTACAAGGATGTTAGGAATCAACCGTTTTGTTTTGGGACTAGAGTCACCTGTAGTCCAGACCAAGCAAGGATTACAGATTTTCCTCCCTAAAGAGTATTAATGAACCAGATGAGTTTTACAGCAGTTTCAAGGTCACTTTTAATGGCAATAGTTTTTCTTTCCAGGTTTATTTAAGTATTGAAATTAAATTCTCCTGCTGCTATGGTCGATTCTGAACTCATGTCTCTGGAATATCAGTGCAGTACTTCAGATTATTATCTGAAACTATGTCGTTATTAGCTGAGATCAGCTGATGGTGCACGAACTGTTCATTAGACATACTACCCTCCTTAATGCTATTCTTCAACTGTTCTTTAAAAATCTACTGCAAGCAGATCTCATATCCCATTGCCTTTGGGTGCTCTGGAGTCAGACATGCAGTTGTGATGTTTAACTGCTAGCTATGCTTCTATAGTTAAGGCTGCTGGTTAAATGCCCCATGTGGAGAGTGATCTGAACCTCAGACTCAGGTAATCATAGGTAATTTAAACTAATCAGAAGAACCCATCATTATTTTCCTGGCTTTCATTACCTATTTAAACAAATAAATAACTTAAATATATTTGATGTATGTTCTGCCTGTACCTTGCAGATCCCCGCTGCAGTAACAAGGAGAGAGCATAGAGTAATACTTCAGGAAACACTTTAAAAGGATTGATGTGTTAATGAGGTTTTCTTTGCCAATGCATATGTGCACTATAATGCACATATGATCAGATACATCACGATTAGTTGCATATACTTTACTTACTTCTAAAAATAAAATATAGATTTAAATTTTGAACATTTATAGGATGAACCTTTGAATTCTCTTTGACCTTCATAATTGCACTAGCGTTGCTTCTGTTTTTCATGGAGACAACATAGAATATACCTGTAGCACTGACAGCACATGGGCCTTATCCAACTATTGTCTGCCTTTTCATGTGTCTCTGAAAATCTTTTAAATGTTCCACTGGCAGCACATTCCAGACGCCTACCACTCTCTGTGTAAAATAAATTTGCATTACAAATTCCCTTTAAACTTTCTTCCACTCACCTTAAACTTATGCTTCTACTATTTGACCGTTCCAGTCTGGGATAAAGATTCTGACTGCCTATACCCTCCAATCCTGGCAGTATCCTGGTGAACTCTTCTGCACCCTATCCAGAGCGTCTGCATCGTTCCTTGCACATGCACTCCAAGATCCCTCTGAACATCAATGCTCCTTAGGGCCCTGCCATTTACAGGATGTACTTTCCGCTTGCATTTGACCTTCCCAGTTAAACACCTCACACTTGTCCAGATTAGACTACATCTGCCATTTCTCGGCCTTATAACCGACATTGCTGTGTACTTGACACCCTTCCTCACTATTTCCTGCATGACCTGCAAATTTACTATTCAGCCCATCTAACATTTTCATCCAGATTATTTATGTATCACAAACAACAGATATCCCAGCTTTGATCCTTGGGAAATACCAGAGGTCAGAGACCTCCAGTCAGAGGAACGCCTCTCCGCAACTACCCTCAGCATTCTATGACCAAAACAATTTTATGTCTAATTTACGGACCCACCGGGTTTCCCATATGACTTAAACCTCTAGAGGAGCTACCATGATGAGGGGACTTATCAAATGAACACTTACCAAGAAAAAAACCCAATCACTTTTAAGTGTTTCCTTAGTATTGTTCTGCACACTCTACATGTTACTACATAAGAATTTGCCAGGTATAGATGTTCTTGATGTAGCCCCTATTTTTGTACACATTGTAGGTACCATTTCATGTCAATTCACCTTCACCAAATATAGTAGTTTATGATGTCAAGAGTGTTTAATTGTCGTATGAACTGGAAACAGAACAATGAAATTCTTACTTGTTGAAGCTTTACATGCCTATTAATATAACAACACAAATAAATATTCAATAATCAATAATACAATAGATCAGTTATACAAGGTAATCAGACTACAATATTGCAAAGTATGTAGTGCAACCTAAATAAGGTCCACAATAGATTGTTGCTGAGGAAGGGATGTGGTTAGGATTGTACAGTGATTCAAGAGCCTGTTTTTGAATCTGGAGGCCATGGTTCTCAGTCTCCTGTACCTTCTTCCCAATAATATCAGCGCGATGTGAATGTAGCCAGGCTAGTTTGGGACGTTGATGTTATTTACTGCCTACTTGAGGCAGTTCTTCTTGTATATTCCTCCGATGGTGAGATGATCAATATCCATGAGAGACCAAGCAATGTCCACCACCTTCTGAGATTTCCTTCACTCTTGGGCATTTGAGTTACCAAACCAAGGCCAGTATGCTCTCTACCATACACCTGGAGAAATAGACACATAGTGCTGGAGTAACTCAGTGGGTTAGGCAGCATCTCTGAAAAAAAAAGCTTTTCTTGTCTCCAACTCTCCCCACCCCCACCCCCACCCCCTACCTTTAGTCTGATGAAGGGGGCCCCGACCCAAAACATCACCCATTCTTTTTCTCCAGAGATGCTACCTGACCTGCTAGGTTACTCAAGCACTTTGTGTCTATCGTTGGTATAAACTAGCAGTTGTAGTTCCTTGTTTCCACATACGCCTGTAGAAGTTTGATAGAATATTTGGCGACATGCCAAATCTCAAATTCACAGTCATCCTCAGTATTTTCTTTGGTATCTTGTGTTAAGATGTGATTTTAATGTGAACCTTTCTGAATCTCTTGCCAATTATTGCAAGATAATTTTTGGTATCAGAAATCTCCATACCCTTTGTTATTTCCCAAGTTTTATCAACCTCTTTTCCTTGAACATTTCCTTTTACACTTACGTTTGTATTGGCTTGGATTTTGGAATCATGGAGACCTGAAGTCATACATCACAGAAACAGGCTCTTTGGCCCACTAATGTACCAATTATAATTGAATCAATGCTTGAATAAATCTTTGTGTAAAGATTCAGCTACTTGAGTGATTGCTCTTTATCCAATTGGTTCTTAACAGGCATTCATTATTTGTGTCCCATTACACCACCTTCTGTTTTAAATACTAATTCAAGAAATCTGTTGGATTCGGTTGCAGTTGTAGCCAACAGCAATCATATTAATTGATTCTCACAGATGGCAAACTAAGTAAAAAGAATTAGGAAATATTTTTGAATGGTCCATAAGGTGCAAAATAAAGGATGAGAGTAGTTATTTTCCATGTGCACTGTATTAGAACCAGACCAGTGAAAATCTTACTTGTTGCAGCTTCACAGGTACATTAGATGCAGCGACAATAACACCAATAAATATAAAATAAATGATCAGTTATTCTAAGTAAACCAGATCATGATAGTGCAAAATACCAATGTTACGTAGAATAACCATAGTAGTGCAAGGTCCATAATGGTTCAGTGCTGAGATGGGATTGTGGTTAGGGTTATGCAGGATGGTTCAAGAACCTGATGGTTGATGTGAAGAAGCTGTTCTTGAACCTAGAAGTAATGATTCGCAGGCTCCTGTACCTTCTTTCCAATGGTAACAGCAAGAGGCAGTTGCCTCAGCTGGGGCAGGAAGTGTTGTATAGGGCAGGCTGATGAGCAGTATGGAAGGTGGTGTGGTTCTTTCACTTTTTATGGCAGTCCTCTGCATCTTGCTGTGAATACGTTCAGGGTTTTTAACACAATCCCAAATGCTTTCTCTTCCATTTAAACGTTTTGCTGGAGATTTCATGTATTAGTGGGATGTTGCATTTTTTTAAAAGGAGGCTTTGAGAAATATCCGTGAACCTTTTCCTCTTTTCACTTAGTAATTTTGTGCATTGACAGAAATGGTATAGAGTGTGTGTTGCAGGAATCAGGCAGATGAATTGCATGCTCTTCCCAATAAGGTCATTTGAGTGTAATTAAGGTGTCAGTGCTAGGGATGTTGGCCTGAGAAATTATGCTTTCTTTGGTTAGCTAATCCTGCCTTTGGGTTTGTCATTTGTAGAAGAAATGGCATTGGTGCTATCTCCCAATAATTTGAGGTGCCTGACATAGGTAGTCCATGTCTCAGAAACAAACAGGAAGCTATGGATTCACTGGTGCCCAGTGGACTTTCAGCTTTCCCGCAGGGTTAAGCTCTTGATCCTTAGCCGTATTTTATCATCTGAGTCTGCCTTCAACAAGAGGCAGATCCCTACAGAAGTCATAAGGTACAACAGTGGGAAGCTTCAGATAGAAAATCACAACCTCATCTCATTGGCCTGGGATGAAGATGACATGTTGGGGGACGCCAGAGACGCCATAATCGTGACCATTTTCAGGAAAGGAGACAACTTGAGTAATGCTAGTTCAGAGGAGTCGCCCTGCATTCTGCCACAGGTAAAGTCATTGCCAAGGTCCTTCTCAAATGCCCCCTCACCTTTCTGGCTGCATTGTTGCACTACATCTCTTACAAGTAGATAGACACATAAAGGTGGAGTAACTCAGTGGGACAGGCAGCATCTCTGGAGAAAAAGAATGGGTGACATTTCGGGTCGAGACCCTTCAGACTGAAGAAGTTACTCCAGCTTTTTGTGTCTATCTGCTCCTTGTGTCTGAAGAAAGGTCCCAACCTGAAATGTCACCTATCCATGTTCTCCAGGGAATCTCCCTGACCCGCTGAGTTACTCCAGCATTTTGTGTCTATCTTTGGTATAAACCAGCATCTGCAGTTTTTTGTTTCTAAATTATTTCTGAAGGTTATGCAAGATAAAGGGACCAGATGGAGGGGGCTGGTAGTGGAGGCTGATTCAATAGTGGCAGTTAAGAGACATATGGATAGGTACATGGATATGCAGGGAATGGAGGTATATGGATTATGTGCAGGCGGATAAGAGTTGATCTTGACTTCATGTTCGGCACAGACATTGTGGGCCAAAGAGCCTGTTCCTGTGCTGTATTTTTCTATGTTCTTTGTTATAAAACAGTACATCCCCTGATGAACAGTCACTGGTGGTTGAAATAGTAGATTTCTGTGAATATCTGCACTTAAACATCCTCCAGCAGATGCTGTCAGTTTCATTCTGCAATGATAATGAACATTGTCATTTTCACTTTAATTGCCACATCAACATCTGAACCATTATCTGCTACTTTAGGCAAATACCCCTGTCACATTATCCAAGGCCAATCTTCGTGTACGGTCTATTTTGCTATCAGGCTTTATATGGTGGGAAAAATGAAGATTAAAGACTTTGTTAAACAACAAGGTCACACAACATTATAGGAGGATATTCCAAAGGAATAACAGAAGTCATTTCTCCACCATTGCGAGGCAGCAATTGAATCCTGCATGGATGAGCAGTCAAGTTATATAAAATTTTATTTCCAGCCTATTTCTGATTTTGATATAATAAGAGTGATGAACTACAAGTTATATGAACTTGCAAATACATGATTCCTTGTGGCATATCTGTTCCAATGATGTGAAATTCGCAATATACGAGGGATAAATTCTACAACATTAAAGATTTAGAATTAAAATGGCCCACAGTGTAAGTGCACTAGAATTAATTTAAACTGTCCAATTCATATGGAGAATATGAAGGGGTACCTTAGCTTCATTATGATTAGCACGGAACTATGAATGTGCTTGTATTGTTCACTGCTTCAGAGACTCAGGAAATGTCTTGTACTATTGAAAGAGTAAAATGTTAAAGCCTATAATCTTGCTATGTTTATTGTTTGAGTGTTTGTCATTCTTTAGTAATTAGTGGGTTAAATAAACATTGCCAACCATGCTGTGAGTGAGCTATCTTTAATTGCTTCAGAAACATTTCCAGAATGGTAAATAAAGGCTGCCGTGTTCCTGCATTACTCTTTGTATTGCCTCCCTAACAGATGGAGTACTCCACCCTCCATTGCGAATTGTAGTGGGAAACAGAATTCCTATTGACTGAGTTGGAGTTCTGAGTCTATAGTTAGAATTATGCCAGTAACCGAGTTAGACAGTGGTTTTAGGACTTACAAGCTCAGTAGTTTTGTCAATGCTTCCATTACTTCCTCTGTCTTACTAACTGGTAATTTGAGTGTAGTTAAGTATAAGCAATTTAAAAGTCGCAGAAATAGAGGACGTGCCATTACCAGCACCTGATAATTATCGGCTTGGGTTAAGACACTTTGGGATCAACTTTCATGCATGTTGTGCTTTGTATATATTGACTGGCTGCTCATTATAGCAGCAGAGAGGCAGTTGAGTTTACCATACTATATTCTGGCTTGAATTTGATTGGGGAGCTACAGAAGCACAATGGGCATGTTGGTGTAGTCCGAATGTGTGGGAAAGAACTGCAGATGCTGGTTTAAATCAAAGATAGACACAAACTGCTGGGGTAACTCAGCGGGACAGGCAGCATAGACAGGCAGTGGAGAGATGCTCTCACAGACTCACAGATTCTCTTCAGAGATGTTGCCTGACCCGCTGAGTTACTCCAGCATTTTGTGTCTATCTTTGGTGTAGTCTGATCTGGGCCTCAAGGTTGCTAGGCACCAAGAAGATATTTGGGGATTGGAGAGGAAATGCTGAAAAGGGGTGAACTTAATTCAGTAGTGGTTTAATGCACATTTGTGGAGTCAGGAATTCACAGCATTTTTGCTCTTTTTGTTCCATAAAAAAACAAGATAGCAATGGGATCATAACCTATTCTATTGTCCTTTGAAACAGTTATCCAATCAGTCCCATTTCCTTGCTCTTTCCCCGGAGCACAGCAATTTTTCTAAAAATTTCATGCCTAATAACTTTTAGGAAATTATTACTAAATCTATTCCCACCACCCTTTCAATTGTGTATACTGGCTCATGACAATTTACATGTAAAAAGTCTTCTCTTCCCCCTAATTCTTTTACTTTGCATCTGTGTCCTCTGGCACTGATCTGTCTGCTTATTTACTCCTCATAAAAACCTTCATAAACCTTCATAATTTTGAACAGCAATAATTTTTTTCTGCAACCTTCTCTTTTCTAGGAAGACTTTGGGTGGCACAGTGGTGCAGCCAATAAGTTCATTAGTCATAGGAGCAGAATTGGACCATTTGACCCATCGAGTCAATTCTGCCATTCAATCACGGCTGATCTATTTTTCTCTCCCAACTCCATCACCTATCCATGTTCTCCAGAGATGCTGCCCGACATGCTGAGTTACTCCAGCACTCTGTGTCCTACTCTGATTTTAAACTTGTTACTCCAGGCTTTTGGGTTATTCGTCTTGTTGCCGAACCACTTTGTTGCCACCCATTTGCTGATGAGGTGGCAGTGTGATTTGTTTTCCCTCCTAATCCTGAAAATTTGGCAACCCAACATGAAAATGATTCTATAACAAAATATACCCCAAACTGTGATCCCACTAACAATATACTCCTTAAAATTCAAGCAAACTCAAGCTTTATGTCTAGCATCTCATTGTGATATAATTGTTGAAGAATCATTACCTGTGCAGTTCTATAGATGACGCGCATATGATTCCTGAAATTCCATGACTAAAATTAAATTGATTAATATTGAGAAACCCGTCAAGATGTATTCCAGTTCAAATTCTTGCCTGCTGAACATCTGCAATTTTCTCCACCTCTGGTGTCCACAATGTCCATTACACAGGGACTAAGCTCTTTGGTTCCTTCTGCAAACCACTCCACCTATCTACCGTCCTCAAGCACTTCTTAAAACCCATCATTAACTAGCTGTAATCTATATACTAAAACTCTCATTTGTTTGTTTGTTTGTTCCTGAACTACAGCCAAAACGGTACACGATAGCGTGACAATTTTAGGCCCACCTTACTCACCGTTGTCCCTTTAGTGCTAATGGAAGATGTTTCATTGAAATCGGTGTTATATTTTTAAAGTTATTCACAATTTAAAAGTTTAAATCTATCTCCTAGGGAGGGAGGAGGGAGGGAGGGAGGGAGGGGGAGGGAGGGAGGGAGGGGGGTGGAGGGGGGGGGAGGTAGGGAGGGGGGAAGGAGGGATAAGGGGGTTTGAGTGGAATGGAGTGGGGGGAGGGGAGAGGGAGGGGGAAAGGGAGAGGAAGGGGGAGAAAGAGGAGAGAGGGGGAGGAGAGGGTGCTGCACCAATGCAGGAGAGGTTTGGACCCAACGGGTCCACTTGGTCTAGTTTGTTCTAAAAATAGAGAATGATAGAGATATTCAGCAGGATCACGCAACAAAAGGAGAAATAAAGAGTTATCTTGTTAGTTCAATTACCTTGTTGACTTGAAATATCAGCTCTGCTCTTCCTCTGCATGGATGTGGCCTGACATGGTAACAACCTCACACTCACATGTAGGCCTGTGTTGTGTCCATTTTCAGACTGTAGAACAAGTGCTGCAGAAAGAAACAATGTGACGTGCTGGAGAAAGGGACAATATGGTTCATGAATGAGTGAGAGGTGTAAGAGGGAACTGCAGATGCTGGTTTAAATCGAAGATAGGCACAAAATGCTGGAGTAACTCAGCAAGGCAGGCAGCATCTCTGGAGACTGAAGAAGGGTCTTGACCCGAAACATCACCCATTCCTTCTCTCCAGAGATGCTGCCTGTCCCGCTGAGTTACTCCAGCATTTTGTGTATCATGAATGAGTGATATGGTTCAAAAGCTACAAATGATATTCTTGCACCCATTACAACCTAGATACTGCCCCGGCCTGCTAACAGCTAGGGGAGAGGCAAGGATCGGCGGAGTCATTGGTCATGGCCGCGGGCAGCCGGAGTTTAGGTAAGGGTTGGCGGTGGAGGTGGCGGCAGCGGCAGGTGCAGCCCGGAAGGGCTGAGGAAGCTGTGAGGCCCAGTGGTGACAGCAGTAGCTCAAGCCTGAATAGGCAGTGCGTGCTGAAATCAGTGTTTTATCTGCTTTGTTCCATCACATCTGTTACTACATGATCTCCATGCAGCTCAATATTTTCTGAATTAACATTGTTTGAAATATACGCAATGAGCAGAATCACTGTTGGAAACTTTGGATGGAAAGTTGGTCAAAAAATTTGTCAAGAAGCCATCTGGTTTATTTTTTAATGTAATGCATCCATTAATATGGAGGTGGATGGCCAACAGAAACACAAATCAAACTCTTCTAGTTTTATCTGCTCCAACAATCCTTTCAACCAACATTCCAGGAGTGTTCGCTAAAATTGCTTTGCAGACACATACATGGAAAACTAATATCCCCACCAAATCCATGTAATTTGCAATATTTTGCTCAATATGCATTTCTTAATGGCAAATTATTTCATACGATGGTTTCATATGTGAATATTGGAAGCTATAAAATCCCGGCTTGTGGTTTAAATGGAGCCAAATGGCTTAAACTCTACATTGACTGTTTAGAATTGACTCTTTGTGGCTACGGATTTTGTAGCCAGCTATCAGTGGTGAGGAACATATTTCCAGAATCATAAATGCCATGCCACACATTTACGTTTCAGCAATTTGAGCTTGTTCTCTTTGAGAATATATTTTTATTGAGGCCAGCTCATTAGTACACATTGTAAACATTGTATTTCATCTCCTTGGTCTTCATTACCGTATAATTGGTGGAAATTAAGAATCAGGAGCTGCACAATTTGTAAGTTACAGTAGAATAAGATCAGCAAAAACCTTTTCAGCATGAGGTTTTGTAATTATAATTTCCAAATTGTTGTAAAAATTGGAAAATAGTCTTTTTTTCCCCTTTTACATGCCAGCAGATCTTCCAACTGCATTTGTTATTGTTTGAAGGGGTTATTTGTGTAAAATGAGAAATATTGTAATTCTTCGTGTCTCAACATCATCTGTGATTCAATGACATATAAATTCTTTATTTATTTCTGCTCCAGGCCACAGAGCCAAGTTTCTTTAAAAGTAAGACCTATTTTACATCTGCTTTCTTTGGCATGAATGAAACTATTGTATCATCTTCTGTTTACAGTTGTGATCTTTACGGGTAAGGAAAATAAGGGGAAGAATGAAGAAAATGAGTTATTGAAGGCAGAAAACATTGGGTAGGAGTTTGATAACAACGGCAACAATGAAGATTGACAAAACAAGCTTTAAAAATTAACTTTGTGGAAAAGGCAGGCAGCAAAAATTAAAAAAATAGTAGTAGAAAAAGCAATGAAAATGTAAAATCTCACAGAAGGCATGAGGAATGATTGGACACAAAAAACACAAAATGCTGGAGTTACTCAGACGGTCATGCAGCATCCCTGCTGAACATGGATAGATGATGTTTCGGGTCAAGACCCTTCTTCAGACTCATGAATAGGTGCCGATTCGTGTTGGGACCCTTCTTCAGACTTCTTGAGTTACTCCAGCATTTTGTGTCTTTCCTTGGTAAAACCAGCATTTCCTTGTTTCTACAGGAAAGATTGGACAAATATCATTTAATTAACAAGAGCCACCATTTGTCTGTAGTGTACCTCCATCCTTTTCCCACTTTGAGCTCTTTGTCTTCAGTCTCCAACTAACGCTAATGTAAGTTCAAGAAAATGCACATCATCTTCCTTCCAGGCACATTACAGCTTCTGGCATTCAATAATGAATTCAGATAATAAACCTTTCCTGTTTATGTCAATAATGACAGTTCTGATATAAGATCATCTACCTGCAACATGAACATAGTTGCTGCCTGATCCTCTGAGTTACACACCATTGAAAAAAATAATTTTTCAACTAACAGTTGGGTTCTGCATCTTACAGTTCCAGCTTTGATTTTTTTTGCTCGCCCTCTATTCCCTTCGTTATCTTCCTCTATGTAGGTGTCAAGAGCACTGATGTCACGTGCACTGGGAACAGAATATAGTTTAGTACAAAATTAGATACACTGAGATACAGTGCAAAAACAGGCCCTTCGGCCCACTGAGTCTGCACCGACCAGCGATCCCCTCACACTAACACCAACCTACACACACGAGGAACATTTACATTTTAATTTATTTATATTTTATTTAATTTACATTTATACCAAACCAATTAGCCTACAAACCTGTACGTCTTTGGAGTGTGGGAGGAAACTGACGCTTCCTGCAGAAAACCCACGCAGATCACGGGGAGTACGTATAAATTCCGTACAGACAGTACCTGTAGTCAGGGTGTCTGGCGCTGTAAGGCAGTAACTCTACCGCAGCGCCACCCTGCCACGCTATTCCTTCTTTGCTGCAGCTTTAATGGCATATTAATGGCACATGACAAATGAATATACAATAATCAATAATATCATAAATGATCAGTATCTAGGTAACTATACCATGATGGCACAAACTGATTTTTTGCTCTCTTTGCAGTGATTGACAAATATTCGGCACCATCCCTTAGATTGTGCCTGCAGTCAGGTATTAGCTGGACAATCTTTGTCTCCACCCTATCACTGTCATTCCTTTTGATCTTTTCACCACCCATCTTCCTCCATCCCATCCTCCCATCGCCTACTTTGTAAAAACATACTACTTTTCTCACTTATTTCCTGTTCTGGTGAGCAGAAGTGTTATCTCTGTTTCCCTTCCAACAGATGCTGCCTGACCTGCCTATTTTTTAAATAATAATCATAAACATAATAGTACTTTGTTAGCCAAGTATGTTTTGCAACATACGAGGAATTTGATTTGCTATCTAGTCATACCAATAAAGAGCAACAAGACACCCAAATAAATCTTTAACATGAACATCCACCACAGCGACTCCCCACATTCCTCACTGTGATGGAAGGCAAAAAAAGTTCAAACTTCTTCCCTTCTTTGTTTATGTGATGTTTTCTGTTTTTATTTAGGAAAAGCAACTGTTGTTTTCCTTGTAACAGATGAGGTTGAGAGCTTATTGAAGTGAAATGTACAAAACTATGAAGGATCTAATCAGAGCTAATAGGAAGGACCCATTTCCCACAGCAGAGGGGTAACAAGAGGGCCATGGATGTCAAGTAATTGAGAGAATAATTAGCATGGAGGCGAGGGAAAAATATTTTCACATAGTGCACTAAGGTTTAGAGCTCACTGCCTGGAAGAGGGATAGAGGTAGACATCCTGCACACATTATGTCTATGCTTGGATGTGTACTTGGAGGTCTATGAACTCAAAGTTAAGGTCTTTCTTGAAGATGGTAATAATTATGGTATCTCTGAGATCCCCTTCCATGTACTCAGCATCCCAGATGAGGAAGGTGAAGCTGTAATTTTTTTTATACAAAGCTCCTCTGCACCAGTTTTAAAACTTCGGCAAGAATTCCATCTGTTCCTGAAATCTTGTAGTTTCTCATCTGACACATATTCCTCATAGTCTTTTTCTGGTTGGTGGAGGTGAGCTGGACATTGTTATGGAATAGAGTCAAGATCATTTGAGTCTTGGATGATGAGTTCTTCAAAGTTTGCCTTCCAGTAGCCACTGACTGTCATGCAGCTTTGTTAGGACCTTCTTGATTCTTGGGACTCGTGTATCTGTCCATTTGGGATACAGATAGTCTTGAGAAAGCTGTAGAAACCATGTATGTCATGTTTATCAATATTGTTGGACTGACATCTTTATACCTACCATTTTTTCCTTAGGTCGCTTAGTACGTCACCATGTAGCATGTTACCAATTCCATGAAATGCTTGCTCTTGATAGCCCAAATAATAACACTATTTACTTCCCCATCACCACACACCATACATCACCATCATACATTACCACACAACACAGATCATTTCACGCACAGAGAACCTGAAAGATTATATCCATGTGGTATGTATGTTACTCTATGGAATGGATGTAGCACACAGATAACACATACAGTACCACATAAAATGGTAGCTATCATACAATGCGACAATACTGTAGTTACATTGTAAGGTACCAAACTGTACGGTACCAAACCACACAGTAGCAATAACATCAAGTGCATGCATCACCAAAACATAGAGGAAAAGTCAGCAATTTGCTTTTAACTCATATTCATAATATGACAGTTTGATGCAAAACATGTCTTTTCTCCTCTTAACTATGAAGTAACTTATAATCATTTAATTGTTTTGAACTTGATCCAATTATTGAGCGGACTATGGATTTAAGCAATGTTTGGGTTGAATGAAATGCCTGTGTGAAATTTCCCCTTATGTCACCTTTCATCATGAATCTGTTTGGCATCAAATTATCCATCAAAAACTTGCAAATTATAAACTACTTACAGCATACATCTTTGCAAAAAGTCAGCATTATCTTCAGTAACAAAGTCTGAAAATTAGTGGTATATTTTTTTATCAATATGGTCTCACATACAGCTTAAGCAGGAAATGTTTAAACCACAATATAAACCACAGTGAAGCAGAAAGCAAATATTCCCTCGATGGAAGCTGTGAAACCTGCAGCAAAAAATAGTACAATAATAGCTAATGATTTTGCTTCCTAAGGTTTCATTATGAAAAAATCAAGAGAAAATACTGTACACTGAAGTAGCCCCCTCCCTTCATGTTTATGGTTCTTTCATTAAGTTGAACTCAGTCAATTGTGATAAAAGTAATTAAACACGATCATTTATCTGAGGAAAATTGTCTATGAATTTCACCAAAAGGTAATTAAACGGCCCTTAAAATATTAACTGAAGCTACTTACCCACATTCAAACACTCCCTGATTTACATAAGGATTACGTTCTGTAAACCCTTACATAAATCAGATTTTATGCAAGTCGAATCATCATCCACATCCCCTGCACAAAATAACTCACTGAGAATATTAACTGTCTCAACTGTGTCCAGGGTACTAACTGTGGTGAACGGTTTTCTGGGTAAGCACCGCTGCCATTGCCGGCTTGACTTCCATCTCACCGTTGGAGCTCTATCTACAGCATGCAGCCTTCTGGGTAAGCACCACCACCATTGCTAGCTTGTTTCCAATGTAAAGTTAAGAGATCGTAGTTGTGGAAATTACATAGTGCCTTAATTGCACTGGGGACTGAATATAGAATTGTTATGCAAGTATGAGTTTATGTAAGTCGCTTAACGTGTGTGTCAGGGAGCATCTGGATTAGCAATAGCTTCTTTGAATAATGGATTAGGCTTAAGGGGCTAAATGGCCTTTTCTACTCCGTTGTCACCATAGCCTAAGTTCCCAAGCTCCAATAGTTCCAATGAAATTTCAACAACTGTGTTCCAAAGAAAGTTAGTTGCTTTTCGTAACCTTCAATTTCTAGATCAAAATGTGAAAGGCAGCTAATCAACATTCTTTTCTCTATTTACGAGCTTCTTCGTGTGGAAATAAATCTTTTTAAAGCTATCTTCTTCTTGCGTTTGAGGCAGCAGAAGTTAGGAAGCTGCTTCTGCTTCTGCTATCTCTGTTTGTTGTCGTTCGCCTGACTGAGGTCAGTTGACAGAGCTCACCACGGGGAGGTCGACAACGTGAGCCCCTTTAAAGCTATAATTTTCCCTCACAATTCTTCCCCTCCATTTTGGGAATGGTTGTCCACCGGCTACCCGTTATCCTTTCAGCATCCTTTGTCACACTCACTGGTAGTTTGCCCAAATGGCATTTTTCATGTGCAAATCTTGACCATGAGCATGGTTTGCAAGTCAGCTACTATGGTGATATTACAGTAAACCCAATTATATCCTCGCTCATTGTCCCCAATCCACTTCCATTAGTGAGGTGATGCCCACATTTCCATTAGGGAGGTGAATATTTTTGATGCCAGTCAATTTCCTCGTTGTAAGAGGATCTAGAATCAATGTTTTACCTTCCACGAAACAGATCAAGAGTTTTAACACCCCATGTGTGGCAGGAGACATATTGATTAGGGTGCTGAGGAGATTCACTAGGATGTTGCCAGGAAAGATGTTTTTCAGTTATGAAGAGAGACTCTTAAGGCTGAGTTTCATTCCTTGGAGCACAGGAGGCTGTAGAGGTATACCAAATTATGAGAGGCACAGAAAGGGCGGATATAAGCAATATTTCCCCATGGCAGTAATATCTAAGATCAGAGGGCAGGAGTGCACAGTGATGAGTAAGAGATTTAGAGGGAATCTGGAGAGGGTTTTTTTCATCCGGAAGGTGGTAGAGGCAGGTATTTTCACAACACAAAAGAAGCATCTGGACAAGCACTTGAATCCATAAGACATAGTAAGCGATGAACCAAGTGCTGGTAAATGGAAATAATATAGGTAGGACTTGGTGATTGACCTGATATAGTGGGCCAAAAGGCCTATTTCTGTAATGCGGGATTATGACTGTGTGTCATCTAAATGTGGATTGTAATATCCAAGAAATTGTCAAAGGCAGGCCCAAAATTACAGTAGTTTCCTGGAGTGGAGACAAAAATCTGTTCAGAAACCCATGAGAAAACTTCATATTGAAGATACAATAACTAAAATTAATTTCTTCAAGAGAAGTGAGCCAAGTACTAAAGGGCAAGTCGATTCAAGCCACATACTTCCTCCTCCATTTGAAACCTGCTGTAGAACTGTCACAGCATCAATCTATTTCTTAAGTGACACCAGACTTTATACCTGTTCCTTTTCTCCAGAAATGCTGTCTGACCTGCTGAGTTACTCCAACTTTTTGTGTCTATCTTCGGTTTAAACCCACATCTGCAGTTCCTTCCTACGCTTTTATACTTCCACTGTTCTATTCAGAACAAGTTCTCATATTTCCTTACAATATAATAGGAGGCCATTTGACTGACTGAGGTAAATCTGGGTTTCAGAGTAATCTCTTCAAGCTGATTTCCTGTTATTTCCCAATAACTTACTATTTTTCAAATGTCCATTGACTCCCCCATCTACCTATGCAAGTGACAATTTACAGACCAATGAACATACCATCCAGAACATCTTTGGAATATGGGAGAAAATAGGAACACCCAGGAAAACCCTACGGAGTCATGGAGAGAATATGCAGAGTTCATATGGACATTACGCAAGGCCAGTGTCTAAGCCAGGTCATGGAGCTGTGAGACAACAGCACCATCTCCTACGCCATTGTTCTGCCCACAGAAAGACAAGGAAGGGTAGGTCAACATGGTTCCACCCTTTAATGATGGCACTCGTAACCTTGATTAAAGTTGTTTAAGTTCTCTGCAGGTGCGGAAAAACAATTGGAAAATTTGAGCACGGGAAACATTAGCGTGGATTTAAAATAAAGGAAGGTAGTTTCCAGAAATATGTTCAAGGGTAGATTACTCATTCATCCATCAATTATAGAATTATACAAATCTTACAACACATGTAGAGGCCATTTGATCCATCAAGAAGGTACTGATGCCTACTAGTCCGTCTCATTCCTGGCTTCTTTCCTTGTAGTCCTGCGTTATTTTCCTTCAAGTGCCCATCCATTTATCTTTTGAAAGCTTTGAATGGCTCTCTTGCTGCCAACTTGTGACAGTTAATGCAAAATAAAATCAGAGAACATTTTACTTTACTGCAGGTACTTCCATTTTTATGAGGAATAATTAGTAGCTGAACTGTGAGTTAAACTTAAGTCCAACAGCTATTTTTATAGTGGTGCATTGCTACATATCTATTATCCATCAGGATTTAAGGCAAAACAAAGAAATAATTTGATTTATGTCCTCTTTGGACAAAAAGCATATTACATAATGCTGAGAATGTTATCAAGAGCTTTCCCTGAAGCACAGCACTTACTAAAACTGTCTTGAAAGTTAAAATTGTGTGTCACATTGCATAAATACTTGGAGAATATAACTGCACAAATAAGGTCGATGAAGGAACAGTCTACAGTCAAAGATTTAATTACCCTGATAGGAAAGCTTGGCTACCACACTTAATTATATAATAAGGCACATGTTAGAAATTAAAATTGAATTTATTGAGTAATACCAAAAGAAATATGGAATTGAATGGTGATTCAATGTTAAGGAGTAGGAATGGAAGCAATTAAGTCATGAAGGGATAATTTGTAAATAATGTATAGTCTAACTGTCACAACCATTCAATAAAATCTTACATCATTGAAGTGTCTGAATGGGTTATGCAGAAGAGAATTGTTTCCAGCAAGTTCAGAAAGGAAGCCTGCTGACATAGTATAAATATAACTCAGACTTATTCATAATGTAATTGGCAAAGGGATAGTATTGCCTGATCTTAAGGTATGTTAGGATTAGATATTGTACCATAATTGTATGTTCTTCTTCAGAAGTAGTTCTCCTGGTTCCTTAAAGCATACTTAGCATAAATTGATGTCTGTTCATGTCCATTTGTTGAAATGTACGTGAAATAGCGGTCAGGAGTTGAATATAAGAAGGCAGGTCATTATGAATGTTCCTTTGATTCCAGAGGTCTACCAGGTTATTTGGGAAATTCAGGTTGAGTCTGTAAATAGCTCAGTATCTTGGCAAGCCTAAATCAAGTAGAAAGCTGCTTGAAAGCGTGATTTATGATTCATGAGATAAAAACAGAAGACCTTGGATCAAGGTTTGACCATCAGGTCCTTTGTATCTGCTCCATCATCCATCAACATTGTGGATGATCCACCACATCAGTTTTATTTTTCTACACTATACCCTTGATTCCCTTCAAAACCACAAATCTATCTATCTTTTTTTCTGAATTAATTCAATAAGTGAGCCTTCACTGGCCTTTGGCTTAGAGAATTACATGCATTTTCCTCTGTCGGAGTGAATAGGTTTCTCCTCACAGTAGTTCTAAATGACCAACCTCTTATTCTAAGACTGTAACCCTAGGTTCTGGATTCTTCAGTCAGGACCTCTATCCTGATAAGACCTACAAGTTTCAATAAGGTCACCTCTTATGGTTCCAAACCCTGGAGAATATAAACCTATTCAATTCAGTTTTTCTTCATAAGCCAAACCCAGCGTACAGTCTTGTGAATCTTCACTCCACTCCTGCTATTGCATGTACAACCTTTTATGGGAAGGAGATCAAACTGTAAACTAAACTCCAGATGTAGTCTTACCAAGAACCCAAATAACTGCAGTAAGATAGCTTTACTCATGTACTCAAATTATCTTGAAGTAAAAGGCCATTTACAAGCTGCCTTCTTGATTGCTACACATGGGCTTGCAGTGGCATGCGTTCAAGGACACCTATGTCCCTTTGAACGTTAACATTTCCAACCTGTGACCATTTAAAATGTACATTTTGCTTGATAAGCCAATTACTCTTGAACTATGTGGTTCAATTTCAAAGGACTGCCAACCACTTTGGATTGTTCTTGGGTCACAGAATGTTGAAAATGGCAACATTTCTGAAGAGCATTTAGCCAAAATGTGTTTCAAGAACACACTTGCAGATTTACAGCTAACATTACTAAAACTAGCTTTTTATTTAAAATTTATTGAAATACTTGGATTTGAAATTCCTAGATGCTAAACTCAATGCTAGCATTTATTCCAAGAGGGCTAGTATACAAAAACAGGGATGTAATGCTGAGGCTCTATAAGGCACTGGTAAGGCCGCATTTGGAATATTGTGAGCAATTTTGGGCAGCATATCTGAGGAAGGTTATGCTGGCTCTGGAGAAGGTTCAGAGGAGGTTTACAAGAATGATCCCAGGAATGAGTAGGTTAACCTATGATGAGTATTTGTCGGTACTGGACATGTACTCGCTGGAGTTTAGAAGAATGAGGGGGGACCTCATTGAAACATACAGCATAGTGAAAGGCTTGGATAGAGTGGATGTGGAGAGGATGTTTCCACTAGTGGGAGAGTCTAGGACTAGAGGTCATAGCCTCCGAATTAAAGGATGATCTTTTAGGAAGGAGATGAGGAGAAATCTCTTTAGTCAGAGTAAGGTGAATCTGTGGAATTCTTTGCCACAGAAGGCCAAGTCAGTGGATATTTTTAAGGCAGCGATTTATAATTCTTGACTAGTACAGGTGTCAGAATTTATGGGGAGAAGGCAGGAGAATGGGGTTAGGAGGGAGATATAGATTGAATGGCAGAGTAGACTTGATGGGTCAAAAGGCCTAATCTACTCCTAACACGTATGACCTTATGACCTAAAGTGGAATTTTAAATTTACATTCAGATCCTCGGACGATTGATCTGGAGATCTAGAGTCAAGAGTCAAATATCATATGAATCGGCAATGGAACAATGAAATTCTTACTCACTGCAGCTTAACTGGCTCATTAATACAATTAAACCCAAGTAAATATACAACAATTAATAGTACAATAAATTAATAATTAGTAATACAAGGTAACCATATTAGTGCAAACCCTAAGTCCATAGAGCACCAAAAAACGAAGTCATAGAAGTCAACAGAAGTCGAAAGATCACAGCTACTGAGGTAGTGGTCAGTGTTGTGCAATGTTCTAGAGCCCAATAGTTGCTGGGAAGTAGCCAGTCTTGAATCTGGTGGTCATGGTTTTCAGGCTCGTGTATCTTCCTCCCAATGGTAATAGTGAGATAAGAGCATGACCAGGGTGGTGCAATATTGGGTGTCTTTTTGTAATTTGCACTGCTCCACTATATTTGACAAATCCTTAACCAGTTATAAACTTTAGAGATACAGCGCGGAAACAGGACTTTCGGCCCACCAAGTCTGCACCAACCAGCGATCACCCCATGCACGAGCAATATCCTACACACTAGGGACAACTTACCATTTTTCAGAAGCCATTAACTTACACCCGGAGAAAACCCACGTGGTCGCAGGGTAACATATAAACTCTGTACAGACAGGACCTGTAGTCAGAATCGAACCACGGTGTCTGGTGATGTAAGGCAGCAACTCTCCCACTGCACCACTGTGCCGCCCCTCAGAGGATTCTGATTGAAATTCAAGTCCAAATGAGTTCAGTTTTACCTGGAACTGAGTTGCTGATCAAATCGTTCATAGAAAAAGGGTAAAGAAATATAACATGTTTCTATTGTGGCGGCAGGAGGACCAGTTGCTGGCATGTTCACACTGGAGCCTGGCTGCCCTATGAGAACTCAGCAGAGCTTGGCTATATATGCCAGGTCAAGTTAGTCCAGCCACTTACAGGTAAAATGCAAAGCTGGCACAGTTTTACTACATTGTTGAGTGGCAGCATGTATGCCATCCCCAGGAAAGTGTGACCATGGGAGAACACAAAGGAACACAGGTGGCCCTGAACCGGGCAGAGAGGCAAGAGAAGTGACCTGAGGCTAGGCATTTGGAGTTAAATTGCACTGAAATACTGCTAGAATCTGCTTGAAACCCCAGCCAGACTAGCATCCCTTTTCCCTGCGGCCTGGTTACTCGATCTGATCCCTGACTAATAAACATTTTTAACCTTTCAACTGGATCATGTTTGGTTTGATCTAAGCCAGATCAAGTTCAGCACGGTTTTAATTTTAATATCCAAGCAAACGTCTAGTCTGAAGAATCCCAAACCGAAACATTGCCTGTCCATAGACCCATAGAGTCATACAGCGTAGAAACAGGCCCTTCGGCCCAACTTGCCCATGCCGACCAAAAGACCCTGTCTCCATGTATCATTCCAAACCTTACCTATCCACGAATTTGTCCAAATGTCTTTTAAATGTTGTGATAGTACCTGCCTCAACTACCTCCTCTGGCAGATTGCTCCATCTACCCAGCTTCCTTTCTGTGAAAAAGCTGACCCTCAGGTATCTATTAGGTCTTTCCCTTCTCACCTTAAATCTATGTCCTCTGGTTCTTGATTCCCCTAGACCATGGCAAGACTGAGGCAAGCGTTTGTGGCAAGGCTTGTCTAGACCCGAAACATCGCCCATTCCTTCTCTCCTGAGATGCTGCCCGACCTGCTGAGTTACTCCAACATTTTGAGAATAAATGCTGTTTAATTCAGATAAGTGTGATTTGTTGCATTTTGGGAAGTCAAACCAGGAACTTCACAGTGAATGTTAGGATCCTGAGGAGTTTTGTAGAGAAGAAGTATCTAGGATTACAAGTATATAGTTCCTTGAAAGTGGCATTGCAGGTAGATAGGGGGTGAAGGAGGCTTTTTGTATGTATCGGTCAAGGAATTGAGTACAGAATTTGGGACATTATGTTACAGTTGTACAGTTGGTGAGGTTGCACTTGGAGAATCATATTCAGTTTTTGTCACTCTACTATGGGAAAGATCCATAGAAGATTTATGAGGATATTGCCAGGATTTAAGGGCCTGGGCTATTGGGAGAGGTTGGGCAAGCTGAGATTTAATTCCTTAGAGTGCAGGATTGTAGGTAGCTGAGGGGTGATCTTATAGAAGTAAATAAAATCATGAAGGGAATAGATAGGGTGCATGTACAAATGTACAAAGTTTTTTTCCCCAGGATATGGGTATCAAGAACTAGAGGGCATAGGTGTAAGATAAGGAAAGATTTAATTGGAACCTGAGGATCAACCTCTTCAAACAGTGAGTGATGGATATATGGAAGAAGCTGCCAGAGGAAGTACGGATACATTTCTTTCAACCTTGAGATATTTTATTTAAACCATCAGGCTATTCAACACTACAACCTCCAACAAAGCTCTGAACTATATAGATTTGGGAGCCATTGTCAAGAGTCAAGAGTCAAATCAAGAGTATTTTATTGTTATATTGTTAAAACAAAATGATAAAATTCTTACTTGCAGCAGCACAACAGACATGTAAACATTGTAAACACCATAATAAACTACAAAAAGGTCAAGATACATAAAAAAGCAGCAAACAAACAAAAGTGCAAGACAAAAACAATGCCATTGTCTAGGTATTCATAGCTTGTTTGGAGGTTGTAGTGTTAATAGACTGAAAGTTGTTGGGAAGAATTTGCTCCTGAACCTGGACATTGCAATTTTCAGGTTCCCATACCTTCTTCGTGATGGCAGGAGTGAAAATGTCAGTAGAAGATTTACGAGGATATTGCCAGTGATGTAGATCTCTGATGATGCTGGCTGCTTTTTTAGGCAGCGACTCCTGTAGTTTCCTTCGATGGTGGGGAGGTTGGTACCCCTGATTAACTGGACAGTGTTCACCACTTTTTGCCATCTTCTTCTATCCTGGGCATTCGAGTTGCCAAACCAGGCTGTGATATGACCAGTCAATATGCTTTCTACTGTACACCTGTAGAAGTTCAAGAGAGTATTCATCGACATACCAAATCTCCTCAATCATCTAATGAAGTAGAGGAATTGATAGGCTTTCTTTATCATTGCATCAATGTGCTTGGGTCCAGGACATTCAGAGATCTTCAGAGATGCCCAGGAATTTGACGTTTTTGACTCTCTCCATACTGTCCCAGTGACAAAGACAGGTTGTTGGACTCTCTTCTAAAGTCAGCAATCAGTTCCTAGGTTTTACTGACATTGAGAGCAAAGTTGTTGTTCTGGCATTATTTGGTCGGTTGATCGATCTCCCTCCTATGGTAGACACAAAATGCTGGAGTAACTCAGCTGGTCAGGCAGCATCTCTGGACATAAGGAATGGGTGACTTTTTGGGTCAAAACCCTTCTTCAGACTTGTCTTGACCCGAAATGTCACCCATTCTTTCTCTCCAGAGATGCTGCTTGTCCCACTGTAACTCAGCACTTTGTGTCTACCTTCAATTTAAACCAGCATCTGCAGTTCTTTCCTACTCTTGACTCTTGACTGTCTTGAGAGAGCAGATACAATGTTGGTTATCAATGCATTCAAAATTGCAGTATCTCTGATAGTGCAATAGTCCCTCATTAAAGCATGAAGTGTCAGACTAGGTTTTTACTACTGAATTGGATTCAACTTGAAGCATCTGAGACTTATCAACTGGGCCCTAACCAACATGTTAACAGGATTGGTCAGCACTGGAATTAGTTTAGCAGATCAAAGCATGTCCTTAAAAGCCCCATCATAGTGGATTTAAAATAATAAAACAACAGTTAAAAAGCTCCCCGATGACTAAGTGGGTTAATAAACAGGGTGGTGTGTACTGAGTCATGCAGACTGGGAACACCCTGATCTAATCATGGTCTATGCTGTTGCTGAATTAGCTATTGTTCATTCATAAGCAAGTGCTGGTTTCTTCGGGTTTGTGCAGACGCGTTGTACTGTGGAACAATCGAACATAGAGTCCTGTAAAATCTTAGACTCATAGCAATCACAGCAACGAAGGAGGCCATTTGGCCCAATACATCAGTGATAGCTGTGCTATGTTCCAACAATCTCCTGTGCTGGAACTCTGTAACTCCAAAAGTTACTCTTCCTCAAGAATCAATCTCCTGTTAAATATTATTTATGGAATTACTGACCACTGCCTTTTCAGGTAGACCAGTCCACACCCTGACAACATTTTAAGTGAATAAAGAAATGTTATAATGTCCCATCTAGGTTATTCCTCAACGTTTTTGTATAGATGGCCTGTGGATATAAACCTAGAGACAATATTTTTGTCTCTCTCCACTATATCAAAAGATTGCATCGTCTTGAAAATGTTGATTAGGTTATCTTCTAATCCTGTTCTAAGGAGAACACAGACAACTTTTTTGAGTGCTGCTCATTACCAACCCTCCAAACCCCTCGTAACATCTTTCGATGACTGAAAAGCAAAAGACTGTAAATACTGAAATAAAAACAGAGCATATTGAACATAGACACAGAAAGTTGGAGTAACTCAGCGGGACAGGCAGCATCTCTGGAGAGAAGGAATGGGTGACGTTTCGGGTCGAGTCCACTTCTCCAGTCTGAAGATGGGTCTCAACCCGAAACGTCTAATACTAGACAAGCAGATGCTGCCTGAACCACTTAGTTACTCCAGCTTTTTGTGTCTATCTTTGGTTTAAACCAGCATCTGCAGTTCCTTCTTACACATACTGAATATACTTAGAGTGCTAGTCAACAAACATAGAGGGAGAAACGGATTTAACTATTCAGATCAATGATCAAACTTTCTTGTTAACCTCCTCAATATATTCTAAAACGCATTTTATCTTCCATGGCGTTATACCCAGAATTATACAATATTTCAGCTGAGACAGAACTAATGATTATTCTTGCATGGTATCTTTACTATTATATTTGTTTATTTATAAATCCAAGTAACCTTTCTAGGTTTTACTGACCTAGCCCTGGCAATACTTGAATTTGTTAAGATAGGTTTAATTGAAATGTTAACAAACTTCTTTTATAAAATAAATCCAAAAGTAAATGTCCACTCTCTGGGACACCAGCTGATTTATTTTTTTACTCTATTCCAAGCAACTTTGAAAGGTTCCTGGCGTACATTGCCCTGGCTGAAATTGACTCAGCTAAATTCAGCTGCTTTCTTCAATGATTGGCACAGCTTCCAGAGGAGGCTGTGTTTAACGGAGGCTCAGACTCTAATCAGCCCTGTCTCCTGTCCCGGCAATAAACACCCTGGAATGATCCTTCTAGCTATAATGGAAATTTTTACCAGACTTGTTATTATGGCTATTTTCCTTATTTTTTGTTATTGCAGGATTGTAATGCATTGAATACCACGAGTGATACAAAACCGAAGGCAGAATTTTCCAGTGCAATGAAAATGGTTGAGAATTTGTACTTGACTGATGGTGTCCATGAACTGAGATGAAAAACCTTACTTTATTGAAATGTAAAGGAGCGTACCTTTAACCTTTAAAAAATGCTAGTGATGTGGCGCTTACAAATTACTGACTTCTTGAATTCAGTGGTATTTATTCACAAAATGCTGGAGTAACTCAGCAGGTCAGGCAGCATTCTTGAATTCAGTGTGCATTCAATGTACGTGTGACCATGCTACTCCTTTATCAAATGCTGTGAAGTACATATTCCTTCACATCCATGGATTAATGATACATGTGAGAGCATGCACGTTTTCAGCAGTTAGCAGAATTGCATGGATTGGTTTGCAGAAGACAGACACAAATGCTGGAGTGACTCAGCAGGTCAGGCAACATCTCTGGACAAAAGCAATGGGTGACGTTTTCGGGTCGACACCCTTCTTTAGACTGAGAGTCAGGGGAAAGAGATATAGACAGTGCTTATGAAAAATGAATGGAAGATTATGCAAAAAGCAATGATAATCAAGGAACTATGGAGCCCGCAATGGTCCATTGTTGGCTGTGGGATAGGTGATAATGTGTTATACAGACAGTGGAACTCAACAGGACGACATTAAAACTAGTATGATGACTAGGGTGGGGAGGGGCAGAGAGAGAGGGATGCAAGGGTTTCTTGAAGTTAGAGAAATCAATATTCATACCACTGCCCAAGCCAAATATGAGGTGCTGTTCCTCCTATTTACATTTGGCCTCACTCTTATAATGGTGGAGGCCCAGGACGGAAAGGTCAGTATGGGAATGGGAGGGGAAGTTAAAGTGTTTAGCAACCGGGAGATCACATAGGCCGAGGCAGACTGCACAAAGGTGTTCAGTGAAACGATTGCCAAGTCTGCGCTTGGTCTCACCGATATATGGGAGATGTGGGTCATTCTATTCCTTTCTGATGTATTGAATCCTATGCACAGTGACGTATCCACTATCTGCCAGTTACTAGGACACTTTAGGATGATTAGTGTTTAGTTTAGTACAGAGACGCACCGTGGAAACTTCGGCCCACTGCGTCCGCGTTGAGCAGTGATCACCCATACACTAGTTTCTGAAGAAGGATCTCGACCCGAAACGTGTCTGAAGAAGGATCTCAACCCAAAACGTCACCCATTCCTTCTCTCCTGAGATACTGCATGACCTGCTGAATTACTCCAACATTTTGTGATACCTTCGACCCATACACTAGTTCTATCCTACACACTGGGAACAACTTACAGGAGCCAACTAACCTACAAACCTGCACATCTCTGGGATGTGGGAGGAAACCGGAGCACCCAGAGATAACCCACACAGTCACAGGGAGAACGTACAAACTCCATATAGACAGCACTCGTAGTGGGAATCAAACCCGGGTTTCTGGCTCCATCGGGCAGCAACTCTACCGCTGCGCCACCGTGCCGTGCTTTCAAGTCTCCAGCTACTTTTGATCTGTATCATTCCATTCCAAAGTATCATCTTTAGTTAGTTTTAAAAGACCTTTGTGCCTGCATTAGTCACAAACCCAGAAGAAAATTGTAAACACTGTCTGAGTTTCCTTGAAAGCAAATGCACTTGATTTATAGATGTGATTGATTCCGCCGCTGTCAAGGTAATGGTTCTGTGATGGGTTTCTGGGAGAAACGTGACGATTAGTTGGTGTTTATTGCTGCAAAACAAAATTAAAAGGGGAAAAAAAAATCCTCCAGAAGTAACAGTCCTGGCTGGGACTGACAAATGTAATGGATTAGAGTTGTTAGTTGTGATTTAGCTCAACAACACAGCAGGGGCTTGTAATAAGGATATGATGATGCACCACAAGAAATCCATAGACTCATAAAGGTTGACCTTATAAATCTCTACTTTTATCAATTCCATACAGCAACCACTCCCCGTGGTAGAAGTCTTCGACCAATAAACCTGCATCTGATAACCAAGGAATTTATTCTCCTTTTCGCGGAGAAGCTAATCATCCAGATTAATAGCTCTTGTTTTTTAAAAAACGTATGATTTAATTTTGTAAAAAGCTGTTAAAAGTTTCCCTGCATTTTACTCAAAATCTTTCAGATAGTTAAAGAGAAATGTTAGCATTGAGTTAAATTATAGACTCTTCCCATAGAAAGGAAGGATTCAATCACTGTGTTTATTACTGTTGAAAGATTACCAGGGTAACAAGCTAAGGCATTTGCCAAGGTTTTGCAAAATCTTTTGCTTCTTGGTTTCACTGTAGTGAAAATCTACTGAAATATTATGGGCTGCTGACACTCGGAGTGAAACCACAGGCACCACGAAGGACTTCTCTAATTGATTTAATTATTTATAATTATTCATCTGGGGTTTATCGATACTTAAATCTGAGTGAGGGAAAACATGCTAGTCTGCAGCTAATGATGTGTTCCATCATAATTTTCAGCCGCCAATACTGTAATTCACAGCGTAACTACTGGGGAAGTGAGAATCCCTAGCATTAAGCTGGAGCCAGTGGAAGCTTTTGAGAGAACCTCTAACAATAAACAATTCTTCATGGAACAAAACTATTACAATGGCTGGCCTTTGATCTTGCCTTTCTCCTGCTGCTGATTGAGCTTTGTCACCATGCACTGTCATGCACAAGAGAGCACATTTGAATAAAGTAATCTTCCATAATTTACCAGGGGCTGACTGGCTAGCTTTGAAGTACCAACAGCAGTTGCCATAATATGGTTTTTTTTTTAATTGAAGGGGGTGGGGTGGGGTGCGGTGTGCCTTGCAACATGGGGTTGCGGAGGGAATCAGGAAGAAAACTATTGTGGGTACTCCGAGGAGGGATTGCGACATAGTCGTTTAGATAATCAGAATGTTGGAGCCAAGGCAAGAGGACATCAAACAGGAGAGGGCCTCTTGTGATACAAATGCGAGCAATGATTAAACTCTAAAGGTGCTCTTCATTAATGTCTACTTCAAAGAAAACGTTGCTGACTAATTTACACATTGTGGGAAATAGCTTCAAGCTTCTCATGTGATTTTTTTAAAAGGAGCAGAATGTAGGGATGGGATGGGGTTAGGTGGGGGGGGGGCGGTGGTTGAAGAGCATTAAAAGCGCCCTCTTTCGTCTAAAGCACACACTGCAAAGCGTGGCTTGGTGATTGAAACAAGATGCATCGAATGGCTTTCAAATTTCAGGGGTGAAGTGGGGGGGGGGGGGGGGGGGGGGTGAAGAAGGAAGAAAAGTTGAGTCCAATTGTGGTTATTATACATGGTAAGCATATATCATGCAGCATGCTTTATAACCACTTAAACCCCCAAAAAATGCTACTGCACTGAAATAACTAAATGAAAACATTTTTATTATGCGTTAACAGGACTGGAGGAGAAAAAACAGGAATCAAACAAGATCCCTAAGACTCTTGTTAAACTTTATGATACTTATTACATGACTTAAGAAGGCCAATTTGAGGGACTGAAATCTTGACAAAGCTTTTCAATCATGAAACACAAAAACAACTTTGTATTTCACCACTACTTTGTTGTTTAAAAAGTTGATCATTCTCATAATATGAAGATTAAGCTTTTGACTTCCTTTATGAGATGCTCATCCCCCTCTTCATCTGATACCCCTGCCTACATGCTTGGCAGGGAAACAGACTAGCCACAGGCAAAATGGCTGAAAACCACTTAGTAACCCACAAATTTCAGAGCCCTGGTCACATCTGCATTTTATCAGCTTTTTCCGGATAGTATTACGCCAAACAATTGTCTGCAGATCTGCAGACAGCTGAGACTTTAAAGTGCTGAATTACTGAGAAAATGCAAGAGATAAAAACCAGCACATGTATCCCATCAATGTAATGAAACCAACCTGCTCCTTGTGCCATGGCGCTTCACACTATCAAAAGGCATGAGGGTGTTGTCTCATGTTAACCCGTAATATACTAAGGATCATTATCATGTAATAATGTTGCATGCAGCACTCTTATTTTTGCTGTGGGGTGCCCATCTGGGGTACCTCAGATCTTTGCTCTTTTCTCCTATACGCTACCGCCAAATACTGCACTCTCTCGGCATCAATCTGCACAGCACCTGGAGACGATGATTTGCTGATTCAGGGCAGTACTAAGTGGATGGCTGAAGATTCTCTTAAGGGGTCATAGGAGAGATCGCAGTGTTTGCCTGGGACAGATCGAAGGGTGGCTGGCTCAGGAACAGGCAAGGGGCTTGTCTCAAGCAGAGGATCTGGATAGTGGTGTGAAGAAAGGGGTAGATTTAGAGATACATATTTTTTTTAGATTTAGAGATAGAGCGCGGAAACAGGCCCTTCGGCCCTCCGGGTCCGCGCCGCCCAGCGATCCCCGCACATTAACACTATCCTACACACACTAGGGACAATTTTTTTACATTTGCCCAGCCAATTAACCTACATACCTGTATGTCTTTGGAGTGTGGGAGGAAACTGAAGATCTCGGAGAAAACCCACGCAGGTCAAGGGGAGAACGTACAAACTCCGTACAGACGGCGCCCGTAGTCAGGATCGAACCTGAGTCAGTCAGGACCAAACCTGAGTCTCCGGCACTGCATTCGCTGTAAGGCAGCAACTCTACCGCTGCGCCACCGTGCCGCCGGTACGTTTGAGTTTGAGTTTTGAGTTGAGTCACATGTACCGAGGAACAGTGAAAAGCTTTTGTTGCATGCTAAGCAGTCAGCGGAAAGACAATACATGATTACGATCGAGTCATTCACAGCGTAAAGATACATGATAAAGGGAATAACGTGAATAATGTTTAGTGCAACAAAAAACAAGTAAAGTCCAATCAAAGATAGTCCGAGAGTCTTCAATTAGGTAGATAGTAGTTCAGGACTTGTTCTCAAGTTGTGGTAGAATGGTTCAGTTGATAACAGCTGGGAAGAAAATGTCCCTGAGTCTGGAGGTGTGCATTTTCACACTTCTATACCTTTTGCCCGATGGGAGAGGGGAGAAGAGGGAGTGGCAGGCTGTGGCTCTTTCCTGGTTATGTTGGTGGCCTTGCCGAGGCAGTGTGAGGTATAAATCGAGTCAAAGGAAGGGAGATTGGTTTGTGTGATGGTCTGGGCTGCGTCCACAATTCTCTGCAATTTCTTACGGTCTTGAATGAAGCTGTTCCCAAACCATGCTGTGTTGCATCCCAATAAAAATCTTTCTACGGAGCATCTGTAGAAATTGGTGAGAGTTGTCGGGGACATTCTGAACTTCTTAAACCTTCTCAGGAAGTAGAGGCGTTGGTGTGCTTTCTTGGCCGTTGCTTCAGTATGGGTGGTCCAGGACAAGTTGTGATATTTACTCCTAGGAATTTGAAGCTTTCAACCACCTCTACTTTGGTGCCGTTATTACAACCTGGTGTATGTGGACCGCTTGTCTTCCTGAAGTCGAACACTATCTCCTTTGTCTTGCAGACGTTGAGAGAAAGGTTGTTGTATCATCACCAGGTCACGAGGTTCTGAATCTCCTTATTGCACTCTGTCTCATCATTATTTGATATCCGGCCCATAATGGTGGTGTCGTCTGCGAATTTGTAAATTGAGTTAGCTTTGCACATGTCTGCACAGTCTTGGGTGTACAAGGAGTAAAGAAGGGGGCTGAGAACGCATCCTTACGGAGCACCAGTGTTGAGGATTATTGTAGAGGATTATTTGTCCCTACCCTCACTGATTGGTGTGTGTTGGTCAGGAAGTCGAGGATCCTGTAACAGAGATGAATGATGACTTAAAGTCCTGTGAGTTGGGTGATAAGCTTGGATGGTATAATGGTGTTAACGGCAGAGCTGTAGTCTATGAAAAGGAGTCTGACGTTGATGTCTCTCTTATCCAGATGTTCCAGGGATGAGTGTGGGGCTAGGGCAGTGGCATCATCCATAGACTTGTTGTGGTGGTAGGCGAACCGCACTGGGTAAGGCTGATTGGTAGACTGGATTTAATGCATCCCATAACTAGCCTCTCAAAGCATTTCATGATGGTGGATGTCAAGGCCACTGGGCAGTAGGCGTTTGGACATGAGGTATTTTCTTCAACACCGGGATGATGGTGGCCTTCTTGAAGCAGGTGTGTACCTCAGAATGGAGTAGGGTGAGATTAAAGATATCGGTGAATACTCCCACTAGCTGTTCTGCGCAGCGAGTAAGGACACGGCCAGGAACTCCGTCTGGGCCAGTGGCTTTCCATGGGTTCACGCACAGGATGGTGCAGAGCAAGACAAGAAGAGGAAGAAGTGAGTATCTTCATTTCAAGTTCTCAAAGCCAATTGGAAAAGACATTGCACTTTCCTCTACCTTCAATCATATCTGCAGGTTCATTTACCAGCTGCTTCATGTTGAGAGTGGAATTTCCATTACAAAAAAATACCTTTGGGAGAATTCTATAGGTTGAGCACCCATTTGTGGAGGCAAAGGAATGGCCATGATTTAAATTGAGGCACTGCATCATGCAGAGAGAAGATAGCTCATGAGAAGCTAGTGATGCCCTAGCAGCTGCGGCTTCCCTGCAGTCTGTCTGTCTTTGTGTTTTTATGTTGTTTTTTTTGTCTTGATTGTAGTGTAAATGTGATATAGTTTTTGGGGGTTGTGTACTATGGGGGGGAGGGGGGGGGGTGGGACGGGAACTGTAAATGTAAAATTGTCTCTTCCCAGCGGAGACGCGACCTTTAGTTTCTGGGCCGTCTCCGTTCCCACTGCGGTCTACCATCGGCCAAACACCTGGAGCTGGCGGCCTCCACCTGGGACTCGCCAGTGGAGGCTCCGGCCGCATGGACGTCGGAAGCTCGCAGCCCCCTGGGTGGGGGCCGACATCGGGAGCTCCGGCAGCGGCAGCGTCTTCGCCCGCCTCGAGTTGCGGGGCTTGGGTTGGCCCGCCGCGGACCTTTCACCTTCCAGCGCCGCCTGAAATAGGCCACGGGATTTTCTCCGCCCTGCCGGGGCTTCAATGTCGGGAGCCACGACCGCCCCGACGTGCAGCGGTAACGGCGTCTTCGCCCGCCCTTAATCGCGGGGCTTGGGTCGGCCCGCTGCGGACCTTTCACCGTCCGGCGCAGCCTGGAACGTGGCAACTTCAACAGCCTAACCGCGGGAGAGGACAGCAGGGGAAGAGAAAAGACATTCTGGCCTTCCATCACAGTGAGGAGGCGACTGGAGGAGACTCACTGTGATGGATGTTTCTTTTTGTTTGGTGTTGGTTTATGATTGTGTGTGTTATTGCTTATTTTTATTGCTCTTATTGTTGGACTGTGGGTAATCTTTCATTTCACTGCACATTGATGTGTATGTGACAAATAAACTTAACTATTGACTATTGACTATTGACTATTGACTATTGACTATAGAAGTGAGAGTTCGTGGTTCGACAGAGGCTGGTAGGTGAGAGTTGGAACAAAATGATGGGAGGGGATAATGGGAAGATGAGGTAGGAAGGGGACAGATCATGGTGGGTGATCGGTAGAAAGAAACAAAAAAAGGGGGGGAAATTAGGTAGATGACACGAGTTAGGGGAGGGAAGGGGAGGGTAGAGTCAGAGGTTGGCAGGTGATAGGTGGAACCGGATAAGGGAAGTACAATGGAACTAGGTAGGGAAGGGGATAGGAAAGATTAATCAAGGAAAAATAAACCCTGGTGGGTAGGTTTGTAGGTAATGGTCAGACGGAACTGGATGGGGAAGGGTAATGAGCTTTGGTAATGGGTTTGGAGGGATGGGAAAATATGAAGAAAGGAAGAGAGCCTCTGGATGGACTGGTGGGAATGGGAAAGGAACACGGGGGACGTGGCCTGTCCTGAAAATTGAAAATTCAATATTCGCACCAATGGGTTGTATACTGCCCAAGCGGAATGTGAGGTGTTCAGTCTGCATATGGCCTCATTGTGATTGTGGAGAAGGTTGAAAGCAAACAAATTGATGTGGGAATGCGAAGAGAAGTTGAAATGACAAGCAACGCGACGCTCACGATGGCTCTTCTGTAAAGAAGCCTCAGTTGTTCGGCATGGTAGTCGACTCGTCTACGTTTGGTATCACCGATATAGAAGAGACCAAATTGTGGGTACTGAATAGACCAGGTTGGAAGAGGTGCGTGTGAATCTCTGTCTCACATGGAAGGGATACTTAGGTCCCAGAATGGTGGTGAGGGAGGAGGTGAAGGGACTTCCTGTCGTTGTATGGGAAAGTCCTAGGGGATGGATAGGGGTGGGTGGAAAGGGATGATCAGGAAGGGATGAGTGGATCGGGGAATCACAGAGAAAGTTGTGCCTACAAAGATAACAGCAGAAAATGGGGGGGGGGGGGGGGGGTAGATGTGACTGGTGGTAGGACCCCATTTGAGCTGGAGTTGGATTACTGAATTCTCCAATTTTAGATAACTCACTCCTTTCCCACTTTCACCAGTCCGCCCAAGTTCTCTTTCCCTTTGTTCACCTTTTTTCATCCTTTCCTCTTCATTGCCAAGACTACTTACCTTTACACCTGGTTCCATCTGACCATCAAACACATACCTGTTCACCAGAGTTTCATCTCCCTTGGTTTATCTTCAGATTCAGAGCAGAATACTCCAGATTCTAACATCTGTAGGCTCTTGTGTTTGCATCTACAGTAACTTGCACTCGCCTTGGGTTCTCCATATGTAGACAATAGACAATAGACAATAGGTGCAGGAGTAGGCCATTCAGCCCTTCGAGCCAGCACCGCCATTCAATGCGATCATGGCTGATCACTCTCAATCAGTACCCCGTTCCTGCCTTCTCCCCATACCCCCTCACTCCGCTATCCTTAAGAGCTCTATCCAGCTCTCTCTTGAAAGCATCCAACGAACTGGCCTCCACTGCCTTCTGAGGCAGAGAATTCCACACCTTCACCACCCTCTGACTGAAAAAGTTCTTCCTCATCTCGGTTCTAAATGGCCTACCCCTTATTCTTAAACTGTGGCCCCTTGTTCTGGACTCCCCCAACATTGGGAACATGTTATTTGCCTCTAATGTGTCCAATCCCCTAATTATCTTATATGTTTCAATAAGATCCCCCCTCATCCTTCTAAATTCCAGTGTATACAAGCCCAATCGCTCCAGCCTTTCAACATACGACAGTCCCGCCATTCCGGGAATTAACCTAGTGAACCTATGCTGCACGCCCTCCATAGCATGTACAATTACTAGTTCCATTTACTGGGCTGCACAGCTACCAATGATTGACACCGTTCTCTTCCAGTATAACACGTTTGCTCTGTACTTCTTTCCAGACCTCACACTTTTATTTTCAACTTATGTTTACCCAGTGATACTATAGTCATATATTTTGTCTTGTTAGCACTATTTTGTCTCCAAACTTACGTGCAGAATTCTTTGTAATTTATATGTTGCACCACTGTCTTTCTGAAACAGTACTTCTCTTCTTAGTACTTCCATATAGAGTCGTAGAGTGATACAGTCATACAGCGTGGAAACAGGCTCTTCTGCCTAACTTGCCCACACCGACCAACATGCACCATCTACACTAATAATAATAATAATGCATTACATTTATATAGCGCTTTTCTAAGCACTCAAAGACGCACCTGCACTCAAAGACGCACTAGTCCCATCTGCCTGCGTTTGGCCCATATATTGGCAAATGTCTGTGTTGGATATACAACAGACTGCAGATAGTGGACCTGGAGCCAAAAAAAAACCAAATTGTGAGAGGAATTTAGCAGGCAGGCAACATCTGTGGAGGGAGTTGATGTCTCAAGTTGAAACCCTTCCTCTGGACTCAAGATACTTGAGTTAGGCAATTGGCCTCTTCTGCCCTGTTCTTTCTCATCTTTGCCCAGGTTTAATGTCATATGTTCATATCATTAATCTTATCACATTCTCCATCAGGTGTCTCACAATAAACGTGGTCAACATTATGAACTGGTCTTGTCCCTTTACTAGTTCTCTTCTGCGTGCTGCTAATCTTCCTTCCTCTGTAACCTTGGTATTTCTCCTTCAGCTTTCCATTCTGTTTGTTACAATGTTTACGCATTTCCACTCTGTGTTTTTGTTTAATTCCATGGACAGCATTGTGTTCAGCACTATCCAGCTTATCAACTCTGTTTTTCGACAGTTCTGAGGCCCTACAGGATTTGCCTGGTCCAAGCCTTTGTTTCTCATTCCTGCCTTTCAAATTCTGCGTACAATTTTGTCACAGATCAATGAATGCCTCAGATCTCTTAAGTTAGAATTTGCAGCCAAACACTTTAGTTCTATCAAGTACATGTTCAATATTTCCTCATTTAGAGACATAAAGACACACAGCATGGAAACAGATCCTTTGGCCCACTGAGTCCATGCCAATCATTAACCATACATCTACACTAATTCTACATTAATCACATTTTATTTTAATTTGATTTGTTTGACATTTCCTGAAAATCATGAACCTACCTGTCTTTTTAATGAATGGAAGGTAGGCTGCCATTACGCTCAAAGGCTGGGGAAATCTCTTCCAGAATATTGTTGATATGTTTTAATTGTTTAATAAAACTGCCTACCTTGATGACCATCCAGATTCAACAGCATCTTCACTTTTATTTCCTTCTTTTTATTAGACATTGACAAATTGATACAGAACCAAAATTCCCCCCTTCTATTGCTTCTACCTAATTTGTGGAGTTAAATGCTTCAAAGTCCAACTGCTGAGATGACCTGTGGGTAGGGAGGAACTGCAGTTGCTGGTTTATACAGAAAATAGACACAAAATGTTAGAGTAACTCAACGGGTCAGGCAGCCTCTGTCCAAACCATTTGAGGAAGGGTTCCAACCCGAAACGTCACCAATCTGACAAAGGATTCCAACCCAAAACGTCACCGTTTCTTTTTCTCCAGATATGCTGCCTGACCCACTGAGTTACTGGAGTCTTTTGTGTCTATCTGCTGAGATGATTTTATCTGTTTTGTCTCTTATAATTATTAAAGTATCACCATCACCACTGCTGCCACTTGTGGGCACGTTATTAATGCAGCAGGTCCATTTCAGGTTCTGTTAATGGTGACCCTCAGGATGTTGATGGTAGGGATTTGGTATTGGTGATTCTATTGAAAATTGTGGTAGCTGATAAGGCTTTTTCTTGTTGGAGATTTAATTTACCATTAAGCAGTTCATGCTAGAATGTTGTCTAAGTCTTGCTGCATGCTGAGATGGACAGATTCACTTGCTCAGAAGCCCCCCAAAAGAATTGTACATTGCATAATCATCAGCATTTACACAAACATTGTGCAATTTTACAAATGTGGTTACAATATTTAGAGCCATCAAAGGAGGGGTGATGTATTTCCAAGATAGGAGAGTATATGAACTGTAAGTGAATCTGCATTTCCAAGTGTTGATTGCCCTGATGCTTCCAATTGGTAGAGATCATATGTCTGGCTATCAATAACGCTTTGGTGAGTGTCTGCATTTTCTTTTATATTGATGGTAAAAATATAAACCTCACAGCTTTATGTTTTCAGTTTAGTTTATTGTCATGTGTATCGAGGTACGGTGGGAAGCTTTTGTTGCGTGCTAAGCTGTCAGCGGAAAGACAATGCATGATTACAATCGAGCCTTCCACAGTGCAAGACAAAGTCCAGTAAAGTCTGATTAAAGATAATCCGAGGGTCTCCAATGAGGTAGATAGTAGCTCAGGTCTACTCTCTGGTTGTTGGTAGGATGGTTCAGTTGCCTGATAAAAGCTGGGAAGAAACTGTCACTGAATCTGGAGGTGTGTGTTTTCACACTTCTATACCTCTTGGCTGATGGGAGAAGGGAGAAGAGGGAGTGGCCAGGGTATGGCACATCCTTGATTATGCTGCTGGCCTTGGTACAAATGGGTAGGTACAAATGGAGTCAGTGGAAAGGAGATTTGGTTTACATGATGGTCTGGGTTGCGTCTACAATTCTATGCAATTTCTTGTGGTCTTGGATGGAGCTGTTCCCAAGCCATGCTGTGATGCATCCCAATAAAATGCTTTCTATGGCGCATCTGTAGAAGCTGGTGAGATTTGTTGGGGACAAGCCAAACTTCCTAAGCCTTCTAAGGGCCTCTGGAGAAAGGACATTTAGTTTGCTGGATGGGGAACCAAGAAAGCAGCTGCCTTTGTTCTGGATTGTCTTGGATCTGCACTCATCTAGACGATCAAAGAATGGCACATCATGTGGGTGGTAGAAAGGTCTGAAAGAGTTAGATGAATCAGTTCAAACACTTTTTAAGTTAGGAATTTTATATGAACTTTTAGTTCAACTCATACCGATGGAATGCATGTCTCCCTTTTGCTATGACTGTAAAGAACTTATGAAAACATGTTTGATTTGGTTCTTAGTAGGCATAAGCCCATGGCAAAAAAAGTGGAAACGAATTAGCAATTTGGTTCAGGGGGAACTTCAAGTCTGATTGATGTAGCAAAATGTTCCATTAGGGCACTTTTTCTGTGTACCATGAGCAGCTACTTCAGATGGTAACGCTCTTGACACTGAGCCAGGTCATGGGTTAAAGTCTCACTTCAAAGACCTGAGCACAAAAACTAGACCAACACTTCATCACACTGAGGGAATGCTACACCACTGGAGAGCTTTCAGGTGAGAAGTTAAACTGAGGCCACCATGTCTGCTCAAAGGGAAATCCCTGGCAATATTTTGAGGTAGTATCCCCAAAGATTAGTGTTGACTAGGTCAATATTTCTCGCATTCAGCACTACAAAACGTATAATTTGATCATGGTCACGTTGCTTTCATCATGTGTTTACTATTTGTCGATCAGCCACTGTATTCACAGTTGGTCCATGTCGGGTTTTAGTAAATGCCGTTCCTGCAAGAAGTCATCTTGCACATGCGCGGTATATGGGGGAGTCATCTTCTTCGCGAGCTTCGGCTTAGACTTGGAAGTTATAGCTTCAAACTAAGTTTATTAAGCACGAGGATGCAAAGTTACAGTCCAAGCCGAAGCTCGCGAACAAGATGACTCCCCCAGATACCGCGCATGTGCAAGATGACCTTGCAGGAATGGCATTTACTAAAACCCGACATGGACCGACTGCGAATACAGTAACTGATGTACATCCCCTTTCCTAAGCTCATGTTCCCTATCAAACTAAATATCATGCGAAGTGGTGAATATATCAGGCCGTATACAAAATGCAGTGGCTGCCAAAATAGGCATATAAAGTAGGAAGTTCTACATACTAAATACCACACTATAGCTGAACAAATGTACACGCTGTAAGTTACATACTTAAAGTCACAGTATAGTAAAGAAGTGAATTCAGTCTTGGTATTTGGGATTTGGCTTGCTGACACGACCTGAGCGTATTTGGTACAGTGGTGTTCGAAGGCAGCATAGCCACAGGCACAGGCACCTGAACCTGAAACTGCTCAGTATCCATTATTGCTTGCCCCTCTCTTGTGAGAGCGTTATCGTCGCTTAACCCAAGTCCAGTATCCTGGTGATCGGTATCAGTGTCACATGGGTCTAGCATTGCTGGTTGATCTGGCTGTGCTGGGGCAGGCTCACTTACAGGCAAAATGTGTCAGCGATTCCTCCTGTACAACTTTCCTTCCGAGTGGATAAGGTAAGACCTGGGCTCCTGGCATTATCTCCTTTACCCTGCCCATCCGGTTGTAACCTGGTGGGGTCTGTAGCCTGACAACCTGTCCTTCCATCAAAGGCTGAAGTGACCGGCTTGACTGGTCATAGCACCTTTTCTGTAACAGCCTTTTATTTAGAAGCTGGGCTTGTACCTCCTGAGTCTTACGGATATATGGTTCAAGCATTTTCCTTGAGACTGGGAGAGTAGTACGTGTCTGCCTTGACATTAGTCTTTGTGCTGGAGATCCAAGCGTTGTGTCACATGGCACGTTTCTGAGATTGAGGAGGTTTAGAAAAACATCAGCCCTGTCTCTGTAAGACTTCTCCATGAGTTGTTTAGTGCTGCGGACAGCTTTATCAGCTAACCCATTAGATTGGGGATACTCTGGGATGCTGGTAACATGAGTAAAGTTCCACTGTGTAGCAAAGTCTTTAAAGAGCTGGCTTATGAACTGTCTGCCATAGTCTGATATAAGGGTGTATGGTGCTCCATGAACCGAGAAGTGTCTCTTAAGTTTTAAAATAACGGCTGCTGAAGTAGCGTGCCGAAGCAGGTCGATCTGGAACCAGCCGGAGTATAAGTCCACTAGCACCAGTATCACTGGCTGTGCCATTCAAAAATGTCTATTGGCACCGTCGACCACGGCAGGTCTGGAACTGGATGCAGCAGGGGTGGTTCTTTCTGCTGATGTGACTTTGTGCTGTTACACACAGAGTATGACTATACTTCATTGTTGATGTCATCTGCCATCGTAGGCCAGAAAACTATGGTTCTTGCTCTCCTTAAAGTAGCTTCTGCACCAGGATAGCCCCTGTGCATAATGCTGTTATACTCCACGCACAGCGAGGAAGGAATCACAGTGTTGTGACCCTTCATGATGACCCCGTCGTCAATAGAGAGCTCATCTTGGAAAGGAAAATAAGGGCGAACAGCATGTGGCAGCATGTATTGTTTGCAGAGCCATCCACATCCGATGAGAGTGCTGAGTGTCTGCAGGGTCGTGTCATCTGCCGTGTGTCTCTTTAACTCCTCAAGGCGAGAAGAGGATATGTAGCTGACTGTCATGACATCAAAGTTGTCTACCTCATGAGCATGCCGACTGTGGAATTCCTGGGAGCTCGAGACAGAGTGTCCGCCAGGTGCATCTGTTGGGTCTGTACCAAACACGCTCAGGTCGTGTCAGCAAGCCATAACCCAAATACCAAGACTGAATTCACTTCTTTACCATGCTGCGACTTTAAGTAAGTGACAAGTGTGTACATGTATTTGGTTATAGTGTGGTATTTAGTATGTAGAACCTCCTACTTTGTATGCCTATTTTGGCAGTCACTGCATTTTGTATACGGCCTAATATATTCACCACTTTGCAGGATATTTAGTTTGATAGGGAACATGAGCTTAGGAAAGGGGATGTACATCAGTTACTGTATTCACAGTCGGTCCATGTCGGGTTTTAGTAAATGCCGTTCCTGCAAGAAGTCATCTTGCACATGCGTGGTATCCGGGGGAGTCATCCTGTTTGCGAGCTTCGGCTCGGACTGTAACTTTGCATCCTCGTGCTTAATAAACTTAGCTTGAAGTTATAACGTTGTTATTCTTGCAACTTCATACACTATTCATAGATTGGGTACATTTTCCAAATTATCACCAGGACTATACTTGAAAAGAGCAGTAAAGCACTAAATTGCAAGTCTTTTTTAATTCTTTTTAGGAATAAATTTGGTCTTTCCATATGGCCAGGGACAGAATTGATTTGTATAATTTTGGTTTAGTTTAGTTTACTTTAGATATATAGTATGGAAACAGGCTCTTCGGAACACCAAGTCCACGCCAACTATCGACCACCCACACTAGTTCTCGAGCACCTGGAGGAAACCCAGGCAGTCACTGAAGAACATGGAAACTCCACACAGACAGCACCTGGGATCAAGGACAAACCCAGGTATCTGGTGCTGTGAGGCAGCAGCTCTACCAGCTGCATCCCTGGGACGCTGATTGGAGATATCAGTCATTTCATGGGCTTGACATTACAGTGGTGAGTCTCGGTGGAAACCACGGTGCATTTATTTCCCACAATTGTCCAACCATTGACTTCGATGAACAATACACCTGCAATTTCTCTACAAGGGGAAAGCTTTTTGCTAGCAACAACAAACTGAAAAATTGGTCGTAGATCTGAGGCCAACTCTGCTTGAATGGAAATCCCCAGCTCTATTTTGAAGATTTAACTTTTATGTCCTGGCTAATATTTATCTCTCAGCCTGTATTACAAAACAGATTATCTGATCACAAACCTTTGGCTTTTTGAAGAAGTTTCCATGCAGAATTGCCTGTGCATTTCCAAAATTACCACAGTGAACTATGTCTTGAAGGTGCAGTGTTATAAAGGGAATAAGGGAATGTGTTGACTAAGTGGGGTTTTAGAAATCCCTTGAACTTAAGTTCTTAGAAATTTAAGATGGATTCATAATAACTGATTAAGCACCTTAAACCAAAGAATGTCAGTCATTACACATGCAGAGATTTGCTAACCTCTCTTATATTCACAAGCAAATAGTGATTTTTGAATGTAGTATTATTATCATAAACATTATGCCCATAAACTCACTGGGAGTTGCTTTTTTCAGTCGAGAATTCTGTAATTATAATTCTACCTACCATCCTAAACCTCTAATTCAGGCAATTTTCATTTGATAATATGCCTGTGATGTTTTACTATGTTAACAGTGTGCAAATGCTTTACCATTTGCTGTTTTTGTTCTTTCTTCCCCAGAAGGATGAAATTAATGCTACTGATGGGGCAGAGGGAACTCAGAAAAGGATAGGTACAGGAATCCGAGAGAGGCAGGAATGCAGAGAGAGTGGGAGTGAAAGTTACAGAATTAAGAAATAAATAATAAGAAATGAAAACTAAAATGAACAAAACTGAGGAAAGAATAATTTATTACCATTTAACCATCTGCTCTGATTCAGAAGAGATCGTTTTTCTTTAAACCTTTTCCCATGCACTGATGCATGGATTATGCAACCCATGTCTGAACATCCTGTATTTGGGACTTTCTCTACTTTGAGGGTTGGACAAAAGAAAGATAACTAATTTGCATTTAAAGAGCCGCTTTCACAACCTCAATTTGTCCTCAAGGCTTTACAGCTAATAAAATACTTTTGAAGTTTAGTTACTGCGATAAGGCAGCAGATATGGCAGACAATATGTGCACAGCAAGGTCATACAATCGGCACTGAGATAATCACCTGATAATTTGTTTTTTTGGGACATAGTTTAAAAGGTATACATTGACCAAGCTACCAGAATTAATCAGGGCTCTTCCTTGAAAAGTGGCCTGGAATATTTTACATTCACCTGAGAGAACAGACCTTGTGAATGAAATTCCCCATTATTGACTCAAGAGTGATTAAAAAAAATTGCAAATCTGTATCATCCTTATACGAGTAGCTGGCGGAATCACAAGGTAATGACACAAGATGTGAACGCATGTAGACCCTGGTTAATACCTTCTCTCATTTGCTTTACAAACTAGGTCGTATCCATTACAGAGGAAAACTAGGATTAGTTGTAACTCTCAGAAATGAACAGGATTTTAAGTTTTAAACACTTGAAATCACACTCTAACCTTCAAACCCAACCCTTTGGTGCTGAAGGGGGTGGGACTGGTGATGACTTAAATCCTCCTGTTGGAGACAGATGACTCATTTAAATATTTTAATGAGTCTATGTACCTAACCTTGAAAGTCAAGAGTGTTTTAATGGCTCAATGGTTTAATAATTATTTATTTATACCTTATGCCAAAGTATAGTGAAATGCTTGTTTTGCGTACAGATCAGTAAGATTAATGCCATACATAAATAAGTACAACATCGGTTAAGTACATAATGTATAGAAACAGCCCACCTAGTGCAAGAGTCGCCAGGTGTTGGTGCCATTTTATTGTCACATGTCATATGTCCCCAAATGGAACAAAGAAATTCTTACCTGCAGCAGCACAGCAGATACATCATGTTTTTTTTTCTGTTTCTGCACTTTCACTGGGAACATATTGATCAGATGGCTAATTGACAGTCAGTGCAAACTCAAAGAGCCTGTTTCTGTGCTGTATCTAAGATTCTATTATAACCAACAGACTCATTTGAAATCCCAAAGCAGTTTAATACATTATGCTAATGTTGATTGATCTAATGTAAAATTTGTTATTTTGTATTATGTTCCAACTGTACTGATTAGGAAAGGAATGGACAAATGTAAAAGAATATCATATGTTATCGTAACATTGTGCAAAGTTCCACAATATTTGAAAGAACAAAAAGGATTTTGATTTCTGGGAATGTAGGTTGAAAGATATTTCTTGAATTTAATTTATAATTTGAAGTTATTTGCAGGGCCAGCATGAAAAGCCCATCCCTCATTGCTCCTGCGAATTAATGCTGAGCCACCTTCCTGAACTTTCCATCTGGTGAAGGAACTCCCTTAATGTCATTGCATAGTGAGTTCCAGTTTTAGATCCAGCTATACTGAAGAAATGGCAATGTATCTGAAAGTTAGTTTTTTTTTAATTTCAAAAATAGGTTTATTCATAATAAAAAATATATACAAAATAAAATTAGTGCAAAACTCTTAATACATTCTTAATGTGTCTATACGTGCAATATTACTAGGTTGGGATTGTATGTAACAGAGATGAGAACAAGAAACTGGTGTCGAGGACACAAGGAACTGCAGATGCTGCTTTACAAAAAAAGACACAAAGTGCAGGAGTAACTCAGCAGGTCAGGCAGCATCTCAGGAGAGAAGGAATGGGTGACGTTTCGGGTCGAGACCCTTCTTATCAGCCTATTCCTCAATGCTTTCATTTCCAAACATAAACTTAATTCGGAATTCAAAATATATACAAAACACAAACTGTGCAAAAAACTCTTCAGACATTTTTAGTGTCTATATATTCAATAGTGTCAAACTCAGTAGTGTTCACACCTATCTTTGAACAAAACATCCTTGCCACTCATTTGGCCCCCTGGGGTGATGTCATTTCCTTTGTTTGAGGGGTGCTCCCACTAGACTCTGCCATTCAATGTGCAGCAGTGAAAAGACGCTAGATGGTGGTCCTCCACCACAGAGCCTTTCCATTGGCTGCACCGAGCTTCAGTGAGACCATCAGCATGTACTGCAGTCTGGAAAGGGTCAGTCACCAACATTCCCTGACGGACATCTCGCTGTGCTAATAGGCTAATGGGTTTTGAGCCGACCAAGAGCATCTTTCACCGCGTTTATGATCTTCCAGCAGCCCTTGATGTCCATCTCAAAATGTGTTCCTGGGAACAGCCCAAAAATCATGGAGTCCTCTGTCATGGAGCTGCTCGGAATGAACCGTGACAAGGACTCTTGCATCATTCTCCAAACCATCTTCACAAGCGGAATGGAATGGAATACTTGATTGTCACATGTGACTAGGCACTGTGAAATTCTTTGCTTGCATACCCAAGTATACAAAAAGCGGCCACCGACGGGGCATACAAAGTTACAAAGTACGCCGGATCCACCTTCCCCCACGCCAGGTCCCCATGGTCCATTGTTCTCCCCCCTCATCCCCCTCCCTGCCCATTGTCCTTGCCCCTCCCTCATGGCGGTCCCCCCACGCTGGGTCCTACATTGTTCTTTCCCACCCCCCTCGTGGTCCCCCCATGTTCTCACCGACCGCTGACTATGGGCCGACCCACGAGGCTTCGCCGCCACCATGAGGCTTCACCGCCGCCGCCAAGGTTTCACCGCCACATTCTGCACATTCTGCAATCCACATTCTGCGAACAGGTGGGCAACCATCTCCTCTCCATAGAAGCCGTCCCTCAATGTTACCTAGCTCTTGTTACATGTAGGCAACAGCTACTTTGCGTAACTGAAGAAATATTATGCAATCACCAATGAACTACCCCACCTCTGACATATGATGGGAAGACGGACCAAAATCTGCTCAAATCCGGGCAAACAAATTAGTGGAATGAGCCTAAGAACAGCCATTAGCACTCTCTTGTTAGTAAATTCACGAGTTCAAGTTCTTGTTCTGGAATGATGCTAGGTAGTAATAGTTTCAGCGCCATAACAAGGTACTGAACATTTTCATCCCTGAATTCTTCTTAACTTTTGCTATGGCAACGTATTTTCAGACTAGGCCAAAAGAACTGGTGTAATAAACTGGAAATGGATGACGATTTCACAATGCAGGAGAAGTCAGTGATCTGAGTATCTTGACGCCATACCCAGAGGCATTGTTTACCGTTTTCCTTTCTCATGCTGATAAATTGCAATTAGGCCCTGTCACCATAGATATCTACTTATATATACTGTTGTCTTTTTAGATGTTTTTTTCAGTGTTTCTGGTTGGGGCAGTGTAATTGGAGCATTGGATTCAATTATTCAATGAATATGCGCAGGTCAACAAGACCCACTTCAAGACAAATATTCATGATGAAATCTATTTAAAAGGACAGGGAATTGCCAGCATTATAAACTAATCAGTGGGTGCTCATGAAAAGTTCCCTACTCTTCCTGCTCTCTGATCATGCACCATCCCTCCCCTGTTTCTTCCTCTCACTTTTCCTCTGTATTTTCTATATGAACAGTCAAAAGGGCTACTTAATGCTTCACAGTCTTGCATGCCCACATGTTTGCTACTTCTAAATATAATAGAATATTCTGAAGAATCTGCAAAACAGCTAAAGAACAAAACATTCAATTTTGTTTTGATCTACAACTTACAAAGGTACAGAACATAAATCAAATTAATGGTAGCCTCGCAGACGCCAAAGGCTTCTTTACCAGACTTGTTGAAGTTTGAATAGATAAATTTTAATGTCACATGTAAGTGCCAGATTAAGACTTATAACTGTCCAATGAGCTAGGTTGGTGTCAGAGCTAGGTTTGCATCAATGGGAAAAATCTAATCCAGCCTGTTGGTAAACAAAAATGAGTGCTAAAGAATTTGTGAATACCTTAGTTTTCTTTATATTTTTTCAGACTTTCTGATGATTTTCCAAAGCTTTTCAATTAAATCATTAAACTTCTTGCTTGCAAGTACAAGTTGTAACAGCAGCTTTACACAGAAACACATTGTGGCATCAGTTAAAAGCATGTTTTCATTTGATGGTTATCCTTCCAGTCAGTGGTAAAATAACACACAAAAATTTGGCAGATGACATTTTATTGCTGAGAAAGTATGTGTAGGAAATTACAGAATCATTAAGTACATCTCAGTTTGGCTCCCCACATTTTCCACTGAAGGCCTTTTCCCCAATCACAGCTGAAACTTATTTATAATCAAATCAATTTTTTTTTTAAAGAGAAAATTCAAAGCTACTAAGATGCAGTACTGAATCTTACACCTGAACACTTTAGTAAATTCGAATTACATGCCACTTTAAAAAATAATCAAAATACTTATGCAACCAACTCTTACTGAACGAAGCATCTAAAACAATGAGCCTTTTATTTTTACAGCAACTCTCATGGCATTCCAGAATGTGTTATACCCATTATGTACTCAGGAAGTATAGTCACTAATGTACAGCAGCCAATTTGTGCATACCAGTTCCCATAGACAGATAGGCGATGAAGCCTCGGTGGCAGCTGTGAATCCTCGCGACGATGGGGCCATGGCGGTGGTGAAGCCTTGCCGGTCAACCCGGGGCGATGGTCGATGAGAGCGTGGGGGGACCGCCACGAGGGAGGAGGGGAAGAACAATAGAGGACCCGGCGTGGAGGACCACTGTGACGGAGGTGGGGGAGAACAAAGGACAATGGGGACCTGGCGTGGGGTAACTGCTGGGGGGGGTTGGGGTGGGGGAGAACAAAAGGAGGAGCTGGCGTGCTTTATAATTTTGTCAGCGCCGTAGTTGGTTGCTACTTGCATACATTGTGTATGCAAGCAAAGAATCTCACTGTGCCAAGTCACATGTGCCAATAAAGTATTCCTTTTCCTATTCCTATTCCTAATTGCCAGATAATCTACTGTGGGACTTTGGGAAGCTGATCCAGTGTAATGCTTTCCGTTCAGTTAGAATTCCCACTTCACTTCAATTTGAATGTAAGCCTCCAACATGAGTGTTATGAAGATACAATAAATTCCAAATGCTGGAACCTTGAGCAAAAAACTAATTGCTGGAAGAACTCAGCAGGTCAGGCGGCATCTGGGAGGGGCACACAATGTTTCAGGTTAAGACCCTTCATCAGTCTGAAAAGGGTCCCAATCGAAATCTCAACTGGCCATTCCCTCCACAGGTGCTGCCTGATCCGCAGTGTTCTTCCAGCATTTTGATTTGCTCAGCATTAATATTATATTTGGGTGGCAAAAATGGAGCCCTCATTTTTGCACCATTTTGGTTGCTCTGTGCACTTTGGTTTTTGTACTATCACTGTCTAGTTTACAGAATAATTGATCATTTATGATACATATATTGTTGTTCATCTTATGCCAAATGTGCCTGTAAAGTTGCATCAAGTAAGAATTTAATTGTTCTGCTTCTGGAATAACTCAGCAGGTCAGGCAGCATCTGTGGAGGACACGTGTAGGCGGGTCAGGGCCCTTCTTCGGACTGACAGGTGCTGAGGAAACAGGGTGCAGATGTTGTAAAATGTATTTCTCTTTCCCTAGGTATTTCTACGATCTTTGCTCATGAATAATGAAAATGAACAGGTTGTTTATATAATTAGCAAGGACGTGATGTTCTCTTCCTGGTGTATTCACCTCTGCAATCACACGAAGAGGGAAGAGCTCAATGATCAGACAATTTGTTCTTCACGTTCTAATGGACAAAAGGGTAGCCAAATTTCTTATTCTTATGATCACTTGATGACCTGAGATTTTTAATGACAATCTAGATGACAATCCCCTTTCGGAGGAAATCGGAGCACCTGGAGAAAACTCACATGATCATAGGGAGAACATATAAACCCCTTACAGACAGCACCCATAGTAATGATTGAACACAGCCTCTGGCGCAGTTAGGGAGCAACTCTACTGCTGCGCCACTGTGCTGCCGCATGTTAAAATAATTCACACACTGACATTTCTCTCTCAGAACTGGAAGTGGTGGTCCGTCTTCCTTGACCCTGAAGGACTGTGTTTGAAGAAGGAGTAGAAGTAATGGAATGGCACTGGGAAATTGGGTGAAGGAAAGTTCAGGAAAGGCAGCTGTTGGCCTGAAGCAACATTTCGCCCATAGTTTCCTCCTGGATTTCACAAGGAACTCAAGCCCCAATAGATTACATTCCGACAGATATACTTGGATTTTTTTTGCTGTTTAAATTGTCCATTTTTTCCACATTTCTCACAGAGATCTATAAATCCTCACCTCGATCACCACCATCATCTGCCTTTATATAATACCTGGGCCTTTAGTAAGTCTTCAGTGGGTCTTTGTAGCTTTTAATTCATTTTATGGCCTTTGAAACATGATACTAAATCTAAGCAAGAAAGCATCAGTTATCTTCTCACACTTCAGAATCCTTCTTCTACCCCTCCATCATTGTATTCCTTTTATTTATCACAAGTAAAATGATTTACACTAAATTTTACTGCGCTGTCAGGGAACACAGTAATTCAAGATCTGATAAACATCATATCAAATTATAGCTTGAATGGGCATTAATATGATTAGTTTGATAGTAATGGGTCAAACACAAAAATCATCTTTTTGCCTGGACAAGGTGTTGTGTAGTAATTATCTCTAAATGTGTCTGGCTCCGATAGAGGTTCCCTTCTCCCAGATCCCCCACTGCTCTTTGTTTGGTCTCATTATTTCATGGTGAGCTGCTTGTGGTGAGAATGTCACGGAAATAAAAAGTTCTATGTTTAGACATCAAATATATCATGCTGCTAAGGGGATTGTAATTATCCCTGTTTCACTCACCAAGGGGGAGGCTATGTGTAATATTTCTGGTATTACAAAACTAGGCATTTCTTTAAGTACATGATTTATGCAACATCTCATTTACGTTTTTTTTGGGTCAAACACAGTTATTTAAGATATAATTCAACAAGGAGTCTAGACAGAGGACATTTAACAGGCAAAATAGATGTGGTCTGATGGGAAATGGAAGAGGAGATGGCATTTGTCTCATGGTAAACTCTTCCTGGGTCTCAGATGTGGCAGTCATATCCAACGCTGGCTCTCCTCAGCTGGAGCATCTAGCGGTGAAGTGCCGTATCCCGTTCTACCCAAGAGAATTCACCTTCATTGTGAAAACTGCAGTCTACGTCCCGCCCTTGGCAGATATTGGGCTAGCACTTGAGAGATAATATGCCCTGGTCAACAAACCAGATGGAGTAACCCGGCGCCTTCATCATCAATGCTGAGGACTTCAACAAGACTGGCTAGAAGAGGATAATTGCAAAATGTCATTGGCACATCTGCCTGCAGCACCAGATAGTCAAACAGTCTGAAGAAGGGTCTCGACCCGAAACATCACCCATTCCTTCTCTCCAGAGATGCTGCCTGTCCCGCTGAGTTACTCGAGCTTTTTGTGTCTACATTGGACTACTGCTGCTTCATCATCCGAAATGCCTATCCCTTCCCCTACATTCTGGAAAATTGGGACCATCCTGTGTATAGGCAGCAACTGAGGAATGTAACTCCAGTGAAACTGATTGGGCAGAGCTGGCCAGGGGAGGCAGATTTGTAACAGTTTAGTTTATTTTAGGGATACAGCATGGAAACAGGCCCTTCGGCCCACCAAATCCGCACCGTCCAGCGATCCCTGCACATTAACACTATCCTACACTCACTGGGGGCAAGTTACACATACACCAAGCCAATTAACCGACATACCTGTACGTCTTTGGAGTGTGGGAGGAAAACGAAGATCTCAAAGAAAACCCACGCGGTCACTGGGAGAACGTACAAACAAGTACTGGAAGGAGACGAACAATCGAGTTGAGAGGTGCCAGAACAACAACCTTTTGTTCTCAATGTTAGCAAGTCCAAGGAGCTGATTGTTGACTTCAGGGAAGCCTAGGGACCATGCATCTGTCTTCATTGGCAGGACACTTGGAGAGAGTCAATAACTTTAAGTTCCCAGCCATAACCATCTTTATTGAAGATTGTGATGCTGGAGTAACGCAGCATCCCTGGAGAGAAGGAATGGGTGACGTTTCGGGTGGAGATGCTTCTTCAGACTCGATTTCAGACTCCCATCTTTATTGGTCTTTCTTGGGCCCAGCACACTAATGCTATCATAAAGAAAGCTTACTGATGCTTCTGCTTACTCAGAAGATTGAGCAAATTTAGGATGTTACCAAATTGTCATGTTACAGTTATATATGACATCGATGAGGCCACATTTAGAGTATTTTGTTCAGTTTGGGTCAGGGGGGGGTGCAGGGCTAACTTTTATACCCAAATTGTGGTGGGTGTATGGAACAAGCTGCCGGAGGAGATAGTTGAGGCAGGTACTATCACAATGGTTAAGAAACATTTAAACAGGTACATGAATAGGACAACTTAAGAGGGATATAGGACAAAAGGAGGCAGATGGGATTAGTGTAGATGGGGCATGTTGGTCGACGTGGGCAAGTTGGGCTGAAGGGCCTGAATTCCAAGCTGTATGACTCCTTGACTCTATGACTCCAGTCTGTCGGTTCTAAAAGTGTTGACTAGGGGGCATGCTGACTGGTTGCATCACAACCTCGTTAGGAAATTTGAATGCCCAAGACCAAACATGGCTGCCAAACATGGTGGGCATTGCCTGGTTCATCACAGGTATTGACCTCCCCACCATCGAAGGGATCTACAGGAGGTGCTGCCTTAACAAGGCATCGAATATCATCAAAGCGCCGCACGTCCCTGGTCATCTCACTGTTACCATCGTGAAGAAGGTGCAGGAATCTGAGAACCTTTACCTCCAGGCTGATGATGAAACTCCTTCACATTAACCATCAGATTCTTGAAATACCCTGCACAACCCTAACCACGACCATCTCTCAACCATATTAACCCTACCAAATCACTAAGGACTGTGGTTGCTCTTTGTGCTTTGATTTTTGTACTTTCCTGGTCTAGTTTACTTAGAATAATAGAATAGAATAGAATAGAATAGAATAGAATAGCCTTTATTGTCATCCAAAAACATGTCTTTGGATGATATTACATTACCCACAGTCAACAATGAGAGGCAATAAAAAGAAGAAAGCAATAAAACACACAATCACAAAAACCAACATAAAACAAAGAAACATCCATCACAGTGAGTCTCCTCCAGTCACCTCCTCACTGTGATGGAAGGCCACAATGTCTTTCTCTTCCCTGCCGTCTTCTCCCGCGGTCAGGCAGTCAAAATTGCCATGTCGGGGCTCTCGACATTGAAGCCCCCGCCGGGCGGTGGAAAATCCCGCGGCCTATTCCAGGCCGTGCTGGATGGTGAAAGGTCCACAGCGGGCAGACCCAAGCGCCGCGATTCGGGGCGGACAAAGGCGCTGCCTCTGCCGGAACTCCCAAAGTTGGCCCCCACCCAGGGACCTGCGAGCTTCCGATGTCCACAGGCCCTGCGGCTCGTGGCCGAAGCCTCCAAAGGCGAATCGCAGCCGCACTCGCTGCGCCACCATAGCCTCCGAAGACAGCCAGCTCCGCAGGTGGTGAGTACAGTCTGCGGGCTCTGCGAACCAGAGCCCCAGGTGGTCCCAGCTGGAGGCCGCCAGCTCCAGGTGTTTGGCTGATGGTAGGCCGCAGCTTGAACGGAGACACGACCCAGAAAAAAGGTTGCGTCTCCGTTCGGAAGAGACAATTTTTATAGTTTCCCCTCTCCCCCCCCACACACATAGTACACAACCACAAAAAAGACTATCACATCCAACACTTACAATTAAGAAAAAACCCAAAAAGACAAACAGACTGCAAGTGAGCCACAGCTGCTGCGCAGTGCCGCCACACGAAAACTGATAATCTATCACAATTCATTGTCGTTGTTATATCTAATGTACCTGTAAAGCTGCAGGAAGTAAGAATTTCATTGTTCTGGCTCATATCCAATGCATCTGACAAAGATGACAAAATATTTGACAAAATACTCTTAACTCTTAACTGTTAATCAGTGCTTTCTTTGTAATGATATATGCCAGTACACCATACCGGCATCTCTAAAATGTTAAAAGCTACTTTGATGTCAATTGTGTCAGGTGAACTGTTGTTATATGTGTACTGGCAACTCTTGGTCTACAAAAAAACACTTCTCTTAACCCTTTGGACATGGACACTTAAACTACAAAGGAGGAGCCGGTGTGGGGAAAACCCCCTTGAAGGGGGTGAACAAAGGAGGACCTGGTGTGGGATACTTTGTAACTTTGTCGGCATCCTTTATGTGGCGACTCTTTGCAAACCTTGGGTATGCAAAACAAAGAATATCACTGTGACTTGTTACATGTGACAATAAAGTATAAAGTATTATATATACTTTCTTTTAGAAATACAGTGTGGAAACAGGCCCTTCGGCCCATCGTCCACGCCGACCAGCGATCCCCGCACATGAAACCATCCTGCACACACTAGGGACAATTTACTTTCATACCAAGCCAATTAACCTACATACCTGTACATCTTTTGAGTGTGGGAGGAAACCGAAGATCTCGGAGAAAACCCAAGCGGTCACGAGGAGAAAGTACAAACTCTGTACAGACAGCACCCATAGTCGGGATCGAACCCGGATCTCTGGCGCTGCAAGTGCTGTAAGGCAGCACCTCTACTCCTGCGCTACCGTGGCCACCCTGTTTGTAAATTTATTGTGAAGGGTTGGAGATAGCCACGGATGCGGTAATCACCTGCTGCCTGTATTTAAGATCGACTAGATTCTTGACCAGCCCAACTGTCCATAATACAGCCTCAAATTAGCAATGATCCCTGAATTAAAATCAGCATCATTCTGAACAATCTGATTTGACCTTTTTGAGCTTTATCTACTTGAAATTTATCAGGAAACAAATCTCCCTTCAGCCAGAATTGACTCTACCAGTAAAACAGAAAGTTCACAAGCAGGTTGCTGTGTATATCTATAAGACAGCACCTTCCCTTTTTTTTGGGAGCAGAAAGCTCAGCGTTAAATTATTGATACAACCCAATTTAATACCATAGGCACATCAACTGTGCCTTAGACTTCAAGTAGAAATATTTCAAGATCGTGTTCAGGTTTGGGTTAAATTGAATCCTGTTCCCAATGGGTCTATAATACTGATCGTGTTGGACGAGGATTGAGTAGAGAAATTTTCAAGAGTTATAAATTGCCATTTAAATTCTACACTTTGAAAAAATTACATCTGCTAGTGGCTCCTGACTACTTTATCACTCAAATGATTACTGGTTGTCTTGTATTTAAGGGATAATGTAAGGGGAAAATGTACTTTCATATTTTACCCCTAGCATAAATTTTGTGTTCTTTTAATTTGATTTTAACTTGTATGTATTCAAACTTTTATTAGTTCAGTAAAACAAATTTAATTCGGATTTAATTTCATAATGTAATTTCATCCAATAAACCCACGCCTTGATGAATATTCAAAAAAGCAATTTAACGCATTTGTACCATTAATTTAGCCATTATATGCTTGCTGAAATACCTGACAATGCCTCCTGCCATGTTTGGAGCATTTATTACCATGTTAGTTTGACTTTAGCAGTTGTTTGCTAAAGCTGACAGTTTTTGGCACCTCCCTCCAGTTTGCTCCAAGATTTTGTCATTAGTGACCATGCCTTCACCTTCTAAGTCATGTTCTCTGAAGTCCTTCACTTTTTGCCCTTGCCATTTTCCTTTAAGTCATCTTTAAAATCTGTTTCTCGGATCATAGATTTAAGGTGAGGGCGGGGGGAGGGTGGGGGAGATTTAAAAGGAATCTGAGGGGTAACTATTTTACACAAAGGGTGGTGGGCGTATGGAATGAGCTACCAGAGGAGGTAGATGAGGCAGGTAATATCGCAACATTTAAGAAACATTTAAACTGGCACATGGACAGGATTGAGGTAGAGGGATCGGGGCCAAACGCAGGCAGGTGTGACTAATGTAGATGGGACATATTGGTTGGTGTGGGCAAGTTGGGCCTGTTTCCCTGCTCTATGACGCTATAATCAGTTTTTTGGACAGTTGTTTTACTTTGGTGTGTTCTACAAGAGGCTAGTGTGAAGATTTCAAATGGGTGCCGATAGCAAAGGCAGCAAGAGACAACTCTTGACTAATAGACATTCAGGATTCAATAGCAAAATAATATAGATGTCAGATAACTGAAAATAACGCAGGAAATGCTGGAAATGGTCATCAGGTCAGGCAGCATTTGCAGAGAAGAAAACAATGTTATATTTCTGTTCCGGACACTTCATCGGCCATCCTGCATATATCCATCAAAATTTTCTAAAGCTAAAGACCCTTCAACATGAATGCATTAAACCAGTTGTTGGTTATTTTATGGAGCAAGAGTTTTACAACCAGTGAAATAAAAACAGAATATACTGGGAATATCTGGGAGGTCAGACCAATACAACAAAATAGAGAATTAATATTACAGGTCTCTGAGCTATCAGCAATATTTTTGAAATTGAGTTTTGATGCAAGACTAGTAATTGTTATTCATTGATGTAAGCACCCAGAACTTCTTATCTCTGTTTCACTTTGCCCTGTTTTTCTTTTTTTGGTTTCATTAGCCTGTTTGCATCTATTGCTTTCCTCACTTTACTCTGTGCAAGCTTCTCCACACTATTTCTTCACTTTCTTTATTAATCCATCGATTTTGTGGATTCTCTCAACTGTGCCCATCTCCTGCAGCAGTCTCCATGAGTTAATTTTTCTCCAGTGACTTCTCCCAACTCACTAAACAAAGCAGGTGATGAGTGAATACTCTCTCCAGATTCAGGGACAGTGTCTTCCCAGCTGCTATTAGGCAACTGAATCATCCTACCACAACTGAGATTGTTGAACAACTATCTACCTCATTGGTGACCCTTGGACTATCTTTGATCGTTTTTTACTGGCTTTACCTTGCACTAAACATTATTTCCATATCATGTGTTGTACACTGTAAATGGCTCGATTGTAATCATGTGTTGTCTTTCCACTGACAGGTTAGCATGCAACAAAAGCTTTTCACTGTACCTCGGTACACGTGACAATAAACTAAACTAAACTGAATACAAAATGCTCTCATCCCGCCATCTTTGGGCCTTTGGGCTGGTGCATTGCTCTCCTCCCTGACCTTCCTGGGACAGATGGGGAATTGTTCTGAGATAGAACACAAATTGCTCACCTGCTGCCCAGGCTCACTGAACAGAGTGCATTTAACAACCTGCGGAATCAAAAGGCTGGATCAATGCACTGCAAAGTATTTATTGTTCACTGTTTGAAGTTCCTAACTCCTCTCTAACATTTACTTATTCATTTACAGGCTGTAAGTATTGCTGGAAAGACTAGCATTTATTGCCCATTCCTAATTATCCCTGGTGAGGTGATGTTGAGCCACCTTTTGAACCATTACACAGTTAGCGTCGTGAATGCGAGAAATTGTTGGGCAACTGTAATCAAGAGTTAGGTGGCAGTTAGTAATGCAAACAAGACCCAGTCTTAAAATTCTTCAAACAGATCTACAAGCTTCTGAAACGGCAAGAACTACTGCCCAAACAGAACCATCGTCTACGATGTGTACCATTTCTTGGTAGGAAGCTACTGAAGAGATGAAATGTGTAGGAAGGAACTGCAGATGCTAGTTTAAACCAAAGATAGACACAAAATGCTGGAGTAACTCAGTGGGTCAGGCAGCATCTCTGAAGAGAAGGAATGGGTGACGTTTCTGGTTGAGACCCTTCTATCGACTAGTCAGGGGAAAGGGAAATGAGAGATATAGACGATGATGTAGAGAGATATACTGTAGAACAAATGAATGAAAGATTTGTTAAAAAGTAATAATAAAGAAAACAGGCCATTGTTGGCTGTTTGCTAGGTGACAACAAGAACCTGGTGCGACGTGGGTGGGGCAGGGTTGTAGTCAGAGTGAGGCTAATTGCAAATTGGGGGAACAGCATCTCATATGTTGCTTGGGCGACTCACAACCCAGTGGTATTAGTATTGATTTCCCTAACTTCAAGTAACCCCTGTACTCTCTCTCCATCCCTCCCCTTTTGTGTGAAAATGAGATGAGGGGGTGGTGGGCAGATAGAGACAGGTAGGGGAGAGAAAGGGGTGGAGTTGGGAGATAGAATTAATATTTCAGGTCTCTGAGCTATCATCAATATTTTTTAAGTTGAGTTTTTATGCAAGACTAGTAATTTTTGTTAATTGATGTAAGCACCCAGAACTTCTTATCTCTTTCACTGCCTTGTTTATCTTTTTAGGTTTCATTAGCCTGTTTTTCTCTATTGCTTTCCTCACTTCACCCTGTGCATCCTTCTCCACAGTGCTTCTTCACTTTCTTTGTTAATCCATCGATTGAATAAAGCAAATGTTAGCCAATATGTTTGGGTGCATTGAAAGCAGCACAGTGGTGTAGCTGATGGAGCGACTGCAACATAACACCAAAGACCCAGGTTTGATCCTGATCATGGGTGCTGTCTGTGTGGAGTTTGCACGTACTCCTTGTTACAGTGTGGGTTTCTTCCAGGCATTCTGGTTTCCTCCCACATCCCAAAGATGTGCGGATTTGTTGTTCAAATTAGCCGCTGTCAATTGCCTCCAGTGTGTGGGGAGTGGACGTGAAAGTGGGATAGCATAGAACTAGTGTGAATGGGTGATTGATGGTCGGTGTGGGATTGGCGGGCTGAAGAGTCTGTTTCCATGCTGCATCCCTAAAATAAAATAAACTATCAGGACAACCTATTCCCTGGTACAAGCCTTTAGCAAAATTGCACATTAACGTTGTTATAATGGCTTGCTTTGAAGCATGTATTTCAGATTATGATATTAAATAACCCCAAATTATTTTGTGTGTCGGAAGGAACTGCAGATGATGGTTTACACCGAAGCTAGACACAAAATGCTGGAAATCTGAAGATCTTCCTTGGACCCAGCACACTGATGTAATTATAAAGAAAGCACATCAACACCTCTGCTTCGTGAGAAGATTATGGAGATTTGGTAGTATAAGAAAATAACTGCAGATGCTGGTACAAATCGAAGGTATTTATTCACAAAATGCTGGAGTAACTCAGCAGGTCAGGCAGCATCTCAGGAGAGAAGGAATGGGTGACGTTTCGGGTCGAGACCCTTCTTCAGACTGATGTCAGGGGGGCGGGACAAAGGAAGGATATAGGTGGAGACAGGAAGATAGAAGGAGATCTGGGAAGGAGGAGGGGAAGAGAGGGACAGAGGAACTATCTAAAGTTGGAGAAGTCGATGTTCATACCACTGGGCTGCAAGCTGCCCAGGCGAAATATGAGGTGCTGTTCCTCCAATTTCCGGTGGGCCTCACTATGGCACTGGAGGAGGCCCATGACAGAAAGGTCAGACTGGGAATGGGAGGGGGAGTTGAAGTGCTCGGCCACCGGGAGATCAGTTTGGTCAACACGGACTGAGCGCAGGTGTTGAGCGAAGCGATCGCCGAGCCTGCGCTTGGTTTCGCCGATGTAAATAAGTTGGCATCTAGATTTGGTATGTCAGAGAGGATTCTCTTGAACTTCTACAGGTGTACACTAGAGAGCAGATTGGCTGGTTGTATCACAGCCTGGTTTGGCAACTTGAATGCCGGGAGATCAGGTAGGTTTTATTCAAACCATAATAAAATAACATTGTTAAATTTCATACCTTTACCTATCAAGCAATTGCATTGGGCCTTGTTTATCTGACATTATGAAACCTTTCTACTGTAACAATATTGCTTTCTTCAATATATAAACAGGTAGCAAGACGAGGAAAGGAAATACTATGATTAAGAAACAAGTCATGTTCAGGTCATCTCCTGTAACCGTTGACATTTGTTATGTTGATTGGAACAAACTTCGAAGGCATGTTCAATAAACATCTAAACAGACAAGTGAAATTTTAAAATAAAGTACAAAATATAGAAGCTACACTTCATTGCCATATATACTCAGTACATTACTCTTGAATAGATAATGTCTCGGCTTGTTTTATAAATTGAACATTATGGAATAATTGAAAGCCTCTCTTGAAACCAAGCTACCAAGGGTGCCTATTGGTGTGAAAAGAAAACTCACAGGCTTCAAGATATTTTGGCAAACTCTTCAAGAACATCTTTCATATTCTAACCCTTGCCAGTCAGAACCTTATTTGGATGCTTCTGTCATGAATCTTATTACAGGTAATCAAGGTGAGAGAAAAATCAAGGTAAATAAAATAATACAGCATGTAGAAGATGACGGGCAATACAATATTCAGATAGCTTAAAGAAATTCAATGGATAACTCAAAAGAGAAAGAAAGGAATGAATAGTTTCAGGAAGTTCCGTTGCTGAAATTTTTATATCACTTGAAATACAAACAGAAACATTCAAATGTAAGATGTGTCTCCCCCTCCCCCTCCCCCTCCCCCTCCCCCTCCCCCTCCCCCTCCCCCTCCCCCTCCCCCTCCCCCTCCATCTCCCCCTCCCCCTCCCCCTCCATCTCCCCCTCCCCCTCCATCTCCCCCTCCCCCTCCCCCTCCCCCTCCCCCTCCATCTCCCCCTCCCCCTCCCCCTCCACCTGCACTCCTTCCTCTGCTTCACAATTCATAACACTTCAATCCTTTTGTCTCACATCTTTTTTTTCATCTCTGGCCTTTGTCTAACCATCTGCCCATCACCTCGCCTGTGTTCACCTATTACCTTCCACGATTTGTCATGCATCTTCTTTCTTCTAGCTTTCTTCCCACCACCACCCCCCACAATCAGTCTGAAGAAGGGTCCCGACCCAAAACGTCACCTATCCATGTTCTCCAGGGGTGCTACTGCTGCCTGACCTGCTGAGTTAACCCAGCACTTTGTGTCTCTCTATTTTGTAAACCGGTACAGCTCACTGCGAAATCACCTCAAGGTGTGACTACTTTGAACAAGTTCTCCTCCCTCTGATGGGAGTTCTGTGAAACCCTCTCTCACTGCTCCCCCTCTGTTGATTTACATTTGTTTAGCAAAAGAGGAAGTTTTGAATGAACAAAAAAATTCTGTCCCTGCATTGATTTAAGTATGAAGGAACACTCAAGAGAAGTAGAAGCATTGGAAAGAAAAGTGAGACACTTGTTATGAGATCAGATGGTAAATATGCAGCAATTTGGAGTCAAAAAGCAAGGAAAGTCACAACAAAGAAGCCATTATCTTACTGACTGCAAGTTAATCCTTCCAATCCACACTGGCATCATCAGGTCTGATATCCAAGTCAGAAGATATTGCTTCTTTCAAAGTTCAGTGGAAAGTGCAGCTTTTATGATAAGTACCGTCTGGTGCAAATGCATTAAGAATTTGGCTTCTGGGAAGTTTTGACACAGTAGTACTTCCAATGGCCCCTCTTTCCTCTTTTAAACACCTAGAACTTACCTCTTTGACTAAGCTTTTCACCATCTGCTCTGATACAGTGTCACCTTATGTGGTAAAAGCTCCTTTGATAATGCTGCTGCAGAGTAACTAAAGGCTTTTTTCTTTGTCAAGGATATCACCCAAGAAATTCTGTTGCATAGTGCAATGTTTTTGTGTGTTACGTCTGTGATTTTATTTTTAAAAATTGCAGGTAATGCTTGCTGGTCTTTGATCATGTGCTGAGTGGTATCACTTGCACATTATTATCTTGACAAATGATCCCTGAAAATGGTGTGGCCTAGCAGGCTGAAACAGACCTCAGTTGGAAGGAATAAAGTACACGGGCAATGATTAAAAGCAGCCAGACCCCGCTTGGGCTTTCACCAGAAAATTTAAACGTTCATCATCGTCAATGTAAGTACTCCTTTAGGAGAGTTTCTTATTGTTCTCATGGAATCAAAGAATCATACATCACAGAACAGACCCTTCGGCCCACCATATTCATGCCAACTATCAAGCTATGATGTATAACGGACACAAAAAGCTAGAATAACTCAGCAGGACAGGCAGCATCTCTGGAGAGAAGGAATGAGTGACATTTTAGGTCGAGATCCTTCTTCACATCTCGACCTGAAACGTCACCCATCCCTTCTCTCCAGAGATGCTGCCTGTCCCACTGAGTTACTCCAGCTGTTTGTGTCTATCTTCGGTTTAGATGCATAGAAAATAGGTGCAGGAGTAGGCCATTCAGCCCTTCGAGCTAGCACCGCCATTCAGTATAATCATGGCTGATCATCCAAAATCAGTACCCCGGTCCTGCATTTTCCCTATATCCCCTGATTCCGCTGGTTTAAACCAGCATCTGCAGTTCCATCCTGCACATATGATCTATAATAATTGCATATACCAGCACTTGATCTGTAGCCTTATATTTCTCCATGATCCACATGGCTGTGAGAGTATCTGCCTCCATTGCCCACCAAGCGCTCACCTCCCTCCCATCTGTTCTGCCTGCAATGTCCTCAGAGCTCCTGTCATCCCTCTGACTGACTCCTCCCTCAGTCAACACTCTGACTCTGACCACAACTCCCCAACAGTTGATTGCTCGCCTGAACTCTACCGCTGCGCCATCGTGCCGCTTTCTTGCAGTTGTGCAGGTTGGTTCAAGAACTTGATAGTGATTGGAAAGTAGCTGTTCCTGAACCTGGTGACGTTGGACTTCAGCCTTCTGTACCTCCTGCCTGATAGCAGCAATCAACTCCCGCCTCAACTGAAAACTGATGTTACTTTAAAAAACATTTATCTGGAATGATAATGTATACTTCTTTTTTAGACAGTCCCTTGAGATCGAGGATGAATTGCTTCCACTCTGCATTGGTAAGTTTGGAGGTGGCTGATGAGGCTAATGTGGGAGTCACAAACTCCTTTGCGGATGGAGCAAGTGGTGGTTGATGGGATACAAAGTACTGGAGTAACTCAGCAGGTCAGGCTGCATCCCTGGAGAACATGGATAGGTGACGTTTTGGGTCGGGATCCTTCTTCCGACAGCAGTCTCCAGTCTGTAAAAGGGTCTCGACCCAAAATGTCACCTGGCCGTCCGAAGAAGGGTCTCAACCTGACACGTCACCTAGCAGTCTGAAAAAGGGTGCTTGGTGAATAGTGGAGGGAGAGGACAACATCCCCACTCTGGCAAGCTCCAGTCAATGACCAATAGACAATAGACAACATCCCCCCTCTGGCAAGCTCCAGTCGATGACCAATAGACAGTAGACAACATCCCCCCTCTGGCAAGCTCCAGTCGATGACCACTCAGAATAGTGAAGGAACATTTCGGATGGTGTTGAGAACCTCAAGGCCGGGCATTCTTTAGAAACAGAGGTCCTGTTTTCTGTTCATAGAGAAAGAAAGAGAGAGAGAAAGAGGGAGAGAGAGACACACCCACACACACACACACACACACACACACACACACACAAAGTGGGCTGCCTCCCGACTAGCTATGTTCTCCTGTTGCAGGCTTGAGGAAGATTGGGCCATTGGGAAAACCAAGACCACCAGCGTCACCGTGTGGTCAAGACTGGATTACCGGGAAGAAGCCCGAGACTGCCAGTGCCTCTTCTGAGACTGACTGAGTGGCCTGGGTGAGCCAGAGATGCCAGAATCTCTTCGTCTCCACGGACAGTAAGAGATTGTGCCGACCCACACACAAAGAGGCAAAGACTTTTGTGCACAATCCGCAGGCATTGCCACTTTCATTTCACTGCACATCGTGTATGTGTATGTGACAAATAAATTTGACTTGACTTGACTTGAGACTGGCCGCCAGGATAATCCAGAGACCGCCAGCGCTGCCACTTCAAGCCCAAAGTTGAGCCGCCAGGAAGAAATGTCTGCACCTCCTCTCAAGGCAAGAGTGAACTGCTGGAAGAAGCCTGAGATCGCCATGCCTCCTCCTTCGAAACCAGGACTGAGCTGCCGGGACAACCTCACGATCGCCAGCACTTGGCAGTTGTGCTCTGGCGGTGAGGGACAGCATCCATGGGAGGTCCTGGACTTCCTTACCACTGTAACTCAAATAAATCATGTGCGTTCACCCTAGTGTGAGTCTCAGTGTGGCCACTGCTGAACCCGCTCTGTCCGTCTGCTGGTAGACACAAACTGTTGGAGTAACTCAGCGGGACAGGCAGCATTTCTGGAGAGAAGGAATGGGTGATGTTTTGGGTCGAGACCCTTCTTCAAACTTCTGTCCATCTGCTGATCTCTTCCCACGTTAGTGCTGGAATAAAATGTCTGAAGAAGGGTCTCGACCCGAAATGTCACTTTTTCCTTCTCTCCAGAGATGCTGCCTGTCCCGCTGAGTTACTCCAGAATGGTTTAAGAGTCGGATTTGGAACACGTGATCAGCATGGCTGGCTAACGCCACCAACTCAGGGTAAGTAGAGCTCAGTGCTGCCAATCTTAGCCTGGGATAGAACGTGGACATTGATTTGTTCATCTTTGACAATGTACAATGTGGGATTAATAACGGAGACACAAGGAACTGCAAATGCTGGTTTACTAAAAAAGTCAAAGTGCTGGAGTACATCAGGGAACATCTCTGGAGGATAAGGATAGACAACGTTGTGGGTCTAGATGAAAGTTCCAACATGAAACGTCACCTATCCATGTCCTTCAGAGATGCTGGATGCTGGTTCCTTTTCTCCAGAGATACTGCCTGACCCGCTGAATTGCCCCAATATTTTGTGTCTACCTCCAGGGATGCTGCCTGACATGCTGAGTTACTCCAGCATTTTGTATGTTTTGTTGTTGGATTAATAACCTCCAAAACAAAACATCAAATGGACTCAGTTAAAAATGTCAAGCACGTGATGTAACGCTTGCTTAGTTTAATTTAGTTTTAGTTTAGTTTAGTTTAGTTTATTATTGTCATGTGTCCTCTTCTGGAATTCCATTTGACTGTAGTCAAAGCAAATGCATTTCTGAAGTTGAATTGGATATGAATACTGGATGTGACCAGAGAGTAATTTCTATTTTAACCTTTCGAACTGAGTAATTACATTTGTTAATGATAACTTATTGTTTCTGTTCCACATTTTAGGCATGACGTGATTAACAAGCTGTTCTATTGCACAAGGTTTATTTGCTCACACGTCAGCCTGAAGTAATTCTACTTTATTTATTTGTGTTGTTGGGTTTCATGAGTCTTGCAATAACTGAGATAACATGTAGCTTAAAACTTTTATCTTCCCCAGTAAAGCTATCTGTTTCTTTTAGAGTATCTCCACAAGCTGTTTATAGGTGGACTTAATGAATGGGAGATTTTTCACTTTGGTCTTTATTTACGCACTAGAAAGATCATCACAATTAGACGAAAGCCTTCAGCCTGCTTGTCAGAGGCAGAAAGCTAACTGCCGCCTTATTTCGAGTGTAATTGTATTTTCCACCTCAGTAAGCAAGTACACAGCTCAGTGGCAGCAACCACAGCAAGAAGTGGTTCATTAAAAACTCCTGGCTTGGGTTGGATTTGAGAAACCCGGGCAGGATTTAGAACCAGAAAGAATTTTCTCTCCCTTCCTGGGTAATGTACACCACTGTTAAGCATGTTATTTTGCCTGCAGTTCCTTTCATCACTGGGATAATCCCATTACTGACAAATGAAGACGTAATCACAGTTTATTCAGCTTTCATTTGCAGGCCTCGTCCACTATTGTTTGTGACAGAATAGAAACGGCAATCGGCTGCACTGGACTCGCCACCCTCCTGCCGTGATATCAAGGAAAATAAAAATGGAAACAAAAGCTGGAGGATAATGTCAGAAAACATTATCACTAACAAAAGAGAATTTATTTCACACCCCTCAGCTACGGTTTGGCCCCAGGCCAAGGAAGCGATGTGCTATTTAAATTATGTGAAACTCTTCTTCCTCTTCAGCGCGACAAGTATCAAGAGCAGTTTCACATGCCACAAAGATTTTTGGTCTCACGTGTTATAATCCACAGGATCAATTCTTCAAAGAGAAACTTGCCCCCTGTTTGCGCAATAGCAATTTTCTCCGTGCTAAGACTGTTCCGGCTGTGATTTTTTTTGTTGTTGAGGAAATAAGACATAAATTAGGTGATGCACTCACTCACAGCTTCATTGTGGAAATTCTGGGTTTAAAAAAAAATTAATCCACTACCCCTGACATTCTCAAGCAAAACTTTGATCTCTTAAAACAGGTAAGATATTAAACCTTGTGGAGATGATGACTGTGCTAAATTTAACTTTAAACACTGAAGTCCCTTAGCTCTTTTTGGGTTCATTTTAATCAAATAAATTACTACTATTTAACAGAAAAATTATGATGCCAGCATAGTTTGGAGTATATAATGTGCTATAAATAGCTGCAAGCATTGACGCCACCACCTGACTTACGGATAGAAGCACCAATTACTTCTTAAAGCATTAGATCATCATTAAGGTATATTTCCTTGAATTCTTCTTTAGAACAAGTTAAGCTCCCCTTTTGTACTTGGGTTACCAGCCTGTGGCCATTAACGACTGATGAGCAAATGTTTACAAAGGCATTGTCACACAGTTGTCAATTGGCCGAGTCAGTGTCTTTACTAACAGGAATTAAACTTGCATCTAGAAAGAGCAATAAATATCTCTTTTTACAAAGGCAAAATTGGTCCCTCAGATGTGGCCTAACACACTGAGCATTTCCACCATTTTCAGATTTAATTTCAGGATTCCAGCAGCTGAGGTTTTGGTTTTCAGGCCTCTGTAAGGACGTGAGTGAACAGCCACAGGAAAGCATGTAACATTGCCATATCAATGGCCAAGAAAGAACGCCAATGCCTCTACTTCCTTAGATGGCTTGGGAAGTTCAGCATGTCCTCAACAATCCTCACCAACTTCTACAGATGCGTCGTAGAAAGCATTTTATCGGGATGCATCACAGCCTGGTTTGGGAACAGCTCCATCCATGACTGCAAGAAAATGTAGAGAGTTGTGGACGTAGCCCAGACCATTACACAAACCACCCTCCTTTCCATTTACTCAATCTACACTTCATGCTGTCCCAGCAAGGCCTCCAGCATGAGCAAGGTGGCCAGCATTATCAAGCACCTGTCACTCCCTCTTCTCTCCTCTCCCATCAGGCAAGAAGTACAGAAGATTGAAAATGCATACCTCCAGATTCAGGGACAATTTCTTTCCATCTGTAATCAGGCAACTGAAAGGTCCTTCATCAGCTAGTGTCTAGTCCTCATCTCCCATGTAACTCACTGGAGACCTTTGAACTATCTTTAATTGGACTGTACACTTTATCAAAGATAGACACAAAAAGCTGGAGTAACTCAGTGGGACAGGCAACATCTCTGGAGAGAAGGAATGGGTGACATTTCGGGTCAAGACCCTTCTACAGACTGGTTAGGGATAAGGGAAATGAAAGATATAGGCGATGGTGTAGAGAGATAAAGACCAATGAGTGAAAGATATGCAAAAAGGTAACAATGATAAAGGAAACAGCCTTTGTTAGCTGTTTGTTAGGTGAAAACGAGAAGATAGTGTGACTTGGGTGGGGGAGGGATAGAGAGAGGGGGAATGCCAGGGCTACCTGAAGTGAGAGAAATCAATATTCATACCACTGGGTTGTAAGCTGCCCAAGATGCTGTTCCTCCAATTTGTGTTTACCCTCACTCCGACAATGTAGGAGACCGAGGACAGAAAGGTCTGTGTAGGAATGGGAAGGAGAATTAAAGTGTCCAGCAATCGGGAGATCAGGTAGGTTCACGTGGGCTGAGCGAAGGTATTCAGCAAACCGATCGGCCAGTCTGCGTTTGGTCTCACCAATGTATAAGAGTCTACATCTGGAACAACGGATTCAGTAGATGAAGTTGGAGGAGGTGCAAATGAACCTCTGCCTAACTTGAAAGGACTGTCGGGGTTTCAGGACAGAGTCGAGGGAGGAGTTATCGGGACAGGTGTTGCATCTTCTGCTGTTGCAGGGGAAGGTTCCTGGGGAGGGTGTGGTTTGGGTAGGATGTTAACCAGGGAGTTGTGGAGGGAACGGTCTCTGTGGAAGGCAGAAAGGGGTGGAAATGGGAAAATGTGGCTAGTGGTGGGATCCCGTTGGAGGTGGCGGAAATTTCGGAGGATAATGTGTTGTATGCGTCGGCTGATGGGGTGGAAGGTAAGGACTAGGGGCACTCTGACCTTGTTACGACTAGGGGGAGCAAGGACGGAGCTGCGGGATACTGAGGAGACACGAGTGAGGGCCTCATCTATGATGGGAGAAGGGATCCCCCGTTCTCTAAAGAATGAGGACATCTCAGATGTCCTGGTATGGAACATTTCATCTTGGGCACAGATGCGGTGTAGGTGGAGGGATTGTGAGTGGGGGATAGAGTCTTTGCAGGAAGCATGGTGGGAAGTAGTGTAGGTGAGATAGTTGTGGGAGTACCATTTTCCCTTTATCTGTACACTGTAGATGGCTTGATTGTAATCTTGTATAGTCTTTTCTTTATGTGTACGAAGGAACTGCAGATGCTAGTTTAAACCGAAGATAGACACAAATTGCTGGAGTAACTCAGCGGGACAGGCTGCATCTCTGGAGAGAAGAAATGGGTGATGTTTCCGGTCGAGAACCCTTCTTCAGAGATGCTACCTGTCCCGCTGAGTTACTCCAGCTTTTTTGGTCTATCTATAGTCTTTTCTTTGACTGGATGGCATGCAAACAAAAGCTTTTCACTCCACCTCAGTACATGTAACAATAATAAACTCAATTCAACAGGCAAATCCCAGTGTCCACCTTGCCTTTTTTTGTGGGCTGAAGAACAAATAAATTGAGTCTTTGTTGCTCGATCATGGAGTTCAGGTGACCTTCCCAAAGCAGCAGTGGCTTTGAGATAGCCTTATAGAGGTGTATAAAATCCTGAGGCGAATAGATAGGTGAATGCACATTCTTTTACAAAGAGTAGGGGAATCAAGAACCAGAGGACATAGGTTTAAGAGGACAGGAGAAAGATTTAATAGGAACCTGAGGAGCAATGTTTTCACATAGAGGGTGGTCGGAGTTATATGGAGCAAGCTGCTAGAGGAGGTAGTTGAGGCAGTGCTATAACAGCATTTAAAAGATATTTGGGGAGGTACATGGATTGGAAAGGTTTAGAGGGAGATGGACCAAACGTGGGCAGATGGCACAAGTGTAGCTGGAACATCTTGCCGACAGGCAAGTAGGACCAAAGGGATGTTTCCATAGTGTATAATTCATTATGGCAGAGATCAGTTACAGCCTATAATGATCAGGAGACTCGGAAGCTGAGAGTAAGGGAGATCCCAGTTTCCATGGACAAGGTATTTATAGCATGAGGATGCATTTGGAATCATGGAAGATCACATGTCGCTAGGGAGGACAAAGAATGCAAATTGACCCTGACGGTCAAATTGATGTTAGTGAAACTTGATTGCTTTGTTCCTAAATAAGAACTACTGTTTTCAGGCCAGTGAAGCTGAAAACCTCATTTGAATTTTATGGGATGCGCATGTGATGGCATAATTTGGAAAAGTTTTATGCCACAAAAAAGAAAAATGAAAATTTCATTGAAGAATCAGAAGTCAACTTACTTCAGGGACAATAATATTCTCAAAAATGTGCACAAAATTGCTCTGTGTTGGGTAAGCTAATATTCAACTGTATAGCAGAGATTTATGTGCGAATGAATTTCTAAGTTCATGATTTGTCAGTCCAAATGTCCACACTAAGCTGAGTAGGGAGAACTATTCTGGCTACCCACAGTGATGCAATGAATACTAATGGACATGGAAAGGTTTCCTGGAATCATGTGGATCTATCTCAACAAAATAGACCCTTTTTGATGGTTTTGAACCATCAGGATGCTGTCTATTAGAATGCTTAGAAGCTACATAAAGATGGAAGCAAACTTGTTAACAGATTACAAACTATGATTACAAACTTGTTCATTTACCCACTAACTACCCAAAGATTGGATGCTGTCCAATATTTTCAAGGCAGTCTACTTGTTCCAATCTCAGCATTCAGCTTCCTTTGCTCCAAGACGGTCTGAAGAAGGGTCTCGACCCAAAATGTCATCCATTCCTTCTCTCCAGTGATGCTGCCTGTCCCGCTGAGTTACTCCAGCTTTTTGTGTCTATCCTCAGTTTAAACCAGCATCTGCAGTTTCTTCCTGCACACTCCAAGGAATAACATTCTAGCCTGCCCTACCTCTCTCTGCAGCTCAAACCCTCAAGTCCTGACAACATCCTTTTAAATCTTCTCTGCATTCTTTCTAGCAGGGTATCCAAAACTAAACGCAATGCTCCAAGAGCAGCTTCATCGACATCTTGTACAACTGTAACATAGCATCCAAATTTCTGTACTCAATTCCCTAACTGATGAAAACCAGCATGCTAAAAGCCTTCTTCACCACCACATCTACCTGCAATGCTACTTTCAGGGAACAATGTACTAGTACTCCTGGATCCTTCTGCTCTACAACAGTCCATGGAGCCCTACAAATACACGGCGAAGGTCCAGAACTGGTTTAACTTCACAAAATGCAACCCATTACATTTATCTGAATTAAACTCCGTTTGCCATTTCTCAGACCACTTTCTCAGTTGACTAAGATCCTACTGTAATTCTTGTTAACCAGCTTCACTGTGAATTGTGTAGGAAGGAACTGCAGATGCAGGTTTCCTAACCAAGGATAGACACAAAATGCTGGAGTAACTCAGCGGGTCAGGCAGCATCTCTGGAGAAAAGGAATAGGAGACATTTCGGGTCGAGACCCTTCTTCAGACTGACAGTGATAGGTGACGTTTCAGGTCGGATCTTAACCCAAAATGTCACCTAATCCTTTGCTTCAGAGATGCTGCCTGACCAGCAGAGTTACTCCAGCATTTTGTGTCTATCTTCACTGTGAATAGCATGGGGAAGGAAAGTTCCAGCTGCTTTAGACATCTGTTCAAAAGCCTTTTGGCTCACACCCACTAACAGAGGTCACCAGGTCATACTTATTAGCTCTGTTCTGATTGTTTTATTGCCCCCAAACTGCATTTTCCTCTCATTGCAGCCCTTCACTGCACACCATAAAGTAATTCCAATTCCATTAGCTGTCCTCTCAAACAAACAAACAAATAGGAGTGGTTTGTTCAAAATTCCAACAGGCATGCTATAAAAAATGTTAACGGCCCTGTCCTTTTCAAAAGGTTCCCATTTAATCTTTTATCTTTTGCGTTGGGCTTAAACGAGAATTATTTGCTCTGTTACTTATGCATTGTATGGGGATAAATGATGGCTTCATGTTAAAATATGCCGATGCATATGTACAGTTCCCAACTATCCCGGGTCCACTTATGTTGCCTGTTCTGTGTCTCCTCCACCACACTTAAAAATAACAATCCATCATGGTTAACTGTCCAACAGAAAATAAATGGCTGATTGGTTCTGGGCAGAACTCCAGTCACTTAGTTAAACTAGTATTGGTAACATTTCTTCTGTAAGGGCTACACGGTGGTGCAGCGATAGAGTTGCTGCCTTACAGACTGGTTCAATCCTGACTACGATTGCTGTCTGTATGGAGTTTGTACATTCTCCCCATAACCGCGTGGGTTTTCCTGGAGTGCTCTGGTTTCCTCCCACACTCGAAAGGCGTATAGGTTTGTAAGTTAATTGGCTTCAATAAAAATTGTAAATTGTTCCTGGTGTGTGTGGGATAGTGCTAGTGTACGGGGATTGGTGGTCGGCGTGGACTCGGTGGGCCAAAGGGCCTGTTAGCGCGCTGCATCTCCAAAACTAAAATTAAATTAAATTTAAAACTATATTTTATTTGGAAGAAAAGGAATGGTGGGGGTTCAATGCACAATCTAGGCATCAAAGGGTGGCAACCCACCCATTGTCTCTAACAACTGCAGTCTTTAAGGACAGGATTCCACCATCAAACATCTTGACAATTGATAAGAACCCAGTGTCCTTACTGCTTGTATTGGTTTCTCGACATCAGCTTTCAGAGTATGTCCAGTTACCAGAAACAATTAACTGCAGATGCTGCTTTACAACAAAAAAAAACAGAATTGGACTCAAGAAGGAACCTGATCAGAAACGTCACCTATCCATGCAGATTAAATAATGTATGCCAAAAAGAAATTGGAAAAGTGTATGAAAAGGAAAAAAAAGTGCTGGTATGAGAAAAGAAAGGAAAGTGGAACCAATCAGAGATATGGAGTTTAAGAAAATAACTGCAGATGCTGGTACAAATCGATTTATTCACAAAATGCTGGAGTAACTCAGCAGGTCAGGCAGCATCTCCCGAGATATATCATATATATACAGCCGGAAACAGGCCTTTTCGGCCCTCCAAGTCCGTGCCGCCCAGCGATCCCCGTACATTAACACTATCCTACACAATTTAGGGACAATTTTTACATTTACCCAGCCAATTAACCTACATACCTGTACGTCTTTGGAGTGTGGGAGGAAACCGAAGATCTCAGAGAAAACCCACGCAGGTCACGGGGAGAACGTACAAACTCCTTACAGACGGCGCCCGTAGTCAGGATCGAACCTGAGTCTCCGGCGCTGCATTCGCTGTAAAGCAGCAACTCTACCGCTGCGCTACCGTGCCGCCCTGATGCTGCCGTCAGATGCTGCCTGACCTGCTGAGTTACTCCAGCATTTTGTGAATAAAGAGATATGGAGTTATCTTCTTTCGGAGATATGGAGTTACAAGGAGTTACATAGGCTGGAATTGTGAACAAAACCCCCAAATGCTGGAGGAACTCAATACGTCAGGCAGCATCTGTGGAGGGAGTGGACAGGCGACCTTTCAGGTTGGGACCCTTCTTCAGACTGATTGAAGTAGGGAGAGGGAGAAAGCTGGAACAGAGAGTTGGGGTCGAAACAAAGCCTGGCAGGTGATGGATGGATACAAAAGACTACCAGAGACTGATGGGTCAAATCAGATACTTCTGTGCTGTAAGGTTCTGTATGATTATTATATTTTAAAATAAATCTATCTTCTTTACAGGTTATCATTACAAAATTAAACTGTTTTTTTTATTTTTAGATTTTAGAGATACAGCGCGGAAACAGGCCCTTCGGCCCACCGTGTCCGTGCCGCCCAGCGATCCCCGCACGCACATTAACACTATCCTACACCCACTAGGGACAATTTTTACATTTAATTAACCCAGCCAATTAACCTACAAACCTGTATGTCTTTGGAGTGTGGGAGGAAACCGAAGATCTCGGAGAAAACCCACGCAGGTCATGGGGAGAACGTACAAACTCCGTACAGACGGCGCCCATAGTCAGGATCGAACCCGGGTCTCCGGCGCTGCATTCGCTGTAAGGCAGCAACTCTACCGCTGTGCCACCGTGCTGTTATTGTTCGAAGAAAGCACTCACAGGATATATGTCTGAGTGGCTTAGCCAATCCAAAGTGCTATATCGTGAAGCAAACTTATTGAGTAGGAAGATGCTGGTTTACTCCGAAGACAGACACGAAATGCTGGAGTAACTCAATGGGATAGGCAGCAACTCTGAAGAGAAGGAATGGGTGGAGAGCAGGAGGAATCACGGAGGGGGAGCAGCGAGACAGGGTTTTGCAGAACTCGTCGGATGTGTTTCCATTGTTCCAAGGCAGGACAAATTTCAAAACAAGTTAAAAGATTTATCAAATTCTGCAAAGGATTATCCAGTCCAAACAAGGATAATAGGGTTATTGTGAATACATCTCTCAATCAAGCAGCTATCGTATGAATCATCACATGCAGGATCTTGTGTTTCACGGCTGTTGTTACTGAAAGGAATTCTTGCTTATACTTTAGAAAACTGATGCCAGCACTTTATTCCTTCCAATCTTGGCCAGTTATTCTCCTCATTGATTCCTCCTAAATCATTTTGCTACTAAGAATATTTGCAATATCATCACAGTAAGCCCTCTCAAAAAGGGACCATGGTGGGGAACATGACGACTGTTATTGCTGATTTCCACTATAACTGAGTGAAGTGGGGAGGGGAGGGGGGCTGGTAAAATTTAACCCAAGGCCAGGAGGGACAAAATGCAGCATGGGGGGAGTTAAACAAGTGGGAGTTTACAGGTTGGGGAGCCACAGAGCCCCCGGGCCCACACGCGGTGGGCCAGAGATAGGCGCTGTACTCACATACCCCCTTCATGCTGCTCGTGCTCTCTGCTCCCACCACCAGGGACACGTCACATGGTACCAGCTCGTTGGGTAACTGGTGGTGGGACGAGAGCCTCGGTCCGCCATAACCAAAATCCGTTACATGGTGGTCCATTATTGCGAGGGTTTACGGTAGTTGTGCCTCCTCTGTGTAGTGTGCAAGCATTAATATTCAATGTGCAGGCATTAAAGTTTTTTAAAGACCGGATGAATTTGGACAGTTTTGCAGTCTATAAGAGGCATTATCTTTTCAAACTTGCGATACTCCCCAAACACATTCCAGGTCTGTTGGAATTCTGGTGAAGTAGGGAATTAAGTGCATTAACACCTGTCGAGAAATGAGTTTCAGCATCTCTTGAGAGGATTTTCAGCCACCCTTTCATATTTTTTCAGTGTAATACTCTAACAAAGAAGACGAACTGCAGTGAAGAATGCAAAATACATCTGTCGTGAGATCTTCAATTGAATTGAACACAAATTGCCATTTTTCAGACCTGAGATTTTTAGCCAATTCTCATTTACTCACAGAAAAAAAATCAAGTTTTACTGGCTTGGTTTCCCTCTAAAACAATTGTTTTTTAAAAAGGCCATTACTGAAGTTCCATTCTTTCTCCTCACTGTTATCTGTGACCTCCCACGATCTTAACTGTGCCTCACATGTGTGCCATAACTGCATTGCCCATGCACGTTAGTAAACATGCAGGTACAGCAGGAGTGAAGAAAGCTAATGGCATGTGGGCTTTCATGACAAGAGGAGTTGAGTATAGGAGCAAAGAGGTCCTTCTGCAGTTGTACAGGGCCCAAGTGAGACCGCACCTGGAGTACTGTGGTCAGTTTTGGTCTCCAAATTTGAGGAAGGACATTCTTGCTATTGAGGGAGTGCAGCGTAGGTTCACTAGGTTAATTCCCAGAATGGCGGGACTGTCGTATGTTGAAAGACTGGAGCGACTGGGCTTGTAGCCCAGTGTAGCACACTGGAATTTAGAAGGATGAGAGGGAATCTTATTGAAACATATAAGATTATTAAGGGATTGGACACGCTAGAGGCAGGAAACATGTTCCCAATGCTGGGGGAGTCCAGAACCAGGGGCCACAATTTAAGACTAAGGGGTAGGCCATTTTGAACGGAGATAGGAAAAACTATTTCACTCAGAGAGTTGTAAATCTGTGGAATTCTCTGCCTCAGAAGGCAATGGAGGCCGATTCTCTGGATGCTTTCAAGAGAGAGTTAGATAGAGCTCTTAATGATAGCGGAGTCAAGGGGTATGGGGAGAGGGCAGGAACGGGGTACTGATTGTGAATGATCAGCCATGATCACTTTGAATGGCTGTGCTGGCTTGAAGGGCCGAATGGCCTACTCCTGCACCTATTGTCTATTGTCTATTGTTAAGTTCTCCCGATTGTACCAGGCTGCTGTGGATGACATCTGCCAGATCTCATGGTTTGCTGCTCACTCCTGGAGGTCACCCAAACTCCACACTCAAGAAGACAGACTTCATTTACTTTTCTTTTAGAGAACAGAAGCACACAAAGCAGACCCAGACATTTGTTTTAGTTTAGTTTTAGAGTTACAGCATGGAAACAGGCCCTTCGGCCCACCGAGTGCGCGCCGACCAGCAAACCCTATACATTAGCACTATCCTGCACACGAGGGACAGTTATAATTTGACCAAAGCCAATTAGCCTACAGACTTGTACGTTTTTGGAGTGTGGGAGGAAACCGGAGCACCCAGAGAAAACTCATGCAGATTACCTGGAAAAAACTCCGTACAGACAGCACGGGTTAGGTTCGAACCCAGGTCTCTGGCGCATTAAAGGGCCTGTCCCACTTAGGCGATTTTAAGACGACTGCCGGTGACAGCTGGCTTGTCGCCAGGTATCGTTGCTTATTGCGGGCGCTGTCGCATGCTGTCCCCAGGTTTGCTAGGTTCTCTTAGATGCATTTAGAAGCACATAATATTAAAATAAGTAAAGTCATTTCAAAATACCATAAAATGCTTGTGTTTAACCAATTTATTTACCATCAGGACATTTGACAGGTAGATTGGAGGTAACAGTTTGACGGTCAGGTAAGCGTGGGAATTTTTGCGATGTTTATGGCCATCAGCCATTACATTTAAAGTGGGCTCCCAACCCAAATATGCAACCCAGAAACCAGATATGCATCTCCCGTACATTTTCAAAAATGCCCACATACTTTTCACAAGATCCACTTAACCACTTTATAATTTTTTTTTTTTAATACTGCTATTAGTAAACTGGATGTAAATCCAGTTTATGCCTTGTTACAGTGAAGCTTGGTTTTTAAGTAACCCATACAAGATGTTAAAGTTCAAAACTCTCAAGTAGTTTCTGACTTGTCAGTGATTTCAGCGCAAATTAGGACGCCGGAGAAGCATTGACAGCGTGGGAATTTCACGATGTTTCCGAAGACGCTGTAATCTCGACCTGACTCGGCATTGTCGTGGTCATTGTCGTCGGGTAAAAGAGAATTTCGGCGATCTGCTACGACTTTGACAGTCGCCGGCAGTCACCAAAAAGATCACCTAAGTGGGACAGGCCCTTAAGGCAGCAACTCTACCACTCAGTGGAGATTGTTATACTCTCAGTTTCAGCTCAGTACATGTTGTTTGGTGAACTTCTCATTTGAAGTTCTTGCAGTTTATTCACAAACAATATTCGGGTGACACAAAACCCTATTTTAATGTTAAACAGATTGTATAATGCAGCTGCAGAGTCCAGGGGCAATACTCAACTTTTCAATTTGACATCAGACTAAGTTTGTATTTAGCCTGTCAGAACAACACCAATTGACTGATGTGTGTCTTCATTAAACAGATAAGTGATATGATTTAGTTTCTTCTTTATTTTAGTTATTTGTGATATCTTCAATTAATTTGCCTAAGATGAATGTTTTAAAATATATATACATATATTTTGCAATATTTGAAATGTTTGTTCAGCTGTAAATGAAGTGAGCTGTGAAGTGAGCTGCCAGAGTCCATCAAAGTGGTCCAAGGAAGGGGGGGCCAGTTTGCTCTGCCTAAAGTCTACTCATCAAGATGGACACAAAAAGCTGGAGTAGCTCAGCAGGTCAGGCAACATCTCTGGAGAAAAGGAATGGATGATGTTTCGGGTCGAGACCCTTCTTCAGAGATGCTGCCTGTCCCGCTGAGTTACTGCGGCTTTTTGTGTCTACAATTTAAACCAGTATCTGCAGTTTCTTCCTACACAGGTCAGACAATATCTCTGTAGAAAAGGAATAGATGATGTTTCGGGTCTGGACACTTCTTCAGACTGAGATTCAGGGGGAATGGAGCCCTTTTCCTCTGACAAAAGAGTCTGAAGAAGGGTCTCATCCCGAAACATCACCTATTCTTTTTCTCCAGAGATGCTGCCTGACCCCAGCTGAGTTGCACCAGCGTTTTGTGTCTATCTTCGATTTAAACCAGCATCTGCAGTTCCTTCCTACACATTTTGTCTACTCACCATGGATGGACAATTCTACCTCACAGAATGGTTGCAATCATTAGACCTTGAAGACACATGAAGCTGTTCAACTGCAAAATGTAAGGGTAAATGCAGGGATCAATTGGGAGAAAATGTGATGTATGGACCAGGCCGACAAAGATCTGGCCCAATAACAAACGTCATCTGATGTTAGTAGCATGCACTGTGTAAGCGTTAATTGTAAATATAACAGACCGCTGCAAGGAAAGCAAACTCAGTTTATCCAGTCTCTCCTCATAGTCAAAGTGCTCCATCCCAGGCAATATCCTGCTGAATCTCCTCTGCACCCCCTCCAGTGTAATCACAGTTCCGACAGTGATTGCATGGTTCCTCCTCCTTCCTACAGTGTGGTGATCAGAACTGCAAGCAGTCCCTCACTAAAGCTTAGTGCAGCCAGCACCAAGGCTCTGTGCAGGAGGACCACAGTTTAGGGTCCTTCCTCTGCGGGATACTGAGGGGAGGAGTCCTGTGGCCATCCCTCAAAAGGAAGGGGGGCACAAGAGTGGCAAGGGTACTTGGTTTAAAGATAATTGCGAACACTACTGAATAGGACACTAATGAACATATGGACGCTGAGAATATCAGAAAAGTTTCTGCACTGTTCATATTTTGGACATTTTGTATGTTTTTTATTTGGAATAAAGTTTATTTTTGGAAATTAAAAAAAAATAATCTTAGTACTTCAGTTGTGCTCTAACGAAAGCTTTTTTAAGTTGCTCCATAACTGTCTTACTTTTATATTCACTGTCCAGGCTAATGAAGGCAAGTATCCCAAATGCTTTCTTCACAACCTATGTTAGATCTTTAAGGATACTTGTGGCTTGTGTACTGAAGTCCCTTGGTTCCTCAATACTTCCTAGGGCTATACCATACATCGTGTATGTCATACCTTTACTAGTCCGCTGAAAATGCATCACCTTACATATCAAGATTAAACGACATATGTCAAGGTGGAGGGGAGACTTAAATGGTTCAATGGTGCTTTTTTTCCCCCCGTATGCAACTGCACATTGAAATTCTGATAAAAGTATATAAAATTATGAAAGGCATAGATAGGGTAGACAATCAGAACCTTTTTCCTAGGGTGGGAGAAACTAGAGGGTATAGCTATGAAGTGAGAGGGGGGGGGGGAGTTTAATGGAGATGTGCAGAGTACGTTTTTTACAAAGAGAGTGGTGGGGGCCTGGAACACATTGCCCGTGTGGTGGTGGAGGCAGGTACAGTAGTGGCATTTAAAAGGCAAGTGGATATGCACATGGAAGTGCAGGGAATAGAGGGGTATGGTTCATTTACATGCAGATGAGATCAATTTAACTTGGCATCATGTTCGGATTCCACATTGTGTTCCAAAGGGCCCGTTCCTGTGCTGTACTGTTCTGTGTTCTATGTTCTATGTTAAGCCAGGTGATTGTGTGGGTAACAAAACAATTGGCATGATCAGGCTCAAATGCCAGGTGACTAGAATTCCAATGCACTCAAACAATTGGTTCTATTTTCGCAAACCCATGAACTGGTAAAGAAGCAAAAACAAAACAAACTAGTCAACATTAACATTTCAAACCAGGATGCATTTAATTAATTCTGTCCACTCTATTGCCATTGCCCTTTCAGTAAATATCTTCTATTATTAAGTAAATGCCATTAAGGTTCAAGTTCACATTTATTGTCACATGCACGAGTGCAGTGAGATGCAGGTGCAATGAAAAATCGTGCTTGCAGGAGCTTGCTTAGAGGCACTAAGACTCAGACACACACACAATAACAAATTATACAAATCTTATGCATTAATTACCCACAAGTTTCTAAAAGAAAGAAGATTGTGCAAAAAGCAAGACGTTAGAGCAGAAACATAATTAGAAAGAAAACAAGTCCATAGTAGTGTAAAAGGTGGGCTGGAGTGATCTGCTGTTGAGGTAGGATTAGGGCTGTGTAGGTTGGTTCAAGAACCTGATAGTTGAGGGAAGTAGCTGTTCCTGAAATGTGGGACTTCATGCTTCAGTACCTTATGCCTAATGGTAGCAGTGAGAAGAGGGCATGGCCCTGATGGTGGACATCCTTGAGGCAGCAGCACCTTGTACGGATTCTATTGAATGAGGGGAGGGCTGCGCATGTGATGGACCAGACTGATTGATCCATTCTTGGCAGCTTCATCCATTCCTGTGTGTTGGAGTTGCCATACCAGGCCATGATACAAACGCGCAGGACGATGAGGATGAGGGGTTCATAAGTTCATAAGTTCATAAGTGACAGGGGCAGAATTAGGCTATTCGGCGCATCAGATCTACATTGCCATTTAATCATGGCTGACCTATCTTTCCCTCTCAACCCCATTCTCCTGCCTTCTCCGCATAACCTCTGGCACCTGTACTAATCAAGAATCTATCTATCTCTGCCTTAAAAATATCCATCGACTTGGCCTCCACAGCCTTCTGTGGCAATGAATTCCACAGATTCACCACTCTCTGACTAAAGAAATTCCTCCTCTTCTCCTTCCTAAAGGAACGTTCTTTTATTCTAAGGCTATGACCTCTGGTCCTAGACTCTCCCACTAGTGGAAACATTCTCTCCACATTCACTATCCAGGCCTTTCACTATTCGGTAAGTTTCAAGAGGTCCCCCTCATCCTTCTAAACACCAGCGAGTAGTGGCCCAACACAATCAAACGCTCATCATGCGTTAACCCACTCATTTCTGTGATCATTCTCATAAACCTCCTCTTAACCCTCTCCAGCACCAGCACATCCTTCCTCAGATATGGGGCCCAAAATTGCTCACAATCCTCCAAATGCAGTCTGACCAGTGCCATATAAAGCCTCAGCATTACATTCCTGTTTTTTCATTCTCGTCCTCTCGATTGTTTGAAGGTGTATAAAATTATGAGAGGAATAGATAGGATAAATGCACTGTCTTTTACTCAGAGTAGTGGAATTATGGCCCAGTGTACAAAGGTTTAAGGTGAGGGGGGAAAGATTTAATAGGAACCTGAGGGCCAACTTTTTTTACACAAAAGGGTGGTAGGTTTATGGAATGAGCTGCCAGAGGAGGTAGTTGAGGCAGGTACTAGCATAATGTTTAAAAAACATTTGGAAAAGTATATGGATAAGATAGGTTTAGAAGATAGGTTTAGAAGATATAGAACACAGGCAGGTGGGGCATTTTGGTCGGTGTTGGCAAGTTAGGCCGAAGGGCCTGTTTCTACTATGACTCTATGAGAAGCCAAATCTCTTTAATCTCTCCAGAAAGTAGAACCACTGGTACACGACTGGTACATTGGTGCATGATTTTTCATTGCACCTGCATCTCACTGCACTCATGCATGTAACAATAAACTTGAACTTGAACTTTAATGTCATTTACTTAATAATTGCACCTGCGTGCTAAATTCTGGACAGGTCATCCAAGATGTTAATGGTGACAAATATGAAGCTGCTAACTCTTTCCACCACTGATCCACCAATAAAAACTGTAACGTGGTCTCCCGCCTTCCCCTTTTTGAGGCCAACGATCAGATTCTTGGACATGATGATGTTGAGTGAGAGCTTGTTGCAGTCATGGAGTCATAGAGTGAAACAGTGTGGACCGGGCCCTTCAGCCCAACTTGCCCGCACAGGCCAACATGTCCCAGCTACACTAGTTCCACCTGCCTGCATTTGGTCCACATCCCTTCAAACCTGTCCTATCCATGCACTTTTCTAACTGTTTCTTAAATGTTGGGATAGTCCCTGCCTCAACTATGTCCTCTGGCAGCTTGTTCCATACACCCACACCGTTTGTGTGAAAAAGTTACCCCTCAGATTCCTATTAAATCTTTTCTCCTTCACCTTAAACTTATGTCCTCTGGTCCTCGATTCACCTACTCTGGGCAAGAGACTCTGTACATCTACCCGATCTATTCTTCTCATGATTTTATACACCCCTATAAGATCACCCCTCATCCTCCTGCGCTCCACGGAATAGTCCCAGCATACTCAACCTCTCCCTGTAGCTCTGAACCTCTAATCCTGGTAACATCCTGGTAATTCTTCTCTGTACCATTTCCAGCTTGACAACATTGTTGTTGCGGCACCACTAAACCAGGAGTTCCATCTTTCTCCTGTAGGCTGACTCATCACCACTCACGATTCGGCCAACCACAGTAGTGTTGCCGGTGAAATTGTAGATGGCATTGAAGCTTAACTGACCATTTAATTTAAACCAGCGCTATTTCCAATTGTGCTTGTAACAAATTTAGGATTTATTGTTTTGTACACAGAGCGATGAGGTTGATTTTGAATTCTGTTTTCAAGAAAATCAACAGATCATATTTGATAATGCAGCCCTGTCTTCATCAGTCTGAAGAAGGGTCTCGACCCAAAAAGTCACCCATTCCTTCTCTCCTGAGATGCTGCCTGACCTGCTGAGTTACTCCAGCATTTTGTGATAACTTTGATAATGCAGCCCTTGTCATTTGGGAAAGAAACCTATCATAGTTTGTCTTCCCAGTAATGGCAATGGTTCATTTTTTTTATTGCCCCTAAACAAGCTAATATAAAATAAAATTTGAAAGACATAGTGTCAACTTTACAGATCAATGATAAACCACGAAAGGTACAGTGATGCCCAAACATTTAATTTAGTATAATTTAGTTTAGTTTAGTTTAGTTTAGTTTAGTTTAGTTTAGTTTAGTTTAGTTTAGTTTAGTTTAGTTTAGAGATATAGCATGGAAGCAGGTTCTTAGGCCCACCAAGTCCACACCGACCATTGAACTACCGCAAAGATTGTGTGAAAGAGGTGATTGATTAAGGCGTCTGAATGGAAGGGAGAAGAAGCTGTATTAAAAGAGAAAATCAAAGTCAAATCTTTTGAGTTTAGGTCACCTTGCTTGAAAGTATTCTTCTGATAGATATATTGTAATTTCCCATAATCTTTATTGGAATCTTAATGATTTTCCATAAGAAGGCCTATTTAATTGTTGAATACTATGGACAATTTTAAATAAAGAGAATTCTGGATTTGTTGCCAAAATAATTTATATGGTTCTTTGAAGTTTCACTTTGCAATAAATTATACGATGCCACCATTTGAATTGCTTAATCACAAGGAAATGTTGTCTGTGCCGGCCCTGACAGTGAGTTGTGTGAAGGTTAGTTGTAGCTCATTGATGCTCTTTTGATGTATATCAGAAGCCTTTCATTTTGCTAATCCCTTTTCCTATGACAGGGTAAGGTTCCACATCTTGGCAGAGGTTTTGTATCTAATCAAGGAGAAGGATGAAGGTCTTGCAATTCATAGTACTTTGCATGGCTGTAGAACATCACAAAGAAGTTTGGAGCCAATAAAGTACTCTTGAAATATCATTGTGGATGGTAAACCGGAAAAACTGCGGTTATTTTGCATGCTCAAAATCCCACAAATTGCAGTGTGATAATAATCGGAAAATCCACTCCAGTGCTACTAGTTGAGCAATAAATGTTTGCCATGGTTCTAGTTTCCATTGAGTTTAAAATGGCTCCACATAATTCTTTATATTTAACTGAGAGAGTTGACTGGCCCTCATTCAAAAAGTGGCATCTCTAACAGAGCAGCATACATTCAATCCTATAAGACTGTTTCAGCCCAGATTTTACAATGAAGTCTTCAGAATGGGATTTGAACATCATCTTCTCAATTAGAAGTGCAATCCATCTGTGGTAGAATGATGAAATGAAGAAGTCATTACATAAATTTGAAGTCCCAGCATAGAATGTCATTCTGATTGTTGATGAAGAATCATCCAAGTACATGCACAGAGGTAAGTGAGCCAGTGGGTCCAATTTTGGGTGGAGTTTAAAATGTATGCCATTGAGTAATGGCTGGTTATATCTCCAGCAGAGCATTACGTGTTCTTTACTTAAATGCACACATTATTCCCTTTAGTGCTGGCAGGGTGCTAGCTCTTTGCTTCACTAGCCCAGGCAAGTTATTCTTTATTCTGATATGGCTATAATAGCTGAAATCGCCTAACTGGTCAGACACAGGGGACTGAGAAAAGTGTCCTTTGTCGGACGTAATTACTCTATAACATATAGATAAGCAAATATTCCTTGCTAAGTGTATAAAATCACGAGGGGAATAGATCGGGTGAATGCAGTCTCTTTTTCCCAGATTAGGGGAATCAAGAACCAGAGGATATATGTTTAAGGTGTGAGGGGCAAGATTTAATGTAAATGAGGCCCAAGTTTTTCACTCAGAGGGTGGTGAATATCTGGATCGTGTTGCCAGAGGAGGTAGTTGAGGCAGATACACTAACAGCATTTAAAAGACACTTGGCAAATGCTGGAGTAACTCAGCGGGACAGGCAGCATCTCTGGTGAGATATCAATCTGAAGAAGGGTCTCGACCCGAAACGTCCCCCATTTCAATCTGAAGAAGGGTCTCGACCCAAAACGTCGCCCATTCTTTCTCTCCAGAGATGCTGCCTGTCCTGCTGAGTTACTCCAGCATTTTGTGTCTACCTTCAATTTAAACCAGCAGTTCTTTCCTGGACAGGTATATGGATGGGACAATTTTAGAAGGATATGGGCCTAATAGGCACAAATGGGACCAGCTTAGGCTCATTGATTGGCATGAAGTTGGGCCAAAGGGCCTGTTTCCGTGCTGGATAACTCTAGGCTACCTAAATAACAGTGTTGCACTCATCAATTGACTTACAAGATTATTAAACGTAGAAATGATCCATGTTGCATTAAAAAAAATAATTGTGTATGTATGAGATCTAGGTGTTCAAAGTTGCTTTACAAGTTTATCAAATAATATTTAGATTCTGATTCTACAACACTAACAATTTTAACCATGGGTGACATTAGTTAGACTGTATATAATCTTGTCTTTTGTTTTGCGTGATGCTTTGTTGAAAGTGCAAATGGTGGCACAGCAAGGGAAACAAGGCACCTGAGACATGAAGGAACAGGAGAACTGACAGTGGATCTCTCCAGATAGAAGGTATATGGAATTTACAACAAAAGGGCTGAAAATGAATTACCAATTGATGTGGATGAATTCAAAATCAAAATAGGCATAAAACAGGGAAATAAAGGGAAAAAGATTAATTGGATTTAGGGAGAAAGTGAGAAGGGTGAGAGATAAGAAAAGAGAGGAAGTGGGACAGAAATGGGAATCATAAATTTGAAACATTATTTTTAAGATTTCTTAAAAGAATTCAACCACATAAATGCAGTGGAAACAGTTAATTTTCATTACCAGTAATGTTGCTGGCAGCAAGTAAAACATTAAAAAATATATATTAAAATTGAAAAGTACATACTTTGATCGTGAATGTAGTTCCTTTGTAATATAGTGACCTCATTGCAGTTGAGGTTTTGGTGACGAAGTCAGTGAGGTGCTATTTGTTCTAGTGCGGTGCCGCAAGGCTCGGTGCTGGGACCCCGGTTATTTACAATATATATTAACGATTTCGACGAGGGAATTAAATGTCACATCTCCAAGTTTGCAAATGACACAAAGCTGGGTGGCAGTGTGAGCTGCGATGAGGATACTATGAGGCTGCAGGGTGACTTGGATAGGTCGGATGAGTGGGCAGCTGCATGGCAGATGCTGTATAATGTGGATAAATGTGAGATTATCCACTTTGGTGGCATGAACAGGAAGGCAGATTATTATCTGAATGGTGTCAGGTTAGGAAAAGGGGAGGTGCAACGAGACCTGGGTGTGCTTGTACATCATTCACTGAAAGTAACCATGCAGGTACAGCAGGCAGTGAAGAAAGCTAATGGCATGTTGGCCTTCATTGCGAGAGGATTTGAGTTTAGGAGCAAGGAGGTCCTCCTGCAGTTGTACGGTGACCTGGTGAGACTGCACCTGGAGTATTGTGTGCAATTTTGGTCCCCTAATTTGAGGAAGGACATTGTTGCTATTGAGGGAGTGCAGCATAGGTGCACCGGGTTAATTCCCAGGATTGCGGGATCGACACATGTTGAAAGAATGGGTTGACTAGGCTTGTATTCACTGGAATTTAGACGGGTGAGAGGGGATCTTATAGAAACATAAAATTCTTAAAGAAATGGACAGGTTAGATGCAGGCAAAATGTTCCCGATGTTGGGGGAGTCCAGAACCAGGGGTCACAGTTTAAGAATAAGGGTTAGGCCATTTAGGACTGAAATGAGGAAAAACCTTTTCACCCAGAGAGTTGTGAATCTGTGGAATTCTCTGCCACAAAAGGCAGTGGAAGCCAATTCACTGGATTTTTTCAAGAGAGAGTTAGATTTAGTTCTTAGGGCTAAAGGAATCAAGGGATATTGGGAAAAATCAGGAACAGGGTACTGATTTTAGATGATCTGCCATGATCATATTGAATGGCGGTGCTGGCTCGAAGGCCAAATGGCCTACTCCTGCACCTATTTTTCCATGTTGCTATGTTCTATGTTTCAAAGATCAGTTTTATCCAGACATATGAAGATTTTGTGCATAAATAATGTGAACATCATTGGTTTTGCTTATACAAACAATGCAACAAAACAAAAGTGATCCATGCTGTGTAAAATATTCTTTACAAAATATTTTTTCAAATCTTTTCAATAGTTGATACATATGTAATATATGAGTAAAATGGAAAGAAAAATGATGCAGTCAATGTTCCATGAGATGATACTGTACAGGTTCCTTCCTACACACCAAGGACATTATACTTGCAGAGAATGAGTTAGTAATTGCCTTTGTAAAAAATAAAGTTGTCTGAGAGAGAAAGTAAATATTGCTGTTTAAACTATGCGTTTTATCTCCCCAGAATTTACTAAAGTATTTTCCATCAATGAAGTACTTTCAAGGTGTACATACTGTTGTAACATAGGCAATTTAACCAATTTGTTCACAAAAAGTCCCCACAAACAAGAAATAAGAAAGATAAAGGTTTAAAGTGAAGGGGAAAAGATTTAATAGGAACCTGAGGAGTAACTTTTTCCACACAAAAGGTGGTGGGTGTATGGAACAAGCTGCCAGTTGAGGCAGGTATTATTACAACGTTTAAGAAACAATTAAACAGGTACATGGACAGGACAGGTTGAGAGGGCGGCACGGTAGCGCAGCGGTAGAGTTGCTGCTTTACAGCGAATGCAGCGCCGGAGACTCAGGTTCGATCCTGACTACGGGTGCTACACTGTAAGGAGTTTGTACGTTCTCCCCGTGACCTGCGTGGGTTTTCTCCGAGATCTTCGGTTTCCTCCCACACTCCAAAGACGTACAGGTTTGTAGGTTAATTGGCTGGGTAAATGTAAAAAATTGTCCCTAGTGGGTGTAGGATAGTGTTAATGTACAGGGATCGCTGGGCGGCGCGGACTTGGTGGGCCGAAAAGGCCTGTTTCCACGCTGTATATATATGATATGATATGATGATGATATGGGCCCAACATAGTGTAGATGGGAAATGTTGGTCAGTGTGGGCAAGTTGGGCCAAAGGGCTTGCTTCCATGCTGTATAAATCTATGACACAGGTGCTGGAGTAACTCAGCAGGTCGGGCAACATCCATGGAAAATATGGATAGGTGACATTTCGGATCAGACCCATCAATGACTGTTTTACAAATAAGAAAGATAGACAGATATCCCAATCTTTATAATGTATGGTTTCATTATAATATTCACATGTTTCTAAAATTGGCAAAGTTAAAATTAAATATGAGAAGTAGATGCTGGATTACATTTAGTTGGTTGAAAGCACTTTATTCCACAGCAGATAAAGTAACACAACTGAATAATGCAGCATGCCCTCATACAGTTAACAAAACCACAATTGCTTACAAATAGTGCAATTCGACCTAATGTTAATTGTTATAATGTAGAAAGGGCACATCATTCAAATCAAAATGCATTGGCCATGCTGGCGTCTGCATTATATTTTAATAATAGTGCAAATCATCAATCCTTGACCTCTGAGCTCCTTTTTAATAAACAAAGCAACTGCTATATTTTGAAGCCAGAACTTAATTACTGTGAAGCAGACTTTATTCTTTAATTTATTCTGACATCAAGAAGAGCATTAGTGGTGCAGCAAAGACATTTAACATTTTTGGAACATCAATGAACTTACAATATGTAAAATAAAACAATTTCGGGCCTCTGAAGAAGTTCCAATTGTTTGCAGTTCTGAGCAAGTATAGAATTTGCAGGATGCTCATTATTATAATTTAACTGAGACACCATTAGTTCATGTTCAGATTCCAGCCTGCGAGTCTTTAGACTTGAGATACAGTGCAGAAACAGGCCCTTCAGCCCACTGAGACCTCGTCGACCAGTGATCACCCATACGCTAACACTATTCTGCACGTTAGGGACAATTTACAATTTTACCAAAGCCAATTAACCTACAAACCTGTACGTCTATGGAGTGTGGGAGGAAACTGGAGCACCCGGCCAAAACCCATGTGGTCACAGGGAGAACGAAGTCCCATCCCAGCAACAGAGGAGTTTAAATTAAAGTAAATTAATACATAGAGAAATAATGTCAGAAGGCTCAGGAATGGAGAGGACTTGAATGCAGGCTCACCGAGAAGTACTGAAGAAAACCCAAAATTCAAACGCAAATGGAACCAAAAGCTACAGACCTGGAACTGACAGAAGTCAGAACTGCTATCAAAGCAACAGAATGCAGAACTGATTAGTCGGCACCCAATTAGTGATGATCTCAGGTATTTATACCAAGTGATAGATTAGGGGAGCAGATTAAATGCAGTGTAACTCCTAATAGCTCATAGTGTGGAAAGAGTCTCAAGTGTCTTGAGGCGTGGCAAGTGTGACACATAGAGTCACACAGAGTGGAAATGCACCCTTTGGCCCAACTTGCCCTCACTGACCAACATGTCCCACCTGCTTGCATTTGGCCTAAATCCCTCCAAACTTGTCCTAACCATGTACCTGTCTAATTGTTTATTAAATGTTGCAATAGTCCCTGCCTCTTAATCTTAAATAAATCTTAAATATTTTCAATCTTAAATAAATCCGGAATCTTGAATAAAAGTTGCAGTCAGTCAAAGTAACCACCATGCTACCAAAGTTTACTTGAAAATACATCCGGTTTTGTCAAGTCAAGTTTATCATCATGTGCACAGGTAAAGTGACATACAGGTACAATGAAAATCATGTTTGCAACAGCATCACAAATGCATAGACTTGGGAAAACACACAAATACTATTTATACATAAATTATCCATAAGTTATACATAATGATTCTAGGAAAACAAGCAAGCAAACAAGACATTCGTGCAAAACTTAAATTATCCGCTTTGGCATCCACTCCCTACACACCATATGCAATTTACAGATGCCAATTCACCTACAAAAATGTTAAAGATTAAAATTTCAATCTTGAATTTAAAAATGCTATTTCTGTAACCCCAGAAATGAGTTGGTAACTATGTGGTAATCACGAGTCTAAAAGCTTGTACATCAGAAAGTGCACTTAAATTTACAGAAACTGAATCAGTATAGATCAGATAAGTTCATAAGTTATACGAACAGAATGTGGCCATTCGGCTCATCAAGTCTACTCCACCATTCAATCATGGCTGATCTATCTTTCCCTCTCAACCCCATTCTCCTGCCTTCTCCCCATAACCCCTGACCCCTTTACTAATAAAGAATCTGTCAATCCACGTCTTAAAAATACCTAATGACCTGGCCTCCACAGTCGTCTGTGGCAATGAATTCCAAAGATTTACCACCCTCTGACTAAAGAAATTCCTCCTCATCTTCTTTCTAAAGATATGTCCTTTTATTCTGAGGCTATGGTCCAGACTCTCCCACTAGTGGAAACATCCTCTCCACATCCATCAATCCAGGCCCAATCACTATTCAGTCAATCTCAATAAGGTCCCCCCTCATCCTTTTAAACTCCAGTGAGTACAAGGCCAGTGCCATCAAACGCTCATCCTATGCTTACCCAATCATTCCTGGGATCATTTGTGTAAACCTCCTCTGGACGCTCCCCAATGACAGCACATATTTCCTCAGATATGGAGTACAAAACTGCTCACAATACTCAATAAACAAATGCACACATATGTCCTCTCCATTACAAATTTAAATAATAACTGTAAATGCTGCAAATGCTCAGCAGGTCAGCCAGCACCCGTGGAAAGAGAAATACTTAACATTTCAGATCCAAGCTCCTTCTTCACACCTGAGAAAGAGAGAAAACAATTTAGTTTTCACTTGGAGAGAAGACGGTAGATGGTAAGATGTAACAAATAGAATATCACCAAGGGTGAGACTAAATGAGAAAATACTGTTGTAGAAGTAGCAGTTAGCATCAGATCATTTTTCTTATAATATACTAACAATAGCAAGCTGGGAGGACATACCATGAAGTCAGATGATACAAAATAGATAAAGAAACAAAATGAGCCAAATTGTTGAAAAGCAGAAAGGGACAGTTCTGATGCAGACAGAATAAAAAGTGAGTTACCTAGAAAAGGATGAGTCCATGGTGGAACATGAGGTGGATCGTAATGCTCAGTTGTCAAGTTAGGATTAGGATTGTATGGGTCAGTTCAAGAACTGTGTGGCGCGGTAGCGCAGCAGTAGAGTTGCTGCCTTACAGTGCCGGAGACATGGGTTTGATCCTGACTACGGGTTCTATCTGTACGGAGTTTGTATGTTCTCCCTATGACCTGCATGGGTTTCTCCAGGAGCTCCGGTTGTTTCCCACACTCCAAAGATGTACAGGTTTGTAGGCTAATTGGCTTGGTAAAATTGTAAATTATCCCTAGTGTGTGCAGGATAGTGTTAGTATGCGGGGATCAATGGTAGTTGCAGACTCGATGGGCCGAAGGGCCTGTTTCCATGCTGTAGTTCTAAACTAAACTAAACTAAACTAAAATGCTGTTGTAGAAGTAGCAGCTAGCATCAGATCATTTTTCTTATAACATACTGACAATAGCAAGCCGGTAGGACATACCATGAACCGAAACGTCACCCATTCCTTCTCTCCCGAGATGCTGCCTGACCTGCTGAGTTACTCCAGCATTTTGTGAATAAACTAAACTAAACCTGATAGTTGTAGGAAAGTAGATGTTCCTGAGCCTGGTGGAGTGGGCCTTCAGGCTTCTGCACCTACTTGATAGTAGCAGTGAAAAGAGGGCATGGCCAGAATTGTGGGGGTTCTCGATGATAGATGCCGAAGTTAAGCAGTCTTTGAATGAAACCTATCTTACCTAAACTTCGGAGAAATATATAATACTTTCTGCATGCCGTCTTATAGATAAGGTTAATATTTTGATCACATCTGAATAGAAAAATTTGAATTGACTTTCATGAAGAAAATTTTCATTTATTAAGATGTTTACAATTCTGCAATGGTAATGGCATAGTTCTTAATCAGCCTGAATATTCACTGGTTAGTCGGTTTGCTTGTCTTTTGTGAAACCAGTCTGAATTGCATTCCAGTGGAAGATGAAGCTTGATAATCCAGTTCTATGAAATTTAGATCCGCCCAGTGACAATAGCAGCTAGGTGGTGCAGCTGAAAATTTATCACAACCTATTGTATTCTCTTTACAATGAGACGATTGTCATCCATGAAAGTTTCCAGTTCTCCATCTTGTCAAGCCTTATTTGCTTAATATCCTCTTGAAAAACAAATACCATCTACATTTATATGATGTAATTAACAGGTCGTGTAAGAAAATAACTGCAGATGCTGGTACAAATCGAAGACTGAGGGGGGATCTTATAGAAACATATAAAATTCTTAAGGGGTTGGAGAGGCTAGATGCGGGAAGATTGTTCCCGATGTTGGGGGAGTCCAGAACCAGGGGTCACAGCTTAAGGATAAGGGGGAAGTCTTTTAGGACCGAGATGAGAAAACATTTCTTCACACAGAGAGTGGTGAGTCTGTGGAATTCTCTGCCACAGAAGGTAGTTGAGGCCAGTTCATTGGCTATATTTAAGAGGGAGTTAGATGTGGCCCTTTTTGCTAAAGGGATCAGGGGGTATGGAGAGAAGGCAGGTACAGGTTACTGAGCTGGATGATCAGCCATGATCATATTGAATGGAGGTGCAGGCTCGAAGGGCCGAATGGCCTACTCCTGCACCTATTTTCTGTTTCTATGTTTCTATGAAGGTATTTATTTCACAAAATGAACATGTCATCCTGTCAAAACACCATGGATTAATATTGTCACAATCGCCTCTGGCTAGCGAGTTTTGTTTTTAAATTAGTATCTGAAGCAATAATGACAAATTGTTCAGATATTTAAACCTTACGAGCACATCATTTCCCAAACTGCATCGATTTAACTATGTTAATTGTGACTAATTGTTTTATTTCACAATGATAATTGCTTCCCGTGTACTGTCAAAAGCAACTGAACTTGCTCAGCTTCTATGGAAACAAAAGGTAAATTGAGTCATAATGATAACAAGCCAGCTCAGACCTGCAACCAGTTTTAATGTTATTGACATGAAAAATCGTCTTTATCAATAATGACTGGACACATTTTTTCAAATTACTTGACATTGACTCACCAAAATCCCGACGGAGCTAGGCAGAACAGCCCCCTGGACCACCACACCGGAGGGATGGAGACGGAGCCAGCGCAGGGAGAGGAAGCAAAAACGTGGACGGAGAGCGGGGTTGCAGGCCAGGCTAGGGAGGGCCCCACAAAGACCATCCCTACCAAGCGTCTTTCTCGCAAATGTCCGGTCACTCTCCAACAAGCTGGATGAGGTAAGACTATGGATCAACACCCAGCGATCCCTGAAAGACTGCTGTGCGCTGATCTTCAGGGAGACGTGGCTCAACGAGCTGGTTCCCGACGGGGTTGTGGAGCTAACGAACCGGTCACTACATTGGGCCAATAGAACAAAGGACTATGGTAAGAGCAAGGACGGGGGGCTCTGTATCTACATTAACAATGACTGGTGCACCAACCACTCCGCAATAGAGAGCTACTGCTCCCCAGACCTGGAGTACCTACTGCTCAAATGTAGGCCGTTCTATCTGCCTCGGGAGTTTACTGTGGCCATCATCATGGCCGCATACATTCCCCCACAGGCTAATGCTAACCTAGCACTAGCACAGCTGCACTCGGCCATCAGCAAGCAGCAGGATGCCCACCCCAACGGTGCCTTCATTGTTGCCGGGGACTTTAATCAGGTCGACCTACGAGCTGCGCTCCGCAAATTCCACTAGCATGTGCAGTGCCCTACCAGGGGCTCAAACACGCTGGATAAAGTGTACACCAACATAGAGCTCTCTCGTGCCCACCTCTGGGACAATCTGATCACCTCTCACTGTTTCTACTACCCGCTTACAAACCCCTCATCCGCAAGACCAAACCTACAATTAAAAAGACGGTCAAAATATGGCCCGAGGATGCCACCCTACAACTCCAGGACTGCTTTGATCGCACCGACTGGGACCTGTTTGCACAACAGGCAACCTGCGGTTCTGAGGTGGACTTGGAGGAATACACATCCACTGTGCTCTCCTACATCAACTGCTGTGTGGAGAATGTCACAGTGGACAAGGAAATAAAGATGTTCCCAAACCGGAAACCTTGGATGAATAAGGAGGTACAGAACCTGTTGAGGGCATGCATCAATGCCTTTAAATTTGGTGACACTTCAGCATGCAGTGTTGCCAGATCACACCTGAACAAAGGTATAAAAATGGCCAAAGACACCTACAGGCAACGGGTGGAAGACCACTTCAATACCACGGACACCAGAAGCATGTGGCAGAGTGTCAGGGACATCACTGGCTACAAGAGCAGCCCTGCCTGCCCCCACAGCGATATCACACTCATCAACGAGCTAAACGCCTTCTTTGCCCGCTTCGAAACTGGCAACACCACCTTGAGTGGAAGAACCCCAGCCGAGGCGGAGGGACAGGTCTTGAAACTGAGCACTCAGGAAGTACAACACGCTCTGCAAAGGGTCAACCCACGCAAGGCTGCAGCCTGGATGGAGTTCAAGGAAGGGTACTGAAGGACTGTGCCGAACAGCTGGCTGAGGTATTCACCAGGATCTTTAACCTGTCGTTATCTCTGGCTACGGTCCCCAAGTGCCTGAAGTCGGCTACCATAGTGCCGGTGCCGAAAAAAGCCAAGATCACCAACCTGAACAACTACCGTCCGGTTGCCCTAACTCCTATAATCATGAAGTGCTTTGAAAGGCTGGTCCTCTCACACATCAAATCCAGCATCCCTGCCTAACTGGACCCACATCAATTTGCATACAGGGCAAACAGATCCACAGAGGACACCATTTCTCTGGCTCTTCACACTGTCCTGACCCACCTGGAGAGACAGGGCACGTACGTGAGGATGCTATTCATTGACTATAGCTCTGCCTTCAACACGGTCATCCCCACCAAGCTCATCACCAAACTCCACCAGCTAGGCCTCAGCTCGTCGTTATGCGACTGGATCCTGGACTTCCTGCTGGAGCGACCGCAGGCAGTGAGAATGGGCCCGCACCTGTCCTCCACTATCACCCTGAGAACCGGCACACCATAGGGCTGTGTTCTGAGCCCCATGCTCTACTCCCTATTCACACACGACTGTGTTCCTGCATTCAACACCAACACCACTGTCAAGTTTGCAGACGACACAACGGTGATCGGGCTGATCACCAACGGTGATGAAACAAACTACCGAGCAGAGGTGCAGAACCTGGCGGACTGGTGCTCTGATAACAACCTGTCCCTAAATACCACCAAGACCAAGGAGCTGATCATCAACTTCCGTAGGTCACCACAACGGGGAATACGCCCCGATCTTTATCAACGGGGACAGTGTGGAGAGAGTGTCCAGCTTCAAGTTTCTGGGCACTCACATTTCGGAGGACCTAACATGGTCCAATAACACTGCTGCACTGGTCAAGAAGTCACAACAAAGACTGTTCTACCCAAGAACACTAAAAACGTCTGGTCCACCCCAACGGCTGCTGACGACATTCTACCGCTGCACCATAGAGAGCATCCTATCACATGGTATCTCTGTGTGGTATCTCAGCTGCACGGAGGCAGAGAGAAAAGCTCTTCAGCGGGTAGTCCATAGAGCTCAGAGGACCATCGGAACACAGCTACCAGCCTGGGAGGGCATCTACAACACACGATGCCTCAGAAAAGCCTCCAGCATCCACAAAGACTCTTCACACCCCTGCAACAGTCTGTTCGAACTTCTACCATCGGGCAGACGATACAAGGCCTTCTACGCCCGCACCTCCAGACTAAGGAACAGCTTCATCCCCAGGGCTATAGCTGCTATGAACCGGTCCTGCAAGGCCGGGTGGTAACATCGCACAGCGAACTGGCACAGACCTACTTGCACTTTATTCTGTTTTAAAACTGTTCTAATTTGTTTCATTGGGTTGTTTAAATTTAAATTAATACTGACTAGCTAATTAATTTATTGCATCGTTTGGGAGGCGCATTCCCAATCTCGTTGTACTCTGTACAATGACAATAAAGATATATTGTATTGTATTGTATTGTATTGTATTGCATAATAATAATAATAATAAACATTTATTTTTTATAGCGCTTTTCCAAATGCTCAAAGATGCTTTACAAAAACAGTCAAGACATAAAAACAAACAGACAAACTATCCTGACGGAGAAGCGGTGAACAAATAGCGCCAGCGTCCTCTCACGTCAGGGTCCGGCAGTAGACAATAAAGAATGCAAGACACACAATTACAATTTTTAACACAAACAGCCATCACAGTGATTGCTCCAGGCACACCCTCACTGTGATGGAAGGCAAAGAAAAGTCTTATCTCATAAGACATTGGTAAGGCCACATTCAGTTGTACGAGACAGTGGTGAGGACACATTTGAAGTATTGTGTTCAGTTTAGGTCTCCCTGCTATAGGAAAGAAGTCATTAAGCTGGAAAGGGTGCAAAGAAGATTTACGAGGATGTTGACAAGCCGCGAATGCTGAGTTTACCCTAAGTCATTTGCATGGAATGAGTTCGCTTTTTATCAGCAGTGTAGCCATTGTTTAGTTTAGTTTAAAGATACAGCACGGAAACAGGCCCTTCGGCTCACCAAGTGATCCCCTTACACTGACTCTATCCTACACACGAGAAACAACTTGCAGAAGCCGATTAACCTACAAGCCTGCACGTTTTTGGAATATGGGAGGAAATCGGAGCACCCAGAGAAGAAACATACGGTCACAAGGAGAAAGTGCAAATTCCATACAGACCAGCAGCTGGGATCGAACCCAGGTCTCTTGCACTGTAAGGTAGTAACTCTATCGCTGTGGCACTGTGCCGCCCCTAACCTAGTGTGTCTCAAGGCGAAGATCAAGACTGCTTGTCTGCCATGGCTGGAATCAATGATTGATTATTTAGTTGGAGACCTGACTTAGTGGGACATTTTAGAAAACAATATTGTAAGGTTTTACTGTGTGGGACTAAGCAGCGGTAAGCTTGTGGTCACACGATTTACTAGAATGTTATTTACTAGAACTAAAAAAATATAGTTCTAAATACAGTCTCAATTAGAGGGTTCTTTTGCAACATGCATTCAAAGCTTTTCTTGCAATTTTATTACAGACCATCAACAGGAGCCAATTGTAGCAACGCAAAAGGAAATAGAGAATATAGAAGCTCCAGTTTTGGATTGTCTTGTACAAATGATACTGCAGAGTTACATTCTGCCAGTATTATTTTCTGGAATGTTTTCTAGAATATTTTCTACCAAGTATTGCAGCTATCCTATTATGTACTTGAGAACATGCCATTAAAATTAATTGTGATTAAAATATATTTACATAGAAATTCCCAATTGGTAGCATCTATATACTAAAACTCTCGTTTGTTTGTTTGTTACTGAACTTCAGCCAAAACTGTTCAAGATAGCGCGACATTTGTAGGCCCACCTTATTCACCGTCGTCGCTTTAATGGTCAAAATGGTAGTTCTATTGAAATTGGTGTTATATTTTTTAAGTTATTCACATTTTAACGTTTTTAAAAACCAGCGCATGCGCAGTTGGGGCCGGTCCTCACGTAAGATGGCTGCCAGACCAGCGCCTACACTTACGTAAGATGCCCGCCGGGTGAATGCGCGTGCGCGGTTGGGGGGAGGATCATCATTTCCGTTCAGCTCCCACTTCCCGCCAGACACCCGAATGGATCCGCGGCCCAAGTGGGGGGAGCGACACCGCCGCTGCTCCAAACCCTGGGCGTCTCCATCATGTCCGCCGCTCCACCCCGGAGTCCCCGACCCACCATCACCGCTGCCGCTGCTCCAAACCATGGGCGTCTCCATCACTGCTAGGCCCCAGAGCCCCGCTGATCCATTGCGCCGCCGCCGCCGCTTCTCATTCCCGCTCTAAACCCGGGGCGCCTCCATCATGCCCGTCTCTGCTCCCACTGCCGCTTTAAACCCCGGGCATCTCCATCATGGCTACTGCTCCTCTCTCCCGCTCCGCTGAACCATCACACCGCCACCTCTACTCCCGCTGCCGCTCTAAACCCCGGGCGTCTCCATCATGGCCGCCACTGCTGCCGCTCTAAACCCAGGGCGTCTCCATCATGGCCGCCGCCGCTTCCGCTCTAAACCTCCTCTCCCCTCCCCCTCCACTGCCCCCCTCCCCCCCTCCCCCCTCCTCTCCCCCCTCCTCTCCCCTCTCCTCTCCCCCTCTCCTCTCCTCTCCTCTTCCCTGTCTCCTCTCCTCTTCCACCTCCTCCTCCCCGTCTCCTCTTCCCCCTCTCTCCTCTCCCCCTCTCCTCTTCCCCTCTTCTCCTCTTCCCCCCCTCTCCTCTTCCCCCTCCCTCCTCTCCTCTCCCCCTCCTCTCCTCTCCCCTCTCCCTCCTCTCCCCGTCCCTCCTCCCCTCTCCCCCTCCCTCCTCTTCCCCCTCCTCTCCCCTCCCCCTCCTCTCCCTTCCCGTCCTCTCCTCTCCCTCCTCACCCCCCCCTCCTGCCCCCCCTCCCCCCTTTCCCTCCCTCCTCCCCCTCCCTCTCCCCTCTCCCCCTCCCTCTCCCCCTCCCACCTGTCCTCCCCTCCCTCCTCTCCCCTCCTCTCCCCTCCTCTCCCCCTTTCCCTCCTCTCACCCCCTCCCTCCCTCCTCTCCCCCCCACCCTCCCTCCTCTCCCCCCCCACCCTCCCTCCTCTCCCCCTCCCTCCCTCCTCTCCCCTCCTCTCCCCCTCCCCTCCTCTCACCCCCTCCCTCCCTCCTCTCCCCTCTCCCTCCCTCCTCCCCCCTCCCTCCTCCTCTTCCCCCTCCCACCTCTCCTCTCCCCCCTCCCTCCCTCCTCTCCCCCTCCCTCCCTCCTCTCCCCCTCCCTCTCTCCTCTCCCCACTCCCTTCTCTCCCCCCTCCTCTCCCCTCCCCTTCCCCCTCCCCCTGCACCCCTCTCCCCTCCCCTATGTTAAAAATATAACACCTAATTCAATGAAACTTCTTCCAATAAGACCACGAGACGATGGTAAGTTGGACCGAAAATTGTCGTACTATCGTATATCGTTTTGGCTGAGGTTCAGGAACAAACAAGCAAACAAGCGTTTTTGTGTAAAGATTTTATTTGCTGCTGAGCTGCTAAAGATAACTCCCCTTAAAAACACCTCCAAACCTCCCCTGCATTAACTGAAATTGGGTTAAGGTTGTTTTAAAGAACCCCACTCACCCACTCCATCCCCCCTCCACGAACTTTATCCCCCCCTCCCCCCCCCACTCACACACTCCTTCCCCCCCCCCCACCCCCTTTATCTCCCCTCCCTTCACCTATCTCTTTTTAACATCATGCCAAGAGGAAGAAAGACCTCCGAACCCTTCCGAATTTGGCAGAAAGCTTCCGCCTTCTTATTTCATTTCTGCCATTCCAATTTCGCCTCACATTTTTCCGGAAAACACATGCCTTGACACTTGCCCCATCGCTCGCCCCGCCTCGTCGCGCCTCTTGCCTGGCCTCGCCGCTCGCCCAGCGTCGCCAGTCCGGGCCGGGCCTCGCCATTCACCGGGCCTCTCCTTGCCGCTACGCTCACTGGGCTGGGCCTCGAAGCTGGCCGGGCCTCGACTCACCTCGCCACTCGCCGGGCCTCGCCTCGCCGCCCGCCGGGCCTCGCCGTCCGCCGTGCCTCGCCCCTCGCCTCGCCTAGCCACGCGCCAGGCCTCTCCGCTCAGCGGGCCTCACTTCGGCTCGCTGGGCCTCGCCTCGCCGCCTGCCGGGCCTCCCCGTCCGCCGTGCCTCGCCCCTCATCTCGCCTAGCCACGCGCCAGGCCTCTCCGCTCTGCGGGCCTCACTTCAGCTCGCTGGGCCTCGCCTCGCCACCCGCCGGGCCTCGCCGTCTGCCATGCCTCGCCCCTCGTCTCGCCTAGCCACGCGCCAGGCCTCTCCGCTCAGCGGGCCTCACTTCGGCTCGCCGGGCTCGCCTTGCCGCTCACCGGGCCTCGCCTCGCTGTGTGCCTCGCCGGGGCTCGCCGGGACTCGCCCCGCTGCTCGCCTGGACTTGCCTCGCCTCGCCGGGCCCGGGCCCCGCCGCTCGCTGGGCCCTCGCCGGGCCTTGCCTTGCCGAACGCCGGGCCCCTGCCTCGCCAGGACTCGCCTAACCGCTCCCAGGGCCTCGCCTCACCTCACCACACGCCGGTCCTTGCCCTGCCGCTCCAATAAATTCCTACTTCCCCTTGTTTGTTGGGATATTGCTGTGTCAAGATAATAAGAAATCTGGGAAATGAAAGAAGTGAGACTGGTGGGAGGTTGAAGATTCTGTTTTTATAACTAAAGACCGTGCCTTAAAATGATTATTTTCCGGTCCATTTGCAGCTTTTTTTCAGTTTTGATTGAAATTTCTGTATTTAACTGATTTCAAGTAAAAGGATGATGGGGTCAGAAAACGTTTGTTTCCTCTTTGTGTACAGTTACAGCACATTATTACCAATCTCTGTGACCAAACAGTGATTAACATTTCAAGCTTGCAATTCATTTTACCATTGGCAATCAAGTGCCTTGTTGACATAGGTTTTGATTTTCTTTAGTTTAGAGATACAGCATGGAAACAGGCCCATCGACCCACCAAGTCTGTGCTGGCCAACAATCACCCATACACTAGTTCTATGTTATCCAAGTTTTGCATCCTACACAGAGGCAATTTACAGAAGCCAATGAATCTACGAACCTGCACATCTTTGAAATATAGGAGGAAACTGGAGCACCCGGAGGAGAGCCAGATGGTCACAGGGAGAACGTACAGACTCCGTACAGACAGCACCCAAGATCACGATTAAACCCAGGTCTCTGGTGCTGTAAGGCAGCAACTCTACCACTCTGGAGATAAACCATCCAATCATTGCATCCAAAGCCTGGGTATGTGCAACAGTAGGCCACTGGGATGCTTAATGGAGCCGTGCCGCGGTGCTGATCATTTAAAAAAGACCTCTGCCTAATACTGGAGCATAGAAAATTACAAAAATAGCACTCAGATCGATGATCATAGTAATGACACAATTATGCTTGACCTTTATAAGCATTACCAGCCGTTGCAGGCTAATTATAGTCCCTTATTTTGCCTTGGCTAGTAATGATCACTTCTGCACCAGTAATGATCATAATGGCTTCCAAAACAATGACATTTTATCATGCTTGTGATCTATCCAAGCTTTTGGTTCACAGATTGTAACATCTTTGCAAAGCTATTAATCTACGCTTTACGTGGATCAAGGTAGGACTGGTATTCCACTCTTCTGCTGTAGTTTGATGCCCGTTTGTGCCATTGTTATAAAGTTACAAGGCAAGCTCTTTATAACCATGTATTTCTCCTGACATACAGGACCACAATGCATGGGCAGACAGATGACACAATATGTGCACTTATTGAGATGCATACACATATCAAAGTCTATGCTTAGTTTAGTTTAGTTTAGAGATACAGCTTGGAAATAGGCCCTTCAGCCCACTGAGTCCACGTCGACCTTCGATCACCCATTCACACTTATTTGATGCTTTCCCACTCTGAGCATATTGGGGCCAATTTTACAGAGGCCAATTATCTTGTAAACCTGCATGTCTTTTGGATGTGGGAGTAAACCAGAGCACCCGAAGGAAACCCAGATGGTCACTGGGAGAAGGTGTAAACTCCACAGAGATGTCACCTGAGGTCAGTGTTGAACCCAGGTCTCTGACACTGTGAGGCAGCACTTCTTCCAGCTGTGTCACTTTGCCACCCTGGATTTATTAAAATCTATTGTATACTCAAGAACCTGATGAACCCATGTTAAACCTAATTTAGGAGGATTGCAGAAATGACAAAGAGAATTCAAAAATCCATAAATTGTAGGAGCAGGGAGAAAGTACAAACTCCAAACAGACAGGATTGAACCCGGGTTTCTGGCACTGTAAGGCAGCAACTCTACCACTGCACCACTGTGCCACCCCTGTTTCCATACGAGGAGCAATTGAATAAACTGGGATTGTATTCTTTGGAAGAATGAGAGGAGATCAGGAGGCTGCAAGCAGGGAGGATGTTTTCACCAACTCACGAGTCTGGGAGCAGTAAGCATAGTTGAAATTAGCTAGTTATCATTTAAAATTGAGATGATGAGAAATTCACTCAGTCACAGGGTGGTTAACTTTTTTTAATTCTCTATACCATTTAGTTGTGGAAACTCAGTCATTATGTTTATTCAAACAAAGAAAATCAATAGGTTTTGCGGCTTTTGAAGGGGATTAAGGAATGTGGAGATAGAGCTGGGAAATGTGCTGAGTGTATGATTGGCCATGATCTGACTGAATTCCATATGGAGTCCCATACACTGTAAAATACCTAGATAAAAGACGAGATACTGTTCCCCCCCTGGAGCCTACTTTGGGCTTCATTGGACAAATGGAGAAGGTCAAATTCGCTGAGATCAAGGTTAAAGTGGGAAGAAATATAAACGTGGCAGGCTTCTGAAACCTACACACAGAGTGCTGCAGGATGTTTTGATAGCCACATTGCAGGAAAAGTAATACAGCAGTGGAGAGAGTGCAGAGGAGGTTTATGAGGATATTCTCGTGATTTTACAATAAGGAAATATTGATTAGACTGGCATTGTTTCCTTTGTAACAGGGGAATCTAAGGGAGATTTAACCGGATTGTTTAAAATGATGAATAGGTGTGTAGAAGCAGCCTACTTCCTTGACAGTCAGAATATTAAATTGTTTATGCCTTAGGCAGTGTGTGCTAACTCTTTCCAACAAATCCAGGCCTTCAATTGCCTTGGATGAGTAAGGTAGCAAAGAATTTGATGAGTAAGTTAGCAAAGAATTTGAAGACTTGAAACGTTAACTCTGTTTTTCTTTCCTCTGATGCTGCCTGACCTGCTGAGTGTTTCGAGTATTTTCTCTCTTAATTTCTCTCTTAATGCCTTTGGATCACTCTGTGCAGATGGTGTGGTGGCGAGTGTGCATTGGTTGCCCCAGATAAAGATAATTAGTACGCTCGCATCTTCCCTTTCACGGAATGGGACTGGAAGCAATTCACCCTTGATTCCAATTGACTGGGCAGCACTTGCTCAGCGGTAGAGTTGTTGCCTTACAGCACCAGGGACCTGGGTTTGATCCTAACTACGGTTGCTACCTGGATGTAGTTTGTATGTTCTCCCGTATGGGTTTTCAGCTTTATGCTTTTGCAGGTCCTGTATTCCAACTGTGACAACTCTTTTTGAGCATATAATTTTTTTGTAGTGTGCTCTGCAAATGTTTGAGGTGGTCAAAGAAGGTACAAATGTTTGTTCTTTCTTTACTTAATATTCTTGATTGGGAGAAAATTCCACATTAGCAGGGATTTGAAACTAGGGCCTGTGGGAGAGCAAGGTCAATGTGGTACCATCCAACATGAGGTCACGTTCAGCAATCCCTCACCAAATATGAATTTAATCAGAGTCGACATGTTGTCTGGTATTCTCCCAAGAGACCAATTTACAGTTCAGAAGGCCCAACTTAGATTGTTGAAATATTTGGTGCAGTATTTGCAATGCTTACTGAGTACAGCTTTAATACTTAACATGGTCTTTCCCATTCAAGCCCAACTATAGAACTGCCTGCATTCAAATCTTCATTTACAATCACTACAGTTTTAACTTTTGTTTAATTGCGACTTTGCACAAACAATGAATGTGTTCAAAAAGAAATTAAGTTGTATGTCCAGTTTAAAGAATTAAACTGGTAACTTGGCCTGAACTTCACCAAGGGGGCTGATCTTTCGATGGAAATATTACTCATCCAGCAGATCACTGGAGAAATTCAGGTTGTTTATAGTCTGTTATTTAAAATGTTGTGCGCATGACATCATTCCAGACAGCTCACACAAATGCACTAGCCTCAAGATTGCTACCATTTACTATAAATTACAGCTGCTGAATTGCTGTGGCAAGATGTACTATAATTCAGAGAAGAAATATACAGTTCAGATTAGTGGGATGCAAATTGAATCCTTGCTGTCTGTGTCAATACAAGGTCAGTTCACAAGACCTGACTTACAAGTGAAAGAATTTTTCAAAATAAATAAAAACAACCTCTGACATAACATATTAGTATGAAAAACATTCTCAAACTGAAATTTAATTATACATGATTATTGTGTTTCTTCGTCCATTAGAAAGTTAGTCATTTAGACTCTTTTAGACTTTAATGGCTTGGTTATTAAGTGCTTTTTGCCTGATGAGTGATGAAATATCTGAAGCAATTGGATCGCAGGATTCAACTGCCAAATAACTTTGGGATATTGCAGAAAAATTGCTGACTCTTTGATCCCAATTGTGCAATAAAATTTTAAAATATTTCCTAACACACATTTTCAGTTTTCTTCTTTGATGAGTAAGGTGGCAAAGAATTTGAAGACTTGAAACGTTAACTCTGTTTTTCTTTCCTCTGATGCTGCCTGACCTGCTGAGTGTTTCCAGTATTTTCTCTTAATTTCAGCCCAACCTGCCTACACTAACCAACATGCCCTATCTACACTAGTCTCACCTGCCTGCATTTGGCCTCCAAACCCATCCTATCCATCCATGTACCTGTCCAGATGTTTTTTAAACATTCTGATAGTCCCCACCTCAACTACCTTCTCCAGTAGTTTGTTCCATATACCTACCACCCTTTGAGTAAAAAGGTTGCCCTTCGTGTTCCTATTAAATCTTTCCCCCCTGACCTTAAACCTATGTTCTCTGGTTCTTGATTCCCCTACTCTGAGGAAAAGATTGTGCACTTACCCTATCTACTTCTCTCATGATCTTATACACCTCTATAAGATCACCTCTCATCCTCCTGCAGTCCAAGGAATAACGTCCTGGCCTGGTCAACTTCTCCCTATATATAGATCAGGGCCTCGAGCCTTGGCAACATCCATGTAAATCTTCTCTGCACCTTCTCCAGCTAACAACATCTTTCCTATTACAGGTTGCTGTTCTATATTCTGGGTAACTGAAGACAAAGACACCACTAGATAGCGAGTTAACCTGGCTAAATATTCCAATGACTGCTTTTGTTAAATTTCAGTTTTCTATATGAAAATAGTACGAGTTACAAGAGTTTGTCAAAATAAAGAAAGGATAGATGTGCATTGTGCCCCTACTACAGCCCAGCTGCACTGAATCAGATTGCTGTTGCCTCAATTAGGGCAGCCATCCAACAAAGTAATGGTTGGGAGATTCAGCTGGGACACTGAACGTTATGGAGGGCACAGTGTCACAGCTGAGTCTCTGCAAGTCGAATGAAAAGTAAGTGGATGGGTTCAGGTAGGTACTTCAGCCGGTTTGGCAACCTTCCAAAGAGAAAAGCCCAAGTATCTGCAGATATGGGATTAGTTATGAGCCTTCAGAAGGTATGCCCTATTAACATCTATAGGGAAGTATCTGTGCATCGGTGCCAAAATCAAGCTCAGTGATATTATCTCCATGTGAGCATGATTTACTCACTGTTTTGCTTTGTGGTGCAATATATTTGGGACAGCAAAGGTTGGTGACTTCAAGAAGGCAAGGGACAAAACCATGGAGTGATGATTCAATACTGCAGCATATGCAGTATGTGATGTGTCTCTTAAAACATATGCAGTATTTGATGTGTCTCTTAAAATATGTTTTACAATGCTTACCCTGGCTCCTGTTTCTCAGCACAGATCTTTGCCCAAGTACCTTGGTCTATATCCACGTTTTTACACATCAAATGGAGTGAGGCCAAAGTTCGTTCAGGTATGAAAACAGAACATGCTGTAAAAACTCAGCAGCTTAAGCAGCAATTGTGGAAAGAGAAACAGTTCATGTTTCAGGCCCAAAACCTTTCATCAGACCTGGGAGAGGAGAAAAGAAAGGGAATATCTCTGATAGGGCTTGAACAGGAAATAGTAGAATTGCATTAAATGTCTTTGATTGCATATTGTGATGCTAAGACTATGACTGTGGGACTTTCCCATTAGACAGACAGACCAGTAGAAAATAAAACTGAGCCAAAATGATGTCAGGCAGGAATTGCCAGCCCTGATTCTGAGAAAAAGAAAGTGACTTTCATAAACTTGGAAAACACAATATTGAAGATAGACACAAAAAGCTGGAGTAACTCAGCGGGATAGGCTACATCTCTGAAGAGAAGGAATTGGTGACTTTTCAGGTCGAGACCCTTCTTCAGACAGTCTGAAGAAGGGTCTCGACCTGAAACGTCACCCATTCCTTCTCTCCAGAGATGCTGCCTGTTACTGTTGTGTGCCCGCCCATAAAGTTCAGTGTCCCAGCAAAATTCCCCGGCCATTACTTTGTTGGATGGCTGCCCTAATTAATGTTACTGAGTTACTCCATCTTTTTGAGCCTATCTTTGGTTTAAACCAGCATCTGCAGTTTCTTCCTACACAAGATCAATATTGAGTCTGGAGTCTGGTAAACTGCAATGTGCCCAGGTGGAAGATTAAATGCTTTTGGGCCTTTTTGTAACAATTCAAGCACAACAGACTGACAGCTCAGAGTGGGAGAAGGATGAAACCATTGGCCAGTACACAAAAATTGTTGGTATGCACGATTAATAAACAAATCTGTGCCATGTGACCAGAAAACTAAATAATGATATTTAACTTTTTATATGCTGTACCATCATGTATCTTCACAAAAACACTGCCATTGATAGGTAGACTTATGTTACATGACTGACACTTTGTGTGTTTCCCCTAACCAGAGTCCAGAGAGTGGAGAGGAATCAAGGAAATCAAACACGTACTCAGAAATCTTGATGTTTTTTATCTTTACCTATTCATTGTGTACTTACTTTACACATTATGTGCTTAAATAATCTGTGATTCAGAAAACCATTTCTCATGTCTTCTGCTTTCCCAGTTTTAGTGTCACTTGCAATCTTAATGTTCTCTTGTGTAGGAAAGAACTGCAGATGCTGGTTTATACCGAAGATAGACTCAAAATGCTGGGGTATCTCAGCGGGACAGGCTCCAGTTATGCTGCCTGGCCCCCTGAGTTACTGCAGCATTTTATATCTATCTTGATGTTCCCTTGTTTGATTTCTGTGTAAATAATATGTCCAGGTCCTTGAGACTCACTGAATACCTCGTCTGGAGAAGGGTCTCAACCTGAAACATCACCCATTCCTTCTCTCCAGAGATGCTGCCTGTCCCGTTGAGCTACTCCAGCTTTTTATGTCTATCTTCGGTTTAAACCAGCATCTGCAGTTCCTTCTTTGTTCTATTGTTCTCTGCTATATTTTTTACATCATGTCCAGTGTTTAAATTTCCATGTCTTTCACTTTCATTAGAAATCTTTCATACAGAATCTAATCAATAACCCTCTTTAATGAAAAGTTAATTTTATGAGAGAAAATTCTTTGACTTCGTCCATAATGCTCCCAAAGAAGCAAAAGGGTTGATGTGATGCACCTTCCCTTTCATTATTCCTTTTTAGGCTATTTCTATATAGCATCTGTTAATTTGCCTGAGAATGGTCGCCAGAAGTGAAATACCATCAGAAGTGAAATACAATTCTCCTCTGTAGCCAGTGATCACTTTCCAGAAGCAAAAAATTCAGACGGAAGTTCATTCACCTGAAACATGAACTTTGCTTTCTCTCTTCACAGATATTGCCTGACCTTTTGTGTATTTCCAGCATTTTCTGTTTTAATTGCAGATATCCAGCATCCCCAGCTTGTCATTTTTACACCAGTTTCCAATGTTTTACTTACTCCCAGTGGCAAGAATGATGAAGGACATAATTTGGGGCAAGAGTGATATAAGTATAAGTTCAGGCTGTTTTGTTATTTGGATGTGTTTTTGTTTATGATTTGAGGCCAGACATTTGGATCTACTTAAATGACTTGTTCAAAAAAAAACTTATCCCATCAAAGCTTACAAGTTTTGTTCTGAGCAACAATTTCGCTCAATTTATGAAGTAGGATGAACTTTATGATTCATTGTAATTTTTAGGGCAACTGAATTTCCACAGGTTTCTTATTGTAACTGCAGGGGTGAGTAGCAAAATCTACCTTAAATATAAAAGTCGCCAATTATTTACCTTACACTTGAATTTAACTTCAGAGCAGTGACAAAAAGACCTTTGTAAACATTTTATGTCCCTTGAATTTTACATGCTGGGAATTGCTTTAAATGTTTTGAAAAATTGGAAGCTCCCAATTTTCTCTCAAGATACTTAAAGCTTATGAATGTTTTGTTTCATACTGAAGATCAGAACCTGCCACACAACACTGTCATGACCCTTGGGTCAGGCGACATATCCGAGAGGTCATGATGAATACATAGCAAGGCTATAAATAGGATTCACTCAAATATTTGATCCTCAGAAGTTGTGACCATGCACAACCAGTCTTGCAGCACTCAAATCTGCAGGACTATTTAAGGGTGGAAGAAGGGTTCTGCGGATGAAGGATGTGCAGGCAGTTTTCAGGCCAGAGCTTAGAATAGAATGGGGATGTGATCTGACGGAACGGTGAGGCACCCACCAAGGCAGCCATGAGAAGAGGCAATAAAAAGCTTTCTGCTACTTCCCCAGTTGTTGCTGTTACCCCTGTAAATATTACGATGATGGTGAAAATGGGCAGGAGATCATCAGAAATCTAGTTCTGATCTATTCCATAAGAGAAGAAGGAACTTATGTTTACATAGCATCTTCCATTCCTAATGGATAAAGAATAACCTTAGGATGTCCCTAACTATTCTACTGTGATTTATTCAACAAAGATATAACGGCATGTGATATTTAATGGTTAATGCTTCATTGCAAGGCATATCTGCAGCTTTACTCCACACATTCAATGACATTAATATCCTTTGGTTGATTTTATGACATGCCGAGGATTAGTATCTTTAGAACGGATACAAGTTTTTTAAGTAAGTACGGTAAAGGGAAATGAAACATCATTTAAGGCTTTGTTAAACCAACAAAATCATTTCAGCCAAAACATTTCAAAAGTAATTGGGTGAGCATTGACCTGCAGGGTTTTGTGCCACAGAGAAGAAAGTGATTCAACGGCCCAAATGCCCTCCTTCCTGCTATAAATTTCAATAGGTCAATGAAAATCTAACTCAGAGACCACAGAAGTAACGTATTTCATTCATTTATGTCGTGCTATCTTCTGCCAAGCACAACACGCTTGCTCCCTCTCCCCACAGTGTAGACTTTGACGTTTACTGTTCTACTAACAGCATTCTTACCATTACAAGAATGGAAGGAGATGGGAAAATAAAAGTGGGAATAGCCTATGCAATCCTTAAAGCCTATTCAGTGGCGCCACTAGTAGAGTTGCTGCCTCACAGTGCCAGTTCTCCAGTTGCCTCCCACATCCCAAAGACGTGCGGGTTTGCCGATTAATTGACCTCTGTAAATAGCCCCTAGTGGGTAGGGAATGGACGAGAAAGTGGGACAATGCAAAACTAGTGTGAATGGGTAATCAAGGGACGGTGTGGACATGGAGGGCCGAAGGGCCTGTTTCCATGCAGTATCTTTTAATCTTTCAATGAATAGGACATTTAATATGATTGTGATTGACCTGAACATAATTAATTGTTCCTCATACACTCTGAATTGTTTATCGATCATAATTTACGTGCGGGTTTGTGGGTTAATTGGCCTCTATAAATTGCCACTTTTATATAGAGAGTGGATGAGGAAATGGGATAACATTGAACCACTGTGAATGGGTGATCGATGGTTGGCATGGATTTGATGAGCCTGCTTTCATGCTGTATCTTTCTAAACTCTAATCTGCTGAGTATTTCCAGCATTTTCAATTTATATTTTAAAACCTAATGTCAACCACATTGGAGCCAATGACCCAAAAGCTTAAACCATAGGTTGTATTGAAGGTGGAATGAGAGGAAGGAAGATTTAGGGAGAGAATTCCAGAGTTTATAGCTTTGATAGTTGAAGACCTGCCTGCAAATGATGGAAAAAAATCCAATTTTGAAAATCTAAAGGGGACAAATTTTGAGAATGTAGATATTTCAGAGAGTTGTGGATTGGAGGAGATTACATAACTATGGACGAGGAAAAACCATGAATGATTTTAGGGACGGAGTGACAACCGAGCGACACTCCCAGCATGCTGATAATCGGCGGTCCGAAATTTAAAAGAAAGATACATGGCCCGGACTGGATTTTATTTTATTTTAAAAACCAAGAAGTTGTTAGTTATTTAGGTGAAATAGACTAATATCTAATGAAAGACAACTTGCTGGTTATGAAGTTTATATGGAATCACATTAACGGTTCTTTGTATTTTAAGCATCTTCCCCATGTTATTGAATCAGCATTTTCTATTATGTAATACTGTCACCAGTCTATTAGGCCAAGCAGATCAGAGGTTTAAAACAAAACCACATGTCATGTTTCAAAGAGCATCAATGCATGTTTGATATATATACTTTCAAAAAAAGCTCAGCAAAACAAACAAATTAAATTCTGAGAGAGACCATCTAAAGGTATAATATTACTCAGAATGTAGTCATGCCATTTGATCTGTTTTTAAGGTATGTTCAATAGAGTAACATAATGTGATTCATTGCAGCACAGCATAACAACCAAATTATGTTGTTTGAATTGCTGTTGGCATTACACAGGATCACCTAGGGCATCAAACCGATTCTAAGCAAATCGACGGTGTGCTTTATGAGCAATTTTGGCTGGTAAAATTGGTTACATATATGGGATAAGAGAAATGTGTGCCAGATGTTTACCAGGATGTAAAAGCAACTCTGGTTCATAAATTATGCATCTATACTTCACTTTGGACATGCTCATCTATATACTAAAACTCTAGTTTGTTTGTTTGTTCCTGAACTACAGCCAAAACGGTACACAACAGCGCAACAATTTTAGGCCCAGCTTACTCGCCTTCGTCCCTTTGGTGCTAATTGAAGAAGTTTCATTGGAATCGGTGTTATATTTTAAAAGTTATTCACATTTTAAAGTTTAAATCTATCTCCTAGGTGGGGAGGAGGGAGGGAGGGAGGAAGGGGGGTGGAGGGAAGAAGGGGGGTGGAGGGAGTGGGGTGAGGGAGAGAGGGGGAGGAGGGAGGATAAGGGGGGGTTGAGGGTATGGAGTGGGGGGAAGGGGGAGGGGAAGGGGAGGGAAAGGTGGGAGGGGAATGGGTGGAGGGAGGGGAGAGGGAGGGGAGGGGGAGGGAGGAGGATGGGGAGGGGAGGGGAGAGCAGGGGGAAGGGGGGGACGGGGGACGGGGGACGGGGGACGGGGGACGGGGGACGGGGGACGGGGGAGGGGGGGGAGAGGGGATGGGGATGGGGATGGGGGAGAGGGGAGGGGGAGAGGGAGGGGGGAGGACAGGGTGCTGCACCAATACAGGAGAGGTTTGGGCTCAACGGGTCCACTTGTTCAGGTACAACTTAAATACATGGTGGGTGGAAGAAAAAATGACAAGCCCAGGAATATTTAGCTTTAGATTCCAAAATAATTGAAAGCTGGACACAATTGCTGATAAAAGCACTTAGCTGGAGATTTTGCAAAGAAAAAAAAATTGGTTAATCCTTGATAAGTCAATGGGAAGTAATCAAGGTCTTCATTAAACATTTCCTAAAATTCATAAGCGTAATAAAAGTGCTTGATGCAGAATGTATCTTTTGCCAAACTATAATGAAGTTGCAATAAATGGATTTATGTTTTTTTATGGAGAATTCAGATTTATTGACCATGAAAAAGAGTCTAGTACAACTTTTCATGCCAAGAAATGTTATCTTTTTGTGGAGAGACTGACTCAGGTTGTGAACCATAGAAAGACAGCAAGTGACAGTATCGAGACTTTCACAAAATATGTTTACTTATGTGTGTCACCTGGAGGAAGAAACAATAAACTGAATAAAATTACTGATTCAGGTGATTGCTATTGAGATTTACTTTGGGTGTAAATATATTCGATACCAGTAAAAAAAAGGTGCTCATTCAACATATTTATTCAACTGAAATTAAATCAGGATTTTATAAATTCTTGAGCTTAAAAGTACAAACAAAATGTAACTTTCAGTCCAGCTGATTTCAAACCAAGCATTCAGTGACCCATTGCGTGACCCACTGATTTATGCCAACACTTTGTGTTTTGTTCGAGATTCAGCTTTTGCTGTTCCTTGTATCTCCAGCCCCTCCACAGGTGCTGCTTGACCTGCTGAGTTGCTCCAGCTTTCAGTGAAGCTTTGTTTTCTCTGAGGTCACTCAGTTAGTGCAATATTCAGTTAAAAAAAATAGTTTTTTTGCTACTCTGGGAAACTAGGGATTTGCCCTTCGGAACTATAAGTTTCCCACCTTAAATGAAAGGTTCATGAAACCATGAGAAATGCAGGAGCACTCGGTGAAAGGTATGGTTGATGGGGCTGATAGAAGCATCTAACCTGGGAATTTGGTTTGGGTCAAAGTCAAGCAAGAGTCACGAGTATTTAATTGGGATATGCATCAGGAACAGAACAATGACATTCTTACTTCCTCTAGATTTACAGGCATATTAATGGAACAGCACAACAAATAAATATAATTTCATTAATTATACAATAAATTAACAGTTTTCTAGGTAACCAGATGATAACTGTACAAACCAAACAACTTCTTGGATGCATTAGAGACTTCCTTGGTTGCACTAGGAACCTTTTGATTGCACTTTTTGATTGCCTTAGGCTTTGTTTTATTTATTGGACAAGTCTTTTTTTATTTATTGAACTTTTTATTGTTTGTTTATTATATTATCCATTAAAAACGGTGCTTACAGACCTCTTATGCTCCTGCAAGGAAGAATTGAATCGTTCCCCTTTCAGTACATATCACAATAAAAGTCTCTTGACTCCTGACCTCTCTAGGTACTTAGTGCAATCTATACAAGTCCATGGTAGATTGTTGCTGAGGAGGTTAGAGTTGTGCAGTGTGGTTCAAGCCTGATGGTTCATAGGAAGAAGCTAATCTTGAACATGGAAGCCAAGGTTCTCAGGCTTCTGCACCTTCTTTCTAATGTGGCTGCGAAAACTAAAAACTAAACTAAAATGCTGGCTTACAAAAGAGGGCACAAAGTGCTGAAGTAACTCAGTTGGGACAGGCAACAACTATGGAGAACAAGGAAAGATTCTCCTTGTGAAAGAAGGGTGATTGCCAATATACATTCACTTCCATTCCACACCATGTCCTGTGTCTGCCATCATCACAGCATGGTAGGGAGAAACTTGCTCTTTATTCATAGATACTTCACTGTGTAGGCTCCATGAATTCATTCCACACATCCCATTACTCCCAATAATAAAACTTTCCTTTATCACCTTGTTTGAGAGCACTACATAGAACACCAGGAAGAGGTATAGACTTTTGGAGGTGTAGGAAGGGGTGACATCCACCCTGCTGTATTTCCACGCAGTTACCCAGTAGGAGATGGAGTACATTTATGGAGTCCATATACAGTATTGCTTGCTTGTTTTTTAAAATCTTTAATTTTTGAGCTTTAAATATCTCCTATCTGGAATCACATATATATATTTTTTAATCTGTGGGTTCTGATCATTGGCCATCTTGCCAGTGGAAGCAGTTGCTCCTTATTTAAGTCAGCACAGTACATTGGTTGGGTACATTTCCAGTGTCCTCTCATCCCACGAGTGTGTAAGTTAATAAAGTCAGTGTGGTAGAGTGGTGCAGCGGTAGGGTTGCTGCCTTACAGTGCCTGAGACCCGGGTTCAATCCCGACTATGGGTGCTCTCTACAGGGAGTTTGTGCATTCTCCCTGTGACTGCATGGGTTTTCTCCAGGTGCTTCGGTTTCAAAGGTTTCAAAGGTCTTTTATTGTCACTTGTACCAGTTAAGGTACAGTGATATGTGAATTACCATTCAGCCATACGAAAAAGAAAAAAAAAATTCCTCCCACATTTCAAAGACGTGCAGGTTTGTAGGTTTATTGGCTTCTGTAAATTGTCCCTAATGTATTGATGATTGTTGGTCTGCGCAGACTCGGTGGGCCGAAGGGCCTGTTTTCACGCAGTATCTCTAAACTAAACTAAACTGTACTAAAATGCTGTTGTTGTGCACTAGATACCAATTCTAGCAGAGATAACCCAGCGTTACTATCACAGCCTGTCGGTTAGTTATTCAGCTTGTGAATCCTTCCATTGTGACATGGAAGAAAGTGAAAAAAACCCCCAGAAGCAACAATCCTATGGGATCACGAGCAGTCACTTTGGGAAGGTGTCAGTTTCTGTCGAATTGGACACAGCGTGAGTCAGCATCTTTCAGATGAAAGGGTAGAAGACTGCACAAAATAAATAAAAAGACAGGATGAATGATGGCAAAGTCAGTTTCCCTGCTGCTCTCTCAGAACAGGAAGTATTACAGGCCTATCGACAAGAAGAGGAAGTTAATGAAAATTCCCCGTCAACAGCAAAGAAAATTAAAAAAACAAAATTCCTGTTGCCACAATTTGGCTGCCACAGGAAGCCAAATTAAGGCTGGCTGCCATTAATTCAACTTAATTAAAGGGATGTTGCTCAGTAAACACAAATTTAATATGATTATTCCAGTAGTTGATAAGCTGTAGGGGTACAAATAGCCAAACTAAATATTGCCAGTCAATTTAAACATAAATTAGGCTGATTTTAGGGCATGGGGTGAGGAAAGGGAGCACGAAAACCTTGTTGAACAGGTCGTGCACCTACTTCCATGGCTGCATGCCTGATATAACAAGGTAAAATTGGCCCCACTGTTTACAAAGGAAACAATGGTTGTTTAAATTTAGGCAATGGTGTATAACAGGAATATCAAGTTGACTGTGAAATGACATACATTATTTACCCTATTAAATTCAATAGATTGAAAAATGGGCTGGATGGTGACAGCAAATTGGAAAAAGCTCACATTTATGATTGGTACTCTTTCTGCTTTGTGTTTGCATGGTTCAGATCATAAACAACTTAATCTTAAATAAGTCTTATGTAATTAGAATTTCCATATTTTCTAAAGGACAAATAACTCGATTTTGCATCTGTTTACAGAAAACTGAAAATTCAGTTACGCACCATTCAAATTTTGACCATATCCTTGACTAATCAATGTAATAAATAATGAAATACATTGTTCTTAAATCGAAATATATTTTTATACTTTAAAACCTTTGGCATTTTATTAATTGAATCTCCATATTGTGTACTTCAGCTGAAATCAGGAATAGATTCTAAATAACATTCATAAACATACTTTTCACAGTAGTTAGTCTTAGACAAGGCACCAATGATCAATAGAGTCATTATACTTTGGATTGAATATTATGGCTGATTAGGCAATAGTTTCTTCCAAAAAAACAGCCCTCTGTTTTCATGAAGCTTTCTATAAATTATGCAACGATGTTGGCACCTTTCATGTAATATTGCAGCACAACAAATTCAGGAAAATCCCTACAATTTCACAATGTTTGTTTCTGCGTTCACTGGCATCTGTGGTGAGTACAAAAAATAGGGGGAGAATTGCAGGAGTGAAATTAGGATTATTAAACCCAGCAGTGATTAAACCAGTAATATGACAATGAGGGAAGATATCTTTCTCTTATTTTTGAATAAAGGATTAATGACCCTTTTTTTTCCGCAAAGGGCTTAATCTCAGCCAATCAAATTGCTGATGAGAGTGGTTTTATTATGAGTGATTTGGGAAACACAAATTTATTAGCAGGACTGATAGTGAATTAGCCAATCGTGGCACACTTGCAATAACATTCCTTTCACACATCTCAGGCAGCTAATGAGCCACTTAAGCAGTATTAATGAGAAAGAGAAAAAAATCATCCATCCAGCATTAATGGAGCAGCAAAATGCTGGAGTAAGTCAGCACGACCGGCAGCATCTCTGGAGATACCTGGAGAATTTAATCATGCCTGTCCCGCTGAGTTACTCCAGCATTTTGTGTCTATCTTCGGTTTAAACCAGCATTTGCAGTTCCTTCCTACACATTAATGGACCAGCATCAGGTTTGAAAGGGCGGCTTCAATGAGGCCACAGAGGTAAAGACTTTGGTAATGTCTCATGAAGATAAACTCAGGTTTAAATACCATCTGGAACCAGAAGATTTCCAACAAATTCAGGGCACAGGAAGGAATAACAATAAAACCATTGGCCTCTTCTTGCTAATTCAGTTAAAATTAGTGAACGAGTGAGCACAGAAACAGGCCCTTTGGCCCACCGAGTTTGTGCGGAAACGGTCCCTTCAGCCCACTGAGTCTGCGCCGAACAGCGATTACCCTGTACACTAACGCTATCCGACAGACTAAAATCAACTGTCAATTTTATCAAACCCAATTAACCTACAAACCTGCACGTCTTTGGCATGAAACCGGAGCAACCGGAGCAACCGGAGCAACCGGAGCAACCGGAGAAACCCCATGCTGTCACAGGAAGAATGTACGAACACTGTACAGACAGCCCCCTTAGTCAAGTTTGAACCCGGGTCTCTGGCACTGTAAGGCAGCAATTCTACCACAGCGCCTTTGTGCTGTCCCCGATGGTAAATGCTTCCTTATTTACACAATTTAGATCCATATTCCTGAGCACTTTTCCCTGACTTTTAATTGAACATACCACAACAGAATTTCTTGTTGGGTGGGGTTGCAGGAAAGAAGCCCTGATTTTCATCAGCCTTCATGTAAAGAAGCATTTCCTATCATCACCCATGAATACCTAGCTTTAATATTCAGGTAAGACCATCTCGCCCATCATTTTGATTGATGGCAATTACATTCTGCAAGATAAAGAAGTCCTTTGTTCAGTACATTAGAGAGAAAAAAAATGTCTTTAATTAATAAGTGCCTTAATTAAAGCAGCTTGAGTTTACATAGTAATTTGGCATGGCAAGAATTAAAGAAGGGTTGTTTAAATTTATATAATCGTCATGTTGTTGGAATGTTTCAAAGCATTTCACATCGCAAATTAGGGCAGCACAGTGGTAGCAGCTGGTAAAGCTGCTGTCTCACAGTGCCAAAGACCTGGGTTCAATCCTGACCTCAACTGCTGTCTGTGTGGAGTTCACATATTCTCCCCGTGATCAACCTGAAATGTCACGCATCCATGTTCTCCAGAGATGCTGCCTGACCAGTTGCATTACTCCAGCACTTGACTTTTTGAAGCAAAATGGTTGTTACTTGGTGTATATTTCAAAAAGACTATACCACAGTTAGGGTGGCGTTGAGAACTTCAAGGCCATGTGTCAGGACCCTACGTAAGTGGCATCACTTGCTTGTCACATCAGGCATCTCTTGCCCCACTTGCAGGGCAGTCTGCAGTTCTCATATTGGCCTTATCTACTCTTTCAGAACAAACAAAACTGCATTGAAAGCAAGTCAACCTTGATCTCAAAGGACTCCCATGGAGGAAGATGCCACAATTTGTTAAGTTACTCTGTTTTAATTCGAGCCATTCTAACCGAAGCCAAAATATGTCATAGAGTCATAGAGTGATACAGCATGGAAACAGGCCCTTCAGTCCAACTTACCCACACTGCCAACATGTCCCAGCTACACTAGTCCCACCTGCCCATGTTTGGTCCATATCCCTCCAATCCTGTCCTATCCACATACTTGTCTAACTGTTTCTTAAACGTTGGGATAGTCCCGGCCTCAACTACCTCCTCTGGCAGCTTGTTCCATACACCCACCACCCTCTGAGTGAAAAGGATACCCCTTAGATTCCTATTAAATCTTTTCCCCTTCACTTTAAACCTAAGTCCTCGATTCACCGAGTCTGGGCAAGAGACTCTGTGCATCTAATGTATGGAATATTGTGCGGTACGGAAATGATGATGGGCTCTCTTTAGAAAAGATGTTTAATTTGTGGGAACAATCAATTCTACAATTATTAGGGAGGGAGCAACAAACTGTAAAGAATGGGGATGGGTGTAAAAGAAGTATTGATACTTCAAACAATAGCGCACTTTTAAGGTCCAACAGTTCTCAAAAGGCCTGTTGTGGGTCTTATGCAATGTCAGAGCACCCAGGGGCTCCCCTTTTATATTGGGGGTCTCCATCAGCATCCATTGTTCAGCTGTGTTATGGCAAGGCTAACCGAACTAAGTATTTGTATACAGCCTGATGCCCAGTCTGCCATTATCCAAATGGCTTGTTTTCGTTTAGAGATGCAGCCTGGAAACCACCGAGTCCACAATGACCATCGATCACCTGTTCACACGGGTTCTATGTATCTCACTTTTGCATCCACTCCTTACACACTGGGGGCAATTGTTTACAGAGGCCAATTAGTCTTCCAAACCCACACGTCTTTGGGATGTGGGTGGAAACCCGGCCACCTGGAGAAAACCCACACAGTCGCAGAGGGCACGTGCAAACTCTACAGAGCCGTAGCCACAAGGAACTGTAGATGCTAGAATCTTGAATCAAATCCAAAGTGTTGGAGTGTTGGAGAGGGTCAGGCAGCATCTCTGGTGGACATGGATACGCAACTTTTGGGGTTGGGATCCTTCTTCAGACTCCCATCCTGAAACGTCATGTATCTATGCCCTCCTGAGATGCTGTTTCTCCCGCTGAATTATCCCAGTACTTTGTGTTTTACTCAATATTTACTGTAATTGTCCTAGTGTTTAGGAGATAGTTTTTTGTTGATTGCTCAGGCTCAACCCTAGCTTTGCAGCTACAGTGCAGATGTAGTGTGTCTAATCAGTACTATGCGTGGAGATTGCAAGGATATTGATAGTAGGATAGATATCCTTTCCAAGCTTAATGACAGTAGGAGACTAGTCTGAAGAAGAGTCTCGACCCGAAACGTCGCCCATTCCTTCTCTCCCAAGATGCTGCCTGACCTGCTGAGTTACTCCAGCATTTTGTGAATAAATACCTTGGATGTGAGGTTGATAACTTAAGAAAAGAATTTAATCTTCTTCTGGAGATGGTTGTTACTTGCTATTTTTCTTTAACTACATATCTTCAGAAGACGGTTATGGTGGCAGGAGGATGGTGCATGGCAGTGATATTCGAAAAGCAAAATTGTAACTTCAATTGGTCAAGGTTGTTGCTTGATAGAGCTACTGAATGGATTGTGGAATGCGATGCTATAATGTCCCTTCTTGAGGGAATCGTACAGCGTAGCGTAAGGATGTAGAGACCGAGAGCAGGAGGAATCAGAGGGGGAGCAGCGAGAGAGAGTGTTGCAGAACTCTCGTCAGAGAGAGGAGGAGAACTTCAAAGTAGGCATACCTTGAAGATGTAGCGCCAGAGAGCAGGGGGAATCACGGAGAATAGAGTTGGCGAGCAGGAATAGCATTGAATCCAGTAGAAAAGCCACTGCAACTTTACGTAATCTTGACTGCTGACTGTTTCTGCGGGCACCTGATGACCAGACAACACCTGTTACAGTGTAAATCTCCACATCTACCGATGCTTTTTCATGCCCAAATCGCAAAATCCAGTGCATTAAATTTTCCACCCGGCATTGTTTGTACTGAATATTAAGTGCTCATTTGACATATTATCCAGGACTAACCTGCACATTCTATTCTATTATTAATAGAATAATTCTATTCTGCACATGTAAGATTAAGAGCAACAGCCACTGTTAAGCTCCCACTTTACCAGGTTGTTGGGTTGAAAGGAGATACAAAGAACAGCAGATGCTGGTTTACAAAAAAGACACACAGAGCTGAAATAATTCAGTGGGTCAGGCAGCATCCCTGGAGAACATGGAGAGTTGATGTTTTAGGTCAGCACACTTCTTCAGACTGATGAAGGGTCCAAATTCAAAATGCCACCTATCCATGTCCTCCAGGGATGCTGCCTGATCCACCGAGTTACTCCAGCACTTTGAATCTTTTCTTGTTGGGTTGCAAACTCCCTGATGCTTCCAGCATAATTGAAGTCTTGTTCAATTCTGATGATACATTCAGAGATCAAAATGATTTTTGCACATCCTTAATGTGGTCTTAATGAACATACTTGTTAATTCAGTGGAGTTTTATTTCCATTCACCATGCCCAGCGAATGCAACAAGTTTTGGCTGGCAGAAAATAGGGTGGAGATCACATTTTTGCGTGTCTGGTGCGATCTTTCATCCTATAATTTACTCAATCCCCATGGAAGCTTCATTTCAATGTTCCAGCAGTTGGTATTAAGGTAAAAGTCAGCAAGTTGTTCATTGGCTGCTTGCTCCTTTGGAGAAACACTTGTGAGGAATCAAGCTCAAACATGTTCTCTACTCGTGGATGATAGCCTAACCTATTCACTTCTTGTCCCATGAAATTGGACCCAATTGCCCATTGTTTTAATGCCTGGTATGTGCATAATAGCCATAGTGTGTCATCAGATCTCCTTCATGAAAATTTTTAGATCAGTTAGAAGCAATCGGGTATTGGCTTGGATATTGTGGCACTATCCACACTTGCACCATCTTCATTTTCCCAGCGACAGATGCATTGTTAATTACGTCATGAATATGGAGATACAAGGACCTGCTGGTTTACAAAAAACACACACAAGGTGCAGGAGTAATTCAGCGGGTAAGGCAGCATCTTTGGAAAACATGGATAGGTGAGGTTTCTTCAGTTGAAAAGGGTCCCAGAGATGCTGCCTGATCCACTGAATTACCCCAGCACTTGATGTCACCATCGAAGGGATTTACAGGAGTTGCTGCCTTAGAAAGGCAACCGGCATCGTCAGAGACCCACATCACCCTGGCCACGCTCTCACTTTATTCCTGCCTTCGGGAAGAAGATATAGGAGCGTGAAAACTGTAATGTCCAGGTTAAGGAACAGCTTCTTCCCTACAACCCTCAGACTATTAAATACAACAACCTCTGAAGAAGTGTCTCGACCCGAATCATTGCCCATTCCTTCTCTCCATAGATGCTGCTGCCTGCCCCATTGAGTTGCTCCAGCATTTTGTGTCTATCTTCGATGTAAACCAGCATCTGCAGTTTCTTCCTACCCAACCTTCAAATAAGCTCTGAACTACATAGACTTGGGGGCATTGGTTTTGTCTTGTTGCACTATTATTGTTTGTTTATATATTTACATATTCTAATGTGCTGCTGCAAGTAGGAATTTCAATGTTATGCTTGGGATATATGACAATAACACACTCTTGACTCTTGATTGATACTCAATTCTGCCCAGGCTAGCCTGTTACGGGGGCAGGAAACTGCAACTCAAGATCCTCATTGAATAGTCATGGTGCAGAAGCTGCTACTTTGACGCCTTGTTTGCGATTTAAAGCGATGTTCTGATGACATCAGGAAACCTGACTAAGGCCCTTTGGAAATGGCCAGAGCATTCTCAAGCACATTCAGAGTTGTCAGAGTACACTGTAACTGAGAGGGAGTGATTTCTCAAGCATTTAGTTGTTGGAATATCCATGTCATGGGCAGCTCTTTCTTTTCTCCATGGTGGCAAATGGTGATCACCGTAGAAGTTGTTAGACATTGTGCTGGCCAGGGTACAGCCCTGAGCCTCCCCCCCCCCCATCCCAGACGACCCACCAAAAATCCTCACAGACACAAAAAGTTGGAGTAACTCAGCGGGTCAGACAGCATCTCTAGAGAAAAGGAATAGGTGATATTTCGGGTCGAGACCCTTCCTCACCTTCGATTTAAACCAGCATCTGCAGGGTTTTTTTCCTACCCTTCTTCGGACCCATCTTCTCGACCCAAAACATCACCTATTCCTTTTTTCCAGAGATGCTGTCTGACTCACTGATTTACTCCAGCTTTTTGTGTCTATCTTCGGTTTAAACCAGCGTCTGCAGTTCTTTCCTCACAGGCTGCATGTTCACAGTGGACGGTTCATTGCTGTGGAAGTACCAACAGAGGGCAGGGATTCCTGGCAGGCTCCAAGTACAGCATCAGAGTGGTCAGTGGTTCCTGCCAGGCTCCCAACACTCAGCTTCCCAGACAGAAACTTGTAGTGCTTGGGGAGGGCAAGACTTCATGCCAAGTTAGATGGGGGGGGGGGGGGTTTAGGCATAGAAAGGTAAAAAGATGAGAGTGTTCAGATTGGAGGATAATGACTCGTGCAACAAACCAGCACTCCAAGGGATCACACTAAGCACGGTGCCAGTATATAATGTAGTTGCAGAGACTGAAGCATATTCTCCACCTGATAATACCATTCGGAAAGATCCTTGCTGGTACCAACTTCATCTAATTATTTTCCTCGTGCATTGTCTTCAGCAGTCTTCACTATATTTCCACCATTCCTGTAAAAATAGTTATTCACTTACATTAACATTATCTCAAATTGAGCAAAAATGTTCCGTGTACAACCAATTTTATTTTCCTATATTTGAAGCATGTGCTAACCTGATGGGTGAATGAAATGCTCTGGCCTCTAATCTTGCAGTTAATTTATTTGCTCCTAAGTGCCAAAAGAATGAGAAGTGGCAGGCAGTTTCATGTTTGTCAGGGGCTTATTGGATGTATTTGACCCACAACCTCAGCGAGATTAACCTCTTTGTCTCTACTATCCCATGCCCTTTGGCTAGTTGCTACTTCATAGCAAGTGGGGCAATATAGTTTCCAACTAGATGAATGCTTTGGAATCCTCATTAAAATATTCCCCTTAGTTTTCACTTCTTGAGAAAACAGAGATCCATTGTACCTCAAATCATTTCTCTCCAGGTATCTGAAACAATCAAAAAATATTTTAAAAAGCAGCAGCAACCTTCCAGAGCATCGGGTGTAAGCTCATGCCCACTGAGTGGTGACATGGAACTCCTATTGCCACGTGTAACCCAGACTGCAAACTTATTGGGACGACATGATGAAAGAAAGAACTTACATTTTGAAAGTTCCTTTCAAATACCCTAGATGATCCAAAGCATTTCATCGAAAATTAATTATGTTTGTACCACAGTACTGTTGCAAATGTAGAAGCTAATTAGCACACACCAATATCACGTTGACTGCACCAAGATGAATAATGGGCAAATTGTTGAGAGTTCAATAATTGCCTTGTCCTTCTTGGACCAGTACCATGTGATCTTTCATGCCCATCCAAGGGTACCTGGCCTAACATCTCATCCAAAAGGCAGAAATGCTGTGAGCAGCATTCTTTAATAACAAACTGCATTGTCAAACGCTCTAGTCTTCATGTTTAACCTTATCATTTCACTATGTCTAACTTCAGGAAATACTACAAGTAAACTCTAAGCTAGGTTAACATGTTTCAAATGCCTTGCTTTCCTCTCCTAGAGATTTGCTGCGATCAGAGAGGTTACACGATCATTCAAAGCCATACAGTGCAGAAACCGGCCCTTTGATCCACCATATCCCACTCAGTCAGTGTGTTGCAGATTCCATCCATTCTACGTATGAAAAACATTTTTCCTCAAAGCCCCTCTAAACTTTCCCCATTGATGCTAATCTATATCCTCCAGCTGTTGATGATTATGTTAATGGGTTAAGTTTCTTACTATCTATATTATTTTGTACAACTCAGAATTTTGTATACCTCATTTGTGCCCCCTCAACCCTCACTTATTAAGGAAAACAAACGCAACTTATCCAGTCTCTCCTGATAAATAAAATTCTTCATCCCAGGCTTCATCCATTGCTCATAAAATTTTGAAGAAAGTGTTGAAGGAACTCAATGGGTCAGCCAGCATCTCTGAAATCTGAAGGAGAGTCTCCACCCAAAATGTCACCTATCCATGTCCTTCAGTGATGCTGACTGTTCCACTGAGTTCCTCCAGTACTTTGTACTTTTTGCTCAACATCCAGGTGAATTTCCCGTGCATCCACTCCAGTTCAATCATGTCCTTCATATAGATGTAGCCTAACAATGTTTTATATAGCTGTACTATAACTTTCCGGCTCTTATGCAGTTTTGGGCCCCATATCTGAGGAAGGATGTGCTGGCATTGGAGAGGGTCCAGAGGAGTTTTACGAGAATGATCCCATGAATGATTGGGTTAACATATGATAAGCATTTGACCCATTGGGCCTATAGTCACTGGGGTTTACCAAGGATGAGGGGAGACCCCATTGAAACTTACCAAATAGTTAAAGGCCTGGATAAAGTGGATGTGAGGATGTTTCCACTAGTGGGAGAGTCTAGAATCAGAGGGCTTAGCTTCAGAATAAAAGGAAGTACTTTTAGAAAGGAGATGAGGAGGAGTTTCTTTAGTCGGAGGATGGTGAATCCGTGGAATTCGTTGCCACAGCCGGCTGAGAAGGCCAAGTCACTTTCATTTCACTGCACATTTATGTGTATGTAACAAATAAACTTGACTATTGACTATTGACTATTGGTATTTTTAAGGTGGAGATTGTCAGATACTTGATTAGTCCAGGTGTCAAGGATTATGGGGGGAAGGCAGGAGAATGGGATTGAAAGGGAAAGATAGATAATAGACAATAGACAAAAGACAATAGGTGCAGGAGTAGGCCATTCGGCCCTGCGAGCCAGCACCGCCATTCAATGTGATCATGGCTGATCATTCACAATCAGTACCCCGTTCCTGCCTTCTCCCCAAACCCGATTGAATGATCGAATGGCAGAATATCCTCGATGGGCTGAATGGCATACTTCTGCTCCTCGGACATGAATTTATGAACACATTCTATGCCCTAGCTGATGAAATCAATACAATACAATACAATACAATATATCTTTATTGTTATTGTACAGGGGTACAACGAGATTGGGAATGCGCCTCCCATACGATGCAATAATTTAGTTAATTTAAACAACAGCAACCCAACGAAACAAATTGTAACAAATTGTAATCAAATATCCTGTCTGCCTTCTTGAGCACCTTAGTTATCAAGATTAAACTTAATCTGTCACCTCTGCCCATGTTACCAACTCATCAATCCTGTAGGCTAATGCTCCTCCCCCACTATCAACAATATCACCACTTCTGTTGTGATCTGCTGTTTAAAATGAGGAGTAATGCTGTAACCAAATGTAATGTTACCAAAGAATAGTTTTAGTTTTAGAGATACAGCATGGAAACAGGCCTTCCTGCCCACCGTGTCGACGCCAACCACTAATCACCCACTCACATTCGTTCAATATTATCCCACTTTCTCATCAGTACCTACTCACTAGGGGCAATTTTACAGATGCTTATAAACCTGCAAACCCAGGGATGTGGGAGGAAACTGGAGCACCCAGAGGAAACCCACACGGTCACTGGGAGAACGTGCAAATTCCGCCAAGGCAGCACCAGATGTTAGGATCGAACCCGAGTCTCTAGTGCTGTGAGGCAGTATCTCTACCAGCTGCGCCATTGTGCTGAACTATTAAGCTTCCTCTTTTTTGTCACATGCGATTTTTTTTAAATGTAGAAAATTCATATATAAAACAAATATTCACCATATGGTCTGATATAAATGTGGTAAATACTATGTGCTATTCTTCAATCGAAAAGTTATAGATGCAAACCAACAATAAAAATTTAATTAATTGTTTTTGTAAGGATTGAATAACCTCGCACATAATTTCTATGACTCTTTACCAAAAAAAAGAGAAATGTTTATGGATTTAGCTTCTGACAAACTCTTTAATTTATTCCATCCACGTCAGATAACTGCATTTCTGTACCACTGAAACAGAAGGCACAGAAACTTGGACTTTTATAGTTAAAATGATATATAACAATGAACCCCATTTGCAAAAGCAGTGCCCTGATATAATTTATGGTTGAGAATGTCATTATGTTATACTTATCAGTGGTGCACAAAAGGGTGAAATAGCCTCAATAAAACATAAATGTGTGAAAATATGCATTGACGAAATGAAAATGTTGGAAATGCTCAGCAGGTCAGGACATATCTGTGGAAGTGGACACAGAGATAAAATATCATATGAATGGTTATTCATCTTAACTCTCCAGCATCTGAGTATTTTGCATCTTGATTTGCATCAGACTGAAGATGGTTAAAAGGGGGCATCTGAGAAGGAAGTGTTTTTAAACTGACAACTACTGTATGATAGACACGAAAAGCTGGAGTAACTCAGCGGGATAGGCAGCATTTCTGGAGAGAAGGAATGGGTGACATTTCTGGTCGAGACCCTTCTTGTACATATGTAGAAAGCGGCTATTTGAATTAGTGGCACCGGGCATTCCTGTGTGTGTTTGTGTGTGTGTGTGTGTGTGTGTGTGTGTGTGTGTGTGTGTGTGTGTGTGTGTGTGTGTGTGTGTGTGTGTGTGTGTGTGCGTGTGTGTGTGTGTGTGTGTGTGTGCGTGTGTGTGTGTGTTCATGCACGTGTGCGTGTGTAGATTGATGGGATGGGTTTTGAACAAGTGTGAGTATATCCTCTACTGTAAACCAAACATTTGATGGGCTTTGCTTTTTGGAACCAATCTTTTAATCAGCATTTCCCAGAATAAAAATACACATTCCTTATTGCTATTTAAACTTCTCTACTGTGTTTTTTTTTGCCCTTGGTAATATGTTAATCTATCAAAAATAGCTTTAAAAATCCTGACTTGAAAAACAAAATCCTGAATGGACATAGGCCGAACACTGAATATATCCATCAACTGGTGAAAGATTTTAATTTGTATTTATTGAATAAGGATGTCAGAGTAGTTTCTAATAGCTATGATCTGCTCTTTTATTTAAATGTCCAAGCTGTTAGTATAATCTAATTATTATTCAAACCACACGCAACATTTTAAGTGTTTCATTTTATCTTGTCTAAAAAATGAACAGCAAGTTTTCAAAAGCCTATATTTTTCATTTGCCTTTAAATTTAGCTGCAATTAATCTGCCCAATTTGATTAAAAACTGCACAAATTAAACAATAAAGGCCTGTCTAATGATGAATTAATTATGAAAAGTAGAAGGAGAGCTCGGCTGAATAAATGCAATAAGTTACAGCCCGAGGCACGATGTGTCAGGATCCAAGGGAGACAAAGGGCTTCTTCCTCCATGTGTGCCTATGCTGATAGGACTCATCACAGATCAGTAGATCCAGAAGCCATAACAGTCCAGTAATTGAAACTGCCAAAATCAATAGCAGTGACAGCCTTAATTAAATTAAATATGTCTCTGATGAGCTCAAACAGTATGGCAGTGGACCACTTGACCCTTTCCCCAAGCAATTCTTGAGAGAATGCAGCATGCTGCTTGATGAATATTGCCCCTGAGGATATTCTGCACAATAACTGCTGGGGAGACCTCTCCAAGAGTTATGGCTTGCTTTTTGGAATGTAATTGTATTTTGGATTCAAGCAGTACTTTCATCCCTCTCCCTTCCCCCACAGTTGCATTTATATTCCACTGGGCAAAATTACCAGCTCGTGCAAAGGTTCCTTTTGATGAAAAGGACAGTTCCTCGGATTTTCATTCATGATATTTGTAGCTTTGTCTCCGCTTCTGGCTTCAACATTTAGCAAGTTAAGGAACGCGGAACAATAAGCAACAGTCTCGTACTGCTGCAAACTGTGGTTTGCACGTCTTTGGAGTGTGAACGTGCATGGACGTTGAAAATGTCACTGTGGCTTTATTAACCTTGAATGCAGCTTGGAATTTTGTCCAGTACTGTGAACTAATTTTTGTGTCCACTATTTATAGTTTATAATTTAACTTTTCGTTTAATTTTTCTCTCTTTTATCAGCCAGTCGTCATTTTATATAACCAACTTCACCTTGACTACTTTTGATGGTGACCTGTTGTAACATGGAATAAACAATGCATCCTGCAGTGTCTTGAAATGTTGCCCATTAGCCGTTACATTCTCCCCCTTTTAGAAAAAGCCCTTTGGAGATCAGAGATACTGATTATTGAACTGGATTCCAATTGAATGCTGGAGCTGTTGCTCTGACAACAATGGGGGAGATCAGCAAGGCAGTCGCTGGCAAACACATTGATGTTTTTTATTGGTGCCAAGAGCGATGGAGATCCCTGCCTGGTTACCCGGAAAGTGGCATCAATCTCCACAGATAGCACAGGGACTGCAACGGCAGTGAGTTTATACTGTGTTGGAGTGGACCCATTACAACAATATAGATTATTCTGAAACACAAAGAAATCAAGGGACAAAGTAGTGACTTTATGTTCTGTGCAAAAAGTTATTATTGCTTGTTTTCACTGCATTTGGATCAATTTGTGCTGTGCATTAAAGCTAATTCATCTTGCCATGTAATTTGGGGGGGCTGCTACATCAGCCAGTTTGCTGATGTCCAGCAGAGCAACTAAACTGTTGGCTTGCTTGTTAAACCATAAAGAAGCACCAATTGCCAGCTCACCTGTGTTCTGTTTCCATTACCATTTGTATCAGGTTAATCACATACATACTCAGGGATGCTAATACTTTATTGCCATTCTACCCCTTCAGCCCAGCAATTCGTCCTATGCCTCACCCCATTTCTGAATTGCTGTGATCACTTTGAGATCTCCTCACAGACTTCTGACTGTCTTGCGGCATGAAAGGAGTTGCATGAGACCATTGTCAGGACGACAACTGTCCATTTATCCTTCTTTCCCTCAACACCAAATGGCGAACGTTTAGTTTACCAGTTGGTACTCTCAGTTAGGGAAAGTGATTCATTAAATGTGCAGTTTCAAAAAGAAATTCCTGGCAATTTGTTCATTATATTTGAACTTTATATCCCATTGAGAGTGTGAATAAAGTGAATCGTCACATTCTATTTACTTACTATATAAAGCAAATAATACATCATTATACGTTTAACTTTAAACTCGGTTTTATGTTGAACAGATTAGGAACAGTTTTTTGCTCCAGCTTTCATTATGTAATGATTTATTTATAATTGTATTCATCCAAATCTTCTATTTATATATCACCATCACTTCGCTGGCTCGAAGGGCCAAATGGCCTCCTCCTGCACCTATTTTCTAATGCCAGAAAACTCCTCAAACCATTTCATAGAAACAAAAAAAAGTCAATGAGTCAAAGAAATAGATAATAGTTGGTGTCCAAACCTTGATTTTAAGGGTTCTGAGGGGATAGTTAGGAACAGGGGAGGAAATGCTGAGCACAGAAGCCAGACATTTAATGGTAAAACTACTACTGGTGGGCAGATTCCGTTGGAAGAATCGTGGATGATCAGGACGATACCAGATTCTCTATCAACGCCACTGTTTCTACCCACATGGACACTGTTGGAGAAATCTTGGATCCTGGGCTCACCTAATTTCTTCCTTTCTCATTTCTCATACTTAATTAATAGTTTTCTCATACTTCATTTTTATCATATCATATATATACAGCCGGAAACAGGCCTTTTCGGCCCACCAAGTCCATGCCGCCCAGTGATCCCCATACATTAACACTATCCTACACCCACTAGGGACAATTTTTACATTTACCCAGCCAATTAACCTACATACCTGTACGTCTTTGGAGTGTGGGAGGAAACCGAAGATCTCGGAGAAAACCCACGCAGGTCACAGGGAGAACGTACAAACTCCTTACAGTGCAGCACCCGTAGTCAGGATCGAACCTGAGTCTCCTGCGCTGCATTCGCTGTAAAGCAGCAACTCTACCGCTGCGCTACCGTGCCGCACGTTACTCCTGACACACATTCCCCAACTTGTCCTCTTCCCATTAACTCTCATTCTCCATCCCCATCTCCATCCAATCCCCATCTATTCCTGCGCTTCTGGTCTCACATGACTCTGCACATTCCATTTCCCTTCTTCCCCCGCAGTACATCATTTTGCATTCTCTTTCTCTCTCAGTCTCTTTTTCCATGCAAGAGGATCTCTTGGGTGTGGCTGGGAGGAGTTTGCTTTAACACCTCATCCAAAGGTTCCCAATGTTGGGGGAGTCCAGAACCAGGGGCCACAGTTCAAGAATAAGGGGTAAGCCATTTAGAACGGAGATGAGGAAAGACTTTTTCAGTCAGAGAGTTGTAAATCTGCGGAATACGCTGCCTCAGAAGGCAGTGGAGGCCAATTCTCTGAATGCATTCAAGAGAGAGCTAGATAGAGCTCTTAAGGATAGCTGAGTCAGGGGGTATGGGGAGAAGGCAGGAATGGGGTACTGATTGAGATTGATCAGCCATGATCACATTGAATGGTGGTGCTGGCTCGAAGGGCCGAATGGCCTACTCCTGCACCTATTGTCCATTGTCTATTGTCTATTGTCTATTGAATGTCATCGACTTTGTCACACTCGCCCACTTTAGTTCCCGCTGAAGTTTCAGCCCAGATTTCCATGCTTCGGCCTCTGGAGCAAGACTTGTATCCACAGCCCACTGACACAAAGGTAGGAATTTGACCAAATGACTTTGCACAGCATCAGGAGATTGATTGAATGGCTCTTTGCAAGAGATGGTCACAATAGGATGTCTGGTTCCTACTTTCTTCAATGACTTTTGAGAGGAACGGGTTGGTAATCTACTTGTAGTTTGCAAGCAAAGAGATAAATGCTGGAATTTGTTGGAAGCAGAGTATGATGTTAGGATTATGAACTATATGTAATAGGAGTTGCTCAAAAGGGGGACTGAAATGGGTTCTGATGATTGGAGAGGTGGACAGGCCGCACTTGAGACTGTTTAAGGAGAGAAACTAGACTGAGGTAAATCAACAATTTAGTTTAACAATGCGTACTGCTTTTTGGATTATACACTATTTCCTGAGTATAACATTCCTGGGCACTTGGTCACTCGGGACACTTGGAGCATTAAACTTCCGAGGTCCTGCACTACTGCTGCAAATGATTTAGATTTTTTTTAGATTTAGAGATACAGAGCGGAAACAGGCCCTTCGGCCCACCGAGTCGGCGCTGCCCAGTGATCCCCGTACATTAACTCTATCCTACACTCACTAGGGACAATTTTTACATTTACCCAGTCAATTAACCTACATACCTGTACATCTTTGGAGTGTGGGAGGAAACCGAAGATCTCGGAGAAAACCCACGCAGGTCACGGGGAGAACGTACAAACTCCGTACAGACGGCGCCCGTAGCCAGGATCGAACCTGAGTCTCCGGCGCTGCATTCGCTGTAAGGCAGCAACTCTACCGCTGCGCCACCGTGCAGGGTTAGGGCATGGGTTAGGGCACCTCACGACCAGTCTGACCCACCATTGAACCATCCCATATTCTGGACACTAACTAGCTAACACTAGCTAGCTAACACTGGACACTAGGGGGTCGGCATCGCACATGTTGCTACTTTGGGATGTGTACCATGAAAGTCCGTCAATCTTACTTCTTCCATTTGAAAAAAATCCCCATTCAAAGTGAGAAGATGACCCTCCAGAATTGGATCTCATGCCAAATTCCAGTCCTCTTGAGTGACTTGGAGACCCTCGTGTGATTTATCCATGTTAATCATTCATGGCCCAGGAATCTTGGAATCAGGTCTTCAAATGTCTCTTGACTGAAACACAAAATGCTGGAGTAACTCAGTGGGTTAGGTAGTGTTGGTGGAGGGAATGGGCAGGTGACGTTTTTTAAATTGAGACCCTCCTTCAGCTCTTGACTGGTCTAAGCACAAACACAAATATTGCTGCTAATTGCTTTTGTGAATGTCCGGCACAACAAGAAATACAGAAGAATTTGAATGTATTTAAGTATTAATCAATCATGTATGTATATTTATCAAAACACAAAGTGCTGGAGGAACTCAATGGGCCAGGTGGCATCTGTGGAGGGAATGGACACATGACGTTTCAAGTCAGGATCCGAAGCATCGCCTGTCCATTGACTCCACAGATGCTGCCCGACCCGCTGAGTTCTTCTGGCACTTTGTGCTTTGCTCAAGATCCCAACATCTGTAATTCCCTGTATCTCTACGTGTATTTATCACTGCCGAAGAACCCTTCAAGTTCAAAGACAGATTGGTTTCAAATGAAGTGTTTTGAATGTGATGACATTTGCAAAGCCATGAATCATAACTTGGCCCGTAGTCACTGCTAATTGCTGAGGACAATTCATTGTCTAGCATTCATTTGATTAATTACTCAATGAAACAATCTGGCCTCCTTTCCAAGGGACAGCCTGACCCAATAAACAGCTCACGGTGCTATACAAAAAAGGATAGTTTACATTTTGGCTGAGCCAATTCACAATAAACAAAGACTGTTTCATTGACGGGCAAGTCAGTTTCCAGAGGACAAAGGTTTAAGGCAATTGGCAAGGATAAAGTTTATTTACTCAGAGAGTTGCTATGATCTGGAATGCACTGCCTGAAATACTGGTAGAACATTCAACGGTACTTTTCATAAGGGAATTGGGAATACATTTGCAAAGGAACTATCAGGGCTATGGAGAAAAAGGATATGGAACCAATTATGTAGCTCTTTCAAAGGGCTGACCACTACAATGGGCAAAATGGTCTCCCTCTGCACTTCAAGATACCACAAATTATTAGTGTACCCCTAAATGTAAAATGGAAATGCAAAGTAAAAAATAAATGATAGTGCCATAACGTTATCATTATAATGAGGACAGAGAGCCTCTGTTATACCGACCTGGTTGCAGTTTCTTGGTGCCATTCTCATGACGTTGGTGAAGATTGGAGTGCTCGGGTGAAGGGTTTGAGGTAAGGCTGACCAGTGGCTCCAGTTCTGGTTCTCTGTGGGGAGTGCAGAATCCTGCCTCAGCAACAAGCTACACCTAACATCTGCTATACATTATGCTTGTTTCAGTGTCGAGTACTGTGCGGCGCTACTGACATTACATTATCCATGAGGCATTATCCATGTTTGCCTTTTAGACAAGTGACCTTGCAAAGCCTGGCAATTCTGGCTGAAAAGTTTGCAAAGGATTAGCCATCGGAAGTCCACATTGATATGATTGCTCTCTGGCTGAGACTGCTGTTCAGCCCGGGGTCGATGCACCCAGTTAACAACTTAGGTACTTCACCTCACACCCCCTCCCCACATGCCATTGCTTTCAACAAACAAACCACAGAAGGCTACCTTGTGTTATAGGTGTTAACTTGAAACTTTATCATTCCATGTACATTATTGTGATTAATGTCTAAAGTGTATTCAGAATGAAATGAATGGGAATTCCTGACCCATATCAGTATGTGATTGATTTGTGTTGGCCTTCACACAATCCACGACACAAGGTTAATCCGTTGAACATTTCCCAAATCTGCACAGCTCAACATAGCTGCCTTCCCTTGAACTGCCACACACTTCAAGTGAAATGTTGCATCTCCTGCCCGGACATTTCCATTTGGTTGCAGAGGTTTCCTTTGCTGTAGGGATCTCAGTTCATGATCTCGATCGATTTAGCGAAGGCACAACCTTGGCACAACAAATTGTTGACCTAGACACAAGCAACAACAGATGCTGGCTTGTAAAAAAAGACACAAAATGCTGGAGTAACTCGGCGGGTCAGGGTGCATCTCTGGAGGAGATGAATAAGCGACATTTTGGGTTGGGACCCTTCTCCAGGCTGATTGTGGGAGGGTGGAGAAAGCTGGGAGAGGTGGGAGTAGGACAAAGCTTTGCAAGTGATAGGTGGATACAGGTGAGGGAGGGGGGGGTGATCCGCAGATGGGTGGATAAATGCTAGAGATAGTAAGAAGACAAAAGCCTGTGAGATGAGGGGAGAAGAGAACTGCTGATTTAGTTGGTATCAGCATAGTAGAGTTATTATACTAGATATCTTCCCAGTATTGATGATTTAATTACTCACCTAAAGTGCATTATAAATATTTGTCACGGCTATTATTTTTCTAATGGTCACCTCAGTTATCTGGATTGCAACTTGCATCCCAATTTGAGGCCAATTCACTCTACTTCTTCGCTCACACAATCACTTCTAACTCTGGTAGAGCCGTAATCAGCCGTAATATTGTGTGCTTGTTGCATTGAAATATTAGATGGGTTGGCAGAGCAGAATCAGTCACAAAACATGATGGGGCCCTGATAGAGGACAAAGTCCAAAGAATTTGGAGATGAGATGATGACAATCCTTTGCAACACCTCCTGCTCTGAGATTAACTAATTTATATGTTATTAACACTCAGTGATCACAACAAAGCTTGTTTGAACAGCAGTGCAATTTAAAGGCATCATTGTGATCTGATAAGGGAACTCAAGGTAAAAGAGCCATGAGGAGGCAGTGATCATAATATGATAAATTTAACTCTACAAATTGAGAGGGAGAAGGGAAAATCGGAAGTGACAGTATTACAGTATAGCAAAGGGGGTTACAGAGGCATGAGGCAGGAGCTGACCAGATTTGACAGGAAGGAGGCCCTAGCAGGGAAGACGGTGGAACAGCAATGGCAGGTATTCCTGGGAATAATGCAGAAGTTGCAAGATCAATTTATCCCAAAGAGGAGGAAAGATTCTAAGGGGAGTAAGAGGTTCCCGTGGCTGACAAGGGAAGTCAAGGACAGCATCAAAATAAAAGAGAAGAAGTATAACATAGCAAAGAAGAGTGGGAAGCCAGAGGATTGGGACTCTTTTAAAGAGCAACAGAAGATAACTAAAAAGGCAATACGGGGAGAAATGATGAGATACGAGGGTAAGCTAGCCAATAATATATAGTAAAAGCTTTTTTAGGTATGTGAAGAGGAAAAAAATAGTCAAGGCAAATGTGGGTCCCTTGAAGACAGAAGCAGGGGAATTTATTATGGGGAACAAGGAAATGGCAGACGAGTTGAACCGGTACTTTGGATCTCTCTTCACTAAGGAAGATACAAACAATCTCCCAGATGTTCTAGTGGCCAGAGATCCTAGGGTGACGGAGGAACTGAAGGAAATTCACATTAGGCAGGAAATGGTGTTGGGTGCTGATGGGACTGAAGGCTGATAAATCCCCAGGGCCTGATGGTCTGCATCCCAGGGTACTTAAGGAGGTGGCTCTAGAAATCATGGACGCATTGGTGATCATTTTCCAATGTTCTATAGATTCAGGATCAGTTCCTGTGGATTGGAGGGTAGCTAATGTTATCCCACTTTTTAAGAAAGAGGGAGAGAGAAAACTGGAAATTATAGACCAGTTAGTCTGACAGTGCAGTGTTGAAGGCATGGAAAAGTATTCTCGACCTCGCTAAATGAGGTCAGCTCCAAAGATACAAATAATCCTTTAGCAGAGGATAAACACTTTAGAAAAATGGAGGTTATTGCCAAAAGCCATCAAACTGACATTGACATTTCACTTGGACAGAGCTAAGGCTAAAGAAATGCTTGATGTAAAATTATATAAATGAACTCAATATACTGAGGGTGGCACCTCATGGCCACAACTGACATTTTGATTAATTGCAACATCTCCAGAACACTGGAGCAAAGATCAAATTCTGGTTAAACATTGATCTGCATAATATTGGGATAGCGATGGTAGCACACCACTCACAAATTTGCTTGTTTGGGTATACTCAACAGCCAAGTACTATGCTCAATATAGTTGAAGAGTTGCCCTACAGAACAGCCAATGTTTCTTTAAGACTTTTGAAGTAATATTGAAAAGATTGATATCAGTCCAGCTTTGATAACTCTGCATATGTTTTACACATTTTCATCTGATTCCCAACAGTTGCTCAAGTTTTGCCGTCAATATGAACTGACTCTTAACACAAGGAATTTTAATGTTCAATGGTTCCATGGTACTTTATTGTCACATGTACCAACGTACAGTAAAATACATTTTTTGCATACAGTTCAGTAAAAATCTTACTATACATAGCCACAATCATTGTTATGTACAGAAATATATAGAAATGGTAGATATAGAATTTGTATAGAAATGAGACAGTAGACAAGAGTGTTTCTGGTGCCATTTTGCATGATTCAAGTCTAAAGTTATTAAAAATGTGGAGTCTTAACTTGGCCATGAAGGCCCATTGTCCTGATGGCATAGCAGGGTCGGCCTGGCCAATCAAAGTTGTTGGTTCCTCCACCGCTGCTCCTTCACTCAGTGCCACTGCAGGCCGCCCGCGTCTGTTCCCCGCGCTTGGCCTCTTAGAGTAATGTCCAATCCAATTGAGCCCCAGGCTGCAGCAGGGCCTCCAGTGGTCCACTCCACTGATGCCTTGATCCGGACACACCGGTCCACAAACTTGTCGTCCCTCACCTCAAATGGCCACCGTTCAACCTTCGTGTCCTGGGGGGGGGGGGGGGGGGGGGGGGGGGGGGGGGGGGGGGGGGGGGGGAGCTGTCCTCCTGCAGCCAACCTTGTAGCATCCAGAGCCTTCTTAAGGGTGTGGGAGATTAGCCCCAACCCTGCTTATGGATACAGTTGTTTTCATGCGTCCGCTGCCACCGCCGAGTTGAGTCTCTTTACCCCTGATTGGATTTTTAAAAAATCTTTTCTATTCAGAAGGTGAGGAATTATCGCTGGATTGGTTCTATGAATGTTGTAGTTACAAGGCCTGTATTGAAAATTGAGGAAATTAATTAATTTAGCAGAACTAATTTAGCAGAACGGCACGGTGGCGCAGCGGTAGAGTTGCTGCCTTACAGCGAATGCAGCGCCGGAGACTCAGGTTCGATCCTGACTACGGGCGCCGTCTGTACGGAGTTTGTATGTTCTCCCCGTGACCTGCGGGGTTTTCTCCGAGATCTTCGGTTTCCTCCCACACTCCAAAGACGTACAGGTATGTAGGTTAATTGACTGGGTAAATGTAAAAATTGTCCCTAGTGTGTGTAGGATAGTGTTAATGTGCGGGGATCGCTGGGCGACGCGGACTCGGTGGTCCGAAGGGCCTGTTTCCGCGCTGTATTTCTAAGATCTAAAAATCTAAAAAAATCTAGAGATTATAACTTGGTCCGTGATACTCAGTCCCATACAAAGCTGTGATGCCAAAGGCCTATTTGAACTGGAAACCAATGACCGAGGCAATGCTAGAAATGGCCTGATCAAACGTAACTGAAATGTAACTTTTTATAAATGGGTTTATTTCATTGTAATTGAACAGCTGACCTAACATAGAAAATAAATGGCATAAAAGTTTCCAAACTCAAGCTTCTTAATTCCTTTGGGAGAAATAAGGCTGCGCACACATCTTAATCTTCGATATCATTTCCAAAAGCACTGTGCAGTTTCTAACCAACAACATTATGCAACTCTCATCATTTGTAAGCAAACTAAAACAACAACTTAACGTTAAGTACCGTTTTTCACTTGTCCAAACTCATAATTAACCCTGGTTACTCCTGCAAGATTTCAAAATCCACACATGTTTCCCATCATTTAGAACTGCCAAAAATGATTTTCTGTAAATTTGTACTGTGGAACATTATAAAGTATCATTACAGAAATGTAGTGAATCATAAAACAATTCTTAATTCAAAATATTCTCCAAATATACTGCAGACATGCAAACTTCCAGCAGTTTGCCTGAATGACATCTGAGACCAATTTAGTGAGTTCTGTGTTTATTGAGTGACAGTTTAGAGTTCTGAGCAAAGTTGTCTTGTTGACTGTCTACCACACAGTTCTTGACTTGTCTGCAGTCTACACATTTTCAGATAAATTTCTCTGTATTTATGGAAGGATCAGATTTTATGTTTTGCTCTATGGTGAACTAAAAATGGGTGAAGTCTTAAGGGCTGTCTCTACACTGGCTGTGGTGAAAAAAAATAACGGTCCCTTAAATGACTTTGTGGTAATTTGACAATTCTGTATGGGTCTTTCATTGACTTGATGAAAGTTTTAGTTATGACCTTCACGACTTATTTGAACCTATTACATTCACAGAAATGGTTTGGACAGAAATAGAGAACAAAGTCGTAAAATTGAATCCGTGTTTAAAAAAAATCATTATTTTCTAAAGGGTTTGCAAAGGCTTGAATGAGCTCTTTCTTGTGATAAGAAAGCTCTTGAATTATATTGCCCAAAAAGGAATTATTTTATGGCTTACCTCTTTATCTGTTCCTGTCTCGCACTGCCTAATGAGTGAAGCAGGAAGACAGACAGATCACTACAACTGCCACTCTTGAGCTATCCATTAAAAGGTACACAACTAGTGCTTCAGTGAATTGTCCTCTGATTTTCCCTTCGTATCCAACAGAAAAGTCTTTTAGTATTGCTTTGTGCTCCACTGTGGTATGGTTACCACTGATCTGAATCAATGTTATTCCATTCCACAACTCAACATGTTCCGTTAACGCTATTGCAAAATCAAGAGTGTGTTATGATACAGATTTTTAACACTTGCAATGACGAACAAACTTAGGGCATGAATCTTTCAAACATTATGAATCTCCAGAGCTTGCTATTTGATTTAAGTGGTTTGCTATTTTCCTGGCACGTGTCAAGATCCCACCCTCCACTTGCTTGTTATTCTCAGACTCTTGCCGGTTTTGCAAATCATTTGCTCATTACATTCACCGCAGAAGATCGGGGCTCATAATTTACTCTTATTCCTTTTCAGATTCATTTACATTGTAGACAATTTATTATCCTCTCCTAACAGGCCCTGCACGGAGAAAGAGGTTGAAAGTTGCAGTCTTGATATGAATACAATAATATACCAACATCTTATTTTTAATGCAGCACCAATCAAACGTTGTGACCCAGCAATGGATCAGTTGAACATAATATGTCTCCTCAGTTGGTGTTACAAATTGTTGTCAGAAGCAGTTTAAATTTGGAATTTAAATAGGACTGTTAATTTTGATGAAAGGTCTTAGATCTGAAACTGGCTCTGTTTCTCTTTGCACTAATGGTGCCTGGCTTACTGAGTATTTCCAGCATGCTTTTGTTTTTTATTTTACATTTCCAACATGTGAAGCTTTTTTTGTTTTCATTTACTGTTAATTTTGTCCCTGCTCGTCATTTCTAACATTTTCTCATTGCTGAGGTTAATCTGACAAGTCAGGAGTTGTCAGATTTTGAACAGAGATTTAAGATTTGAAGTTCCACAGTCCTCAGGCACCACCTGTCTATGGACTGAAGATTATAGCCTGATGTCTCTGCAATTTCCACTCACTAGACTTCAGAGAACATAACTTTGAATGAGGTTAACAAGGGTCTTGGGGCCTGAGGTACTGTGCAGCAAGCTGCCAAAGTTAACCTCAGACCTTGATCTCAGCAAACTAGGAGGTATCCCTTCTAGATTGGGGCATTTATCCACTTTAAGTACAACTAGATCTTCTAGTAAAGAGAGAAACAAATGCCAGAATACCTCAGTGGGTCAGGCAGCATCTGCAGAAGGGTCAATCTGAAGAAGGATCCCAAAGCAAAACATCACCTATCCATGTTCTCCAGAGATGCTGCCTGACCTGCTGAGCTACTCCAACACGTTGTGTCCTTCTTTGGTGTAAACCAAAATCTGTAGTTCCTTGTTATTAGATTTTCTAGTACCTCTTCTTGCATAATTTCTGGTTCATCTAACCTCAAATATATCTCCCTTTACTGAGATTCTTGCACATTTTATTGATTGATTGAATTGATTGAAAAATACAGCATGGACCCAGGCCCTTTAGCCACCGAGTCCATGCCGACCATTGATCACCCGTTCACAATGGTTCTATGTTATCCCACTTTCTCATCCATTTCCTGCACACAGGGGCAATTTAAAGAGGCCATTTAACTTACAAACCCACACTTCTTTGGAATGAGGGAGGAAACTGGACCTCCTGGATTCGCTGGCATCATGAGATAGCAGCTCCACAGGCAATACCACTCTTGCTTGGGAAAGATTGTTGTAGGATATGTAATTTATTACCTTTGCCATGCCCTCTGACTCCATGAGCAGATTTCCTTTCTGATCCCTAATCATTCCCACCATTTACTGTTTGCATACTTATAAGAGATTGCTGGTTTCCATTTTATTGCTGTTGTTTTGTCTTTTTGTGACCATTTTTATTATTTTTCATTTCCTTTCTGAAATTTTGGGAATCAGTCTGATAGGCATGTGTTATTAAACTGATACCCACCATATGCCTTTTTTCTTTGCTTTCCTTCACTCTGTTTTTGATCAACTGAGGAACTCTGGCTATAATTGCCCTACTTCTCTTCTTTGTGAAAATATGCATAGATTATACCTGAAACATCTCTTCCTTTAAGATAACCGATCATTAATGAAAGTTTTGCCTGCCAGTATTTGATGCCCAGTATTTACCCAAGTTAGACCTTTTCTCATTCTTTTTAAGTTAGTCTTTTTCAATTGGTCACTGATCCACCTGTAATTCCATCAGTATTCCAAAATTATTGATACCAAAACTGCAAGACACAAGGGTCAGATGCTGATTTACAAAAAAAGACACAATGTACTGAAGCAACTCAATGGATCAGGCAGCATTTCTGGAGGATATGAATGGATGACTTTTCAGGTTGGGACCCTTCTTCAGACTGATCGCTGTTCTCCAAAACATTCCCATTTACTCCATTTGGCCAGCCTAATTTCTCAGACTCAAAACCAATAATGTCTCTTTTGTCATTGGGCCAGATATATATGTTAGGAAATTTCTCCTGAATATACTTCAAAAATATTTATCTCTCTTTGTCCCATACAATATATCTATCTCCTTCTGTATTGGGACACAAGATCCTTCATTATCTCTTCTCTATGGCTTTTGGACATCTCTTTGCAATGCAATGAAATATTCCCTATAGAATACTCTCAATGGTGTGATAAAATATCCACTGGGAGTAAACAGTTACTCCACCTTCATCCCTTTCTGAAGGAAGGTGGCAATTACAACACCTCTGTGGTGAGGATTTATGACAGAAACCTTCACTGATGAGTTTAAGATTTCTGATGGTGATGCTGTCCACTTTTGAGTTGGAATATAGTGTTGAAGGGTCCCATCCCGAACCGTCACCCAGTTTTTCTCCAGAGATGCCGCCTGACCCACTGAGTTACTCCAGCACTTTGTGACTATCTATGGTGTTCCTTGTCGGTCAGTCTAGAGTGCTGAGAATTTGTGTAACACTCCTACCACTGAGTTAACTAATTTAGCAAAGACCTGGGATTGAACTTGGTACTGCACTTTCTAATTGAACGATCAAGAGGGCAATTGTTCTGATATGGCATGCGTGAGACAGTTTTGCATTTAAAATTAAATTTTGTGCTTTCAGCACTTTAAATAGTTTGCTTAAAATCCTTCTATTAAAAAAGCGAGTTCTAGACACTGTTCGGTTAGATGTAGCTACCATTTGGAATTACATCACACTTTTAATGCAGCAAACCCTCTCACAATAATTCACAGGAAGATTATCAAACAAAATTTGGCCCCAAGCCACATAAGGACCCATTATGAAAATTTTGAATTGAGATAGGTTTGAAGGAACATCCTAATCTGAAAGATAGAGAGAAGGTTCGGTAATTAACTCCAACGCTAAGGGAAAGACACAAAGTGCTGGAGTAACATAAGTGGGTCAGGCAGCATCTGGAGAACATGGATAGGTGACGTTTCAGTTAGGGACCCTTCTTCAGACTTCTTTGGACCTGACTAAAAAAGGGCCCAACCCAAAATGTGACCTATCTATGTTCTCCAGGAATGCTGCCTGACCAGCTTAGTTACTCCAGCACTGTATGTCTCTGTGTAAACCCACATCTGCAGCTCCTTGTTTCTTCTAAGCTCAGGATCTAGGTATCCAAAGGCACACCTGCAAATCAATAATAAGAATTGGCAATGTGCGAAAAGCCAGAACTAAAGGAAAGCAATCTCAAAGAGTTATTGATCATGGTGAGCTTTCAAAAATATGACAATTTAAGAAGACATGAAAAGCTTTGACCACATGTTTGAGAATTTTAAAATCAAGGCAATGCTGAATTGATAGGTATTGTAGTGGTGAGGTTTGAACTGAAGGTGGTTTTGGCAACAGAATTGTGGATGCATTTAAGAAGTGTAAAAGGTGGGAAGTCAGGAAGGCAGTGGAATAATCACGTTACTACACTGAAATCAGTAACCAATCAACAATCTAATATGGGTTAAATCCAACTGGGTGATGGAAATGTGTCTCTTCAACTGCTGAGTATTTCCATGTGTCTTCTGCCTGCCCACTGTGCTATTTCACAAGACTAGTAGAATACCCATGAACTTTCAGTGGCTTTGTGTTTAACAAACACTCCCTGGTGTCATTCTTCTACAGTTGCATCATTGTTCTTCACCCTTAAATGGTTGCCTCAAAGTTAAATAGCTGCAAATCAGCACAGTCTATAAATTGAGACAGGAAAACAATCTTTTAAAAACGCCAGCGAGAAACTATTAAGATTGAGCTTGTAGCTCGTATCAATAGGACCAAAAGTGAACCAATGGATTGCTTGATGAATTTTCACATTTACTGACATTTCTAATAAAATGTTAAAAATATTGAACACATTAAATAAATACAGTAAAAATTGTGGACATATTTACAAGGGATTTTGGTTATAGCGGACAGACCTACCAACCTTTACTGCCAGGCTGGGTTGCTGAAACCACACCCAGCCCACACAGCCTTCCCAGCCACTTCTAGGCCGCTCGTGCCGCCACCACTGCCGACCCTCAACGTATCCGGACGTCCACGGTCCGGGACCATTTAGTCCAATCCTCGCCACTCCCCCAGCAACCAGCAGGTCGAGACCCTCAACTCACCTGGATTCCAGGTCCAGTTTCAGACCGAGAGACTGAAGAAGGGTCTCGACTCGAAATGCCATTTATTCATGTTCCCCAGAGATGCTGCCTGACTAGCTGTGTTATTCCAGCACATCGTGTCCTTTTGTGTATTAACCAGCAACTGCGGTTCCTTGTTTCTGATACTTATACAGTGATAATCCCTTACACGGTCACAATGGCTAATCAGCAATAACGGACACTATTCCCCCTACATGGTCGTTTCTAACAAGGGTTACATATTTTATAAAACACAATCGCACTTCCCGTTGGAAACATTTTCATTGTTCATTTAAATAACTTTACTTTGAATTGCTTCTTTGTAGGACATGTATTCTTTTTGAATTCAAGTTGATGGGAAAGGAAATTATGGTCATATATGGAATTTATGGCACAGGAGGGGACTTTTTGGCTCATCACGTTTATACCAATCAAAAAAACGATCTAGACTAGTCTTCATTTCCAGCATAGTTTTGTGGGTTCCAACACATCAAATTCTCCTTCAAGTCCCTTTTAAATGGGCTGCAGGTTTCTGCCTCCACTATCCTTTTCAAACTGTGTTCCAAAAGTCCACCAATCCCTTGGGTGGAAAACATTCCTTCAACACCCTTCCAAACAAGCAAATAATAAGTTGCTGGAGGAACTCAATGGATCAGGCAGCAACTATGGAGGGATTTGCTTATTTCCAAAAATAAACTTTATTCAGAATAAAAAATATAATACTCTTCACACATTCTCAGTGTCTATACATTCAATAGTGTCACATTCAGCAGTTTGCACCTATCTTTAAACACTCTTGCCACTCACATGGCCCCCTCAGGTGATATCCCCACCAGGAAAACTCTGAACATTGAGGGAGACATTGTTTGCTTTGATTTGTTGTTTTCACATCTTATCCAACCATATCTCTAGTCTCCCCCTCCCCTGACTCTTGGTCTGAAGAAGGGACTCGTCTCAAAACATCAATTATTCCTTCTCTCTGGAGATGCTGCCTGTCTCGCTGAGTTACTCCAGCGTTTCGTGTCTAACTTTAGTGTAAACCAGCATCTGCAGTTCCTTCCTACACCGATGACATTTTGAGTTGGATCGCTTCTTCAAACTGATAGAGCAGAGAAGTGAAATATGGTAGAGAGAGGTGAGTGAAGGGGTGAGGCAAAGTCTAACAAGTGATAAGTGGATTTTGGTGAGGTGTGATTGTTTAGCAAATGAGTCAGGTGAAGGAGAGATGGGTGGATATAGTAACGAAGGCTGGGGTTGAAGGCAACTGACAGTCGCTTCTAATCTTTCTGTCTATCGCAAATCTACGAGTTGTTGACTTCTCTGTTAAGAGAAATCAAACATTCTGACTCATAAATATATCCACACCATGATTTAATCCCTGTTTAGCATCCTCTGTTCCAGAGAAAACAACCCCAGGCTAATTAACATTTCCTCATACAATCTATTGGAGATTTTCCAGGATAACAAAGAGGAGCGCAAAAATATGGAAAAAGTGAAGGACAATCAAAACCAAATTTAAAAACATTAAATGCAAAAGTTACATTTTGCAGCAATTAATTTACCGCATTTTGTTTTCACAACCCAAATACACTCTAGGGGATTTCTTGACTGACAATGGATCAGCAAATAAGCAAGTGTTGCAATACTATCTGCGAGAGTGACTCTGCATTCCTGTAACTCCAGTTGGGACATGGCTCCACTCCCTGAGATTCCTCTGGGAGTGTCACTCCGCTCCAGGACCCCTGCTGGGAGAGTGACTCTCCTCCCGGGACTCCAGCTGGAGGGTGATTGCCCACCACAGAACTCTTGCAAGGAGAATGACCAATGGCCTGCAATGGGTTGAACATAGAACAGTACAGCAACGGAACGGGCCCTCACAATGTCTGTGTTGAACATGATGCCAAAACCAACCCTTATCTTCTTATCGAGTCCAGATCATAAGGTTAGAAGTTGTTGAGTAGCGCATTCCAGGGACTCACTACCCTCTGTGTAAAACTTTTGTCCTGCACATCTCCATTAAACTTTGTCACACTCACCTTAAAGCTATGCCCTCTAGTATTTGATAGTACCACCCAGAAAAATAGTATCTGACTCTCTGTCCTATCTCTGCCACTCATAATATTATATACTTCTATCATAGAGTCATAGTCATAGTGTGACACAGTGGGGAAACAGGCCCTTCAGCCCAACTTGCCCACACCGACCAACATGTCCCAGCTACACTAGTCTCACCTGACTGTGTTTGGTCCATATCCCTCCAAACCTGTCCTCTCCATGTACCTGTCTAACTGCTTCTTAATTGCTGCTTAAACTGTTTCTTATCAGCTTGAGTGATTACCTACTATAGAACTCAGTGTGTCCGAGTATCTCATGCTTCAGTATGCCAGAAGGAAAAGTGGCCTTGAGACTCCAGTGGGAGGTCGACTGCCTGCCCCTGAGCTCCCAGTTGGTTGTGTGACAACCTACGCCAACACTTCAACCCGTGTTGGGCACCTGCGACTGCTTGCCTTGGGACTCCATGAGAGAGAATGCTGGCCTGCTCGTGAGCCACAGGCAAGAAAATAGCAGACCACGCTGGGCCTTAAGCCAGGTGAGCAACTCGCAGATAGATTGGAGGTCATAAGGTCATAAATAATAGGAGCAGAATTAGGCCATTCGGCCCATCAATGCTCCCCCATTCAATCATGGTTGATCTATCTCTCCCAATTAACCCCATTCTCCTGCTTTCTCCCCATAACCCCGACACCCCTAGGAGGATCAGAAGCTGCGGCATTGAGGAGGATGAACAAAGTGGAAGGTTGTGAGGTGCAGGTGGGTTCCAGTCATCCACCACCCTCTGTCTAAAAACCTTAATGATAAACGAGAGAGAAAAAAAAAGTTCAGTGTGTGTATATACACATATTCACAAGTACACACTCACACATACATACTACATATATATATATATATATATATATATATATATATATATATATATATATATATATATATATATATGTAATCCAAAGCACAAGGAGAGGCTGGGTTGCAATGGATTAAGTGAAGGCTGGAATGAACAATAACCAATGATGGGAAGACCAATGTGCAGTACTGTTGGCTACAAATCTGCTACATAGTAGGGGGGAAGAACTGGTGGGCATAGTCTGTTTACATATAACATCAGCATTTTGTGATAGTGGGCACATCAATGTTACCATGTAACAAGGCAATGCTTGCCTGTCCATTCCCTCCACAGATGCTGCCTGACCTACTGAGTTCCTCCAGCATTTAGTGTTTTGCTCCAGCTTCCCATATCTGCAGTTCCTTGTGTCTCCAATAGTAATGTCGGTCTGCATGAAACAATGATATATAAAAACAAGGAACTGCAGAAAGCTGGTTTACCAAACAAAGATACAAAAAGCTGGAGTAATTCAGCGGGTCAGGTAGCATCTCTTGAGAAGAAGGTAGACGCAAAATTCAGCGGGTCAGGCAGCAGCTCAGGAGAGAAGGAATGTCTACCTTCGATTTGAACCAGCATCTGCAGTTATTTTCCTACACATCTTGAGAAGAAGGAATTGGTGACATTTCAGGACGAGTCCCTTCTTTAGATTGAAGAAGGGTCTCGGTCAGAGATGCTGTCTGACCCGCTGAGTTACTCCAGCTTTTTGTGTCTGTCTTTGGTTTAAACCAGCATCTGCAGTTCCTTCCTAAGAATCCCTGGGGACCATGGATAGGTGACTTTTTGCACTGTGAGCCTTCTTCAGACTCACTAGTGTCATGCCTGTGTACAATATAGGTACACCAGTGGTGGGCAGAGCATCACACTGAGGTTCATTACTGACTGGCACAGGTTCGTTACCATACAACACAAAGATGTAGCATTGGAGAGCATATGGGTCTCTTGTTGGAATGAACTACAATTTCAAAGAGTTCTTCTAATAAACTGATACAGTCAAAACAACTGTAAAATAATTTAAACAGCTATCCTCCCATGTCCCCCCAGTCAGATAATAGCCTTGGCTGACATGGGCATGTGGGACATGTATGTGTGGGATTCTCAGTTAAAGATGACGCTGAAAGACATGTAGATGAACAATAAGGAAACATGTCTGTCCCTGACTGATAGCCAGTGGACAATGTTTAGGATAGAGAACTGTGGAAAGCATAGCTTCTTTTTACATTAGCTTTTATGCATTATTTCTTTAAAGCCTGGAATATTACTTTTAGAATTTATATCTCAATGTCACAGCACACACATCGAGGAATGCAGTGTTATCACAAAAAAAACTTGAAATTTCTGGAAAGGGATAAATAGAATGCAGAAACACAAGAAAATTGTAGCAGGAACAAACCAGAACACTGTTTATAACTGAAGAGAAGGAATGGGTGACATTTCGGGATGAGATCCTTCTTCAGTCTCAGAGTCTAAGAGACTCTCCAAGAGACTAAGATAAGTAATGATTCACAGTGGAATCCAGATTCAATGTGCAGCAATGGGTGCAGTGGAATGCCAAACACTTAACTGATATTTTTCTAGTAAGTAGGCGGCAAATGTAAGAACAGTTTTGGAGAATGTATTCACTTAGTATACTAAGATAAGCATAATACTTGAAAGCTGTAGCAGCTCATAGTAATATGAGTGACTTGTTCTGTTACCAATGTGATCGTTCAGGTTCTCCACAACTTCTATCACTATTGTCATCTCTTCAATGTGGCTGCCTGGATGTTGTGAAGGAAGGAACTGCAGATGCTGGTTTAAAATGGAGATAGACACGAAAAGCAGGAGTAACTCAGCAGGTCAGGCAACATTTCTGAAGAAAAGGAATAGGTGACGTTTTGGGTCAAGACCCTTCTTCATACTGAGAGTCAGGGGAAAGGGAAACGAGAGATATAGATGGTGATGCAGAGAGATATAGAACAAATAAATGAAAGATATGCAAAAAAGTAACGGTGATAAAGAAAACCTAGCATTTTTAGCTGTAGCCTACGTGAGGTTCCTTTGCAAAAACCTAAAGTTCTGTATGTTATTACTCCAGGGTGGAATTGATAGGTACATGTGAGAAGATGGGTTACAGGGAATTAAAGGAGGTGGGATTGTGGGATTACTGTAAGAACAAGCATAGGCTCGATTGGCCACGTGGCCGCCTCATTTGACCTAATGTCTGAAGAAAATATTAAAATATTTAAATGGTCAATTTAAATGTTTTTCCTGCTGATTCTGGGTGTATTTCTTTCAAAGAAAATGAAGACAGAAACATAATGGAAAGAATTTGATCTTTCACCTCAGCGCATGTAGACAATTTGATCTTCCACCTTAACGCCTGCAGATAATGTTTTGTAAGAAAACAGATAATAGACAGTGGAAGCAGGTTATTTTGGGAGGACGAGTGAGATACACAGCTTGTCATGATAAGCTTCTTCATTCTTTCACTTGCACTCAGTCAACATGGATAGCTTGGAACTGAGTGATGGTTGTAAAATTAATTGAGGGTCTCAGTGGACACTAACCTTGGGCTGTCTAATGAGACTGTTAAAGTTATTTTGCTGAAATATTTAATTCAATAGGTGGAAGCTGTCAGAGTGATTGGTGACATCATATGATGCGGCATGGTGGCACAGTGGTAGAGGTGCTGCTTTACAGTGCCAGAGACCCAGGTTCAATCCTGACCATGAGTGCTGTCTATGTGGAGTTTGTATGTTCTCAACATTCGACGCAGTCATAGGAAGAATGTACAAACTCTGTACAGACAACACCCATAGTCAGGATTGAATCCGGGTTTCTGGCGTTGTAAGGCAGCAACTCGACCACTGTGCCACTCTGCTGCCCACAGTGTGCTTGATGACTCCAGAGTCTGGATTAATCCTTTTGTACCTCTTTTCTAATTTGTGATTGTGGAACTATTTTTTCCTTCCTTGGCAGGTTGTGTTTTCTTAATGCAGCTGCGCTCTTTGCCAACTTTATACAGAAGTCTGCTAAGGAGCAATCGGCTTTATTTAATATGCCACAGAAGGCTACTGTTGCATCAGAAAAATGGAATGCCTCTTTCAACAGGAATGCCAATAATTGCTTTCGGATTTTACACAAAGAAAGTTTTGGTCTCTGAACAGTCTGGAACCATTTGGCAGTAATTGCTCTAATGCCTAACCATCCTTACAAAGAAAATGGAAAATGACAGATATTTCACAAGTTCAATTAGAATAGTGCAAACAGCCAAAACTATTATCTGCATTGCTAATTCATTTTTCATCCAATAATATTCAGCATGAAGTCCCCAAAACACAGCTTATCCCTTACTGGATCTAAATGAATATTTGGTGCTTTTCACAAGGTAATGCTCTTCTACTTTTTTAAAATTCCCATCATTGGCTTCCTCCTAAAAAAATACACGACTAAGCTCTTCGTTGATGCAATTACTGCCCTACCTCTAACCTACATTTCCTCTAAGTGACTAAAAGTCATCCCTGCTGCATGGCTCCATCACATCTTTCACTCAATTCCCACATTTCTCTGTTCAAATCTCTTAAGTCTGGTTTTCATCCCATTTGTGGAATCCCGAAAACCTTTTTGCTAACCTTTTTCCATTACAATGAATGTTCTCCTCGGCCCCTTCTTTGCACTTGGAGTGATCACCCACATCACCTTTACTTACAGTATCTCCTTCATATTTATCTTCTTCTACTGATCTACACTAACACCCCCATGACCCACCTGTGTGAGGCGGTCATTGCCTGTTCAACAGCCATATGCCACAACCTAACCAATACAAATCCAGTAAAGACTTTGATGCAATATTATAATCACTTCCACAACATCCATCACAGGCATGGATAGGTCCCTTTAGTGGGCATTCCCTACCTCTGTAATATTTCCCTCCGTCGCATAACTGATTCTGAGGTAAAAGATCATGTAGATGATTTTGAGTCATTGTTGTTACGATCTTCAAATTAACAACAAGAAAACCACATTTACAATGCTTGATTCAAACAGAAAAGTTCTAGTTCCATGCCTCCACCACGTTGTTGCTCACTCCAGCTAAACACCAATCTGCATGATATTAACAGGCTGCAATGAATCCTATAACCCCCAACATGGTGTCCCTCACTAAAGCTGCAATATTTTTATTTCACACTGCTGTCTGACATCACCCTACCTAATAACTGGAACTCGGTAGGTCACATGGCTTGTTTCCTCAACTAAACTAAAAGTTATATATTATCTTCAGATATTTAGTTTCACCAATGTTTTGCTTGCTGACTTTCCAATCTCTATTAACTCATTCATATCTTGCATTCTGCCTCAACAACTTTATCCAGCTTCTTGAACCTTTGTCCATTCCCATCTACACACCCATGCCTCAGTGCTCCATCATTGGTGACAGAGCTCGTATCATGAGTCATACAACATGGTAACAGGTCCTTCAGAGTAACTGGCCAATGCTGACCAAGGTGACCCATCTAAGCTGGTCCCATTTACCCAGATTTAGCCTATATCATTAGGGATAGTCAAATTATTAAGGGATTGGACACGCTAGATGCAGGAAACATGTTCCTGATGTTGGGGGAGATCCCAAAACCATGGGCCACAGTTTAAGAATAAGGGGTAGACCACTTAAAACTGAGATGAGGAAAAGCTTTTTCACAAGAGAGTTGTGAATTTGTGGAATTCTCTGCCTCAGAAGGTGGTGGAGGCCGATTCACTGGATGTATTCAAGAGAGAGTTGGATAGAGCTCTTAGGGCTAGCGGAATCAAGGGATATGGGAAGGCGGGAATGGGGTACTGATTGTGGATGATCAGCCATGATCACATTGAATGATGGTGCTGGCTCGAAGGGCCGAATGGCCTACTCCTGCACGTATTGCCTATGCATCTATGTATCCATGTATCCCTCTAAACCTTTCCTATCTATATACCTGTCCAAGTGCCCTTTAAATGTTGTTATTGTTCCTGCCTCAACTACCTCCTCTGGCAGCTCATTCCATACACCCACCAGCCTCTGCGCGAAAACGTTGCCCTTCAGGTTCCTGTTAAATCTTTCCCTCTCATCTTAAACCTATGTCCTCTGATTCTTGATTCCCTTAACCACCCTTGAAAAGAGTACCCTGAGTAAAACTCTCTGCTATAATTTCTAACACCCCGATTTCTGTCAAACTATCTATTTAATCCCAAACACATTGGGATATGGAAGCTGTTTCTTGGGATAGACAAAAAAAACCTGGAGTAACTCAGCGGGACAGGCAGCATCTCTGGAGAGAAGGAATGGGTGGCGTTTCGGGTAGAGACCCTTCTTCAGACTTGTCTTTGGGATGAAGTGACCGAGGTGGAGATATTGTAAGAAAATAACTGCAGATGCTGGTACAAATCGAAGGTATTTATTCACAAAATGCTGGAGTAACTCAGCAGGTCAGGCAGCATCTCAGGAGAGAAGGAATGGAATTGAAACGTTGGTTTATTTAATGTATTTCTGTATCTTTCCATTAGTTCGGAGATAAGGCATTGAAACAGGTCATTTTCCCCCGATTCCACGCCGACCATCGATCAAGCGTTCACATTGGTTCTGTGTTATTCCGTTTTCTCGTCCATTCCTTACACATCAGCGGCATTTTTACAGCGGCCAATTAACCAATCAATACAAACCAACACGTCTTTGGGATATGGAACGAAGTCGGAGCAGCCGGACGAAAGACACTGGGAGAACAGGGAGAACATGCAAACTCCACACAGAAGGGCACCCGCGGTCAGGATCGAACCGGTGTCCATTGCGCTGTGAGGCGGCAGCTCTACCAATTGATTCAGCTCACTTCCCGAGATATTGAGTGTGAGCCCGGGCATTGCAGGTGTCCTGAGTGTTATTAAACGGTTGTAAAGATTGGTTTCCAATGTATTTCACATTCACGCTCCCTGGTACAAATCCTGAACAGAAAACTCCATCATTTCCATGTCGTGACTCACTGTTATGCCTCGATTTATGTCGCGAAATCTCTTCACAATATATCATTTTAACCAGCAAATTGCATTCCTCCCATTCATAGCCAGCTGCCGCGCTGAAGAAGGTTCTGCAGAGAAAGCATAAATTGATCATTCGCTCCGAAGACATTTGACGCCACAGCTCAATATTTCCAACGTTTAATTCTGCGACGCTTCGCTCTTTCCCTGTGCAATCTGTACATGTGCTGCCTAAAAAAACCCAGATTCTATGTGTAATACGAAAGTGTCCGTAAGTCTCCCTATGCACCAAGTGTGACGCAAAAATAAATGTAGGGTGTGGGCGCTCATGGTACAAGATTGCTGCTTCTTAGAGTTCAGAAAATTTGCGAAGTGCAAACTACTTCACACTGAAATTAAGGTTGCCCTAAACATGCCCGTAAAGGTCTTTAAACACCTCCACCGTGAAAGCTTCCCGTTGCTATGACTTTTGCCACTCTGGATGAACAGGTTCTCGGGGAATGAAAAAGGGAATGAAATTGGGAAGGGAAATCACTGCAGATGCTGGTTCAAATCGAAGGTAGACACAAAATGCTGGAGTAACTCAGCGGGTCAGGCAGCATCTCAGGGGAGAAGGAATGGGTGACGTTTCGGGTCGAGACCCTTCTTCAGACTCATCAGTCTGAACCAGGGTCTCGACCCGAAACGTCACCCATTCCTTCTCTCCTGAGATGCTGCCTGGCCCGCTGAGTTACTCCAGCATTTTGTGTCTACCTTCGAATGAAATTGGGAGTTAGCGTGTAAAATGTGTCGGGGGACTTTTATTTCGCTGACAAAACTTAAACAGAACGTAAATAGAAAATGAACGGAATCTACCAAATACAGAGCCACGACAGGTAGTTAGTCACCGACACCCTTCTGATATTGTTTTAAATCATCTTATTTGGTTTCATTGGTAGAGTGACATGTCAAGGCGATGGGCATTCGAAGCTTCATGTGTTATCAGTATGAAGTGTTTTGGGAAGCTACACTTGGATAGACACAAAATGCTGGAGTAACTCAGCGGGACAGGCAGCATCCCTAGAGAGAAGGAATGGCCATTCTCTGGAGAGAAGGATGTTGCCTGTCCTGTTGAGTTACTCCAGCATTTTTGTGTCTGTCTTCGGTTTAAACCAGCATCTGCAGTTCCTTCCACAACATTACAATTGAGTAATCCGTGAGATTAAGTGAATTGAGGAATTGAGTCCAGGCGCTTGTTACGCAGAGCGGAAAGCATCTGATGAGAAATTCATGACACAACATAAACAACAGTTATTCCCATTGAGACCTGATATGGTTGCTTTACCTCAGCGACGATTTATTTGGAATCTTTCTCAAATTTGAAGGTTTATTTAGGTGGAAGAAGGTTTATTTCACGTGTCTGCTGTTGGGAAGCAGACCTGTAATCTTTCCTAGCTGACGGTCTCAGAGCCACATATTTTCCTAGTAAAGTGATTATGAGAAGTTTACGAACTGCTGCCCATTTCCAAAGCAAGTCAACGTGTAGTTGATCTGCTTTAAATACTTTGAATCCAGATGGTTAAAAAAGTCTTACTTGGTGTATATTAAATATCTTGTGTTTTGTTTTCTTTAAAAAGTGTAAACTTTCACGCAATCACACTTGGCAGTGGTTCGGACATTTCAAAATACGGTTTAATTGGAAATACGGCAACATTTTTCAATTAAAAATCCACCCGCAATACTTATCAGTACCGAAATCCCATCACGACTCGAAAGAATCAATTGGACGCTGAGGGTGAGGGGTGGGTTTTGAATAGTGCCGGGCGAAAAGGATAAATCACCATGTCAACCTGCTAAAGAGCGAGTGATCCACGCTTGTAAGACATCGCTTCATTCTCAGTGGCTGTAATTGCGAGTTCTAACCGCCCTCCCCGCACTAACTCACAAAGCACGGAGGAAGCCCTGGTAATACTTACGCAACACCGAGAAGTGATAATTTACGGTAAATACCTGTCAAGGGATTGGAATAATCAGCGGCCCTTTAGCGTCAAATACACGTGAGAATAATGAATAATAAAGAACGTGCATAATTCAGTCGTAATAATTTCTCGACCAAACTGTTTTAATATATTGGTTTTGTACATTTTTAACGCGAATGTACATCATTATATAGTAGGAAAGATTAGCTGCGGTAAAATGCCCCCTCGCTTAGCGTGTACACATCAAGTCTTGCCTAATCCCTTTTATTGTGTATATTTCATTGCACCTTCTTGTTTCCAAACAAGTTTCGATACATTGTAATGTCAATGTGATATGTCCAGAAACTCTGCGGCTTATTTGGTTCAGAAAAATAACTAGAATTATTTTGTGTAGGAAGGATCTGCAGATGCTGGTTTACACCGAAGATAGACACAAAATGTTGCAGTAACCCAGCGGGCCATGCAGCATGTCTGAAAAGAAGGAATGGGCCACGTTTTGGGTCGAGACTCTTCTTCAGACTTTATATTCTTAGACGCTATAATTCTTATATTAAGCAAACTCTCTATTCTGATTAGTTTAAGAAAATAACTGCAGATGCTGGTACAAATCGAAGGTATTTATTCACAAAATGCTGGAGTAACTCAGCAGGTCAGGCAGCATCTCAGGAGAGAAGGAATGGGTGACGTTTCGGGTCGAGACCCGACTGATCAGACTGAAGAAGGGTCTCGACCCGAAACGTCACCCATTCCTTCTCTCCTGAGATGCTGCCTGACCTGCTGAGTTACTCCAGCATTTTGTGAATAAATTCTGATTAGTTTTATTAGTTGGTCAATTGTGACCTGCCCGTTAAGATGGCTGTGAGGCCCGTTAAGGTGAACGTGTCTGGATGGAGTACTTGCTCTCGAAAGAAGAGGGGTGTGAGGAATGGTTAACTATTGTACCCGGGATACAGAGTACTGGAGATATTGTATCTCGGGAGAGTAGACTGCACATGAACGGCGAAGGCATCTCATCCGGACAGCGCGGAAATCACTAGAGGTCAATACGACATAATAAACTTACAGGTTAGTTTTTTTTTTCCAAGATGTAAAAGTTACGTTGCGTGATTAGTAACTGGGTGTAGGTTTATACGAAATGTGATCGGGTGAGAAGGGTTGCCTCACCTGTGGTGATTATTGCCATATCCAATTTCGACTTGATAACCCAACCAGGGTCTAGCGTGTTGTTATAAATCGGAGATAAGGGACTGCAGATGCTGCAATCCTGATCGATAAACACAAAAAGCTGGAGTAATTACAGCGGGTCAGGCAGCATCTCTGGAGAACGTGGGTAGGCGACGTTTCTTTCGGATCGGGACCAGGGCCGTCTTAACGCATGGGCCTGATGGGCACTTGCCCGGGGCCCCACGAGCATAGGTGCCCCATGCTGATCTGTGTATGTTAAGTGACTTGCAATAAACAAATACTACTTTAAAAATGTAGGTTCAATAAGTGCTTTTTTGGCAACATTTTCGGTCCCTAAGTGCTTCTCACAGCGATCTGTAAGTGCTTTTCGCAACCAATGTAGCACCCTAAGTCCATCGCTAAGTGCTTTTCGGTAAGTGCTTTTCGCCGGCACGACAGGGGGGGGGGCTGGTAGGGAAAGGGGGTGGGGGAGAGTAACGGTAGGGGCCCCAGTACACTGCTTTGCCCGGGGGCCCATAATGCTGTAAAAACGGCCCTGGTCGGGACCATTCTGGACTGAATGATCCCGACCCGAAACGTCACCGATCCACGTTCTTCAGTGGTGAATGAAGCCTAACCGCTGAGTTACTCCAGCACTTTGTGGGGGGGGGGGGGGGGGGGGGGGTTGTTATCATTCGGGATGTTTTCTGACATTGCAATTTTAGATTATGCTCCTTCTTTTTCAGATGCAGGAATTTGCTTTTGTGCTTAGATTGCTTTCGCAGTAAAAGACACAAATTGCTGGAATAACTCGGCAGGTCAGGCAGAATCTCTCGAGAACATGGATAGGTGACGTTTCGGGTCGAGGCCCTTCTTCAGACTGATGTTTATCAGGTGATGTTTGTTATGCTCGACATTTTCTCCATCATGGAACATTTTATCCTGATGCTCACGAAACCCCATGAATTTAATACCAGAACATCGTTTTATATTTTCTTGTTCCGAGACCTATTGACTCTTTAAATATTTCAAAAGTGGATTTGGACATTCCCAGAAACGTAACACAATACGAAGGTGGTCGGGAATATGCTTCCCTCGTCAGTAAAATCATGGCATTGAATTATGTTCTTTTTCTTTCTAGCCCTCCGCGCGACGACAGTGTCGCTGGCCAGACCGAAATTTATTACCCATGCCGAGCTGCCTTGAGAACACCGTGGCAGCTTGGTGTGGTTGGGCAGATAGTTCAGATAGAGGGCAATCCGGGATTGGATTCACATAGGAGTCACGGTGAACAAGGTCAATGAGTTTCCATTCCTGCGGGATATTAGCGGGCCAGGTGCGTTGCGAACGCTTTTCTTTTACTGAAGCAGCTTCTCCACCCTCTCAGCACCCCGGCCAACGCACCCCCAACTTTGTGTGGATACATGCGGATGCAGGACAGTGTGTGTCCTGCATCCGCATGTATATTCATTCATTGACATGGAGGGGTTCATCCTCTTTACTCTGGATTGTTATTCGAGATTTTAACCAAGGTCCTGAAACATGTTTTCCATCGGGCATTGTAACATTAGCCTGGGTCACGATTTAAATGGCTGGTTAACATATTAACACAAGTGCAGTGTTAACATATTTCACTATATCCAGTGTAACATATCAACATTGCATTGTATTCATGGATGTTTTACTATCGCATAAAACCTCCAAATGACTGGCACCATCGGCTCTCAAACAAGGTGTTGGGACGGATGAGATCTCAAAAGAGGTTTCGTCGCTTCTTGATGGTGGCAATATGTGTCAAACTTTCAAAAAGAAAGCGTCCGTTTTACAAACCATCCCATCCACTCCGACTGACGAACCTGTACTCTTCTTTTCTATGTAAACTCGCAGTGCTTTCGAATTGAACGTTTTTCTCAGTCTCTTAGTCTATTGTCGCGCTCTGAGAGACGCATACCCACATTTCGCAGAGTAATCTAGTACCATTTTTTGCTAATGGAGAAAAATAAATGCGATACTATAAATTTTGTCCAAGGAAATAATGTTTTGTCTAATAGGCTGTAAAGTGGCTGTGAATCATTAGATTCAGCTGCACACAGTAATCAGCACTAATAGCCGTAGCTTACGTTCGGAAAGAAGATGGATAAAGAATAAGATTTGTAAGGCTTTTTATGATTTCAAGATTTTAAGATTTGGAAGATTTGGAAGACTTGTAAGGACAGTGTGTGTCCTGCAAATGTATTGCATTTAAAGTGGGATGTTACACACAGATCAAACATTCCTTCAAACATTCCTTCAAACGTGAAAAGCGTTCACATTATTTGAATTCTGACTGTTTTACAGAAATATTTTTTTATGATGCCTTTATAAAAAATAAAACATTCTTTGTAAATTGAACACCACACCGGTTTGTTCAATGCGTTTTATATTCTCTAAAGTAACACTCTGGATAGTAAATAACGTCCAAAATGTGTGTCCATCTCAACAATTAGAACCTTTTCTCCCCCTTATTCACCGCTCAGATATGACAAATCTAGCAATCCCGGGTTTGAGTTGGGGATGTGCAAAGCCGACTCACATTTACACACGGTAACAAAAGCGTCGAAAAAATAATCCAAATATTACAAGTGTGTGGAAGGAACTCAGATACTGGTTTACACCGAAGATAGCATTATACAACCTTGCTATTATTTAATACACTATCTGGGTCTCTCAACCTTCAGAAGTTCTAACGTCCTGGTACCTTAACCTTCTGGTGAATTAAAAAAGTTGGAAATCATGTAAATATTACACCTTTTTTGTTGCTGTAGTCAGGATATAAGTGATTCATATTTATTAGTAGCAATTTACGTAATGTCAAATAATGTGAACAATATGACAGTTTTATGTTAACCAGTGCTAACTAGCTTCAGACGACAAACATCTCCCAATAACAATAGCTTCACGAATTAAGCTGGCGTACCAGATATCGTCATAAAATCAAATCAAAGAAGTTATCCAGAATGACATGTATCGGCGTCGCGATGAACGGTGCCTGAGGAATGTAAATGTCTGGTTAGCTCTAGGTGCGGTGGAAGAGTGGTTTTAACGAGAAACTGAAAATGTAACGGAAGATCTCACTACTTCCCGTCAGCATCTGAAGGATGATTTTTTTTGCAAGAACTTTGACCAAAGCTGAAACAAACGCAGTGTTTAATCGCAGTCCCTCGTATGTTTGCTCATGTATCCGACAGCGTAAGCATCAAAATGTGTTTATTTGGAATTGTTTGGAGAGATATTTTGGAAGTGGGGTTATTATTATTTGTGTAAATATTATACGAATAATGCAATTTCCGGCCATCTATCTTAGAGGGGAATAGTACCACGCAGCTTATCGGTTCGCACAGCCATTTCTTCAAAGCCACGACCCAGTATCCAATTACCGTCAAACTATACTGAAAATGTTACTTGTCATTTTAAGGCATAAAGCATTTTAACTCTTTTTTCACAGCCGATCAATGCGTGTGCGCGCATTTTATTCAATTACTGGGCACGCTGACGCAATAAATATATTTTCAATTTGGAAAATGGTCTGAAAAAGGGTTGAGGTCCGAAAAGGATGTAGGGCCGAAATCATTAGACGGATGGAAGGTTTGCAGCAAGAATATAATAAGCTTGAAAGAAATCGGAGTTTCCGCCCCGCGTTCTAATTTTAAACGACAGTCTTTAGTACCATTTATATTGATGTCCAGTAATTTCATGTTGCGCTGAAGTTGAGATTCTCAGAAGCTGCGTATTGTGGCCCATTTAGAAGAGTTAAAGAATTCCAAGCTTTCATTCCGTACAATATTTACAATGATAATCTCAGCTATTGAATGTCTAGGGATAAGGTGTGTGAGAGGTCGGTCGGGGTTATATCTATCCCGCCCCACGCAGCCAGTTCTGAAAATATTGTTTCACGTTTCACCATCTAAATACAACTGCAGCTTCAAAAACAAGCAATTTTCTTTCTAAAATCACCGTGCCGCATATTGAGTTATAAATTGGATGCAGAGGATTCAGGCTTTGCGTTTTATTCCGAAGTGGAAACAATATTCAGGTAGTTGGGGCTGTGTTTGGAGTCAGCTCATGCCACAGGGCCATGCGCGGATGGCTGGGGGCGGGGAACCTGGACAGGGTGAGCCGAAACTTAGTTGGAAAACATGTTTTTTTTTAAACACAGGTCATTTCTGAAGTAGCATCATTAACAGGAGCGCTGGTCTCAGTCTTCTGCGTGCACGTGGGTAAATGCACATAAATGCGCGAGTGAACTCATGAAATAAACCGCTGCTTCGCCCACCACAGCTAAAGTAAAATTGTTCGCCATCAGCTACCTCCCCAAAGAAATGACTCGACGAGTTTATACAAATCTGTATTTGCGAGACTCGGCGACAACATCATGGAGAAACTTTTAAGCTTTTATGAACACGATAAGGCGAGATTGTTTTTCGCTTAATTGAGCATTGCCCGTTATCTCGGCTTGGGATGTTGCGTTTGCTTTTACATCAGAGAAACACACTAATTACAATGTTTGTGAATTCCCATTCTTTCCCCCCTGTAAATGCAATAGGAGGGGAAAGTGTTTGCCCGGAGTCTCTTGATATAATAAGATCAAGTATATCATTTGTCTATAATACATCACAGACCCAAGAACATAAAAGAATTTCCGCAAACCAGCTTTACTTTACTGTAATTATTATGTTACAAAAAGATCAGAGCAGTCTTGTGTAAATTAAAGGCGCAGTCTGTTTATTAGTCTTCATCTTCAATCATAGCTATGCCCGGTTGCGCGACCAACAAATTATACAAAGCATGAAATCTCTCATCCTACAATCTACAAGTAATTATTTAATATCCCATATCGTTAAATCAACATGAAATGAATCGTTTGTATAAAGTAAAGCTAAAATTATATGTGCGTCTTAATCCAGAAAATCTGATCAGGATACTTTTGAATTGGTATTTTTCCCCAGCAGATCCTAGGCAAACCATGGACATTTATGCCTGTCATCCTGATGCTTAAATAACCGTAAGGCATTGTTACTCGCTGGCAGCAAAGTGCCTGGTTGCGCCTGATTGAGCTAATTGCTTTGAAATAGGATATATTATCTATAATTATATGGATCTTGGAGGAGACGGACAGCCTTTTTTTCTTTCATCTTTTCCAAGTACATCATAATTTCGCGATCAAATTAATTTGCAGGACTTGAAATATTGCATTCCTTTCACGGAGGCGAACTCCAAAGGGCTCAGCCAGTATCAAGAGACAGTGTCCGTTTTGTTGACCTGTGAAGGTTCGGGTTTAAAACGTCCAAGCAACCGGCTAAACACACTTGTCATATTGTTCTCTCTATTTGGTCTCAATTCCCCATGCCACTATTATGTCGCGTTGACCAAGAACTTTTGCATTTTGTGAAACACATCCAAAGAACCGGTCCTTGGAAGAAAAAGTCAGATAAAGTATGTTGAAGATACTGTATATAAACTCTCGAGGATATCGTTAACAAATCATACAAGATGCCATCATGTTTGTTTAGCGAATTTCCAGCAAACAGCGGTAATCAAAATATGGTTCCATTTATTCCTGCCGGAGGTAGCGCCCATGCATTTCCATCTGAGTGCTGGTCCCGAACGATTATGATCTTAGTTCGTTATCCCCGTAGAAAAATTAAAATAAGAATCGTCCTGCCTGCGTCTCCTTGAGGAATATTTCCGTCTTTAATCACAAATTTGAATTTAATAAGGACACACGAGCATCCCTCCAGCGAATTTCCGTTTCTTCTGTCTCGGCATCAAACCCTATTTGTTGCGTCCTAATTAAGATAAAACGACAACCACACCAACAAAAGGCTTTAAACTTGCGAGATTCATTACATTAAACACGTTGTTAGGGATTCTACTTGGTGCAATATTGTTATCCATCGCCACTGTCCACAGCAGTTCCTCATAGACATGATGACCAAATGCCAAGTAACTAACTATTCCTTATGATTGCATTGTCAGCGATTTCCTTGCAAGAATTCTCAGGAGGAAGCGGCCCCATTTCTTTAGCTGTTCGTGGTAAGATTGTCACAGACGGGGAATGCTACAATCATGCCAAGGGAATATATTTATCACACAGTAAGGGGAAAACAGTTCTAATAATTGTGTAGGTCAATGGTTTCCACTTTAGATTTTTTTTTATTGTAAATTGTTATATATATATATATATAAATTAACAACCTCAAAGGTTGCTATATTTATATTTATTTACATATAATATGACAAAGTAAATTAAATTTTAGAACATAAACCTGCCATTAGTCACTCAGCTTTGCCGGAGGCCAAATGGGGATAAAGTACGTTTTTAATATTAACATGGAACCACTCTCCAAACTCCACAGAAAAAAATAGTGGCGTGCGATCGCCGAAGAGCCATCACTTTCAAATTCAATGGCCTGATGTCTTCGGGCTAGGGCGGGCGGGCGGGCTGTTCCCTTGATGCCGAGCAACTTTTGAATACTGTCCCTGAAGTTGGTTCCTTTGATCGCGCCGCCGCTGGCGCCTAAAAACAACATAACTTGTCTGCCTATTAAAAGCACTGACTAATCGTGACAGATTGCCGAGACTCACAATTAGCAAACGTGGGATGGTACTCAAGAAAAACAAAGGTACAATGTCTCCAGTGGAAGAAAAATGCAAGGGCGAGTATCGATTTTCTCTGGGCCGAAATTCCGATGGATTTCTTCACTTATTTCAATGCAACATGATTTTCACGCCACCCCCACACATCATCATCATATCCCTAATAAATACTCCCCTCCCCGCCGCCTTTCTTGCTTGGCCCCAGTTAAAAGGGAAATTGAACTCGCTGTTACTATGCCTGCCTGCTCTCTCTTCCTCTCTCTTCCTCTCTCTTCCTCTCTCTTCCTCTCTCTTCCTCTCTCTTCCTCTCTCTTCCTCTCTCTTCCTCTCTCTTCCTCTCTCTTCCTCTCTCTCTCTCTCTCTCTCTCTCTCTCTCTCTCTCTCTCTCTCTCCCTCTTCCTCTTTCTGTCTCTTTCTTTCTCCGCTTCTTTCCCCCCCTCCCGCCCCCTCAAAGATAATTACCCTTAAATTGCACGCTGGGCACTTGTGTTTATATGAGATTAGAGCCCGGAGCTATCAATAAACTCTTCCCAGCAAGTGGCCAATCAGATTAAGTGCTAATTTATTTCGAAAGATTATTGATGGCGGGCAGGCCAGAGCATCCAATGGCAGTCTGTGCCCCACCCCTGAAGGTGCCGATTGGACAGCGCCCAGCAAAGTCTGTCTTCTTAACGCCCCAGCGCCCAGTGGCACCAGGAACCTGGATAATGTTTTGAGAAGCGCGGACTGCAGGCAGGCCCAGTGCAATCAGCGAGGGGGGGGCCGCTTTGCAATTTGTCTATTTTCGTGAATGCAACGTCCGAAAAGGGATCGGCTCTATATGGCCCCTTGTTCTGCCATGAGTGCTTTGCAAGTGACAACTGGCGGCGTGAAAATCGAAGAGCCCCGCTCCTTGAGTAAAGGGATACAGAGCACTGTGAAGCTGGCGGTGGAGGGAGAAATGGACAGACCCAAAGCCCCTCCTGCGCCTCTCCCTTTCAGTGTCGAGGCGCTCATGTCTGACAGGAAACCCAACAGGGACAGCTCCACCTCGGACGTGTTTATCGGCCCTTCGCGGAACCTTAGCCCTCGGACCGCTGGCTTATCGGCTCAGGAGACGTTACCCGCACCCCTGTCGGTAAACACTTCCTACACAGTGGAAGGACTGTTAAAACTGTCCGAAGACGCACTTGTCAAATCGGAGAGCAGCGACCGGCAAGATCGGGCGCCTTGGATACAAGACTCGCGCTTTTCCCCTCCTCCTAGTAAGTGTAATCTGAACAAACTTGACTTAATATTATTGCTTCGTCCCATGGCAAATGCCGATGCCAGGCTACCGAATCGGATTTGCTAAGTATAAACTTTACACTTTGTTGTCTTGTTCGGATGTTTGGGACAGTGTTACTGTGTTGTAGTCGTTAACGTTCAATCTTGGGGGTGGTGGGGTGGTGGAGAGAATGCTTGATTAATAGATGTTCTATGTTTATTTTAGGGAGAATGAGTCCGCCAGCCTGCCCCCTGAGAAAGCACAAAACCAACCGCAAACCCAGGACTCCGTTCACCACCTCGCAGTTACTGGCCCTGGAGCGGAAATTCCGCCAGAAACAATACCTGTCCATCGCCGAGAGAGCAGAGTTCTCCAGCTCCCTCAATTTAACTGAGACTCAAGTGAAAATCTGGTTTCAGAATCGCAGGGCGAAAGCCAAACGACTGCAAGAGGCCGAGCTGGAAAAACTGAAAATGGCAGCCAAGCCCATGCTACCACCGACTTTTGGAATTAGTTTCCCCATCGGTACTCCAGTCCCAGCAACAACCTTGTACGGAGCTCACCACTTCCACAGACCCACTCTACCAGTGTCGCCGGTCGGACTATATGCCGCTCACCTCGGATACAGCATGTACCATTTAGCTTGAACGGAGTCAAGCGAAGAGACAGACAGACTTGAAAACACACACGCATCCACACATCCTATTGACACCCCCTCCCTTCTTCCCCGTCCATCTGCAATGATTCCTCATTGGGAGAGAGTTTGTGTACTATGTAATATACTGTATATTTGAAGTTTATCATTTATATTATGCATATATTTGTTAAATAAATGTAAGTGTTTCAAGTAGCTTCTTCAGATGATATTGTTTTATTTGAAATCAAAAGTTAGGGCTGTTTCCATCGAAGATCTTGGACACCCATCAGTTCATTCTGACGTTCTATTTTCATTTAGGCCTTTTTTAAAGTAGTGAGATGAGATGGCTTATTTTACTACTTTTGGGCTAGAGGAACACCATCTCTACTGACATGTATGTTCCTAAAACAGAAGTTCGGGCGATCTTGTATCCACACTTTCTAAAACTGTTTTGGCATCAAAGTTGATTTAAATGCAGTAACATTTGTTTGGTCATGCCAGTTTCAAACCAATCGATTAGTAGCAGCCTTGTTCAAAAAGAGCTGGCTGTTAATTTGCAGAATATTGAATAATGCCATTCTGTTGTGCTGTTGCATCGTTTCCGAACTATCGTTATCAGTTTGCGACGAAGTGAAATATCTGGTTTGAAGAATATTTTCGCGGTGTTCTGAGGAGGCACAAAAACTGGTGTGAATAATTCATCTGAAGATTTTATGCGATGCATCGTTTTACAGAGAGATGGTTGGGAAGAATTTCCCTGAGTAATTTTTTTTGCGGTGTTCTGATGGATCACCATTACCATTTTAAAAAATAAAAAAATAAAAAAAGGAAATGTGGACTTTAGGGAAACAAACAAAATCAAACCCGCTTTTAAAGATAATTTTGGTTAAATAATTGTAATTGTTGACGTTGAGGCTGTTTTGTGCAAAGTATTCACATATTTGTTTTGTAATGACACGCCGTCAACTTAAACAGCGGATGTAATTCTCAATTGAATTGGAGAGAGGAGCCTCTCTCTCTCGCTCTCTCTCCCCCACCCCCTACCCCTAAGGTTTTGCCCGTTTAAAGTAAAGCGGTGTTTCCCAGTCAGTGGTCGTTCATGCAGAGGCAAAGTTCCCTCCACCCTCCCCTAATGAGCAATCTTTATCTTCCGGTATTGTAAGTGTGAGAGTCCACCAGTTATTCACCCATCCCACTTCTTTCTACTTTAGTCTATCCCTGAGGAAAAACAAGTGACCGGGACTTTTGTTACTTTTGACCCTTCGGACTGCGTCTCGTGGTTTAATCTTTAAGCGTTGACTTTTTCCCACTCTAGTTGAGGGAAGTTATTGGCAAATAATTGCTGTAATGAAGGGGGAAGAAAAGTCCTCTGCAGGCGCACGGTGGCTCCAGTCTGACTGTGGCTGGGGGCAAAGCGGAACCTTTTATCATTTCTAAATTTGGAATGACTTTTCCGCCTTGTACGAGAGCTGAGTGGCGTTTCCTCAACATTTTTGCAATCATTTCCGATGGCAATTAATGGGATGTAATGAAATCCTACTACAGCCGAATTATTTCCGTCCTTAAAACGTAACGCAGTTTTAATTATACCAGTTAATTAACCTCGAGTGCATTAGTAATAATGAATTCGACTTTTAAAAAAAATGTCAACAGGTCTGTTAGAAGAGCTTGTTTGGGATTATTTGCAATGCAAAACAGCGACCCTGGACATTTCTCTCCACTTCAAGGGGCAAAAATCAAGAGCATGACCTCGAGTCGAGGTCCCAGTTATTGTTTAGGAACCTATTTTTCACGGGTGGCTGAGACAGTGAACCCCGTGTCGATCGCCCCCGCCGATTTTTAATATAAAATATCTATAGTGTTGGAGGTGACAAGACACACGTCGAGGCCCTGTGTCGTGCCTTCGCGCCAATCCGGCAACCCTTTAGTCTTTCCCGGCGTTTCTTTTGATGTCAATATTCAATTTAAAGAGTTCACCGCGGCTCTCAATCATGGGTAGATGCCTGTGGAAGCGCGAAGGGAAACGTGACATTATCGCCCAGCCTCCACTTTTTCCCCCCAGGGCTAGTCACTTCGCTCAATTACACCCCATATGCCAACAATTAATAAATAAGTAATGACAATAAGTTCGGAATCATACGGATGAGCGCTCCGGTTGAAAAGAAAATTCGCACAAAAGGCGAGAGATTTCCCGGTCCCCTTCGTGAGGGCATCGTTCTTTTATGTCTCTCCCCTTCCCGGGGTTAAACAGAAAACAAAAACATTTTTTGTTTCATTTTAAGTATCGCAACGGGTAGTTGGAAGTGAGATTCTGTGTTTGCCTCAAACAAAAGTGTGATGGCGCCAACCAGCCTGGCCAACAGACATTTAATAAGTATTTGTTTTTGTTTAAAGCGCACATTGACCAGCTCGCCCAATAAATACTCACAATAGCTGAACCTTATTCTTTGCGAAGTGTCACTTTTTCATTCGTGTTGATTAACAATATATCAATTTCATTTTTAAAACTTTTTTTTTCACAAGACTGATCCGATTCTTTCAACGCCTATTTAATTTGCCAGCCAAGGCGCATTGTTCCACCGACTTAATTTTCGTTCTATTTTATTTTTAAGGCCACTTCATGTATTTTTTGCCGTTATTATGTCAAGCTACCTCTCAGGACACTCCGGCGATTAAAGGGTTAACGCGCGGTTGTCTGAAGCCAAGAGGCTTTTGTAGCCCACGAATTCAAAGGGCAGACATACTTAATCAAACTACAAAGGCCAGGTGGAGGTAAGATCAATCTCTTATGTTTTGATCGATGGAGAAACAATTGTCTTTATTCCTTTCAACTCGGTGCACGTTCCCAGTCACAATAACCGACTCTTGTTTTCTTGTGCTATATATATGTATATATAAAGACTTGCGCCAACTTCGCATCACTTTCCCTTTCACTGCTAGAACACGCGCTACTAAAATTGCACATTGTCAAGTGAGAGACGAGCGACCGAGCTGAAGGAAACTAGTTGATATTAACTAGAAAGATACAACACATCAAATGGGAATCCTCGAACAACATTCTAGGGAGCTGTTGGCTCGGTTCGCCGCTCACCTCATGCAGTTCATCCCCCAAAATTATTGTTTGTCATTACATATTTAAAGAAAAATATTACTTCAGACCAAATATAGGATGAATATCGAGACAATGGACAAGAATGATCCCGAACCGAAACGCCGTCATGTTCATGCCCTCTAAAGATGCTGTCTGACTTGCTGAGTTACTCCAGTACTTTGTGCCTTTTGTTTTAGGGTGAATATCTGGTTTTATTTGCCTTATTAGCTGTAGTTTCAGATTGTATCCTCCCGTAATATGCGGAATATCAAGGGAACCCATTCCTGAATAATCTTAGAAATAATTTTAACTGAGCCTCGAGGTGCAGATGCTAGAATCTTGAGTCAAACACAAAGTGCTGCAGTAACTCAAACGGGTCAGGGAGCATCTCCGGGTGACATGGACTAACGCCGTTTCGGGTCGGGTCCCTTCTTCGGGTTGATTTTAGTTTTGCGGATAATTTCTAATTATTCGAAAATCTGAACTATTTTACATCATTTAAAAAATGTAAATATTTAATCAGCAATCGATTTGCCACCGTGGGTTAGTTCGATTTTTATTACAAGCATTTAGTTTAGTAATGGAAGTGGGGAATAGTCAGCGAATCTTGCTTGTTTGAACATTCCTTCCAATGCGTTTGCAAGAATATATATTACCGAATCATCGCGCCTAAACAAATTCAATAATTTTTCAACTCTCTCTTGATTTACTGTCATCTTCTTTACCAACACCTTAATGTTCTGAATTTATGTCCATATTTCCCAACAAATATAAATGTCTTTGCTAGAATGGTAATTTTGAATGTTTCCATGTTGAACGTATTGGCCCCAAGGTCTCTTGAAACTAAATTTATAATGAGATCTATAAATCGAAATCAACACTACTGAAGAGACAGAAGTCTCCAATCACCAATGATGGAAACATTGACCTTGGAAATGTCTAAAATCACCAATCAGAACTCAAGTATTTAAAATATCAATCATGTTTTGTATACTGTCACTAACTTTAAACAAGCGGTAGGGACATTTTAATAGTTGATCGCTGGACTTGGGATAGATTTTATTTTAAATCACGAAAGGTTTGGGATAACCGTTTTAATAAGAATAAGATATAACATTAATTACATTGCGACAATTCTAATAAAAACCCCAAATACAAATATATATATTTAAAAAACCGATCGTAACATAAATTGTAAATTAAGCAGCACTTCTGAAATAGTTATCTTGTTTTTCTGTGATATACAGTATATCCTAATCTAGTTTGTGTGAGAATAAAATCGGGTCTCGACTGGGTACAAATGTTATCGGAGAATTTTAGGATTTTTATTAGTGCTTTCTTCTACGTACGATGTAACATGCTGCTAACGAGTTGTTACTGGTAACACTGCACGATTTTTTTGTTGGAATGAAAATTCTACCAAATTCAACTCAAGTTTCCAGCAGATTTACGTAACGTGTCATATTACCTTGTAAACTTGGTCCACGTCAAATAAGCCATAACGAAGTTTATTTTGTGTGTCATTTATTGTACCACAGTAAACGTGAGCAAAGCCAGTATAAAATAGAGAAAAACAGAAGCTTCGGCGAGCACGATTGCTCAAAAGAGAAAAGCATATTTTATCTTTTTTTTCTTAATAGCCCATTTCGGGCTGTATTTAAGAATAGGTCGCATGTGTTCGCACGATCAGAAGGATGTAGGAGTCTTTGTATCGGAGGAAACAATCTACGATTTTAAACACTCTGGTGTCATTTGTTTAACACATTAGATCCGGAGGTGTCTACATGGAACTTCATATTTTTTTCCATAGCCTTAACCCACCTTGTCTGCGAATTGCCGCAATTTACAATCAGTCTCAACGATTTATCTTTATTCGTCATTTTTTTTCTTTTAGCATGTTAAAACGTGATATCATAAACAGATCTATTCATAACTTCTCTTAGATAATATTTTCTCTGCCTCTTGTGATTAGGAATAATGTGAAATGCTTCACGTGAACTTCCAAAGCCAAAACTAGTTACTCAAAGAAAAGTAAGACGCCGTTGTATATATGAGACCGATCATGTCGTAAATATAGATGTAACCTTTGGAAACTATTTCAATCATAAAGAAAATGGTGAACATTTGCTTTCAATATCATCCATAAAAATATTTTAAAGTTGGAACTGTTAACCCTTTAGTATTGCTCAGGCGAAGTTTAGAGAGTTCTTGCACCCTCTGCAGTTAGTTTGGAGAATCTGCCAATTATCAACACAAACGTACTCGATTAAGTGCATATAATGTACTTTCCTCGAAGATTGGATTTTAAAGACTAACACTTTATTCGGAAATACTGCACACGCGACAAATAAATTATCATCCTTTGTCGCAGAACAGAAGACATGTTCAGAATATCTTCATAAAGATTCAGAAAAGATACCTCACATGTTCCTAACCGACATGGCTATCCGTACCTTTTTAAAAAATTGCCAAGAATAATGTGCTAGCCGTTAAAGAGCAGGACTGATAATGGGAAAAGACGTTTTAATTACCTTTTCCCAAACAGTTATATTACATAAAATCGATTTGCATTAATAATTAGTTCACCAAAGCTCAATATACAGTAAATATTATCGTTAATAGTAAATATGTTACTGCAGGTTTTCAAAAATACATAGGTGCATGCATCCCATAATTAAGGTACACAGCCACACAAATTATATCCATAATGTATTATGTAAATACTTGTATTTATGTACTTGACTACAATATAAAACATTTAACTTTATACATACTGGAGGAATTTGTGTTCACGTGTACATAGCTAGATAATTACTGTCAGTCTTATTGCTGAACTGGCTGACAGAAATTAAGTTGCCTTGGTACATTATGTATTATTTATACATAAACACTATTTATGCTGGTGTGGGACAAAGAATTTAAAAAATCTCATGCAAATTAATCCAACGGCTAAAGGTAAACCTTGATCTGAAATGTTTGTGTATTGGGATATATTATGGTTTTTTTTAAATTGTTGCTTTGCAGAAGTAGTTTTCTACAACTGTCCATTGGTGTATAAGATAGCAAAGAGTAGCGGGAAGCCAGAGGATTGGGCAACTTTCAAAGGACAACAGAAGATAGCAAAAATGGCAATACTGAAAAGATGAGGTACGAAGCGAAGTTGGCCAAGAATATAAAGAAGGACAGTAAAAGCTTCTTTAGGGTTGTTAAGAGAAAAAGATTAGTAAAGACAAATGTGGGTCCCTTAAAGGCAGAAACAGTGAAATTATTATGGGTAGCAAGGAAATGGCTGAAGAATTGAACAGGTACTTTGGATCTGTCTTCACTAAGGAAGGCACAAACAATCTCCCAGATGTACTAGTGGACAGAGGATCAAGGGATACAGAGGAATTGAAAGAAATTTGCATTAGGAGCGAAATAGTATTGGGTAGACTGATGGGACTGAAGACTGATAAATCCCCAGGGACTGATGGTCTGCATCCCAAGGAGGTGGCTCAAGAAATCGTGGACGCTTTGGTGATCATTTTTCAATGTTCAATAGATTCAGCATCCGTTCCTGTGGATTGGAGGGTAGCTAATGTTATCCCACTTTTCAAGAAAGGAGCGAGAGAGAAAACGACGAATTATAGACCAGTTAGCCTGACATCGGTGGTGGGGAAGATGCTGGAGTCAATTATTAAAGAGGTAATAATGGCGCATTTGGATAGCTGCAACAGGATTGGTCTGAGTCAGCATGGATTTATGAAGGGGAAGTTCTGTTTGACTAATCTTCTGGAATTTTTGAGGATGTGACAAGTAAAATGGATGAAGGAGAGCCAGTGGATGTAGTGTATCTAGACTTTCAGAAAGCCTTTGATAAGGTTGGTGAGCAGAATTAGAGCACATGGTATTGGAGGTAGGGTATTGACATGGATAGAGAATTGGTTGGCAGACAGGAAGCAAAGAGTAGGAATAAACAGGTCTTTTTCAGAATGGCAGGCGGTGGGGAGTGGAGTGCTGCAAGGCTTGGTGCTGGGGCCGCAACTATTTACAATATACTAGCTCAAACCTCTCCTGCATTGGTGCAGTACCCTCTCCTCCCCCCTTCCCTCTCCCCACCCTCACTCCCTTGCCCCCTCGTCTCCCCCCCCTCCTGATTTGAGGAAGGATGTCCTTGCTATGAGGCAGTGCAGCGTAGGTTCATGACGTTAATCCCTGGGATGGAAGGACTGTCGTATGAGGAAAGATTGGAAAGACTAGGCTTGTATTCACTGGAGTTTAGAAGGATGAGAGGAGATCTTTTCGAGAGGTATAAAATCATAAAAGGACTAGACAAGCTAGATGCAGGGAAAATGTTCCCAATGTTGGGGGAGTCCAGAACCAGTGGACACAGTCTAAGAATAAAGGGGAGGCCATTTGAAACTGTGGTGAGAAGAAACTTTTTCACCCAGAGTGTTGTGAATTTGTGGAATTCTCTGCCACAGAAGGCAGTGGAGGCCAATTCACTGGATGAATTTAAAAGATAGTTAGATAGAGCTCTAGGGGCTAGTGGAATCAAGGGATATGGGGAGAAGGCAGGCACAGGTTACTGATTGTGGATGATCAGCCATGATTACAATGAATGGCGGTGCTGGCTCGAAGGGCCAAATGGCCTCCTCCTGCACCTATTTTCTATGTTTCTATGTCTGCAACTTGTAGTTGACTTTCAAATCACTGATTAGACAAGAGGAGACTTTCTATGACTTGCAAATCATACATAGCATTTACACTGAGTATTTCAACAGTTACACACTAGATATTTATGGAACTACTGTGTGGTGGATGCATCAGTATTTCATATCATCAAAAGATTATAGTCTTTTAGACAGTTATACATATATTAAGTTATATTTATTCAACTGTAAGCCACATGGGGCGGCACAATGGTGCAGCAGTAGAGTTGCTACCTTACCGTGCCAGTGACGCAGGTTCGATCCTGACTATGGGTGCTGTCTGTACGGAGTTTGCATATTCTCCCTGTGACCGCGTGGGTTTTCTCCGGGAGCTCTGATTTTCTCCCACACTCCAAAGACATGCAGGACGTGTTGGTTAATTAATGTGTAGGTTAATTGGCTACTTTCAAATTGTAAATTGCTCCTAGTGTGTAGGAGAGTGCTAATGTGAATGATAGTGGTTTCTTCTTAAGGGTCAGGCAACAGATGAACCACTTGGGTATATTTGTTGCATCACTACTGTGCTTGCTGATTGTTGACTCCTGCATTGAAAGCAGAAGGCAGTGGAGGCCAATTCTCTGAATGCATTCAAGAGAGAGCTAGATAGAGCTCTTAATGATAGCAGAGTCAGGGGGTATGGGGAGAAGTCAGGAATGGGGTACTGATTGAGAATGATCAGCCATGATCACATTGAATGGTGGTGCTGGCTCGAAGGGCCGAATGGCCTCCTCCTGCACCTATTGTGTATTGTCTATTATCTAAAACAATTCCCTTTTTACATTGTCATTCTTGTTCTTAATTCTCTCTGGCCTCACCTCTCATTTCACCCTAATTATATAATATCCCCAAGAAACCTGGAAGCTTAATTTCTGTAACTACCTAAGAAATGAATTACACCATTATTAGACACTCAGTTCACTCAGTTCACCATTATTAGTTCACTCAGTTGGTGAAGGCTTAAGTTTTGGAATTCCTTCCTATATCTGCAACTCTGCCTATGTCATGCATTATCATCCTTTTCAAAATCTGCCTCTGACAGTTAATTTCATATTTTATTTTTACATGACATATAAGGAAGCTATTTAGCTCATTGAATTATGCTGAGTCCCAGCACTTTCCATCATTTCCATTCCCCTATTTATTTCCCTGTAATCTATTCTCTCCCACACACCCACTGATATCCCTCTGATTCTTTTGCTATCCACCTACACCAAGGGTAATTTGCAGTCAACCTAACCCATCATCCAGCCTGCCTTTGGGATATGGAAGGAAACCAGAGCAAATCCAGAGGGAGAACGCAACACACAGGCGAAAATGGAAGTCAAAACCAAATCCCGTCTATTGAAGCTGTTAGATACCTATGTGCCACCATATTGCTCCTTTCATCATCATCATCATCATATACATTCATGATGCTTTGAATTAAATTTAATTGATTATGCTTTCATGAAGTGCTGAAGGAAACATTGTTATGTTAAAGATGTAATATAAGTGCTGGGTGTCACACTATGTTAAACAAACAAAGAGGCCATTTGGCCTATTGTGTTCATACTGGTCAAAAACTGAGCTATTAAATGAAATCCATGTCCCCTTGTTATTGACCTCTCTGCCAAGGGAAATAGACTGCTCACGACTTTAAGGATGCTAATAATTTTACACACATCAATTAATTGTCTCTTCATTGTTCTAAAGAAAACAATGCCAAGCCAGTCAGTCTCTCCTTATACTCAAAATTTCCACCCTTGGCAGCATCCTCATCAATCTTCTCCACACTGCTCATTCTATGGCACTTTCCTTGTAGTGCAGTGACAAGGTCCCTAGTTAAGATTGCATTTGTTTTGCATATTTTAACGCGATAAACCTGTTTTTACATTCCATTTTTCAGCGGATTGTCAAGCACCATACATGCGTTCTTTATCGCATTTTCTTTCTATTCTGTGACCTCAGGAATTTGTTGTCATGCACTCCCACGTTCTTCTGTTCATAGTGCTTCATTTGTACCCTACCACTTTCATGACTTGTTGCATTGCCCCAGTCTTTCCACACATTTCTCTGAATTTCAATCCCAATTTCCACTGTTATCCATAGAGATCTTCATTTTTTCTCTCTACATAAACCACATTCTCTCTACATAAACCACATTCTCTCCATATAAATCACCTTTTATGTTGTCGAAATAATTTATATCAAGAGAAGCAAAATACCTCAGACTGAAACCCACAAAACCATTCTGCACATGGCCATCAGAGGTAACACAAAATGCTGGAGTAACTCAGCAGGTCAGGCAGCATCTAGGAGAGGGAATGGGTGACATTTCGGGTTGAGACCCTTCTTCAGACTGATAACAGCATCTGCAGTTATATTCCTGCACATGGGCCTCATGTCACTAACACTCCTGTAGGCGTCTTCTTTCCTTTCCATCATGGGTCATTTTTACCCTATTTGCTGCCTACGCTTGGTTTCCACACACTTTGTCAAACCCCTCACCAAAATCCATGTACAGTGCAAAAAATGCACAATAAACATCAAGATGCCTTGTTATTGTTACAAAAATGTGATCTAGTTTGTCTGCAACAACTTTCTCTCTGCCCCCTTGCTAAATTTATCTCTCAAAATGTTTTTTATACTAAATCTCATATTTTCCTAGCAATTTCCCAGGTGGCCAGACAAGAATAAACATAACATTTAAGCCATACTTTAGAACTGCCAGCACTGCAAGCAACTTGGTATTTGCATGTAGGACTTGGTGTAACTTTTTTTTTGCTTCTTTGGTTATCTATATGAATGATATTCATCTAAATTATGGTCCCTCCTCTTGAGTCCAAATAATTCACCTGAAGAAAAGGAAGCGATTTTATAGAGTCCTCCATGGTTTCAGTGTAGGAGCCATAATTAAGAAGGCTGTCAATTGTCAGTGATTGAAAACTACAATATATAACAGCCTGAACATATCAGGGTGTGGAGATAGTTGTAGAAACAAGTAACTTCAGATGCGGGCTTACACAAAAGGACACAAAATGCTGGAGTAACTCAGCATGTCAGGCATCTTTGGAGAACATGGATAAATGAAGTTTTGGGTCGAAACATCACTTGAAACATCACACAGAGAGTGGTGAATCCGTGGAATTCTCTGCCACAGAAGGTAGTTGAGGCCAGTTCATTGGCTATATTTAAGAGGGAGTTAGATGTGGCCCTTGTGGCTAAAGGGATCAGGGGGTATGGAGAGAAGGCAGGTACAGGATACTGAGTTGGATGATCAGCCATGATCATATTGAATGTCGGTGCAGGCTCGAAGGGCCGAATGGCCTACTCCTGCACCTATTTTTCTATCCTTGTCCTCCAGAGATGCTGCTTGACCTGCTGAGTTACTCCAGCACTTTGTGTCCCTTTTGTGGAGATGGTTAGATTAGATTCTGCTGGTGCTGATGAAGAATAGCTAACAGTTGTAGAATAGCTATCATTGGCATGAAATTCCCATGAGCTTTTCCGTCAATAATGTCTACTAGACCAAGTGGACCTGTTGGGCCCAAACCTCTCCTGCATTGGTGCATCTCCCCCCTCCCCCCTCCCCCCTTCCCCCTTCCCCCCCCTCCCCAACCACCCCCTCTCTCTCCCCCCTCCCCTACCCCCCCCCCCCACCATCCCCCTCAACCCCCCTAATCCTCCCTCCTCCTCTGGTCCCTCCCTCCACCCCTCCCTCCCTCCCTTCCCCTCCCTCCGTAGGAGATAGATTTAAACTTTAAAATGTGAATAACTTTAAAAATATAACACCGATGTCAATGAAACTTCTTCCATTAGCACCAAAGGGACGACGGTGAGTAAGGTGGGCCTAAAATTGTCGCGCTTTCATGTACCGTTTCGGCTGTAGTTCAGGAACAAACAAACAAACAAATGAGAGTTTTAGCATATAGATAGAAGTATTTAAAAATAATTTCCTGGCCACCTTTCCCTTTTCTACTCTCTGCAATTTTTGTACTCCATTGTACTGCTCCCTTATAGGTTTTGTGCTGGCAGTACTCTGCTGGGTTCTGCTAAAACAATGCTCAATTTTTAAGATTCCCATCCTTGTTTTCAACCCCCTCTTTGGCCTTCTACCTTCATAATTCTTCAAAATCCTCCAGCCCTTCTGATAATTTCTTCCACCATTTCTGATTTCTTGTTTGCCCTCCAATGCTACAACAAAAGCACAACATAAATGCAAGTTGTAATTATAACTTTTATTGATTGACATTTACAGAAACCATAATACTGACACAAGAATCAATTATTTGCTGGAAGTAAGTGAATGACCTACTGAGTACTACAGTGGCAAAGTCCGAATCTATTCAAAGTGATGCTCAGAATGTTCTTGCTATTTTCTTCTTTTTTTGACCTTGTTCATATGTTAAAATATATACATTTAGATCAGCTACAAAAATGGGTTGTTGCACTTTGCGAGTTTGAATGTAAGAGGAAAGTACACAGTTAGTGGCAAGACCTTTAATCACATTGATGTACAGAGGGATTTTGGTGTCCGTCCATAACTCACTGAAAATGGTAGCACGTCGATAAAGAAGACATTGGAGAATATAATGGAGAAACAAGGAACTGCAGATGCTGCTTTACAAAAAAAAGACACAAAGTACTGGTGAAACTCTATGGTGCAGGCAGCATCTCTGGTGAACATGGATAGGTGATGTCTCAGGTTGGAACCCTTCTTCAGACCCAATGTATCACCTATCCATGTTTTCCAGAAATGCTGTCTAACCTGCTAAGATACTCTTGCACTTTGTATCCCTTTTTAAAGGATATGATATCCTTGTTTCATCGATTGTTGCATAGAGTTGCACAGTCAGGAAGTCATGTGCAGCTTTAAAGGACTTTGGCTAGGCCACATTTGGAGAGCTCTGTGCAGTTCTGGTTGCCTTATTATAGGAAGCATGTGGAGGCTTTGGAGAGGGCGCAGAGGAAGTTTAAGAGAATACTGCCCGGATTAGAGGGTATTAGTCACAAGGAGAGGTTGGACAAACTTGTTTTCTCTGGATTATCAGATGTTCAGGGGAAACTTGATCAAAGTATATAAAATGACAAGAGGCATAGACATGGTAGACATCCAAAACCTTTTCCCCAAAGTGAGAAATTAAAGTCTAGAAGGCATAACTTTAAGGTGAAAGAGGCAAAATTTAATGGTGATGTGTGGGCACGTTTTTTTACACAGAGTGATGGGTGCCCGGAACATGCTGCTAGGGGTGGTGGAAGTGGCAAATATGATAGTGGCATTTAAGTGGCTTTTATGTGGACTTATGGATACGCAGGGATTCAATCATGTGCAGGTTGGAAGAGATTAGTTTAATCTGACATGTTGGCGCGGACGTTGTGGGCTGAAGGGCCTGTTTGTGTGCTGTTCTGTTCTATTTCAATGTGCATGAAAACATGAATAAATTAATAGGCCAAAATTGAAAACAATGTTTATGATGTCATCTCATTATTATTTTATTTGCATTACAGTTTGTAATATTTCCCATCTGATTTTCATAGATCATCTTTAACACTTGCCAGTTGACTATTCTTCACGCATTGGAGTACACCCTCAGTTGCACATAATCACCATTTCATCTATTTATGCATGAACAATTTAACCTGGTTGTTGAGTCGACAAATTTATTGCCCTCTGGGTGAAACCGTTCCTCTTGTCTTCTTATTATTAGTTATTATCTGAATTTTTAACTTGGATTTATTCACATTCCCCCTTAGGTCGGAAACTTCAATTTTCTATCCAAAGGAAATCAAGGCTAATTCTCTCGCGTTCCTCTTGAATCTTCATAACGACTAACTTCCGTACTTCAGTAAACTAGAAATGCACAATTTACCTCGGGTGACTTCTATGGAATTTCTCGAACCGGAACCGTAACGAATCTTTAACGTGTTCTCTTTTCTTTTTTTTAACCAATATTTCAATAAAGTCGCCCGGTCTCAGAAATGGATGCTATCCATCATGAGTCCAGGGTGCTTATAAAGCCCCGTCATAAATAGCGGTTTATTTTAATATCCCGATTCCATAGCGAATATTGTGCAGGCGGATATGGATTAAGCTAATAATAACATCAAAATTTGCTGTGAATCCTTAGTAGTTCGACCGCTTCTGTGGAGAGAAAAAGAGTTAGCGTTTGAGGTTGATGACTTTTGCTTTTGTATTGGCGACATGCACTCTCATCTTCATAGCAGAACACTTCATTATCTTTGTGGAAAAGGGAACTACATACTACAGATGCTGGTATATACCGAAGATGGATACAAATTGCTGGAGTAACTCAGCGGGTCAAGCAGCATCTCTGGAGAAAAAGGATGGGCAACGTTTCGGGACGGGACCCTTCCTGAGACCCTGAAGAAGGGTCTCGACCCAAAGTGTCAGCCATCCTTTTTCTCCAGAGATGTTGCCCGACCTGCTGAGTTACTCCAACACGTTGTGTCTAACTTCATTATCTTTTCCCCGTCAAAAACTCCAGAATAGAAACTTTAGTTTTGATTTATTTAATTTTAATCTATTCGAAATCTTGAACTTATCTTTAAAACGTATTTAAACGTAAAACGCATTTTGTCTCTACTAATCGCGTACGCAACTTCGCGGTTTAACAGCATTCATTTACAAGACACTTGATCTGTAACATTTCTGTTTTTCTCCCTCGGAGATCACGCATCCTTAGATGGCCTTTAAATTCCTTAGATGGCCTTTAAATTTGGAACTGTGCAAACAGACGGCGTTTTAAGGTCTTACTCCACGTTGCAGCGGGTCCCGATCCGTTATTCACGTGTATACTTTACAACATCTATTTAACATCTGTAGATATTTGTCCAACGATTGTAAGTCAAACGACCTTTTGCATCAACAGTGAAGATTCTTCATAAGTTTCAACCGAACTTTTCGTCCACTAGGATTTACGAATAATTCGGTCTCTGTATCAAATTTATTTCTGACTTAATTAAGGCAGTTCTGGGGCATCTATTACATTACAAAATGTAAAATTTCGGCGTTATCGAAAATGGATCGGCCCGAGCTACTGAGCCAAAGAACGATTAATATAAGAAAATAACTGCAGATGCTGGTACAAATCGAAGGTATTTATTCACACAATGCTGGAGTAACTCAGCAGGTCAGGCAGCATCTCAGGAGAGAAGGGATGGGTGACGTTTCGGGTCGAGACCCTTCTTCAGACTAACAGAACGATTAAGATCACTGTTCCAGTCGGTCATTTTGTGAGCAAGTCTTGATACCTGGCAGTCCGTGATAATTCGTGAAAACATTTTCATAAGACTTCACTGACAGTGAAATATGTGAAATTCTGAAGGGACTGCAAAACAAAATGCAAGTGTCTTTCTTACCTGAGGTAAATATACGTGGGGTTGTTCCCTGGACTGAGATGCTTCCTTTCTCGGTGATCCCCTATCTCTGCCTCGGGTTTCCTCTCTTCTGCACTTTTGTGTTTGTCACTTGTATTCTGTCTCCGGATTCATATCCAGATCTTTCAATTCTCATCCGCAGTAACTCGTAACCCTGTCACTCATGCGAGCATTGTACAGTTGTTTCTATCATCCCCGCACCACCCCCCTACCTGTTCTTCTCCCCCCCCCCCCCCCCCGTGAGGACGTAAGCAATCAAATAGACGAATTACTGTAAATACAATTGAAATAAAACAGAACCAGACGCAGCCTAGCAAGGGGCACATTTCTTCCTTCTTGGAACAAGGACAGCCTGTCCCTAGCCTGCCTCAATCTCTTTGGGCAGTGCTCTGATGTCTAAAACATATTTCTAGAGATGTTTTTATTGAGCCCTGAAGCGGCTATCCCCCCCCACCCCCCCCTTCCTCACTTTCCGAGAATGTCCAATGCACTGTATCTCAACGTTTGATGAACAAAGTGGAATATTGGTGCCAGTTTTATATTACAGTATAATCTGGTAGGATTCTCTCTCTGGGCTAATCCGATCACGCTACATCTGTTGTCAATTGCCCTATCGATAGATGTTAACTCCAAAAGTACACTGCCGCAGGATTGCCCGAAATTCGACCCCGTGTTGTATCAATGATCAGACATATCTACGCAATTCACCCGCTTACGTAATTCCCGACACGTGTACCGACTAGAACAGAAAGCGCATTCGGTGTAAGCTATTCAACATTTTGCTTCGGGTTACCCGAAGATTAATTTGCTTTCTCTCGGTCTAATGAACCGGGCGGGCGGGCGGGCGGCGAGCGCTGCTGTGTGTGTGTGTGTGTGTGTGACATGTAGCTTAGTTTGATTTCGTTTAGAGATACAACATGGAAACGGGCCCCACAGCCCACCATGTTCACGCCGACCGTCTTTGGGATTGGTATAAGGAAATCCAAATAGGTTTCAAAGGGATTATTGAAGCAGCCGATATCACCCTTGTACGTGTAGGAGGGAACAGCAGATTCTGGTTTACATCAGTTTTATGTTATCCCGCTTTCTCGTCCACTTCCTACCCACTCGGAGCATTTTTTTTGTGTTGCAGTGGTCAATTAACCTACAAACCCGCACGTCTTTGAAATGTGGGAGAAAACCAGAGCAACCGAAGAAACCCACGCGGTCACAGGGAGCACATGCAAACTCCACACAGACAGCACCCGAGGTTAGGGTCGAACCCACGTCTCAGGCGCTGTGAGGCAGCTGCTCCACCAGCTGCTCCACTGTGCCTCCGGGTTGGAACTAAAAAGGAACTTTTTTGCACCTTCCAAGATGCATCTCAGCCGGGACAGATTCCGACCAGTTGGAGATTTGCTGTGGCTGCAGATGGGAGAAACGATGCGACGTGACAAATAGCACGGATCTCCAAGATGGAAATCACGTGTCTTTGTTTACCATTTAAAACAAAATCTAGATTTCCTTTAGCGATTAAACGCAGCGAATAACCCCCCGCCAGCCCTAAGTACTCGCTGCAAATATTTGTTATAGTCTAGAGGCTCGCTTGTTGGATATAAGTTAGGTTGCACTTTTTGTGGCAATAAGACACATCTTTGGGGTTGGTATAGGGAATTCCAAATAGGTTTCAAAGGGATTATTGAAGTAGCCGATATCCACTCTTTATGTGTAGAAGGGAACTGCAGATGCTGGTTCACTCCGAAGATGGACACAAGATGCTGGAGTAACTCAGCGGGCCAGGCAGCATCTCTAGACTGAGAATCGGGGAAGAGGGAAATTAGAGGTATGGAAAGGTACCTTTTGATCTGTTCTGTACCTTCCCATACCTCTAGTTTCTCATTCCCCTGACTCTCAGTCTGAAGAAGGCTCTAGACTCGAAACGTCACCTATTCCTTTTCTCCAGAGATGCTGCCTGTCCCGCTGAGTTACTCCAGCATTTTGTGTTTATCTCCACTCTTATTTGTGTGTAGGAAAGAACTGCATATGCACGTTTAATCGAAGTTAGACACAAAATGCTGGAGTAACTCAGCGGGACAGGCAGCATTGCTGGAGAGAAGGAATGGGTGACGTTTCGGGTGGAAACCCTTCTTCAGACGTCTCGACCCGAAACGTCACCCATTCCTTCTCTCCAGAGATGTTGTCTGTCCGGCTGAGTTACTCCAGCATTTTTGTGTATACCTTCCACTCTTATTGACATCGCTGAGTTCCAATTCCCCATTTGTGCCAAGAACAAACCTTATTATAGAAGCACTAGAACGCACAGAAACTATTGTGTAATCACACGCAACTTGGATAATAGTTTCTAGTTTCGGCCAGGTTAACTTTCTTGCAGACGAGCGACGGGGCTGGGTAGAATCAATGACAATTTCCGTCCCAGAAACGCTTTGTACCAGAACGTGGCCCTTGTAACCCCTGCCCCTCTCTCATTCAATGCAGTTCCATTCGGTTTACTTTGTTTTGAAGACTGAAACCCCTCCTCTCCCAACGCCAGCCTTCGTTATTCATCAACTGTCCCCTTCCACCTCAGTGTCTGGTCGCATGGTTAAGCCGGTTCATAAAACCAGAACGACTTTGGCGATAGTCCATACCAAATATTTCACGAAATATTTCTCCTTCTCAATACGGTCTATCAATACAAACGTACTCAGTGTTTGCATTAAGGCCAAGAAGTTGGAATTGTCTTAAATAGAGATCGACTAAACTGTTTCTGCGGCATTGAGAGAGTTATTGAGTACTTGACAGTTATAGCCTAGTTCCTCTCAATTGATTGTGATGTTTCTAAGTTCCCGTAACTAACAGTTTATTAAACAAGCGCTCGTGCCTATTGTCTATATAAATGATACACAATGTGTTAAGGACGGCACCTTTTAAATACTACTTTGTGCTACAGGCACGGATCATTTTTGTTCCCCAGTGACGCATTTGTAATGTTGGTTTCTGTGATCCACTCTCTGGAGCGGACATGGTGTTCTTAGTGTGCATCCGCATTAATACCTGCAGAACCCAGAGGTTAACAGCTTCTTCATTCACGGACAGAGGTACAGTTCTTAAATCATTGCACGGAAATTTAACAAATATTTTTTTCTCCTTTCGGCTTCTTTTCAAGATAAATGCAATGTTCCAGGAAACCGATCTGTTTCCCTTCCTACAACATTATCTCACAGATATATCATTTGCAGTCGCTGCTACAGATATCTATCTCGGCGAGATCCTTAGTTCGGTGAATTATTTTGGAAGTTTTGAGTTACTTTGAAGTATGAGGCGCAGTTTTAATGCTTTCTATATGTGCATTCAGTTCGTGCCGCAGTACGTGTTCTCTCATCAACATTTGACTGAACATTTTATGTCAAATAACGACGACGCATTTACTCCTTTATCATTATTAACAGTAGGTTAAAAAAAATGACCGGAGAAGAGTGTGTCTGAGGCGTGCATGCATTCATGGCTGCGTGATTTACGGCTTGCTCTATTAGCACGAATGTACCTATTACTAGTTGTAATAAGGGACTGCCCTTCCGAAGTCTGGATCATATTAGCTGTCCATTTACAACAGCCCGAGAAAGCTTCTGCAGAATAAAAATAAAGAACGTTAAACATTAAAAATTAATCCGAATGCTGTGCACGTTGCAAAAATAATAACGTGGGCAGAGGGGGGCTGTCCGATTTCTTCTCAAAGCTCTCAAACATCTAACATTAGGAAAATTATATTTCTATTATTTAATTTAAAACATATTTTATTAACAAATGGTTTGAATAATGATATGTTTTGCATTGAACTTCTGAACAGGAAACGGAACAGAATTAAACGGAGTAATTTAAGATAACACGCGTGAAGGGCTATTGATACAAATAGTTAGGAATTATTGCCCTGTGCTGGTAACTCCAGCTTTACATCACATCTACCATCTAATACCTTTTTAGTTGTCTGCACAATAGCAATGCATCGTGTGTGAAATATCTGAGAGGCACTAAAAATAACCATGAGCATTTTATTTTGCTAATAAGGAAGCACAGACACGATTTTGGTTCATTTCAAAGGCTTCATTTATATGGACCAGGAAAATGGAAGGAGCAATTAATTGGAGACGGAAGGAACTGCAGATGCTGGTTTACAAAAAAAAAGACACAATGTGCTGGAGTAACTCAGCTGATCAGGCACCATTTCTGGAGAACATGGATAGCTGATGTTTCAGATCTGAATCGCTCTTCAGACTGAATGTTGTGGAGGGGTGGGTGGGGGGGGGGGGGGGGTGGTGGTGGAGGGAGAAAATATAGGAGATGAGAGGCAGGGCTCGGCATGACAAGTGATAGGTGGATACAGGTGAGGTGGGGGGGGGGGGGTTTAATTGGCAGATGGTTGCACAAAGACCAGAGAAGAAAAGATAGTGTTGGATAAAGAAATAAGAGGTGTGTATTTTGAAGCCAGATGAAGGAATATAGGTGGAAAGGGATTGGGGAAGGGGAGAAATGCATGCAAATCCACTTGGGGCACAAGGAAGAGAGAGGGGGAGGGGGGATAGAGAAGGGGGGGTTGATTGTAGGTTAGTTAACTACAATAGTAGAATTCAATGTTCACTCTATTATGTTGTAAGACACCCTTACAAAATATGAGGTGTTGTTTGTATGAGGGTAGTTTGCATGTGACCTCATTCTGGTGATCGGAATGGGAAGGGAAGTTAAAATGGTTAGCAAACAGGGCATCCAGCAGGCCTTGGGGGACCAGTGCTTGTTCAGCAAAATGGTCATCAAGTCTACACTAGGTCTTGCCAATGTAAAGGAGGCCACATCGGGATCACCAAATGCAGTAGATGATGTTTGAAGTGCATGTGAACCTCTGTCTCACCTGGAAGGACTGCTGGGGTCCCTGGATAAATGTGAAGGAGGAGGTGTTGTATCTCCAGTGGTTGCCAGGCAAAGTACCTGGGGAGTGGTTGGTTTGCGTGGGAAGGGATGAGTGAATGAAGGATTTGCGGAGGGAGCAGTCTCTGCAGAAGGAGGGCAGTGGTAGGGTGGGAGGATATGGCTGCTGGTGGGATCACATTGAAGGTGGTGGAAATGTCAGAGAATATATGTTGAAAGTGGCAGAAATGTGAAAGGTTAATTTAACTATTGCAATCTTAAGCAAGCATGTTTTAGTTTAACAATGTTAGCACAACATTGTACACAGTTAAATAAAATCAAGATCTTCCTTCTTTAATTGCTTTACCAGAACATGCAAAATATTAGGCTATATTTTGGATTAACGTGTTTATAGTTATTCCAAGGGAATGCACATTACTGGAAGTAGCAATAACATTGTGTTTATCTTATTTGTCCTGTTAGAAATAAATTGGCAGTACTTGGAAAAGACAAGGTGGTGGTGGTAAGCCATGAGTGATGGCTCCATATGTGGATTTTATTGAGTGTTTCAGTGGGAAACCCCCAAAAAATAACTGGGCTTAGTTCATGTTTGCAATATTTTCAATGAAGAGAGTAATTAAGTGATATCAGATGATAATTCAGAAAAGACTGGCTATTTTTGTAAGGATATAGACATGGGCTAGATGGATCATTTATTTGGTTGTGATACAAGGAAAGCCAGATGCTGGAATCTTAAGTAAATTGCAAAGTGCTGGAGTAATACAGCGGGTCAGGCAGATTCTGTGGACGAAATGGATAAGCACCATTTCAGATTGGGATCTTTCTTCAGTCTGAACCTGGGAACCTCCGTTCTAAGACCTTTCTTCAAAATGAACAATCTGAAGAAGGGTCTCAAGCCAAAACATCGTAAATCCATTCCCTTTGTAGATGCTGCCTAACCTGCTGAGTTATGGAGTCATAGCATCATGGAGCGTGGACACAAACACAAGCCCTTTGGCCTAACCTGCCCACATCAACCAACATGCCCCATCTACACTAGTCCCACCTGCTCGTGCTGGGCACATAACTGACTAATCCTATTCTATCCAAGTCCCTGTCCGAATGCCTCTTAAATGTTATGATAATACCTGCCTCAACTGGCAGCTCGTTCCATATACCTACCACTCTTTTTCTAAAAACATTACCCCTCAGGTTCCTATTAACTCTTTCCCCCTCACCTTAAACCTATACCCTCTGGCTCTTGATTCCCTACTCTGGCCAAAAGAGTCTGTGCGTCTACCCGATCTATTCGCCTCATGATTTTGTAAATCTCTATAAGATCACCCGCCATTTTCCCGCACTCCAAGGAATAAAGTCCAAGCCTGCTCATCCTGTCCCTATAGTTCAGGAACTTGAGTCCTGGCAACACCTTCATAATTCTTCTCTGCACCCTTTCCTGCTTTACATCTTTCCTATAACACGGTGACCAAAAAGAACACAGTACTCTAAATGTGGCATCACCAATGTCTTATGCAACTGCAACATGACCTCCCAACTTCTATACTCAATACTCAGTACTCTGACTGATGTAGGCCAATGTGCCAATAACCTTTTGCCACTACCCTATCCACCTTGTGATGCCACTTTCAAGGAGTGATCCAGCACTTTGTGCTTTTCCTCATTATTTGGCTGGTTTACTTTATCATTTTAAATGATGTTCAATATATGACAAATTTAGATCAATTAAATTGTTAGAAGATGTTCCAGAATCAGGACAGAGCCAAAATGAAACGTAAAAAATAAAGGAAGATGTAATAATTTTTTTTTTTACACAGAGTAACTTTGATCTGAAATTCACTCTCGCAGGTAGTGGAATGAAACAAATCAGGGCTTTTGAAAAGATTTGTGGTTAGAAGCATTTGGGATGGCACTGAGGGTCTCAAGTTCAGAAGTCAAGAGCACACCAAACCTGGTATAAATGCAGAAAATAGTGTACTACCTTACAGGCTACTCATTAAGCACCTTCCGTTCCATCTGATGAATAATCCAGTTTCCACATTGGCGTCACCAATAATTCTATGATTCTCTGGTTGGTTGAGAGGATAATTTAACTAAGATTCTGAAATGTCTGAACCAAATCATACCTATTTTACTGAAAGTTAAATTAATTTGAATCAGGATAGAAAAGCCTTTAAAATAAAGCTGTGATGAGTACATGCAAAAGAACATATGTTGGACAAGTGTCCTACCACTTGTCTGCAGAACAGACTAGAGGATCTAAGTAGACTATTCTTGAGTCTATGTTCCAAATACAAAATACTCCACCTCTGTGTTAAATAAGTAGATCATGAAACTGAAGGTGGCTGTAGATTTTTTGTCAATAGCTATTTTTCTTTTCATCAACTATTGTGCCGAGAGAGCTCAAATCAGATATGTGTACACTACCTGATTGCTGGTAATCTAGAGAAGGTGTACAACCATTTACAGTGTGCTATATGATTGGTGTCTGGAACTGTGCTGGAACTATCTGATACATTGCAACATCATTGCAGCTGATCCCCGGCAGCTAAGGAACAGAACATATTCACTTTTCTATTCAATATTTTGTTGAAAAGTTTAGAAAATGCATTGATACCAAAAGTTGATTGGCTGCTGTCGATGGTAGCTATATTTTTAAGAAGTTTAATGAAGTTACTATTAGTGTTTACAATATTCTCAAGTCCCTCACTTGAAGTACAAACACAAAATTGGAATTGGAAGGAAAAAATCTGATATGGTTTTATATGTATATTTTTTGTCCATTGATTAAGTCAGTTTTCTTCCTGGGTCAGATGTTGTAAATAGAGGCTACATAATAATTATAATTTGTTCTGATAATTGAATAATTATAAAGTCAAGAGCACCCATAATGAGCAGGTGGTAAAATATGGTGTAGAATTATTGGACTGTATTTTAAAAAAAATATGTGTTAACATGCATATATTTAATAGTACAAAGTGTTTCAGGTTCTTTGGGTTGGAATCTTAATCTTCACTTACTCTGTTACTCATTGCTGCTTCAGAAACAGCGGTTTTCTAAAATATTACCATAACAATTAGAATAGACTTTGAGATCAATCCGAAATCTGGAGAAGATTAAAATATAAGTATGTTACAACTATTTGTGCAGAGCTCAGTAAAAATTTGCCAGGCAGATTTACCCTTTTACATAGCAGTATTCACACCGTCGATTTGAATATGTGAACTGAGAACTAATCCATCACAGCTATCCACAGATCTTTAAATTCATTCTTGGGATGTAGAAGTTTCTGGGCCAGTGTTGAAACAGGAAGCCAATCTTTGGTGAATAGCATCTACATCTGGTTTGTAAGTCAATATTGACTGTTGTGTTTTGGTGTGATATGGTTTGTTTATATTTTGTTGGTGTTTTTTAGAATGGTTTAGGCTGAGTAATTAATTATAACATAGATTAAATCTTCAACTTTATTTTTCTAGTGAGCTAAAGTAGCATTGTTTTAAAGGTAAAACAACCAAGATTTCTAAATTTTTATTTTGCCCATTTGGCTTTTTCAAGTGAACCAACTTACATAGGTTCCCATTGCAAACTTTAAGAAATCCCAGGCAACTAAATGTACTGCTCTGCATCTGAAAACATTATTAGGTTTCAATCTTCCCAGATTGGCCAGCCCGTCTGCCATCATCACTTTGTAGATCTGAAGATTTTTTTAAAAAACACACATAAAACACAGATAAAAAATAAGAAATACACATCAGAACTGGGTGAAAAGTTCCATAGAAAAACCCTAACCTTAACCCGTGCCACCGGGCATAGGAAGAGGGCAGAGAGGAAATGGATTGAAGCGTTCCAGACACGGGAGCCTTAACCTAGAATAGACTCAAACTTAGGGTGGACCCAGATTGACTTCTACAAATCTACAGAAGAGCAAGGGTAAAGGCGAATAGATTTGGACGAGGGCAATGAGACTGTGGGCCAAACCAAATTGACAGTACATGGTGAAAAGGAATCTCCAGAGGGAGATCATTGAGCACCAGAGGGTATTTTGTCCCACTCCCCAATAAATGATAACCTAACCCTTTTCCCCATTGAATTTGGCTGAATCTGAAATTATGAGACAAAGGTATATCAATATACTCTCCCACCAGCTTCCTTGTTATGCTCTTGTTTATTTAGCAATTTAAATCAGAATGATTCATAATATTGTGAATAGTGGGGATAGAGTGCAAAGTGTGGGGATAAATGGCTCCCTTTCAGAATGGCAGGCAGTAACTAGTGGGGTACCGCAAGGCTCGGTGCTGGGACCGCAGCTATTTACAATATACATTAATGACTTGGATGAAGGGATTAAAAGTACCATTAGCAAATTTGCAGATGATACAAAGCTGGGTGGTAGTGTGAACTGTGAGGAAGATGCTATGAGGTTGCAGGGTGACTTGGACAGGTTGTGTGAGTGGGCGGATGCATGGCAGATGCAGTTTAATGTGGATAAATGTGAGGTTATCCACTTTGGTGGTAAGAATAAGAAGGCAGAGTATTATCTGAATGGTGTCAAGTTAGGAACAGGGGATGTACAACGAGATCTGGGTGTCCTAGTGCATCAGTCACTGAAAGGAAGCATGCAGGTACAGCAGGCAGTGAAGATAGCCAATGGAATGTTGGCTTTCATAACAAGAGGAGTTGAGTATAGGAGCAAAGAGGTCCTTCTGCAGTTGTACAGGGCCCTAGTGAGACCGCACCTGGAGTACTGTGTGCAGTTTTGGTCTACAAATTTGAGGAAGGATATTCTTGCTATTGAGGGCGTGCAGCTTAGGTTTACTAGGTTAATTCCCGGAATGACGGGACTATCATATGTTGAAAGACTGAAGCGACTAGGCTTGTATACACTGGAATTTAGAAGGACGAGAGGAGATCTTATCGAAACGTATAAGATTATTAAGGGGTTAGACATGTTAGAGGCAGGAAACATGTTCCCAATATTGGGGGAGTCCAGATCAAGGGGCCACAGTTTAAGAATAAGGGGTAGGCCATTTAGAACTGAGATGAGGAAAAACTTTTTCAGTCAGAGAGTTGCGAATCTGTGGAATTCTCTGCCTCAGAAGGCAGTGGAGGCCAATTCTCTGAATGCATTCAAGAGAGAGCTAGATAGAGCTCTTAAGGATAGTGGAGTCAGGGGGTATGGGGAGAAGGCAGGAGCGGGGTACTGATTGAGAATGATCAGCCATGATCACATTGAATGGCGGTGCTGGCTCGAAGGGCCGAATGGCCTCCTCCTGCACCTATTGTCTATTGGAAAAATAAGCAAAAATAAATCCCGAACTGATTCTATAGGAGGTGCTGCCCTTAATCCATGTACTTTCTAAACATATTTATATGAACAGTGCATAGGTGCTCCATTGTATCAGAACTTTACAGCAACTTGTCCAGTACAGCTTGATTCACAGTGTAATATGAACAAAGCTTTTACATTTATAGGAATAATCAGAAGTGATATTTAATATATCACCACTTAATGCAATTATTTAGAAGGCCAGATTATGAGAACTATGTTTTACAAATCTAGCTATAAAACTACTGAAGTGTAGGAAAGGATATCATAACATCCACCAATGAGGTGCTAAAATTATAGTGCATTTCAAGCGCTGCTTTAAGTAAACACTGATTATTTGAGCAGCGCTTTGTTTTACATTAGTCGGACTAAAAAGTGTTCAATTTCACAGATGGAACAACTGCAGTTCTAAATCAACAGGAATACCAGAATGTGTTTGCTCATAACATGTTTGAACATTAAAGCTTAAAAACAAAGTAGATTGCATGCATATGTTTGTGTAAAAAGCACATGCACGCTGGTACAACATCAATCCAAAGGAATGTGCAACTGTTAACACTGAACTGCAACTGTGATTGCTGCCTTGGTGTTTGATGTGCACATCGTTGAGACAAAAATGCACAGTTTTGCCGAGACTTGGGTTTGCCAGCATTAGAACAGAGTATAACAAATTACATGTATTCAGACCAATTCTGCCAAGGCAAAGAAATAATTTGTCTTACATTTCGAGTTTGCTTTTCCATTTTCAATATTTTCTGATATATTGAATCATATAATATGATTCAATGATTATAAATCATGTTAATTTAAAATAATATGAATTATTATACATTAATTTATAATGCATTTCTAAGTAATCATATTAATTTGTTATAATAATAATTAATTATATATTAATTTATGATTCACTTGTATTATTAACATTATGATTTATAATTATGAATCATATTATATGATGCAATATATCAGAAAATATTGAATCAATCATGCAATCTATGGGGAAAAAACCTTTAGAGTAGGTCTTGGGACAGTAATCAGAATGTAGAAAAAGAGATATAGTATGAATTATTGTTCTCATTCTACAATCACTACTTTCTTAGAGTTGTTATCTTTTTATCTTCAAATGTCCACCGATTGCAGTATTCTTTTGGAAAAAATCAGAATGCACACACCATTTAAGTTGCTGGTGCCTAGTTGGACCTCTTTGATCACTGAATTTAGGGGATTTTCATGTACGATTGGGAATTACATAGCCCATCCAACGGATAAATTACTAGTTTAATTCAGCCAAACTCATTTGTAGCCGACTCTGGAATTTTACAATAGATCAAAGAGGTAGGTGCCTCTCCAAGAGGGACCCTTCATGCAACACATACTGAGCAAATGATAATGATGATGGTACTGGTAACAATTCACTTGAATATGAAGCAGGAGTACAACAATCAAACAGAGGTGCCTATGGGTTTTCAATGTACCATCCCAGCTGCAAGAAGGAATCTTTATTTATACCATATGCCCTGAAACATACACATAAAAATGCATCAAAAATATAAATGGAAAGATAAAACAAAAAATATATATGAAACAAATTATAAAGGAATAACAGAATTTGAAGGAAAGGTTCAACAACAGAATTGTGCGAATAATTTTATTCATGGGGTTGTATGTTTGAATTTACCCTGGATACTTTGTTGAAGAAGGATCTCGACCTGAAACGTCATCAGTCTGAAGAAGGGTCTCAACCCGAAACGTCATCAGCCTGAAGAAGGGTCTCCACACGAAACGTCACCCATTCCTTCTCTCCAGAGATGCTGCCAGTCCTGCTGAGTTACTCCAGCATTTTGTGTCTATCTTTCGTTTAAACCAGCATCTGCAGTTCCTTCATACATACTTTGTTGATTGCAAGTTGTCAGCAAAATAAGTTAGCGAATCTCACTTTCACAAACTTTCTCATAGCAGAAAAGTGCTTAACAATTGGCTGCATGACATGAATTAATTTTCCTGATATGTTCTTTTAGTCCTTTAATTAATGGATTTGTATAGTTGAAGACAAAAATAAACAGTTTCACTAAGTCTCTGTATAAATACTTGGCTGTGCCTTCTAAAATTTATTATATGGCAGTTAATATTTTTTGCAAACGTTTGAAACAGATTATTAAATGCTACAAAAGGTAAATATACATGGATATTCTCACTTTGAGAATTGATAAGAATGATTTATGTGATAACTGCAACCAAAACTGAACTGGCACCACGGTGCAGCACCAGGGGCCTGGGTTTAATCCAGACTTTTGGTACTGTCTGTGTGGAGTTTGCATATTTCCCCTGTGGCCATGTGGGATTCCTCCCCATGTCTCATAGAGTTGCGGGTTTTGATGTTATTTGGGCATTGTAAATTACCTGCAGTGTTTAGGTGAGTGGTAGAATCTGGGGGAGGGGATGGATGGAAGAAGGGTTGTTAATGTAGGGTTCGTGTAAATTTGATTAATTTATGGCCATTGTAGACTCTGTGGGCTGAAGGGCCTGTGAATGCTATATAACGCTATGACTCTGTGGCACTGCCAGAGAGCTGGCTGTTCCGCACTTTCTGCAGTCAGATATCTTTCCACATTTAAGACCATTTCTCAAACTGTTGCTTCAGAAAAGTTGAATAATATAACTGCCAATTTAAAAGTAATAAGTTATGATGTTAAAGGAATTCTTAACATTGAGATTTGATAACATTTATGGCTTGGATTTTCTCCATTTTAGAGAATGCAAACTGAAAACAAAAAGTGCCTAGTTGGAAAAATATATTTTTTCTTTTACTGATGGAACGGAGTGTTGGCAATAAATGACAACCAGGCAGAATTAATGCTTTCATATTTTGCTTTAATAATGCCAAATGTAGCTTGCAATATGTACTTATAAATGATTGAGCAACCTATTTGTAAATGCATTGATTAGTGCATAGTGGTGATGTCCTGCTAGACATTAGTAAATTTTAATGAGGCAATATGACTATGCATGTCTATTACCAATGTCAATGTAATGGCATTTTACAGATATTAAAAGTTCATGCATCTCTTGATTTCAGTTCAATGGATAACCCAAATGACTAAATTTTGCTGAATACTAATTAGATGTAAACTCCAGGCAACCAAGTAAACAAAAAAAAACCCCAAACCCAATATAAATCAAGCACTAATAATGTTTATTATATTGTATTTTGTATATTAAGAGTTAATGAAGACAACAAAAAATAATTATGATTTATTTAGTCCAGTTGCCAAAATGAAAATCTGCAAGGAAGTCCATGCTGCACTCTCAATTTATATTTCCACTGCAATTTATACCACTCTATGCTTTTTAAAGATTTGCACACAATAAAGAACAAGTCATTTCTTGTTTTAGTACAACTTCAATGGCCAAGCGCTTGGTCTGCTGATGAAATATAATTTTATACAAATACTTGTCAAATTTAGTTAGATAAAATGTATGTGCAGCACCTTGCAGAGTTATCCATGTAAACCGAAGTTGTTTTAGGCAAAATAATTCATTTCCTCATAAAGCTAACACCAAATACGATGCAAGGCATATGGACCAGCAAATCACAGTAAGCATCAAATAATTGTTGATCACACTGAACAATCAAAGGTTTTCAATGGTACACTCTGCATCAAAATATTAAAATGTGCGGTATGATTCAGCTGGTCATTTTGTCATACCACATAGTGATAGCAAATTACTTCATCATTTGCGGGACAATTTTCTGAATCACAAAAACATCTGCTGGATTTGAGTTCTGAGGTACTGGGATTTTCTTCAGGGAATGACTTGGCTATTCCCAGTAGGTGGGATAACATCACATTTTTGAGTAGGTTGTACACTCCACAGCTGTAACATCTGCCTTTTACTTCTCAAGTGTATTCATTACAATGTATAACTGCATATAAAAGACAGATATATAATTACTCATGTGCTTCATAATGCAAGGGTTGTTTTATTTTTCAGACGAATAAAATTTAACCCTAGAATTTATTCGAATTTTCTTACAAAATATGATGTTATTATTTCCATGATAAAAAAGTCTAATATGGGGATTAAGTTGCAAATATATTTAAAGATTGACATACGAGTAGAAATAAAAAATATATATATTTCAATGAGAAACATTCTTTACAGGACAAGGGGAGATTGGTACTAATATATATTTTTAGAATTAGATTTAAGTAATTAGATTTGAATACAATAAAAAGTAAAATGATTATCTGTGCTTTATGTCTGTTTTTAAATTATGCAAATAATTAAAAATAAGTGAAATATTATAGTGACTTAAATTGGAACTGTTGAAAATAAGTTGATTAGCAATCTTGCTTGTTGTGATAAATCTGAACTATTGCATATTATGAATACTACCTCAACAATATTTTTTTTAAAATATTGTTTGTATTTTAACATTCAAAACACCTCTTTGACCGTGATTCCAGACTCACTATGAATTATACCCAAGATTATCAATAATTATCAATAATGAATGATATGTAAAATATTAACCCAATACTTTTGCTATCCATTTGCCTCATCAGATGTTGCTTGGTCCACTGAGTGGCTCCAACAATTTGACTTTAGATTAATATTCTTAGCATTTATATTGGAAAATAAAATGCTTAATAATAATTTCAGTAACATATATTTTTTCGGGAATGATTTATTCATTTTATACAAGTGGAACCATTCAATGCCAACATGCTGTCTTGGTCAAATGTTTCTCCAAAGGTTTGACAGCTAGCAATTCAATTACATGTCACATATTTCTTACATGTTTTGGCATTGGCCAAGATCTAAGCTTGGATTGTATAGCATGACTAGGATAATGTAACATGTGCACATTGAAACTTTGGATTGTGAGCTTACATATTCTTGACACATGTTGTAGGAAGGAACTGCAGATTTTGGTTTAAACCAAAGATAGACACAAAATGCTGGTGTAACTCTGTGGGACAGGCAGCATCTCTGGACCCATTCCAGATCCATTCTGGATCCATCCATTCTGGATCCTAACCCATTCTTTCTATCCAGAGATGCTGCCTGTCCCGCTGAGTTGCTCCAGCATTTTGCGTCTATCTTCTTTACACACATGATGTTTACTAGGATTGAAACAGTGATGTTAATCATTTTGAAACACCCATTGGAGATCACCACTGCAAAATTGGACTAGGTCCACGTGTTAGTGAAAGAGTACAACACCACAAATAGGAAAACAGGCCCCAAAATAGAAGGAAGCATATCTACTTTCAGCTTATTTGCATTACAACAAACGTTAGAGAAGTCAATTGAGATGCAACAATGGATCAGGCTTCTGATTATTGTTTGGTTAAGGCCTTTATATATTTGTGGAGGGGAGCCCAGAGAACTAAAATTTTCTCTCCAAGTGTTCATCCATGTCATTGTGATCTCTTATGCAGTATTGATGGAATGCAGATTTTAGAAATTATGTCCCTGTTCTCCTGCATGTCTTGGCATTCTTTCCAACATTTCTCTTTAAAGTAACCAGCAGCCATTTAATCAGAGAAACCATTGGTCTACAATTCCCATCAAGTTGCAAGTTATTGTCCAGGTTATTTGCAGTTTATAAGCAACTCGCCAAATTACATAGTTAAATGTATGCAACCAAAACAAAAAGACTGGGTATCACGGTGTAAAACTGCATACAGATCTTCATCAGGCATTTTAGCGATTTTATTTTTAGCAAAAATTATTTCTCAGCATCAGCATTTACAACAATGAATATTTTACAATGGAAATTCTATTCTGCACATTAATTATATTTTCATGAAATAGAAACCTCTTTCACGTTAAAGTGGTACTTTAGTTGGCATAAGTAAAAACCCAAATAAATCTAATAATTTGTAATTGACTAAATAACTACAATAAAATTCCTTGCTATAATATGCTGCATTGTCACAGAAAGAATTGAATGAGCCATTATGGTCAACTATTATTTTCTATTCTGAATTATCTCCCTTGAAATTGGACCCCCTTTGAATTGCTAGTAGTCTTTTAAGCTTAACCTGCAACCTTACAATGCATTAATAGTGGCTGCTCTGTTCTATTTGTTACAATACCTTAGAAAGCATTGTTGAATTCCATCCACTTTATTCCATGAATGAATTACTTTTGCATGTTTTGAGTTTAGAGCAGTGTATATTCCTGACAGAAATTGCTATATTCCAAGCACCTATCTACGCAATATAGTAAGTGCCTTGATACTTTTATCACTGGTGTTTATAGAATGTTACAGAATTGAACATTATCAGATGAAATCTGGTGCCCCACACTACCATCTAGGTCACTGGCACACCACCTACATTTAAATACATGTTGCCACATGAAAAAGCAAAACATATGCTTTGATCTGCCTTAATCAAAACCTCAGAGTTGCAAGCACAATACTTTGAAGTGGATGTTCATTGCTGTGCATGAGGAGTGATGTTCCAGAGAGAAGTAAGTCCATGGCAGTTTGATCTCAAATATTTGCAAATGTTGGGGTGACATGGCTCAGTGAATTTTCATTCGCTACACTGTAGCCCAGAAGAGGTTAGCTGTGACATTAAATCTATGGCTTTTGCAACAGAGGAAAGACTTGCATTTATATGTTGATGGTCAATGAAGGCATCAGCGGTTGATGAGGGGAACCACCATGAGGACGGGGGGAAACAATGGAGGACCTGGCATGGGGGGATCACCGTGAGGGAGGGGGAAGAACAATGGAGGACCCGGCATGGGGGGACCATCGGGAAGGAGGGGGGGGGGGGAGATCAAAGGAGGAGCCAGCAAACTTTGTAACTTTGCAAGAGCTGTGTGAGGTGACTATTGCATACCTTGGGTATGCAAGCAAAGAATTTCACTGTGTCTTATCACATGTGACAATAAATATTCCATTCCATTTCATTATATAATACCCTGCACAGCCTTTGGATGTTCCTATGTATTTTAAGGAGAAGTCATTAATTTTGAAACATCACAATATACAATGTAGAAAGCATGGCAGGCATTTCCCAATCAGGAATGATGTGAATTTACCTTACCAGAAGGAGCAAAGATATGTTAACCATATACACCTGTATACTGTTTTATTGATGTTCATTGAAGGACACTTGTTGGAAAGGACTATTTAAGCCCTTTCATCCAACATTGATATAGCAATGAGAGCTAGTACATCGACTTAAGGACAGACATTCAATCGTGCAATGGTGCTTTTATTGTCACATGTGCGAATTGCTAATACAGTGAAATTCTTTTTCTTACAAACAGTCCAGTAGAATATTGCCATACCCCCGATACCCGATTAGCAAGTGTACAGAAACAGTCTATTGAGCCCGTACGCATGAGGCACCGTGTTTTTCCACCATTTTCAGTCCACACTCTAGTTCTTATGAATGCTGCCTGTTCCAGGCAAGTCCCAGGCTGTTGTGGACGTCCATCCATCAACTTGCTTGGACGTGATGTCACTCACTTCGCCCGTCCACCATTGTTCCCCGGGGGATACCTCCCAAAGCTACACGATGGCGTGGTAGGCCAGACGCTGGATCCCTCCCCTCTTCTACCAGCCTTGCCCTCGTTCGTCATCGCTGGCTCCATCGTGCTGGACTCTGGTGTTTGGGGGACGAGCAGGGGCTGGCACGGTGGGCTCCCCCATTCAGGCCGGCGGTCCGCTGGGTCCAACCAGCTGGCTTGCCCCCACAGGCTGCGAACCATCGGGTCCTCCGTTCGGCCACAGGGGATCGGCTCAGCAGGCTTAACTGAAGCTGCGATCTGAAGCGTGATGTGTAGCAGATGTTTCCAGTGGCGGGAGAGTCTAGGACCTGATCAATCCCTGGATCAGGCGCTTCCCCTACGGCTGAGACCCTCCCCAAGCAGAACTCCATGGCCGCTCCCTGTCCCCATTCACCGAGGCACAATTAAAGTTGGAGCAGCAGCCGCACCTGTAAATTCATCACACAGTGATTCAGCCACAGAGTAGTGTCCACTGACCTGGAATATTGAACTTGAGATAGGAGCACAAGTTGCAAAACAGCAGCTAAGATATTCAAATAATTGAATAAATCTGGAATAATGAGATAACATCAGTAGTGGTGACTATGAAAATACCAAAGTGAAATTAAAAGCCCATCTGGTTTACAAATGTCCTAGAGAAAGAAACCTGGCATATTCGTGGCTCCAAACTCACAACATTGTAGTTGACCTTTGAAATGGCTCTGCAAGCCAGGGTCAATTGGAGGTGAAAAACAATGCCAGTCTTGTTGGCTATGTCTGCATGCCATGAATGCAAAACTGAAAAAAAAGTTCACTGCAAGACAGCATCACTGATGATTTTATATTGATGCATCAGCCTATATTTTTATTTTCACGTTGCTAAATTTGACTTAATCTTTTAATTCAATGGTATCTCCCAAGACGTGGCTGATAGTTGGAATATTGTGTATTTCCTCAGAGCAGTAACACAGCCAGCAACCAGGAGTCCATAGAGGAGACAAGTGTTGCAGGAACTCAATGGATCAGGCAGCATCGGTGGAGGGAATGGACAGACGTTGTTTTGGGTCAGGACAACCTCTTCACACTGAAAATCATCTGTCCATTCTTTCCACGGATGTTGCATGACCTGCAAAGTTCCTCCAGCACTTTGTGTCTTTTGCTCCAAATTCCAACATCTGCAGTTTCTTGTGTCTCCATCAAGAGAGCTTAATTGTCATATGAACTGACAATGGAACAATGAAATTCTTACTTGCTGCAGCTTTACAGGCACATTGACATAAAAACACCACAAATAATAACACAATAAATGATCAATTATACGAGGTAACCACTAGGTATTAATGCAAGCCGAAATGTGCAATACAACCTACAAAAAGCCCACAACAGTTCACTGCTGAAATTGGATGATGGTTAGAATTGTGCAGAGTGGCTCAAGAACCTAATGGTTGATGGGACGAAGCTGTTTGTGAACCTTGAGGGAACAGTTCTTAGGCTCCTGTAACTTCTTCCCAATGGTAGCAGCCAGTTAAGAGCATAGCCAAGCTGGTGAGCATCTTTGATGATATTAGCTGCCTTCTTGAGGCTGCTTTTCTGTAGATCTCTTCAATGGGGGTGGAGGTCAATACCCATGATGGACCCGGCAATGCCTATCACTTTATGCAGCTTCATTTATGCTTGGGCGTTCGAGTTACTGAACCAGGCCACGATGCAAACAGTCATTACTCTCTATGGTCTCTATTGCAATACTCTCTGTTGTCACCGATTCCTTTTCTCCAGAGATGCTGCCTGACCTGCTGAGTTGCTCCAGCATTTTGTGTCTATCTTTGGTGTAAAGCAGCATCTTCCTTCCTACACAGTTCCTTCCTACACAGTACCCAAACAATTTCTTACTCAGAGCCTGCACTTATGTCCTTTTTAGTGGCGTTTATGGATAGCATTAAGAAATAGTAAATAACTATTTTCCTTTCCTCCTTTGCTGAATGAATAGGACCCTAAGCAACTACATTAGTACACGGCATCCTTGAAGAAGGAATCTGTAAACCTCATTCGAGGTCTAGAGCAGTGAGGTAGGACAATAGGAATTCAGACATAAGACACTGCAGATGCTGGAATCCTGAGCATAAAAAACTGTGCTGGAGGCACTCAGCAGACCAGGCAGCATCTGTTAAGGAAAATGGACAGTTGACATTTTGGGCCAGGACCTTTCCTCAGACTGATGGAGGAAAAGGGAGAATGTTGGTAAAGAGAGGTGAGGGTAAAGGGGTGGGGCAAAAACTGGCAAGGAATAGATGAGGAGGGGTGAGTGGCAGATGGGTGGACATAGTATAAAAGGCTAGAGGTAAAATAGAGCGAGCCAGGTGGAGAACATAGATTTGCAGAGTAATAGAGAACGGAAGCAGGACCTTTGGCTCAACTCATCCATGCCGACCATAATGCCCCATCTAAGCTAGTCCCACATGATTAAAAAGCAGGAGAGCAACAGGAATCATAGAGGGGGAGCCATGAGAGAGGGCCTTACAGAACTCCCATATCCTTCCTCTGTCTGGTTGGGAGTTTGTTTAAGTCCTTTAAATGTTTTGAACTACCGCCCCAGGACTGTTGCTTCCCAACAATAGGCTTTCTCACATATTGATTGAAACTCTATTATATTTTTTCAGCATCTTTCATGTCTCCAAATGAATTAGGGCTTCATCAGGTCTGGAGCCAGGTTGTGCAAGTTGCTATAGTGAGCTCTCATTCTTTAAGATTCTTTAATGAGGTGTAATATGAAAGTAATTTTTGCTTTAGACTGAAAATTGTTCCGGACCTGAAAGCTCACCTAGCCATGTTCTCCAGAGATGCTGTCTGACCCTTTGAATTACGACAGCACTTGGTATCTTTCATTGTAAACCAGGATCTGCAGTTCCTTGTTTCTGTTTCTTCATTTTTGCTATAGCCTGTGCACAGCAATTCATCATTTCATATAACTTCCATTTACTTTATGCATTTTTACCGCAGCTGTCGTTTTAGGGGCCTCCAATATGCAGTGCGAGTCTCGAGAGCCATCTACAACAAATATTAAAGTATTTTTGAGGTTACATTTCACCACAAATTACTAAAAAAGGGACAGGAATGGGATTCAAGGCTAATACTCCCTACCACATCCTCGGGCACATGGTTATTTATCAAATCCTACTGACATCCTGGCAGAAACTGGTTAATTTGTTTTAAACTTTTAATTATTTGACGCTGAGCTTCATTAAGAGACTAAATTTAAGAGTGAGGTTTCCATCAGTCATCCAGAGGAGAACACAGATTTGGTGAGGTTTATACTTTAGGTTCTCTGTTTTTTAGTTTTAGTTCAGCTTATTGTCACATGTACCGTGGTACAGTGGAAAGCTTTATTGTTGCGTGCTGTCCAGCCAGTGGAAAGGCGATACGTGATAACAATCGCCATCTAAAGTGCACAGATAGAGGACAAAGGGAATTACGTTTATTGCAAGATAAACTCCAGTAAAGTCCAATTAAATTTAGTTGGAGGGTCTCCAATGAGGTAGAAGGTGGGTCAGGACCACTCTACATACATTAGCACAATAAGGACTGTCACAATTAATTTCCAAAAACCTCTCTGAAAATTTAAATATACATTATTACCCATTTTGCTATTTGCTGAATTTTTGGAAAGAGGTGTGGAAATAGTGTACATGTGGGATTGCTTTTCAGAATGCATTAAGTGCATGTTTTAAGAGAAACATAATTTAACAATATGGTTCTGTCAGAAACATTAAGAATTGTACTTCATTCAAAGGTTTACTGTTTGAAGATAATATAAGCACCAGTTCAAGCAATCCACACTTTATTGCAGACAATATAGGAAATAATTGTAAAGTTAAATATTAACTGATGCATTGAAGTCACTACATTTAATTACAGTTGCAAATTAGCTTTCCCTGCAAGCGTTTAATGTATTTAAAGTGTACTTTCAAATAATTGACACAAAAGCAGGCAAACACTTGCTAAACATCTATGCACTTTTTTTTGTTTCAAACTCTTTTTGCTGCCAAAAATAATTAATTTACTCGACCTGGAAAATTTTCTAGCCTTTGCAGAATTAATGACTCATAGAAAATTGCTACATGTTAGGAATGTCTGGTAAATAACACATCAAGAACTGTATGTAAAAAGGCACTGTAGCACAACATGAGTAAAGTAATAAAACAGTTAATAGGAATACAAATTCACTGTTATCAAAGATGATCATTTTGTTACAGAAATTAAACAATGACTTTAGTGACTTTAGAGATAAAGCATGGAAACAGGCCCTTCGGCCCACCGCGCCGAGCCGACAAGTGATCACCCCGTATACTAGCACCATCCTTCACACTAGGGACAATTTTTACAAGTTACCGAAGTAAATTAATCTACAAACCTGTATGTCTTTGGTGTGTGGGAAACCGGAGCACCCGGAGAAAACCTACTTAGTCACAGAGAGAATGTACAAACTCTGAAAAGACAACATCCAGTCAGGATCAAACTTGGGTCTTTGGCACTGCAACACAGCAATTCTACCACTGTGCCACTGTGCTGCCCCACATAAATAATTATATGAATAAATAATAGTAACTCATTGTGAAAATAATTCAATTTTTAAAATAAAATCATGAATATCATTGCAGTGGTTCATTGCCATGTCTCTTTCCCATCCGCATGTCCAACACAAATCTCCCTAAACAGATCCTGTACTCTCAACTGAAGGAAGGTCAGCGAGCCCCCGGCGGGCCAATGAAATGCTTCAAGGACAACATCAAGAACAGTCTGAAGAAATTCCACATCACATCGAGCAACTGGGTGCACATTGCACTGGACAGGCGCTCCTGGAGGAAATCCATGCAGGTATGTGCTGCATGCCATGAAACGGAACTACGCCGCGCCGCAGAGACAAAGCGGCAGCATCGCAAGGAGAGAGAGAAGGGGGCTCAACCACTAACAGCCACCACCAGTCTCCCCTGCCCACGTTGCACCAAAGCATGTGGATCACGGATCGGCCTCTACAGACATCTGCAGACCCACAAGTAGACGACCCTATGGAGAGGACAGTCATATTCGCTTCAAGTGACCGCCGCCGATGTCTCCATCTAAGGTACCCATCTGCTTTAATCTATCATCAAACCTTGGCTTGACTCCTAAAGTGCAACACCTCGCATTTATCTGCATTAAACTTCACAAACCATTCCTCAGACCACATACCTAACTGGTCAAGATCCTGCTGTAATTTTTGATAAATTGTGTATGCTTAATATAAGGTAGCTAAATGCCAGATCATATAGGATAACAAACAAATGTGATACAAGCTAGATCTCGAAAGAACTTATTGACTGCCTTTATTAACGTTAGCACAGATGTTTGATTGAGTTGCTATAGGTTGGAGATGATTGCAATTTAAAAGTCATTTAGAAAGGCACATGGATAGGAAATATTTCGAGAAATATGGGCCAAATGCAGGTAGGTGGATTAGAGTAGATGAGTCATCATTCAATCATCCCAGTGCCAAATAACAAATCAGATAGTACGCCTCACTGACCACTGAATGGCTTTGAGATCTACCATTATGAAGTGCTTCAAGTGCTTCACATGATTGAATGGTGGAGTAGACTCGATGGGCTGAATGGCCTAATTCTGCTCCTATGACATATGAACTTATGAAAGCATCCTCAGCATTACTTCTCAAAATTGGTGCCCTGCAAGGCTGCATTTCCAGTCCCTCATTATACTCCCTATACATTCACAACTGTGCATCCAAATTCTTCTCTCATTTCAATACGTTTGTAGATGACACCATCACAATTGGGCCGGATTTTAAACAATAATGAGGCACTGTACAGGAAGGAGATTTAAGTTATTTGAAATGGGTGGATGTTTCACTGATAATTACTTCCACAGTCCTCAGTTATCAATGTCAGCGTATCTCTTGATAAACTCACACCTTGGCTAAGTTGACACACCATTGCAGTACGACACTGCACTCCCACATGTGTTACTGCTCTCCCACATGTGTCTTAGATTAGACATTAAAGCAAGGTCTTTGACTGCGTTTTCAGATTTTCACAAACATCCCTGTGTTTTCAAACAGAGGAGAAATCTCTGATGTCCTGGGCTCCATATGGAGATTATTACCTCAATGTTTTGGGATCTTGCTGTGTATAAAATTAGCTATTCAATTAGAATCAATATTAAATTTAGTAGTTATTTATAAGTCATTTAAATTTAGAAATAAATTAGAAGTCATTTAAATCTAAAAGTATTTACCTGTCCACATAACATTTTGAAGTTGTAAAGAAAACTAACCTACAAAAATAAAATTATGAACATGTAATAACATGTTATTCTTTAAATTTATATATAGGAAAATATAAACTGCAATATTCACACTATGCCAATGGCATGAAATATAGATATAATTTAATAATTAAGTTGTGTGATGTTTAGTTATTGTGATTCCTCGTGACAAAAATTCTGCCCGGACACAGGCTGGTATTCTGCCACAAAAATCAAATCAAAAAGTATGCACTGCAATAATTTACAGGCACATAAGGTAATTTTGCTAAAGCCAGCATTTAACCTCAGACCTCATTTAGAAGTTAGAAATAGTAAATCCCTTGACTTAAATAATTGCCATACAATTGCTACAACATATTGTTTTACATTTACTCAGCACATAGCAATGTAACCAATGAGTGCTTATACTGTGACTAATCACATTGGAAGAGAATATAAATAATCTTATTAGTTTGAGTGGCTTCAGGAAATTGAAATGATTAATCTTTCTTCCACAAAGTTTCAGGTATGGTGTGGGTGATGCTGACTCATCTATCCTGAATAAAGCACATTACTCTGTTACATTCTTTTAATGAAAGTGTAATCTGACAGCTATTCCAAATTTTAATCATTCTCTATATAAAAATCTATTTTTTAACATTGGTCTTGAAATGTCCTTTCATTGGTTTAACCAATTGTTCTAACATCCCTGAGGGGCGGTGATGTAGCTGCTGAGACCTAACCATGGGTGCTGTCTGTATGGAGTTTGTATGTTCTCTCTGTGACCGCATGGGTTTTTCCCGGTGCTCCAGTTTTCTCACACACTCCAAAGATGTACAGATTTGTAGGTTAATTGGCTTCAGTAAAGATTGTTAATTGCCCCTAGCCGATCGCTGGTCAGGGTGGACTCTGTGGGCCGAAGGCCCTATTTCCACGCTGTATCTCTAAACTAAACTAAACTAAACTAAACTAAACTAAACTAAACTAAACCAAATAGCTTGAAACAATGCTCTCATTCAACTTCATATAATATCTTATTATCCTTGCCTATATTTTCCTTTTCAAGGAGTGAATTGCTCAAATTGTCAAGTTTTTCTCTCAGTCTTTTGTAGTTAGAGAGCTCTTTTCTTGCGCTACTATCAAGATCCAAATGTGCCTCAGTATAAAGTCAATGTCTGTACATTTCTGTAGATTGGTTTCTGCCTTAGTACTAAGGGATTAGATATGGCAAACCTTTCTAAGGATGTCCTAGAAAGTATTTCAACCATGATGTAGATGGTCCTACCAGGTCGGGGGGCGTGGGGTGTGGGGAGCGAACACGACATCCTCTTGGGAAATAAGGCTGAGCAAGTGGCTGAAGTGTCAGTGAGAAGCACTCTTGAAACAATGAACATACTTCTACTAGTTTTGAAGTAGGTAAGGAAAAAGATAGGACTGGTCCACAAGTTAAATTTGGAAATTGGAACAAAGCTATTTTGTATGGCATTGGACAGGAACTTGCAAAGGTTAAATGGGAAAGGCTGTTAGCAGGTGAGAGTGGGAGAGTTCAGGGGCAGCATATTCCCATTACAGTGAAGGACATGGTTGGCAGGATTGAAGAACTCTAGCTGATGTGGGATAGTGTGCTTTAGACAGGAAAAAGTAGGAGAATTAAGCCAGGAATAGGCAACTATGATCAAGCAAATCTCACGAGGAGTGTAAGGGATATTGAAATATGCTTAAAGTGGACAACAAAGGGGCGAAATGGAGACATGAGATATCATTGCTATATGTAAAGGAGAATCTTAAAAGATTCTATAAACATATTAAGTACAAAAGAGTAACGAGGGGGAGAATCAAGCCCCTTGAGGATCAGTGTGATTAGTATGCATGACTATGTGTGGAGTGAGGTCTTAAATTAATCCTTGCATCAATATTTATCATGAAGGTTATGGAAGCTAGGTGTTCAGGGAAGAGAACAATTATGTTCTGAAACATGCTGACATTAAGATAGAGGAGATATTGGAGGTCCTGAGGTGCATAAAGGTGGATAAATCTCTGGGCTCTGACCGAGTGGATCCTAGGATACCATGAAAAGACCAAGAAGAAATTGCTGGGGCACTTGCAGAGACTTCCGTATCTCGTTAGGTGCGAGTCAGAAGACTGGAGAGTGCCAAATGTTGTTCATTTATTTGAAAGGAGCTGCAAGGACAAGCCAGGGAACTATTGGCCAGTGCACTTAATGTTAGTGGTGACAAAACCATTGGAGAGTGCGGGGAGGGGGCCGGGGAGAGTGGGGGTGGGGGTGGGGGGAGGGGGAGGGGGTGGGGGAAAGAAAGAATGGGGTGGGGGGAAGGGGACAGTGGGGGGCAGGAGAGAGTGGAGGTGGGGAGAAGGGGAGAGTGGGGGTGGGGGTCGGGGAGGGAGGTGGGGGTCGGGGAGGGGGGAATAGGGATGAGGAGGGGGGAGTGGGGGTCGAGGCAGGGCTGGGAGACTGGGGGTGGGGCAGGAGAGGTGCAAGTTGGGGTGGGCTAGGGGGGATGGAGTGGGTCAGTGGGGGGAGGAGGGGGCATAAGGGGGATTGTGTGCGGGGGGGGGGGGGATTGAGGGTGCTACACCAATACAGGAGAGACTTCGGTCCAGGGCCTACCCTCTCAGTCACACCCTCTCCCCTTCCCTGCCCGCCCCCTCTACGAGGAATGGACCCAACGGGTCCACTTGGTCTAGTAGTCTATAATACTAAAACTCTCTGTCTGTGTGTATGTGTGTTTGTGCAAAGCATAACTTTTATGGTTTGCACAGCCAAAATGGTACACCATAGTGCCACCATTTTTGCACCACCTTACTCACCATTATCCTGGGCATAATATGTAACAATTCTCATTCAAATTGAACCTACATTTTTAAAGCTAGACAGATTTTAAAATTTAAAAATTCACTTTCTAACCCATTTCCTGAAACTCCTTAGCGTATGACATCACAATGCTCCACGTTCCACTTCATTTGCTCCTCACTCGCCAAAACAAGATGGCCGCCGGCAGCTCCGCCGCCCGCCCGCGCTCAGTCCTTCCCTCTCCCCTCGCCTGGCCCTGGCCTCGGCCTCTCGCCCGGCCTCAGTCGTTCCCTCGCCCCTCTCACCTCGCTTCTCCCCCGGCCTCGGCTCCTTGCCTCTCGCCTCTCGCCCGGCCTCAGTCGTTCCCTCACCCGTCTCCCCTCTCCCCTCGCCTCTTGCCCTGCCCCGGCCCCGGCCCCGCCCCGGTGGAGACTCGCACGTCGGTAGTCAGCGTTGAACGCAAGGACACTGGTAAGTGCTTTTCGCAGTTAACGGCTCCACGGAGGGGAGTGGGCATGGCGGCCGAGTGGGTGGAGGGGAGGGTGGGGATGGGGGGTGGGGGAGGGGGAGAGTGGGGGTGGGGGGAGGAGGGGGAGAGTGGGGGGGGTCAGGGGGAAGGGGGAGGAAGGGGTGGGGGCAGGGGGGAGGAGGGGGTGGGGGAACAGTGGGGGTGGGGGGGAAGGGGGACAGTGGGGGGCAGGAGAGAGTGGGGGTGGGGAGGAGGGGGAAAGTGGGGGTGGGGGAGGGAAGGGAAAGTGGGGGAGGGAGAGGGGAGGGAGGGGGGAGGGAGGTGGGGGTCAGGAGAGGGGGAGGGGGGAATAGGGCTCACTCAGTGAAGACACACTCTCCCCTACCCTGTCCCCCTCTACGAGGAATGGGCCCAACGGGTCCACTTGGTCTGGTAGTCTATAAAAGTCGTCCTAACTATTTGAAAATTCTAACCATTTATATAGGGTGTTCGCAAAAGTATCCTGTATTTTTTTGAGCAAGAATTTCAAAGACCCAAATCAACTTTCTGACAGTGATCACCAAGTTATTTAAAAAAAAAAAAAATTATTTTTATTTAATGATAATCTGTATTCATAATGAAAATATACAAACCAAAACAGTGCCAATGTCTTAATACATTCTTCGTGTCGGCCTATACATTCTGGGTTGCTGGATCTATCTGCAACAGTATCAGCACATCTCTTTTTCTTTCTAAACACAGTTTCATTGCCACTCATGTGCCTCCTGCTAATTTTCATATAACAGTCTTGTTATTATCTGGGCAATTCCTACCAGCAGGCAGCATGTTTATACATTTTTTTCACTGAAATAAACGACTTTAACTTAATGTTGCATTAAATACCAAATGCTATATGGAAAATGAAATTAAATCTTAAAAAGAGACCAAGCTTGAAAATCAGTTAATTTCTAAATGTTTTTACTTTGGTAAATGAAGCAGTGTGCAAAACTGAATTCCAGGCTACTTCTATGCTGAATGAAAACTTCAGCTGAGAAAGTCATGCTTAAAATCAAGAGTCCCATCTGGTATCCAGTATTTGAAGTTTCCGAGGAATTTCTACAACAACAAAAAAAGATTTTATATGAAAAGAAAAAAAAATATATATAATAGAATAAAATAACCAGGTTATTTTCTTCAGTCTTGGAAGACGATGTTTGTAACCAAAACTGATTGTATTACACAAAATGCAACCTGATAATAGGCCCTCTCTGCTTCTGTAGTAAATCCAATTTGTATTTGTGTTTTGAATCAGGCAGAAAATTATTAACCTGTAAATCGTTTTAATATTTTTCTTTTTTTGTGTGTGTAAACCTAGTCTTGGGACAAGAAAACATTAAAATGAGTATTGTTTATGCAGACATCAAAATATCTGAAAATTGGAATAGCTATCACCACACCACAGAAATTGAAGGGAAATATATATTAAAGTATTTTTCCTACAGCAGCTCCCTCTCTAGGCAAAGAATATGTCATGCACACTGTAGCCACAAAACATATTTCTCTGGTGCATGCACATTAAAGAGAGACAGTGAGTGTGTTTCTCTCATTTAACAGCAATTCATTCTCCACCAAAAGAGCAGCTTTTTGCTTCATGGAGATGAATGTAAACGTTCTATTGACTATAACACCTGCCTAATTATATGGTGTTCCAATAAAGAGTTTCAAATCAATTATGTAATCAATCCACCAACACATCAAGTGCAGGAAGGAACTGCAGATGCTGGTTTACACCAAAGATAGGCACAAAATGGTGGAGTAACTCAGCGGGACAGAGAGCATCTCTGGATAGAAGGGTCTAAAGGTCCAGCATCTGAAGAAGGGCTCGACCCAAAACATTACCCATTCTTTCTATCCAGAGATGCTGTCTGTCCCGCTGAGACACTCCAGCATTTTGTGTCTATCTTCACCAATACATCAAAATATTTACACATTTCTTTTGCAAGAACAACATGTAGATACAGTTTATAAACTTTGACCAATAGTTAATAGTAGGGAAGTAGCCCAGTAAATTTGAAAAATAATATAGAATGCTATGCATTTTGCCAGCTGAATTTTTAAATGGTAGAATACTTTCCTCAATAAACTGTCTCCAATGGTTTGCCTCCCAAAAACATTTTTGGCTCAATTATGAAAATTATTCCTCCCGATATCTGTTTCAACATGATTTCTAATGGGAATGTTATAATATGTAGCTCCACTGCAGCTAAAACAAGATAATCTGTAGGTTATTATGACAATAAATCAAATAAATCCTATTAATCATGACTCCTACGTAATCCCTCCACTCCCTCACATACTCACCATTCCTGCAGCACTCACACCCGTTCAGCTATTCAATCATAACAATCATCACTCAAACATTGCAGCAGACTCACCAACACAGCTCCCCTTCTCTGGTAGGTAATGAATGCATGGTTACCTACAGGAACCAAAGACTGCTTAGGGACAATTTAGTGCTCATTTGTTGACTGGCATAGAGGACAGAGTGATGCAAGTTATAGTCATCAATTGCCAGTAAGGGTGCAGTGATCATTGAAGTTATGCTTTTAGAGTCATGGAGTCATAGAGACATAAAGCACATAAACTCTTCCATGCCGACCCACCTAAACTACTCCCATTTGCCCTTGTTTACTGAATTAAAGTGGCTATAATTAATTAAATGGCTTCCCACATTCCACTTATCCCAAACCACACAATCTTTTCTAATTTGCAACATGGAATTAGTGCAAGATTGCTTCTCTAACCTCCTCTCTCAGCATCGTCATACCTTTTTGCGTTTCTGCGTTCAGATAAACAAGAAAATCCTACGGAACAACCTTCAGATGGAGAGTCGGAGGAGGGTCAATAGAGAAGTCATCCAGTCACTGGACCTGACATGATCATACACTGAGGATAGTTGCGGAACTTGAGTCACTTGGCATGAATAGTAAGTGTATCCCAGCACCCTGAGCATCCTAAGGCAAGGTCGGACAGGATTCCGATGGTGATAAACCCAGATCAAGAATTTAATGGGGAAACCGACAGATGAACATTGATGAAAAGGCACAAAGAATAGGCAACAAATAGCAACATTGGGAATTGGCAAATTTACCTGTAAGTTTAGTTTAGTTTAGTTTAGTTTAGAGATACAGTGCGGAAACTGGCCCTCCAGCCCACGGAGTCCGCACTGACAAGCGATTCCGATACACCAGTACCATCCTACACACTAGGGAGAATTTACAATTTTTACCGAAGCCAATTAACCTGCAAACCTGTACGTCTTTGGAATGTGGGTGGAAACCGGGGCACTCAGGGAAAATCCACATGGTCACGGGGAGAACGTACAAACTCCCTACTGACAGTACCAGTAGTCAGGATTGAACCCAGGTCTCTGGCGCTGTAAGGCAACAACTCTACCACCGTGCCGCCCTAAGTGTGTGAAGTGTCCTGAAAGCTTTGAGTGGATGATGGGATGGGAGGGGATCATTTAGGGGATGGAGGCAGGGTCCTGCTTGCATTTTGCACATGGGTCGACAAAGAACCTGTGACTGATCTTTTCACCTTTTCAAATCATGGATGAAATATTGTGTCCAGAGAAAGGACAATAGTTTTATGCTGCACAAACAAACTGTCCTCTTGCTATTGCCATTCCTCTGGTGACATTGCAATTGCCTGTCATCTATCCAGCCCTGACTGCCACTCTTGAAGGGGAGTTGTTGCTGTTTGAAGTTGTGCCCAGGATACTATCGGATGTCTCATCTGTGGCAACTTTGACCAGTTTGGCCACATTGACTAAATCCCCCAATCTACCTCATTACAGCCCCTGCACCTTTTCTTTTTATATCTGCACTATCTATGTAGTTTTTGCACTACCTTTGTAGTTACCAATCGCTTGATGATACCTATGTATCGTATGATTTGACTAGATAGCGCGTGAAGTTTTCCACTGTGTCTAGGTACATGTGACAGCATTAAACTAATGGTCATAAGATCATGTGATAGGAGTAGAATTAGGCCTTTCGGCCCATCATCTACTCCGCCATTCAATCATGGCTGATCTATCTCTCCCTCCAAACCCCATTCTCCTGCCTTCTCCCCATAACCTCTGACACCTGTACTAATCAAAAATCTATCTATCTCTGCTGTAAAAATATCCACTGACAGCCTCTACAGCCTTCTGTGACAAAGAATTCCACAGATTCCCCACCCTATGCCTATATCTGGAGGGATCCATGTGCGGTCAGTGTGATGAAAGATCTGAAGGCAATTTGGGATGGGTGGTGCGAGTTTTTCTAACCTGATTTTGTAAACAAGGACTGGGGAGACTTCTTGGCTCCTTGCAGGATTACCAGAAGGCATCTTCCCATATGTTCAAACCCTTCCTCGCTTACACCAAGAGGCCTCATAAGAGCCCAGAGGGGAATTCCAACCCTCAACATCAAGCTGATTTACAGCAGCAAACCACACTAATGAATGAAAGCTCACATTTTATTGGGAAGTGTCTTCCTTGAGGCAGAACTGGCAAAGGATAAAGGAAACTCTGTGAGCAATCATTTATATGATGCGTGTGGTGAAAAATCTGTTTGCTAACAGCACGGCCTCTGTAAAAGACAACCGTAAAATCCGAGACCACTCATTCAGATAATAGGAAGAGTGGTCGAATTATGGAACACACTCCCACAGAAAGAAGGAAATGCAAGCTCAGTTAATATGTTTGTCTGAGATTAATAGAGGCAAACAACAAATTGCCGGGGGAACTCAGATGGTCAAGCACATTGGTTGGAGTGGGGTGGGGGAGGGGAGAAGAGGGAAAGGTATTGTTAACGTTTTGGATCAAGACCTTGCATTGGAGATCTGATGCAATATATCAACCATTAAAGATGACAATTCCTCCTCCCCGACCCACCCCCCACCACACCCCCACCTCCCCCCACCCTCAGAGATACTGTTAACCCACTGAGTTCCTCCAACAGTTTGCTTTTTGCTCCAGATTCCAGCATCTGGGTCTCTGGAATCTTTGGGATTAACAGACTTCCATAGGCCAACAAACTAAAGTTAGCAATAAAAGTTAACTAAAAAGGCAATACGGGGAGAAAAGATGAGGTACGAGGGTAAACTAGCCAATAATATAAAGGAGGATAGCAAAAGTTTTTTTAGGTACGTGAAGAGGAAAAAAATAGTCAAGGCAAATGTGGGTCCCTTGAAGACAGAAGCAGGGGAGTTTATTATGGGGAACAAAGAAATGGCAGACGAGTTAAACCGTTACTTTGGATCTGTGTTTACTGAGGAGGATACACATAATCTCCCAAATGTTCTAGGGGCCGGAGAACCTAGGGTGATGGAGGAACTGAAGGAAATCCACATTAGGCAGGAAATGGTTTTGGGTAGACTGATGGGACTGAAGGCTGATAAATCCCCAGGGCCTGATGGTCTGCATCCCAGGGTACTTAAGGAGGTGGCTCTAGAAATAGTGGAAGCATTGGAGATCATTTTTCAATGTTCTATAGATTCAGGATCAGTTCCTGTGGATTGGAGGATAGCAAATGTTATCCCACTTTTTAAGAAAGGAGGGAGAGAAAAAACGGGTAATTATAGACCAGTTAGTCTGACATCAGTGGTGGGGAAGATGCTGGAGTCAATTATAAAAGACGAAATTGCTGAGCATTTGGATAGCAGTAACAGGATCATTCCGAGTCAGCATGGATTTACGAAGGGGAAATCATGCTTGACAAATCTACTGGAATTTTTTGAGGATGTAACTAGGAAAATTGACAGGGGAGAGTCAGTGGATGTGGTGTACCTCGACTTTCAGAAAGCCTTCGACAAGGTCCCACATAGGAGATTAGTGGGCAAAATTAGAGCACATGGTATTGGGGGTAGGGTACTGACATGGATAGAAAATTGGTTGACAGACAGAAAGCAAAGAGTGGGGATAAATGGGTCCCTTTCGGAATGGCAGGCAGTGACCAGTGGGGTACCGCAAGGTTCGGTGCTGGGACCCCAGCTATTTACGATATACATTAATTACTTAGATGAAGGGATTAAAAGTACCATTAGCAAATTTGCAGATGATACTAAGCTGGGGGGTAGTGTGAATTGTGAGGAAGATGCAATAAGGCTGCAGGGTGACTTGGACAGGTTGTGTGAGTGGGCGGATACATGGCAGATGCAGTTTAATGTAGATAAGTGTGAGGTTATTCACTTTGGAAGTAAGAATAGAAAGGCAGATTATTATCTGAATGGTGTCAAGTTAGGAAGAGGAGATGTTCAACGAGATCTGGGTGTCCTAGTGCATCAGTCACTGAAAGGAAGCATGCAGGTACAGCAGGCAGTGAAGAAAGCCAATGGAATGTTGGCCTTCGTAACAAGAGGAGTTGAGTATAGGAGCAAAGAGGTCCTTCTACAGTTGTACCGGGCCCTGGTGAGACCGCACCTGGAGTACTGTGTGCAGTTTTGGTCTCCAAATTTGAGGAAGGATATTCTTGCTATTGAGGGCGTGCAGCGTAGGTTCACTAGGTTGATTCCCGGAATGGCGGGACTATCGTATGTTGAAAGGCTGGAGCAATTAGGCTTGTATACACTGGAATTTAGAAGGATGAGGGGGGATCTTATTGAAACGTATAACATAATTAGGGGATTGGACACATTAGAGGCAGGAAACATGTTCCCAATGTTGGGGGAGTCCAGAACAAGGGGCCACTGTTTAAGAATAAGAGGTAGGCCATTTAGAACGGAGATGAGGAAGAACTTTTTCAGTCAGAGAGTGGTGAAGGTGTGGAATTCTCTGCCTCAGAAGGCAGTGGAGGCCAGTTCGTTGGATGCTTTCAAGAGAGAGCTGGATAGAGCTCTTAAGGATAGCGGAGTGAGGGGGTATGAGGAGAAGGCAGGAACGGGGTACTGTTTGAGAGTGATCTGCCATGATCGCATTGAATGGCGGTGCTGGCTCGAAGGGCTGAATGGCCTACTCCTGCACCTATTGTCTATTGTCTATTGTCTATTGTCTATTGAGTTACTGTTCAGTCATTCAATCATACTCTCTTGGAATGGTGAAACAGGTGTGATGGGCTGAATTGTCTCCCTTTTCTCCTACCCATTACACATGAAAGATAGGGAAAATGCTGGCCTCTCCTTGACGGGTTACTTAAAATTTCAAGACAGGAATTAGCGAGTTTCAGTTAGGTTAGGAAATTGAAATTCTTACCAGCAATGGATTTCAGGAACTGGCAGGAACCACACAATGGGATGTTCTTATGAGCCTCAGGGTACAATATGCATATACTGTATTTCCAATGGCACGTTTGACAGATTTATTGTAGGCTTTAGAGAAACAGCGCGGAAACGGCCCTTTGCCAACGAGTCCGGGCCGACCAGAGATCACTCCGTACATTAGCACTATCCTACACACTGGGGACAATTTACAATTTCTAAAGCCAATTAACCTATAAACCTGTACATCTTTAAAGTGTGGGAGGAAACCGGAGCACCCAAAGAAAACCCATGCTGTCACAGGGAGACCATACAAACTCCGTACAGACAGTACCCGTAGTCAGCATCGAACCTGGGTATTTGGTGCTGTAAGGCAGCAACTCTACCATTGCGCTGCTGTGCGCTCCAGATCATTTGATCCAAATCAAATTTCGAACTCTAAGAATACAGCTCAAGGCTGTTAATCTAGAATTATTTAAACATTATAGAATCTGAAATGAGTTCTGAATCCATGGCCTTCTGACTGTGACTCAACAACAAGAGAGGGAATGAACATGGAGACTGTAACGTATGGGAACACATGATATATGTATGATGTGTGCACACATACACTGTGTAGATGGAGAGCGAGGGGTGAACACAGATCATGTGTTTTAGTACTTCCCTGATCTAAATGATTCCTCATATTATTGATACAATATGCATTAGAAGAATAACCTACCAAAACATTAAAATTTCTGATGAGGATGTAATAAACAGATTTCACATGAAGAAAAAAAGTGGAATCTCAGGTGAAAAGTGAAAAGAAATGGGGTTTGAGTGAGGCAAGAAGCTTTAGCTGTGAGGCAACACTGTTGGTGACTGCAGCAACTGTTCGAGCCAGAGGCAATGTTGCTGACATGACTGGTGTCTAACCATGGATGAAACCAGCAAGTGTGGGGATGTGAGAGGAGACCAGCCAAAATGAGAATGGGAACCGGATGATTTGGAAGGATGTAGAGGGTATGCCTTGGATAAGTAGTGGAACAATTCTTGCAAAGAATAGCGGGACCATAAGGCAACAAAGAAACAGAACAGAGATAGACAAAGTGCTGGAGTAACTCAGCGGGTCAGACAGCATTCCTGGAGAAAAAGGATGGGTGACATTTCTGGTCAGGACTCTTCTTCAGATGGAAACCGATCCAAAATGTCACCCATCCTTTTTCTTCGGAGATACTGCCTGACCCATTGCATTACTCTAGCACTTTGTGACTATCTTTAGAATAAACCAGCATCCGCAGTTCATTGTTTCTACGAAGATACAGAACAGTTGATGGGACAAGCATTATGCAAATCATGTTAAGGTGTCCTAGATTTAGAACATGGAATGTAAATTATAGAATAAGGAACAGTAAAGTACAGAAACAGGCCGTACTGGACATGATGGCGTTAATCTCCTCTGATTATATGTGGTCATATAATATTATATGTGGACATAGCCTATATGTGGTCTATCTCCTCCCATTCTGTCGAAGAAATTGACCAAGAGGGAAATTAAAGGAAAAGTGGAGACTTTGAGGTTTGCTTCAAGAGACTTTATTGCTTGATTTCATGGAGAGATGGTGGCTTTTAACTGCTCACTGGTTCTCTGACTTCACAGCAGAATTAGCTGACAGTTATACTGTGCAGTAAACAACTTTTTTTTGTTCGATACTATTATACAAAAACATACTTCATCCTTGGTTGTATGTTTTCCTGTTACTACCATCTACTACATGGGTATTCATTAATCATAATATACCTTTTATTTATGTTAATCTTATTCAACAACAGATGGTTAATACAAGTCAAATGTAATGCAAGGGCATCTTGACATTATTCTATTTTATCTATCTACTATTGTAATCCAGCATTCAGTAACTTTCCACTGAGAAACAGGCTTCTTCATCTATATAGGAAGATTAGGATGTCTCAGTGTAGACTTGAGTTCACAAGCTCTTCTTTGTGTTTAGCAAACTTGTTTTCTTAACTCCATGGGCCACACCTGCACCAGGCCTGTTTAGCCTAGCTCTGACGGGTACATTCACTGGAGTAAAGTTCGATTCCCACCGAGTGAAGTGCTGCCCATGTTGAAAGACAAAATGGAAGAACAGCTCATTTCTTCCACACATTCTTAGAATATCCATGTGCCTATCAAAAAAACGCTTAAATGCCACTATTGTATCTCCTTCCACCACCACCCCTGGCAATGTATTCCCGGCACCCACCACTCAGTGTGAAAAATGTGCCCTGCACAGCTCCTTTAAACCATGACCCTCTGACCTTAAAGCTATGCTCTCTCATCTTTGACATTCCCACCCTGGGAAAATGGTTCTGATTGTCTATGCCTCTCATCATTTTATATACTTCCATCAGGTCTCCCCTCAATCTCCAATGTTCCTGAGAAAGCAATCCAAGTTTGTCTAACCTCTTCTTGTAGTTAATGCCGTCGAATCCAGGCAGCATGTTGGTAAAACTCTTCTGCACCCTCTCCAAAGCTTCTATATCCTTCCTCTAATGTGGTGACCAGAACTGCACACAATCTTCCAAAGACAGCCTGATCATGCAGTTGCTCAACACAACTTTTTTAACTGGTAACGGGCAATAAATGCCAGTGTTGCCACCACCATCTATGTATCAGAAATAAATCTTTAAAGGTTTAGGTTTATTATTGTTACATGTACATTTGGCGTGGCAGGATGGTGCAGTGATAGAATTGCTGCCTTACAGTGCCAGTGATGTGGGTCCGATCCTGACTATGGGTGCTGACTGTAGGAAGTGTGTACATGCTCCCTCTGACTGCGTGGGTCTTCTCTGGGTGCTCTGCTTTCCTCCCATATTCCAAAGATGTACATGTTTTTAGGTTAATTAGCTTCATTAAGTTATAAAATATTATCCCTGGTGTGTAAGTTAGTGTACGGGATAGTCGCTGGTCGGCGCAGACTCAATGGGCCGAAGGGCCTGTTTTCTGCGCTGTATCACTAAAGTCGAAAGTACCGAGGTACAATGAAAAGCTTTGTTTTGCATGCTGACCAAACAGATCTGAATAACCATACATAGATACAATCAGTTTAAACTCAAGTACAATAGATAGAGCAAAGGTGAAGATACAGAGATTCGACAACATTGGATTTCATCCAGTTTAGTCTGATATAACTAAAGCTGTCAAATGTTAGCAGGATCTTATCCCTGGTTGACATGTCTGTCAGTTTGCAGTATTGCAGAGATTTTCATTCTACCTTTTCTTTTTCTAAGCATGACATCACATCGTCTTTGTTTACAGGATTTTTAAATATAACTTACAAAATACTCAATTTTGTCTCCTGGTTTGTACCTTTTCCCAGCTAAAGTGTGTCTCTTCATTATTTAACGAAGGGGTGCTATAAAGATTCGACTGGCTATATGCCTAGAAATATGATGGCCTTTGGCAAGAGGCACCAATGCTTCATCCAGATTGATATGTGGTTGCATTGATTTTTAATGACAGCCAAAATCAGCCTGTTAAATGAGAATCAATGAATCATTTTCCATACAAAGTGAATTATATAATGTTTAACAATGAGTATAATGTTTTAAACCTGGCAGTGGTTTGTTTTAGTACTCTTTGGATGTCCAAGGTAGCAGATAGCCAAGGGACATTTTTAACAATGCAAATTACTTTCTATTATTTTCAGAATTTCAATAGTGGGAAAATATATTGCTCTTCCACGACTATTGATATTTTTTATATGCCTTGTGCTTTTTTGTGATCCTGATTTCATTTGTTAGAGCATTCATGCCACATGTTTTTGCAATCAGATGTTGGGGCATCCTCAGCAAAGTAGGGCCTCAAATGACACGTACTCACCTTTTTCTGGCAATGTATATGTGGAGCTTCAGATAATATTGGCAATAACCAAAAAATATTATTCGAGTTATATAAGCTCAATAATAGAGACACAGTGAAACCAAGCAATAACTGCAAAAGTACTAATTGCTTAGCTCAATTTTCACTTGAAAGTTGAAAGTTGAGCTAAACAGTACTTTTACAGTTATTATGTGGTTTCCCTGTGTCTTTGTAACCATCCATAGAATGACAACCTTCAAAGATCTCTGTCCAGTTTGGTTTGCTGTTAACTCCAAATTTAATCAGCTCAACAATATGGATTGCCTGGGGATTTAACTCCAGAATTCCTTCTTTATACCCAGTGCTTTTTCTATAGCAAAAAAGGTGCCGATATCATATCATTCCTCGCTGTTGGCATCTATGGTGCTTCCGATAGCAAAGGCACAAAGTGTTGGAGTAACTCAGTGCGTCAGGCAGCATCTTTGAAGAACATGGACAGGCGATGTTTCAGGTCGGGACATCTCTGAAGAAGGGCCTTGACCCAAAATGTTACCGATCCATGTTCTCCAGAGATGCTGCCTGACCCATTGTGTTGCTCCAGCATTTTGTGTTTTTTGCTCTAGATTCTAGCAGCTGCAGTTCCTTGTGTCATTGTCCTATGAGCTGTTTAAGCTGGTTAAGGACCTGATCACCTAATTCACTGAATACATTTTATTTTTTAAACTTTCGTAACCTTCTTGTAATATTAAAATTGTGGCGGCTCCCAAGGGTCGGGCCATACCACTACCGACCCCTCGGCACGGAAATGGCGCCACTCCAGGAGATCGGTCTACCCTGCCGGCGTTTCGACCACCTGCACGTGGACATTGTGGGCCCTCTCCCGCCGTCCCGGGGCATCACACACCTCCTCACGGTGGTGGACCACTTCACACGGTGGCCGGAGGCCATACCGCTGGCCAACACAGCCACAGCTACATGCGCTCGTGCGTTAGCCGTGCACTGGATCGCTCGCTTTGGGGTGCCGGTGGTCATCTCATCGGACAGGGGGCCACAGTTCACCTCTGAGCTGTGGTCGGCCATGGCCCACCTGTTGGGCGTGCGGCTGCACCACACCACGGCCTATCACCCGCAGGCAAACAGCCTGGTGGAGAGGTTCCACCGGCAGCTGAAGACAGCGCTGAAGGCGCGACTCTCCGGCCCCGACTGGATGGACGAGCTACCATGGGTCTTGCTGGGCATCCGGACTGCGCCCAAGGAGGACCTGGCTTCGTCATCAGCGGAGCTCGTATACGGGTCGCCGCTCACGGTGCCCGGGGAGTTCGTGCCCTCGTTGCCGGGGCGAGAGGAACCGCCCTCATCCACCCTACAGCGCCTCCGAGAGCGAGTTGGCAAGCTCGCACCCGTGCCGACGTCCCGCCATGGGACATTCCGCCCTTACGTGCCATCGGCCTTCCGGGACTGCGCCTTTGTGTTCCTGCGCCGTGACGCCCACCGGACGCCACTCCAGAGGCCGTATGAGGGCCCGTACCGGGTGCTGGAGCACGGACAGACAACCTTTTTCTTGGACATGGGGGGCCGGCCGGAGGCAGTGCCAATTGACCGCCTGAAGCCGGCGCACTTAGACATTGACCAACCGGTGCGGGTTGCCCAGCTTCGGCCATGAGGTCGCCCACCTTTGCGGGTCCCACCACCTGTCCCTCCAACTGTGCCTCCGCCGGCCCCTCTGTCGACCGATTACTGTACGCGGTCCGGTCGGGTTGTGCGACCACCAGTGTGCTTCGTGCCTCCGGTTCTGGGGGGGGGTCCTGTGGCGGCTCCCAAGGGTCGGGCCATACCACTACCGACCCCTCGGCATGGAAATGGACCAGTCCAGGGGGGCGGTCCGGTACTACATATATAAGGACAAGGTTTTGGGCGCGAAGCCATTCCGGCAGACTCGACCCGTCTGATAACCGTGTAATAAACCATAACGCCCCCAAAATACCAGGCTCCTTGCCTTTATTTCGGGCCTCTACCGACGCGCCACAAAATGTTAATAATGGAAAGATCTGGGTTTTAATTTTTTAGACTTTCTGCCAGTCCTAACCACTTCTGAAATTGATCTCTCCAATAATGCGGCAATAATATGAAATCAAGGCCAGGTTATTAACTCCTTTCTTAAACGAGTAGTGAGAAATGTCTGGAGAGAGCATACTAGCTTGAATACGATCAGGTTACGTATGCATCACAATTCTAGCACATCTTTTCCAGGCTGTCGAAGTATTATTCGATATACTTTTCAATTATTGCCTCCACTGCCTTCTGAGGTAGAGAATTCCACAGATTCGCAACTCTCTGACTGAAAAAGTTTTTCCTCATCTCAGTTCTAAATGGCCTACCCCTTATTCTTAAACCGTGGCCCCTTGTTCTGGACTCCCCCAACATTGGGAACATGTTTCCTGCCTCTAACGTGTCCAACCCCTTAATAATCTTATACGTTTCGATAAGATCTCCTCTCATCCTTCTAAATTCCAGTGTATACAAGCCTAGTCGCTCCAGTCTTTCAACATATGACAGTCCCGCCATTCCGGGAATTAACCTAGTAAACCTATGCTGCACGCCCTCAATAGCAAGAATATTCTTCCTCAAATTTGGAGACCAAAACTGCACACAGTACTCTAGGTTCAGTCTCACTAGGTCCCTGTAGAACTGCAGAAGGACCTCTTTGCTCCTATACTCAACTCCTCTTGTTATGAACTGCCATATAAATAAAATTCTCTTCATTTTAGAACCATAGGTTGTAGACACCACAGCCAATGGAAATATCCCCTGTATTTCCACACTAATGATCCCTGTGAGCTTTTTCCAAGTTCCTCTCATTCTTATAAACTCTGGAGACCAGGGTCCAACTCTACTTAATCTTCCCTGATGGGAAACCCGTCATACCAGGAACCAGTCTGTTGAATTTTCATTGCACTTCCTCAATAGCAAGAATATTCTCTTGTCGGGAAGGAGACCAAAATTGTGTATAATACTCCAGGTGCAGTCTCACTTAGGCCCCATATTCCTCCTGTATTCAAAACCTTTTGCAATAAAGGTCAACATATGATTTGCCTACACGTATTCTCAGTGCAAATTGTACAAGTACACCTGATTCCCCTTGAGCATCATTTCCTAATCTGCGATCTCTACAAAAATACTAAGCTTTCCTGTTTTATGAATTAAATTATTGTACCTTTTTCTATATTTTATTTCTTCTGTCAAGTTCTTCCCACTCACTTACCAACAGCAAACTTAGAAGAATGACATTTGTTTGCCTCAGTCAAATCATTGATGTTAATTCTGAATAGCTACTGGCCAACCCCCAATCCTTTCAGTATCCCACCATTTACAGCCTGCCAATCTGGAGAAGGTCATCTATTCCCACTCTTCGATTTCTGCCCAAGAACCAATTCTTCATCTATTACCAGCAATTTCATGTGCTAAAACCTTGTGTGGGACTGTATTAAAGGCTTGCTGAAAATCTAAATACACCACATCCATTGGCACTCCCTTTGTCTCCTCCACTTGTCACATCCTCGATGAACTTCAAATTATCAATCAAATAATTTTATTTTAATAGATCCAGGTTGACTATGCTCAATCTTTCCCCATTGATGATAAGAGGCTAACAGATCAGTATTTGTGAAGATACAAATCTAAATGAGTCACGTTCGAGTGAAATATTTTACTGGACATTGTAAATATTCTTGTAGAAATAAAATAAAATGTCAAAATTTGTACACGATGCATCAATAATAATCCAAGCTGCTATTAACCACAACTTACATTACATTTGCTTGCTTGTCAGAAATGGGTATTTGTATTCAAGAAAGATAGAAAGGTGATCAAAATATATATTTTTTTAAATAGTCAATAAATGTGGTCCCAGACTTTTGATCAATTTAGGAACAGAAGCTAAGGAATTAAATGGTATTCATTTGGCAACCATGTCTCCTAAACTTACAGCATCTCACCCAATTGCCCACTTTTCACATGTTGTCCTCAGCTCACTTGAATAATGGCCATCTAGGCAAAGATACTGAACAGCAGTTTTTCATTCATGAAGCCAATTAATGTGGGCAAGCGACAGATATAGATATGTGATGTAATGTGTATTTATTATGGACAAGACATTTGTAATATATATTTGAATTAATCTGTCATCTTATTGAAGACCATTATATCCTAGAATGAGTTGCCATTGGGTGTGTAATGAACTGTTGGTCAAAGGGAATTGGAGAAACTAATAACTTCCCAAGGTACAAAAAACAGGGCTGACAAGCTGCTGACAAGAAACCATTATAGTGAAGAGATGACATGGCAGTAGCACATTGACTAATTTTACACCTAAATTACTGGTCAGAATAATTTTGACAGAGTGAATGGCCAATTTATATTTCTAAATACCTTATAATGGTAGGCTTATTTATTTAATTATGTTGTCTCCTTAAATACCTCATCATTTCATAATTGCAGAAAGACAAATAAAAGCGTATATTTTTGTAATTTCTCAATGTGGGTGTAGAACAAATATGTTAATGTTCTTTGAGCTTCCTTGATTTCTCTATCAACATCACTTAGATCTTACACGGATTTTCTCTGCACTTAGAACATAGAACAGAGAGCAGTACAGCACAGGAACAGGGTCTTCAGTCCACGATGTCTGTGCTGAAGATGATGTCAAGATAAACCGATCTCATCTGCTTGCACATGACCCGTATCCCTAAATTCTCTGCCTATCCCTGTGCCTATCGATAAGTCTCAAAAACGCCACTGTCGTATCTGCCTCCACCATCACCCCTGGCAGTGTGTTCCAGGCACCCACCACCCTCTGTGTAAAAAACTTCCTCTTCCTGTGTAAAAATCTTCTTTAGTTTTTCCACCAGATTTATTGAACCCCATTAGTCACAGAACAAATAAGTCATATTGACCAGCAGACGCTGTAAATTAAATTCAGTATAATTTGCAATCATGATTATTAATTAAAATATCAGATCGAACTTTATTGCTAATTTAGTTTGAATAACTGAACGTATCATGTTATTGACAGTTCAAGAAAAAATCTTTACAGCTCATACTATTTTTGCAGTTATTCTGTACAATGATTCTTTTAATGCCCCACAAATGTCAAATTACTGTATTAATCATAATTATAAGTTAATGATCCGCTTTGTAAACTTTACATTTTTGTAAACCTTAACATCTTGCAAAATACTATAATCATATTCTATGAATTATTGTAGTTTTATGTCATAACTTTAACATGATTGGTGCCCAAACCATTGGAAGAGATCTGGGTTTAAATTCCCTCATGTTTCGGGATCATATTTAGCTTTCTACAGAATAATAGTGTTTGCAGCTTTTAATCTATGAGTGATATTAAAATTCACCAGTTACAATTTCATTCTACCAATGGATGTCAATTTATAAAATTTGTGCAAGAGCCTAAATTTTTCATCCAAGTGTCATTCTTAAAAGTTGGCACAAAAGACAAACGTTGCATTCAAGTGAAATAGATCAAATTTAAAATACTGAGAGAGGATTGTTTTTCATTCCGTCAATATTCCATCATAGCACTGTGAAGAATCCAACCTACTTTGCAAATAAATATTGAACACTAGTATTTTAAATCAGCAATGTGCAATTTGTGAGATCCTATGAGGTGGAATTACAATTACAAAGGAAATATGCGCATATGCACCCACAAAATGTCTTTGTGGTACTGATTCACAACACACTATATCTACTATATCAGTCTGAAGAAGGGGCTCCACCCGAAATGTCACCCATTCCTTCTCTCCGGAGATGCTGCCTGTCCCGCTGAGTTACTCCAGCATTTTGTGTCTATTTACACTATATCCACCTTGGAAATTAATCCCTTTCACAAACCTGCCATTAAATCGAGAAGGAATAAAAATTCCAACTACTTACATAATTAATGCTCACATCTGACCACGACAGTTGTTAATAATATGAACACCAGTGCAGCGATATGTTAATATTATGTTCATATATGCTCATTTTTGGCAGGCTGAATGGGCACCTCTCCATTATTTTAACAGAAGCATTGAGCCACAATTTAAGTGGGATAATGATGTAATTCAAGCAGCGGGCTGAGGAATAATGTCTATTTGGCAATTATATGCTTACATTGCAATGAGTTATCTCCATTTTTGGATCTGTGTTTATTTTCAGAGGAGAATTGTGGCAGGAAAGGCGATGTGGCTTTTCAATCTGCTTGAGTGGAATATATTTAAGGGGCTGTTTATATTACATGTAGTTTGAAGTATTTGCAAAGAATCTGGATATCACTGGAAGTGTGTACAGCGAGCAGAATTTTATCTGCCTAATGCAGCAAAGGCAAAAGTTGTTGCAGCTAAAAGAAAAGGAGTAAGATTACTTGAAGGAATGTAACAGAAGTGACAGGCGAAAAAATATTTTTTTCTTAAAACAATCAGAATTCAATGCACATTTTTTCGTCATCAATTTACTGTTTAATCAGTTTAGATATACAGAACCATCAGAACAAAGATTGAACAATTCCATCAGATTTGCTTGTTAAAGGGGACAGTGATGAAATGATATTTAAAGTTAAATCCTCAGAGAAGAGTGTTGCTAAGTAGATTCCTTGAATCTTCTTTTGACAAGCCAGTAAAGAGAACTTTGCATTATGTATAATTAACTTCTGTCCAGGTAGACTAATGTTCACCAAGGTCTGAATGTCCTGAATGAGTGTAGGAAGATATTCAACTGACTTTAATCAATGCACGAGAGCCCATTGATTGATAATGTATTTTTTTCTGAGATTGTCCCTTAGGATGACTTGTTTCCAGTGTTGTTTAGTAGGATCTGAGGTGGCTGATAATGTTAATGGCCATTTAGAATGGAGATGAGGAAAAACTTTTTCACCCAGAGAGTTGTGAATCTGTGGAATTCTCCGGCTCAGAAGGCAGTGGAGGCCAATTCTCTGGATGCTTTCAAGAGAGTTAGATAGAGCTCTTAATGATAGCGGAGTCAAGGGATATGGGGAGAAGGCAGGAACAGAGCACTGATTGTGGATGGTCAGCCATGATCACAGTGAATGGCGGTGCTGGCTCGAAAGGCCGAATGGTCTATTCCTGCACCTATTGTCTATTGTCTATTGTCTATTGTTAATGAGGAATTGCAGACACTTCCGTACATGTAACAGGAGGTAGCTGAGAGGTGAAGCAGATACGTATTTTGTGAGATGGTACACTCCTTCTGAAGTAATGTAAGGCTTCTGTCTATATGTAAATATATATAAATATATAAAAGTATATACATATACACACATGCACACACACACAAACACACACACACACACACATATGTGTATACTTTTTTTCTCATTCATTATTTGGTTACAGTGTACTATGCTTACATATTCTTTTTATTCATAAAATGCTGGAGTAACTCAGCAGGTCAGGCAGCATCTCGGGAGAGAAGGAATGGGTGACGTTTCGGGTCGAGACCCTTCTTCAGACCCGTCTGGAGATGTTGCATTTGGGATGACAGTGAAAAACTAAAATCCATGCTTCAGAAGCAAGAGTCAAGAGTGTTTTTTTGCCATATGTCCCAGATAGAACAATGAAATTCTTACTTGCAGCAGCACAACAGAATATGTAAGCATAAGAAAATAACTGCAGATGCTGGTACAAATCAATTTATTCACAAAATGCTGGAGTAACTCGGCAGGTCAGGCAGCATCTCGGGAGAGAAGGAATGGGTGACGTTTCGGGTCGAGACCCTTCTTCAGACCCGTCTGAAGAAGGGTCTCGACCCGAAACGTCACCCATTCCGTCTGAAGAAGGGTCTCGACCCGAAACGTCACCCATTCCTTCTCTCCCGAGATGCTGCCTGACCTGCTGAGTTACTCCAGCATTTTGTGAATAAATTGATTTGTACCAGCATCTGCAGTTATTTTCTTATGCTTACATATTCTGTTGTGCTGCTGCAAGTAAGAATTTCATTGTTCTATCTGGGACATATGGCAAAAAAACACTCTTGACTCTTGCTTCTGAAGCATGGATTTTAGTTTTTCACTGTCATCCCAAATGCAACATCTCCAGTTTAAACAGTCGTGGGCTAGAGATTCTCAGGGGTCCATGGGGATGGACACATATTTTCCAAGGAAGCTTTGACCATGTCCTTGAATCTTTTTCTATGATGCCTGGTATTCTTTTCCTTAAATGCAAGTTCTATCTGCAAAAGGCTGCTCGGCTGTTAAGGTTTGAATGACCTTAATTCTGGAGTGTTGTCACTGTCGAGTAAATGTTTACCTATTAGTTCTAAAGATGAATTGCACTTTTGCAGAAAGTTTGCTGTAACGAGAACAGTTAAGAGAAACATTAAGACAGTGAGACGTCAGTATTTGACAGTGATCTTTACAAAGAAAGGTTCTGTTGCACACCCTTTGCACACAATCCCTCCAAATTGACAGTGAAAAGACCTTTACTGACATTTTATTTGCAGTGGTTGTTCCCTGCTTTTTCAAGGCATGATCACATAGAGAGGTAGCGTGGAAATAGGCTATTCAGCCCACTGAGTCCATGCCGACCAGTGATCACCTGTACACTGGTTCTATCATATACACTAGGAGCAATTTACAGAAACCAATTAATCTATAAACCTGCACATCTTTGGAATGTGGGAGGAAATGTGGGAGTTAGAATGTGGGAGGAAATGTGGGAGCTAGATTTAGCTCTTCGGACTAAGGGAATCAAGGGATATGGGGAAAAAGCCGGAACGGAGTACTGATTTTGGATGATCAGCCATGATCATATTGAATGCCGGTGCTGGCTCGAAGGGCCGAATGGCCTACTCCTGCACCTATTTTCTAAATCGGATCACCCAGATAAGACCCCACGCGGTCACAGGGAGAACGAACAAACGTACAGACAGCACGTTTGAAGATGGTTAAGTATAAGGATGATTAAGGCTTCTGTAATGTGCTCTGGTATATCCTCCGTCACCCAGAGGTGAATAATGATATGGATGATTTGAAACTGAAGTACTTTAAGGCTGAGTTCTAATCTTGAATGAAAGGGCAAATGTTGAATCGAGAGAGCACAGGAGACTCATAATCTGCTGATAGCCATGACATGCACAGGTTCTTCAATGTTATCGAGACCATCTACGGAGAAGATTCTAAGATATTTTAGGGTGGCACGGTGGCGCAACGGTAGAGTTGCTGCCATGCAGTGCCAGAAACCTGGGTTCTATCCTAACTAAGGGTGTTGCCTGTATGGAGTTTGTACGTTCTCTCTGTGACAGCGTGGGTTTTCTCTGGGTGCTCCATTTTCCTCCCACACTCCAAAGACGAACAGGTTTGTAAGTTAATTGACTTTGGTAAAAATTGTACAATTGTCCCCAGTGTGTCAGAGGACAATGTTAGTGAACGAGGTGATCACTGGCCCACACAGGCTCGTTTGGCCGAAGAGGCAGGCAATCAATGCTTGCTGGGAAAACACTTTGAACAATTCTTCCACAACTCTGCCCTTATTGTGAACGCTCTTGACTCCATCCCTCAGCAATCTATTTGTCAAGCCTTTCCAACACTTCGACTGACAAGAAGCCAAAAAGGCCATAACCTAACCTAAAAATAACAAGGCCTTGGCCAATGACAGTATTCCCACTGACGTTCTAAAATGTAGCGGCGAAGAGCTTTAGTCACAAAGCCACAATCTTATTGCTTATTTGGAATGGAAACTAACTGTAATACCAGAAGCAGTTGCCAACTTATCAGTTCTCCTTCTGGACCTATGGCCAAGAGCTCCTGCCAGCCCAACATTTTCCAAAATAATTGAATATTAAGGCATGTTATATCCAAATTTATAATCAGAAGATTGACTTAACTGTCGTCAACTTGCTTGATATGGCAGCATGCATCTTCTAAAGTTCCAAAGCTCCATGCTCTCCTTAACCAAAAACATACATATCAATGTCTTTCACTCAACAAAGATTCCATGCCTTTCCAAAGAGGAGTCTATCATTTTCCCTCTCTTGAAGAATTTGCTCAAGATGCTACATTGTCAATTCCTTCCCACACCAACCTCAGAACGCCCAGAGTGAGTGGGTCATTTTTGTCAATGGAGATAAGTTTCTTTGGGGATTATGGTGGTCCTGAGAATGTTTCTGGTTGGCGCTTCATACCACTAGCTGTGAACGTCAACAATTTCCACCAGGAAAGACACCAAACATACCCATAAAGTTGACATTAAAGTCATTTCATCACAATGCTGGAGCTGCTGTTGATTCCTAACACTCAAAGTTGCTTTAAGCCTTTGGTGGTTACTGAGAGCTAATTCATTAACTGCAAGCAAGTGATTTTGTACCCACTTTGGCAGGGATTTTAAATATGTGTTGAAATAAAAATAGTTGACTATCCTGATATTTGAAGCAATAAATTGAAACAATAAATTGTCTGCTTCCCTTCAGATGGGGCATTCTTATGCAGGTGGGAATACCATTAATCAGAAGTGAGATTGATTCTGGGAAATCAGCAGGGTACATGAATACAGGGGAACAGCTATTCCCGCCATTGGCACAAACACTCAGTAGAAAATTGGTGCAGCTTTTTATGATTGTTTGGTTAAAGTTGGCATGCGGCCGAGATCTTCACAATTAGAATCCAGATGCAATTAGCCTTTTTATGTGAATGTCTGCATATTTTTTGTGCAATCTTTTTCCAGATTTCACACATCTCCGACCGTGCGCTTTTGATATTTAGAGTAAATGGGATTTAGCTATGATTATACTACATTAGATTTTCGCTATCGATTAATCATGGGCATTAAGCATTACTGTCCAAGTGGAAAATCAGTACTTAAACCGACGATTAAGATGCAGAATAGATTGAACCAAGCACAGTAAAGAATTTGCATCACTTTGTTTCCAGCACCAAATGTGTGTACTATTAAAACAAATTTGAAGCAGTTTAATTGTTCCCCTCTGTATAAGGAATGCCTAACAATAAATCTGCCATTTATCTACACTACATATGTAAGTGGTTTACTTTATAGAAACACTGGAATGCATTAGGAATGACTGTCACAATTGCAGGCTTAAGAGTTATTGGAAATTGATCATTTTTAAAAAAAATAGTCAAAGTGATTATATTGAATCACGTGTACTATTCAAGTCATAAAGTCTAGAGGACAGGAAAGCTGACTATGTTGACAAATGTAATTGAATAACTCGCGCTACTGCTTGCATTCAGCAAGAAACAAGAAGGCAATTGATAAATGCTCAGATGTGAACAAATCATTTGAATCATGGCCAGTGCTAAGGAATTTATGGTAATACATGTGGCAGAATCCTTGACCAATTTGTGTGTGAGAGAGAAATTGGGACCCAGTTCTTACTGGCAATGTTGTTGAAGCTAATTGATATCCTGTGGTACTGCTCGTCGGCAAAATCTTGGTTTAACACATGTGTGACATTCTTTTTCTATAATTTTCCTTCTAGTTATATATTTTTCTGTTTAGGCTTCTCTCTTTTTCATATTCTGTGCTTTCCCTCACCTTCTTTCTTCCTTTTATATTTTAGCTAATTCAATTACAAGAAGAGAATGTCAGGGGGAAGGCCATCATTTACTGCCCATCCACACTCATTCTTGGAATGGAGGTGGTGAGGTGCCACCACCCTTGCACTGAAGGTACTCCTCCAACCTCGATGTGGAGTGGAACCAACAGGTGACGGTGTCCCATTGCATCTGTTGCCTTGCCTTAGAGGTGGTTTCCTCTTCCTCAAGGACGATTGTTGATGGACAATTTATGTTGGCTTTGCTGTAGATGCCTTGGTCCCATAGCAGAACGAAACAAAACATAGACATGTGTTATTCTATCAACTTTCTTAATCTAATCCCATTGCTGAGTATTTCCCCGTACGCAATGCTGGGAAGCTGCTTAGCAACAGAGCCATGTGGAAAATGTTGCTTCATCAAGCAACATTCGTGCATGTGAGTTTAGGGTAGGTATGTAACTAGGAGCTGTCATGGTGGTGCAGCGGTAGAGTTGCTGCCTTACAGCGCCAGAGACCAGGGTTTGATCCAGTCTGCATGGAGTTTGTACGTTCTCCCAATAACTGCATGGGTTTTCCCCGGGTGCTTCGGTTTCCACCCACATTCAGGTTTGTAGGTTAATTGGCTTCGGTAAAATTGTAAATTACTCCTCAAAACAGTAAATATTCATTAGGAAATACACATTCACTAATGTAAAAAAGTGCTCCTTGCAAGGCAGGCCCAATCAACGGAAAGAGGAAGAAAGTTGGCATTTTTGATTTTGGACAATTTACCAGCACACTGACTTCACTATTCTACAGAAAAAAAGTAGTTCAGACAAGAATGGCTACCTTCACCTGAAATCGACCCACAAGGGTTTGTGCTTGTTGCAAGTGTAATGGTTATCTGAATAAAAATATTTGTGTGAACAACTAATGCCAAAGCCAACAGATTATGTCCGATTTTTGATGTTGCTTTTTATCAACAATTGAGGAACATGGTACAGATTGCTTCTTTCCCATATCCATGACATGAGTGGTTAAAGTTGCAGTACATTATTCTGTGCATCGCAGGATGGTCTCAGTATCTTGTTTGTTGCCATCGTAGTTTAAGAATGGCTCCATGTTGAGGCTCATCCTTCCTCTATAATTGATGGGGAGGTACTAATATTATGGTCAGGTCTGGTAGGAACCTTACATATGATTAGGGCATGCAAAGACAGACCTGAGCGCTGTGATGTTTGCTGATTTGTAGTAATATAATATTGCTGCCACTTACTCTGTGAACAGACTACAGTGCTTTCACAACCAGCATTTAGAAACACACACTTGATCTCTATTTGAGTCCATTGAGCAGAAGTAGAAAATATCTTCAAGCATTCTCACTCACTCTTTCTTGGTTGCTCTGAATTAATAGATTATCGTGGTAACAGAGAAAATGAGAATTAGAACATAGAACATTAAACATGGAACAATACAGCACAAGAACAGGCCCTTCTGCCCACAATGTCTGTGCCTAACATGATGCCAAGACCATCTTTTATCCACTTGTGCATAATTCACATTCCTCCACTCCCAGCACATTCATATACATGTCCAAAAGCCTCCTTAATGCCACTATTAAGTCCGTCTGTACGGAGTTTGTACGTTCTCCCCGTGACCTGCGTGGGTTTTCTCCGAGATCTTCGGTTTCCTCCCACACTCCAAAGACGTACAGTTATGTAGGTTAATTGACTGGGTAAATGTAAAAATTGTCCCTAGTGTGTGTAGGATAGTGTTAATGTGCGGGGATCGCTGGGCGGCACGGACTCGGTGGGCCGAAGGGCCTGTTTCCGCGTTGCATCTCTAAATCTAAAAAAACTATCAAATCTGCCTCAACCACCGACCTGGGCAGCACGTTCCAGGCACTCATTGCTCTGTGTGAAACCTTGTCCCATACATCTCCTTTAAACTTTGCCCCTCTCATTCAAAAGCTATGCCCTCTAGTATTTCATTTCTACAACTAGGGGGAAAGGTTCTGATTATCTACCCTGTCTATAATTGATCTTTGGGGCCAAATTTACTCCACTGCACAACTTAAGATTACTGGTTCTGTTGGCCAGTTTGAGCTGGGCATACACGTGGAAGGAGTTTAGTTTGTTAAAAATCTTAGCTCCTGCACAGCTCTGCATACAAATCCTTATATAGATAAAGGATATCCTTCTTTATGCACTGCTCTTTTCAGATTGACCATAGGGATGGGTAGTTTAGTTTAGTTTAGATTAGAGATACAGCGTGGAAACAGAACCTTCGGCCCACCGAGTCCGCACCAACCAGTGACCCCCGCACATTAACACTACCCTACACATACTAGGGATAATTTACGAAGATTTCTGAGAAAACCCACTTGGTCACAGGGATAACGTACAAACTCCGTACAGTCAGCACCCGTAGTCGGGATCGAACCCACGTCTCTGGTGCTGAAAGCGCTGTAAGGCAGCAACTCTACCGCTACGCCGCCTTGTTGGGTAGTTCGGTCATATTTCTGAACTATGACAGGAGAGGTGTTGCCTAGTTATTCTACTGCAGTTTTGCTAGTTACTTTTACTTGGGTCTTAACTGTTTTTGGAATATCTAGGTTAGTAATATATCAATTTTACAAGTTAGCTGGATGTAAATTTGGTACAATATCTCCCAATTCACTGTGGGGATCCTTGTAATGGTTTGCATATTGGATCAGAATCTTGAGTACCTTCGGTCACCTTCTGCCCCGCAACATTTATCGGTAGAATAGTATTCCATAACCATTGACAATTTACTCTACTGAACCTTATGAGAAACAGAAAAACAGAACAGGCCAGAAGTAGCACTTCAGGTTGAAATCTGATGAAGGTCTTCAGTCTGAAACAGTAACTCTGTGCCTTTCCCCACCGGTGCTGCCTGACTTACTACGTGTATCTAGTATTTTACTTTTAATTTAATTTTAGATTTAGATTTGCATTTTTTTTAAATTTCCAAATAACACTTTACATCACCCTACCTATTTCTGCACTTCATCTGAATATATTCACAATGCAAAGATTCATGGGAGGATCTACGGAGCCAAGTCTACATTCAGTTCTGGATTTTGACAATTTATGCTGAAAGGAATATTGAAATTATTGTTAAATTTGTTTCTTTCTACCTGTGGCTTAACTACCTTTGATAGACCATTCCTTATGATCTGCATTCATTTCGTGTGTAATGGATGCTGCTTCATGTGGCTCCCTCATGAGTTTACTTCCTTTTTATATTGATGGACTGCAGCTATTGCACACAATATGTGTTGCCCTTCTTTGCAAACTCTTGTTAAGTTCCTTGCTTGAAAGGGCACGACTGGATGGTTGTCTTTTTAACTATAACAATAACAGGGTGTCACTTTGAACATGACCTTATCTCGATGAAGAAGCAGCCACCATTAATTCACCCATCATCTTGGATGTAGTGTGCACATCTGCACTCTGCACTGAAAGGAATCCCCTGGTTTCCTCAATTTCATTTTTACAGCAATCTTTTACATACCCTATCGAGTGTGGTCTGCTGTGCTCATTCTGAATGTGCATGTATGTGTCCCTAAAGAATAAGCAATCATTCAAACAGTGATCTAGAAGCATCTCAAAATTACAGCACCACTATGAATTCTTCATAACTTATTTTGGACACTTGGTGGCTGTCATATAACATATATAACATATAACATATAACAACTACAGCATGGAAACAGGCCTGTCCGGCCCTACCAGTCCACGCCGACCATTCTCCCTGACCTAGTCTCATCTACCTGCACTCAGACCATAACCCTCCAATCCCCTCCTATCCATATACCTATCCAATTTACTCTTAAATAATAAAATCGAGCCAGCCTCCACCACTTCCACCGGAAGCCCATTCCATACAGCCACAACCCTCTGAGTAAAGAAGTTCCCCCTCATGTTACCCCTAAACCTTTGTCCCTCAATTCTGAAGCTATGTCCCCTTGTTGGAATCTTCCCCACTCTCAAAGGGAAAAGCCTACCCACGTCAACTCTGTCCGTCCCTCTCAAAATTTTAAAAACCTCTATCAAGTCCCCCCTCAACCTTCTACGCTCCAAAGAATAAAGACCCAACCTGTTCAACCTCTCTCTGTAGCCTAAGTGCTGAAACCCAGGCAACATTCTAGTAAATCTCCTCTGTACCCTCTCCATTTTGTCGACATCCTTCCTATAATTTGGCGACCAGAACTGCACACCATACTCCAGATTTGGCTTCACCAATGCCCTGTACAATTTCAACATTACATCCCAACTTCTATACTGGATGCTCTGATTTATAAAGGCAAGCATACCAAACGCCTTCTTCACCACCCTATCCACATGAGATTCCACCTTCAGGGAACAATGCACAGTTATTCCCAGATCCCTCTGTTCCACTGCATTCCTCAATTCCCTACCATTTACCCTGTACGTCCTATTTTGATTTGTCCTACCAAAATGCAGCACCTCACACTTATCAGCATTAAACTCCATCTGCCATCTTTCAGCCCACCCTTCCAAAAGGCCCAAGTCTCTCTGTAGACTTTGAAAATCTACCTCACTATCAACTACTCCACCTATCTTAGTATCATCTGCATATTTACTAATCCAATTTGCCACACCATCATCCAGATCATTAATGTAAATGACAAACAACAGTGGACCCAACACAGATCCTTGGGGCACTCCACTAGACACTGGCCTCCAACCTGACATACAATTGTCAACCGTTACCCTCTGGTATCTCCCATTCAGCCATTGTTGAATCCATCTTGCAACCTCACTATTAATACCCAACGATTTAACCTTCTTAATCAACCTTCCATGTGGAACCTTGTCAAATGCCTTACTGAAGTCCATATAGACAACATCCACAGCCTTGCCCTTATCAATTTCCCTGGTAACCTCTTCAAAAAATTCAAGAAGATTAGTCAAACATGACCTTCCAGGCACAAATCCATGTTGACTGTTTCTAATCAGGCCTTGATTATCCAAATAATTATATATATTGTCCCTAAGTATCTTTTCCATTAATTTTCCCACCACAGACGTCAAACTAATAGGTCTATAATTGCTAGGTTTACTTTTAGAACCTTTTTTAAACAAAGGCACAACATGCGCAATGCGCCAATCTTCCGGCACCATCCCTGTTTCTAATGACGTTTGAAATATTTCCGTCATAGCCCCTGCTATTTCTGCACTAACTTCCCTCAATGTCCTAGGGAATATCCTATCAGGACCTGGAGACTTATCCACTTTTATATTCTTCAAAAGTGTCCGTACCTCCTCTTCTTTAATCCTCCTAATTTCCATCACTACTCTACTTGTTTCGCTTACCTCACATAATTCAATATCCTTCTCCTCGGTAAATACCGAAGAAAAGAAATTGTTTAATATCTCCCCCATTTCTTCCGGCTCAGCACATAGCTGTCCACTCTGACTCTCTAATGGACCAATTTTATCCCTCACTATCCTTTTGCTATTGACATATCTGTAGAACCCCTTGGGGTTTACTTTTACATTACTTGCCAAAGCAGCCTCATATCTTTTTTTCGCTTTTCTAATTTCCTTTTTAAGATTCCTTTTACATTCTTTATATTCCTCAAGAACCTCATTTACTCCCTGCCGCTTATATTTATTGTATATCTCCCTCTTTTTCCGAACCAAGTGTCCAATTTCCCTGGAAAACCATGGCTCTTTCAAATTATGATTCTTTCCTTTCCACCGAACAGGGACATAAAGACTCTGTACTCTCAAAATTTCACCTTTAAATATCCTCCATTTCTCTATTATATCCTTTTCATAAAACAACAATTTCCATTTCACTCCTTTTAAATCCTTTCTCATCTCCTCAAAATTAGCCTTTCTCCAATCCAAAATCTCAACCCTTGGTCCAGATTTGACCTTCTCCATAATGATATTGAAACTAATGGCATTATGATCACTAGACCCAAAGTGCTCCTCAACACATACCTCCGTCACCTGACCCATCTCATTTCCTAACAGGAGGTCCAACACTGCCCCTTCTCTGGTAGGCACCTCTACGTATTGCTGCAAAAAACTATCCAATACTAGGGTATACAATAGATAACAGTTAGCACTGCATTCAAGAGGTAGTACCATTGAAAGAGCTGGTGTCCTTTTACAACCAATACTAAATATCACATGGTCAAAGAAATACTAAAGCTGGTAAGAAATGTCTTGAAGAAAAAAAAATGCAATTAAATGGGCAGCACAGTGGGGCAGCAGTACAGTTGCTGCCTTAGAGCGCTTACAGCGCCAGAGACCAGAGTTCAATCCCAACTACGGGTGCTGTCTGTACGTAGTTTGTACGTTCTACCTGTGGCCGCGTGGGTTTGCTCCGAGATCTTCGGTTTCCTTCCACACTCTAAAGATGTACAGGTTTGTAGGTTAATTGGCTTGGTATAATTGTAAATTGACCCTAGTGTGTATAGGAAGGATAGTGTTAACATGCGGGGATCGCTGGTCGGTGCGTATTTGAAGGGTCTGTTTCTGCGCTGTATCTCTAAACTAAGCTGGTATATCTAAGAGATTTAGGGATGTATTTTCAGAGATTGGGTCCTTGAAATTGGGCAAAGGGTTAATCAATTCAAGAGGAATTTAAATCAAGAATGCCACCTTACATTGCCATTTTCCTATGGGTATATGAGGTTCAAATTGTCCACACATTGTCTCTGAGGACATATTATTGTTAAGTTCTTTGCAAACCTTGTTAATTGTCAGGTGTAGCTCTTCTTCAATCTTCATCACAACACCTGCCCTGTACGGTGCTTATCTCTGACTAATGTTGAACTATGCCATGGGCAAGTCAACATATAATTAACAGTAAATGTAATACCACTGTTAGTCTGTGTTGATGAATCAGGACAACTCTTTGATCACCCATTTTCAGGTATTAAAATCATTCCATTGCCAGGAAGGCCGTGATGATCTTGTAAGATCTTATTAGTTTACTGCGTTCCTCTAATCCTTTAAGATGGCACCAGTATTGTATGTTTGAGTTCTCCGCCACACCTTATTCTGCTCTCGTTTCATAAATTATTTCAAGGCAATTTGATTGTTTTTCAGATGGCATTGCCTAGTTTAATTGTAACAATGTTCCCTCTGCTGGTCAAAATGCAGAATAACATGAGAGTCAAATATACCCTCTGAAATTTTTATTTGAAAAGAGGGAGTTGAATAAAAACCAAAAGCCTTGTAAGTAAAAAATGAAGGTAAAAGTTTTTACTAAATTTATGTCGTTCCTCTCCAAGACAGAAGTTTCATAAAAAAACAAATGAGGCCATTTTAATCTGTTAGAATCTTTTAAAAGTCTATGGACTAAAAGCTCACACAAATGTAATTGCAAAGTGAATGTTTAACTTTTGGCCAAATAATATAGAGTAAGGTTTTAATGGGGAGGATAGTCTGAGCAGCAATTCACATGACTTGATTATGCATAAGAGGCGGCAACAGGAAAAAAGGTAACTTTGATGCAGAAAAGAGTAAGGACGCATGATTCTCAGACAGATAATCTAGGCAACATGGCTTCTACAATAACCTTGCCGTCTGGAGATGATCGAAGAAGTGTGTGCTAGAATCCAGTTTAATGAAGTCACTGGCACTGTATTGTGCTTCTGCTCAGGAGAATCCGTATGGACCTAATACTACTTCACTATAATACCAGTGGCAAAGACCAGTCCTAGTACCTCACATGAAATATTAGTGTCAAGCACCACTTGGTGCTTTGCATTTAGCCACCGACAAGAAACTATAGACACCATGCAATGTAATGTCCAACAGTAAATAGCAACAATAGCAACAATTGCAGCAGCTGCAGCAGACACAGCTAACATTGTACGGGATTGGTGGTTCTCCAACGTGCAGGCATGCACTGGCAATGCAGGTATAATCATTCAGAAGCTGCTTTTGCCATGCAGCATGGCATAGAGTCATACAGCACAGTAGTCTCATCATCCTACTGAGTCCATGCTGCCCATCAAGCACCTGTTAGTCACTAATCTTTTCATTCTTGTTATCCTTCTGTCAGTGTACTATTTAGTTTTGTGGCAAAGTGATTGCATACTCAAGCAGAAAACTCATCCTTCACATTGTGGAAGTCTAAACCCTAAAACCTTCAAAACAACAAAGAGAAAGGTGAGTCTGAAGAAGGGTCTCGACCCAAAATGTCACCCATTCCTTCTCTCCAGAGATGCTGCCTGTCCCGCTGAGTTACTCCAGCATTTTGTGTCTCTCATCGATTTAATATACTGCTCTATATATTGAGGAATTCATTGACTTAAACAATATTAGCAGTAAGTTGATTTGCAGAGGTAGCAGCAAACAAAACAGCAACAAGCTAAAGCCAGCCCCTCAAATTTGATCTAATCTTTTTATCTGCTGACTGTTCTGTCTGGTAATTCCAGCAGTTTGTTAGACTCTCCATTTTACCTGAGGCAGAGGCTATGAAGTTATATCAGAGAAATTATGCACTAAGCTTTCTGGGGCTTTACACCCAAGTTTGTTCAGAGATTGGTGAGCTCCTACTAAAAATACCTCCTGATAATATGCACTGCCTTTAGTAGATGTATCAACACTTCATCAGTTGTGGTGACACTCACATCCTCAACACTAGATGGTGCAATAAGTATAGAATTGAGTTGCTGAATAAATTGGTGCACCTTGAGATTACTCGACAGAAGTTACATTACAAACGTGATATAAAGAACAATTATTTTTATCAAATGAATCCCTATTCCTCATGGTTTCCTCAGAAGAACACTTATTCGGACAACTTTGTCTTTCCTTTTTGAGCTACTCGTTCTACGTTATAGGAATTTTATAACGTGGACTAGTTATTCAACAGTGAAGCTTAATTTCGTCACTACTTACCAGCATCCAGGCACACTGTGCAGCAGGCACACTGTACAATGGGCTGCAAATTCAGAGAAGGTAATCGAATTTAAAACTGAGCAAAATCTGTCTATTCAGCATTGGATGTAAACTAAAGATGGAATTTGGCTGATTGATGAATTTGTTATTCAAGATACCAAAAGTTCTGTGTTATAAACAATAGACAATATTTGCAGGAGTAGGCCATTCGGCCCTTCGAGCCAGCACCTCCATTCAATGTGATCATTCTCAATCAGTACCCCGTTCTTGCCTTCTCCCCATACCCCCTGACTCTGCTATCATTAAGAGTATCTAACTCTCTCTTGAAAGCATCCAGAGAATTGGCCTCCACTGCCTTCTGAGGCAGAGAATTCCACAGATTTACTACAACACTGAGTGAAAAACTTTTTCCTCATCTCCGTTCTAGATGGCCTACCCCTTATTCTTAAACTGTGGCCCATGGTTCTGGACTCCCCCAACATTGGGAACATGTTTCTTGCCTCTAGCTTGTCCAATCCCATAATAATCTTATATGTTTCAATTAGATCCCCTCTCATCCTTCTAAATTCCAGTGTACACAAGCCTAGTCGCTCCAGTCTTTCAACATACGACAGTCCCGCCATTCCGGGAATTAACTTGATGAACTCCCTCAATAGCAAGAATATTAACACTTACACAATGAGAGTTTCACATAGAGGGTGGTTTCACACAGAGGGTGGTGGGTATATGGAACGAGCTGCCAGAAGATGTAGTTGAGGCAGGTACAACAAGAATATTTAAAGGACACTTGGATAGGTACATGGAGAGGAAAGGTGTAGATAGATGGGTTTAGCTTAAATGGGGCACCTTGGTTGGAATGAACAGGTTGGGCCAAAGGGCCTGTTTCTGTGCTGCATGCCTTTATGAGTTGCAGATTGCTAAACATTACCAACCCTATATCCTCTCTAACTTAGCTATCCTTTTCCATTTGTGTGACAAGCCCCATAATCATTTCTTCCTCACCCTATCACTGCAGAAACTCTTATCAATATAACATCAATATTATCAATATAACTCTTATCAATCTGTCTATCCAACTATCCAATCCATCTAATTTAGTACGTGTGGGAAAGAACTGCAGATGCTGGTTTAAATTGAAGATAGACACAAAATGTTGGAGTAACTCAGCGGGATAGGCAGCATCTGTGGAGAGAAGGAATGGGTGATATTTTGGGTCGAGACCCTTCTAATTTAGTGCTCTTTCTACAACATCTATCCATCTATCTATTTCTTTACCTATTCATCTGCTCATTCATTCAATCTATCTGTACAACATCAGGTATCTCTATTTATCCATAAACAGGATGTGCCTTGTCTCCCATAAGATGTCACACTTTAGAAGTATAATAAGATAATTAATTACCAGTGCCAGGGAAACTCCTGGAGTGGGAATCCTATTTCTTGAGCCTCACTAGCTGTGATGAAGAAGACAATGTTTGAGGCGAATTGAGGACTTGCCTTGAAAGTAATTGTCCAGGCTGGCTTGAAAATTGGCTGTTTGTTCAGTTGTTATTTATTTATTGAAAGCAGAAACAATTTACCTTGTATAATTTATCTTTCTTGTTCGTGTAATATATATGTTCATGTACCCGTCACTTTCATTTGAAGTATATCCATGAAAATGTATACTTTACATTAACCAGAGAAAAACGGTGAAATGTAATTTGAAGTGTTTCGTCATTGCTAGTTCCTATTGCATTCTATTCTGGGAGAATATATTTGCGATGCCCTTGAAATCTAAAGGTCATTAGTAATATGCAATTTGAGTTGTGATTTCCCTGTCTTTACTTGTGTTAATTGAATTCTGTTTGATCATTAGGAAAATGTTAACAAGAACTTTTCCACTTCAACGAATGTCATGCTGTAAATATTAGCATATGAATTATTAACATGTGTATCAATTTATAATGTATTTAATATAATTATTATATGAAGTGATAGTCAGAACTGTTGCCTGACGGATCCGGGTAGTTCAGCCCTGACCTCCAGTGTTGTCTTTGTGGAGTTTGCTTGTTCTCCTTTGGTTTGCTTGGGATTTCTCTGGGTACTCTAGTTTTTGCCCACTTCCCAAAGAAGAGCTGGTAGGTTAACTGGTCACTGTGTAATGCCCTGGAGTCCAGATAAAAGGGAAGACACAAATCTCAAGGAGAGCTGATCGGCATATGTGAGTGAAATAAATTGCAGGAGCACTGAAAAATAAGGAGAGGGGAAATAGGAATTGCTCCCCTTGGAGCTGGCATGGACATGATGGGCCAAAGGTTCCCTTTCCTACTGTACATATAAGATATCTACAGGAAATTAGATGAGCAAAGCTAGTGAAAACTGGTAAAATAACAAAATTAAGAGCCATTTTCACCCCAGTCATTCCCTCTTTTCCCATCTCCTAAGGGGTAGATGATACAGAAATTTGAAAGTATCTACCACCAGATTCAGGAACTACTTCGTCCTTGCTGTTATCAGACCACTGTATGTCCTCCTATAAGTGAAGGCTGTAGTCCTGGTCTTTCAAATGCATCATTATGGAATCTGCACTATTTTCTTATCTGCACTTTCTCTGTAACTGTAAACTATAATGCCGCAACACTACATTCTATACTCTGGTATTTATCTCTTTGCACTACCTGTTGTACTTGTGTGTAGCTTGACTGTAACTGTGTATAGTACGATTTGACTTGATAGCACGCAAACACAGATTTTCATCTTAGTTCACATGAATATAATAAACTAATCAATTCAGTTCAGTTTAGTTTATTGTCACCTGTACCGAGGTACAGAGAAAATGTTTTGTTGCGTGCTAACCTGCCAGTGGAAAGACAATACATGATTACAATTGAGTCTTTCCCATACCTCCCTTTATGTCTTAGGCCTCCGTCACTGCCATAGTGTGGCCACATGCAAACTGGAAGAACAGCACCTCATTCTGCTTGGGTAACCTACAAACCAACCCCATGAATATTAAATTCTCCAATTTCAGGTAATCTTTCCCACCCTCCAACTCCTCTACCTTGCTCCCCCCCCCCCCCCATAACTGTACATGCCTTTCTTTCCACTCCCTCTGAACCTATCAGCCAGTTTCTTTCCCCTCCTCGGTCAGTTCATCTCCCACTCCTCCCTCCCTACTCCAAGTCCCCCGTTTTCCTTTGGAATGTGGGAGGAAACCAGATAACTCAGAGGAAGTTCATCCAGTCACCGGGTGTGCCTGCAAACTTCACACAGACAGCATCAGAGGTCAGAATTGAACCTGGTCTCTGGAGCTGTGAAGCAGCAGCTTTCCAAGCTCTATTTGTCTGGTCAATTTCATTTCTATACAATCATTCTGTTTTATATATCTAAAATAATGAATATAATCATGTCATTTGAAATGAATATCATCTATTCACATTTATGTTTCTGTATAAAAGCTCTGACTGTCTAACTCTGTGCACAATTTTTTCAACAATCATACTTGATTAATTTAGCGAACAGATTCCAAACAAAAAGGAATAAGTTATACTTATATTTGATATTCAAAGTTTTTAAAAAAAATACTGATTATTAAAATGTGTAAAGATAGTTTACTCGTAGGCAAACACTTGCTTATGTATGGGTCAAAGACAGGAAAGATAACTAAAAGTCAGGGTAGACACAAAATGCTGGAGTAACTCAGCAGGTCAGGCAGCATCTCAGGAGAGAAGGAATGGGTGACATTTCGAGTCTGAAGAAGGTTCTCGACCCGAAACGTCATCCATTCCTTCTCTCCTAAGATGCTGCCTGACCCGCTGAGTTACTCCAGCAATTTGTGTCTACCTTCGATTTGAACCAGCATCTGCAGTTATTTTCCAAATAATTAATAGTCAGGATTCATAGGCCAATCCATCACACTCTACTGAAGTAGAGATGGAGGGAAGGGAAACCATCCCGAATCCTAAATCCAAAATCTTTGAAAAGAAACAGGTTCAAAATCTCAAACCTAAATCGATGTTGGCAGAGTTAGAGGGAAAGGACTCATCAAATAGACACTAATGTATAATGAGGCAGGGAAAGATGGCTTATTTAATTCTCTCATTAGGGAACCTGATGAGAGTTGTGAATATGGGTCAGCATGAGGCCACAGTGGGTTTGTGATTAAAATATGTTTCAGCAAATGGGGAACCAACATCCTCAGCAGCTGAAAGCCACTCAGTAGCAGAGAGAGAGAGCTAAAAGGCACCAATTCTGAGAGAAGCAAAACAAACTGCTGCCCATTCTTAGAAGTAATTTCTTTACAATGCTCTACACGACCGTAGCTCCATGCATACTAGGCCAAGAAGATTTAGGGACATGTGTCCGAAGAAACAACGGATGCTGACTTACACCGAAGCTAGACACAAAATGCTGAAGTACCTCAGCGGGACAGGCAGCATCTCTGGAGAGAAGGAATGAGTGATGTTAAGACCATTCTTAGACAGGAAGCAAGATGAAATGCTGTTGACCTGATTCAGTATAAGTTCCACATAATATAATGGCACTAGGCTGTGTATATTCCACGGGTAATAAACAACTCAATGGTATGACCATTGAATTTTCCAATTTAAGGTAATTAATCAACAACACCTCCTCTCCCCCTTTTACCTTCCTCTCTTCCCTGGCCCCACCTGGATGCACACATATTTCCCCTCCCCTCACTTTCCCCTCTCATCCAACCCCTTCCACCTATATCCCTTCCTCTAGCTTCATATTTCGCACCTCTACTCTCCATATCTGTCTTTTGGCTTCTTCTCATCTCTGACCTTTGCCTCACCCATCTCCTAATCCAAACCCCCCTCATCTGGATCCACCTATTACTTTACTGGCTTTGTCCCACCCTCAATTCTCTTCCAATTTTCTCCCCCTACCACAATCAATCTGAAGAAGTGCCCCACTGGAAGTGTCATCTATCCATGTTCTCCAGAGATGCTGCCTGATTCTCTGCATTTCTCAAGCGTTTAGAGTCTTTTTTTCCAGTCGTTTCAGTTGTTCAACGAATTAGAGCACTAAAGACAGTCCAAGGTTCAGAATTAGCCAATGGTTTATGACTCACTCTGTCTTATCATTAATGCTGTTTGCATCTCCCAGTTCACTTTCTGTTGTTGCCAGCTCCTTCCCGAGTTTTCATTGATGTATGTTTCATCGTCCCCTTAGAGGCAGGGAGAGATCAGATATCTTTGTTTGCCATGCACTCATATCACTTTGATGCTGAAGTTGTGCAAATGAACACCTACCCCCAATGCTGGGTTCAATGAAACTGTCATCTATAAACGATAACGACCAACATAAAGATAATAAAACATAAGAATAGATTGCAACCAAATTATTTATGCTGCACTTTTTAAAAATTGTAAGGCAGTACAATTGAGTGAGTTAAATCAATTAGCTCCATTATTGCCAATTGTGCAAATATAGTGAGCAACCCCAATACTAGGACAGGGAAATTTCCTTCAAAGATTATTCACAGTGCTATTTTTGCAATGTACAGTGTGGTTTCCCATGTTAGATCTTCATAAGAATAATTCCAAACTGCAGAGCAAATCAAAATTCAGATTTCTTACAATGTTTGTAACCCAATCTATGTATAATTGTTAATCATTATTCTTTTAATAATTATTTCTATTTATACTCTCCAATGAAAGCACAGAATCGATATTCCACAGGTTTTGTAATTTCCCGTTTCAACTCAGTCAAAGATTTCCTCGTATTCTGATCCTAAAATAATGCAAAAATTAATATGTCATTAATGCCATTTAATTGGTGTTATTAATATTAATAACACCAAACATAAGAAAGATGTAACCTCATTCTCCTTATTCTCACATATATTGGACCTTATATGGCAAAGGTCATATCGACTGTGAGTTCTGAGATTCATCTGAGTAGGTACTCTCCAAATAATGTTGGTAATATCCCCACTTACCAATTTTGGTGCAGAGAGTGATGCATCCACTGAATAAAGTCCTAGAAATTTCTACCGCAATTTGCTTAATATACCTTCATTGTTCCAAATGACAACAATTAAGAACTCCATTGATCACATGCAAGTATGTGCATTCCTAAGATTTCAAAACAAACTCTAAACCAAAAGCAAAGTATACAGTTCACATCATTTTCTGAAAGCTTTCGAAAATGGCAGTTCCCATTCACTCTATCTAACGACATAGACTTATTTCAGCATCTTTGTTTTTACATAAAATTAAGAAATATTAATTTGTAATATTTACTGACACAAATGCTATCGTGTTCCAATATCATCTGAACTCTCCCCAAAATATTTTCTGTCAGCACGATACACTTCAAGCAGTCAAAAAATGTTTTAAATTTTGCTGTATATGTTTCTATCTGACCAATCCTTTTTCACCTTCCTATCTCTGAAAGATCTGTCAGTATCGTGACCATAATTTATAATAAGTTGTACAAATACAAATCCTGATAAAATCAGGCGGTATGAAAAACAGTTCAGTCTTCCTAAACCTGATCAATATTTTGCTTCTTTTTCACCATCTCTGCTCAGACGAGATATCGAGTTCAGCGAATATGAACTGGTGCATGCTTTAAATCTGCTGATTGATGTTCTTAGATCCATCAGGTAGCTTATGGTATTAACTCTTCGATACTAAATATCCTATATCCTGTGGGCTAGAGATATTGAGATATGTGCAGAGCAAGTTGTACAAACTGCATCTGCTTGGTGAATGAACGGAACTTTGAATGCAGCGAAAATTGGTGGGAGACAAGAAATTGGAAATGAAATGGAAACAGGGCTCGAGGATAGCAGAGTGTTAAGGTTGGGACCAGGAGCTGTATGCCTCCTCCAATCTGCTCCAGATTAAGGTAAACTGATGCAAGAAACGTATTCTGCAGGTTACTTGGGAAGGTTTTATAGAATGGAGCTTTAGCCCTAACCAGACTTGTCAGGGCCTTATATAGACACAAAAAGTTGGAGTAACTCAGCAGGACAGGCAGCATCTTTGGAGAGAAGGAATGTGTGATGTTTCGGGTTGAGACCCTTCTTAAACAGGTTCGGTATTTTTGTACTCAGAGGACCCAATGCTGGTTCAGATTTGGTCATGGATACTTATTTTCTTTTCTTTGTCATTGTGGCAGGTGTCAGGCCAGCAGCCAGAGATATACAAACCTCTCCTTAGTCTTGATGCTCTCAGTCCTGAGATGCTAACTACCGTCTGGTCTTGACCCGAAACGTCACCCATTCCTTCTCTCCAGAGATGCTGCCTGCCCCACTGAGTTACTCCAGCTTTTTGTGTCTATATTCGATTTAAACCAGCATCTGCAGTTCCTTCCTACACATACTAACTCTCTTCACAGATGTGGCCTGACCTGCTGAGTTTTCCAGTCTTATCAGTTGTCATTTCATATTTCCAGAGTCTGCATTTATTATTTTGATCTTTCACAAGTGTTCACTTGCTAAACACCATTCTGCAAGCTTGACAGGCTGGAAACCCCCATGGTTCAATTTTTAGGCTAATCTCCACACAAACTTCTAATAAAACCCTGGCCACACTCTCATTTCATTCCTACCATCAGGAAGAAAGTATCAAAGTCTGAAAGATATGATCTCCAGGTTCAAGAACAGCTTCTTCCCAATAACCATCAGGCTCTTGAATACTACAAAAATTCACTAAATTATGAACTATGAAACGTCTTGGTCTCACTGGGACTTTGGGGTTTTTGCACTAATTTGGGTTTTTTAATGTTATCTATGAGTACAATATTTACAGGCTAGTAATGCTCCTGCAAATACAAATGTCATTGTTCCATGTCGGTACATGTGACGATTAACCACTCTTGACACTTGACTCTTAATATGTCTTTGTAAATAAACTAATTTCCTGTACCGTAGAATTGTCATCCTCCTGTGAGACTGGCGTGTTTGCATGCTTCTTTCTTCTTTGCTCCTGATGCCATTGAAGCCGGTGCTGCAATTTCATTTGTAGGTCCTTGACTTTAGAAATGCTAGACATCAGAAGGTAAAAGAATGAACAGATTTCAAACACTTATTTCACACCCTCTATAGTTTGGGGCCATTAATGCAAACCAGCTCTGATGCTTTTTTAAAAACAGAACTCTAATAATACCAGAGCAAAGTTGGGGATGGGGATGGGGGGGGGGGGGGGGGGGGAGGGAGGTGGAGGAGGGGATGGGGTCAGTAGGAGGCTGGTGGTGGTAGAGAAGGATAAAAGGTTCCTGCAGGAACTCCAGAACTGCATGAGGTTAAAACTGCCAGCGTGATCTGAAGAAAGAGATCAAAAGGTACTACAATGAGCTTTTTGGGGCAAGCGTGTGTGGCTGTGAACTGGGAGAAGACAACCAGCTGAGAGACAAAATTAATTGGGAACAGGAGTTGTGACAGAATAAAGTTTAATTATGTGGCGAGGTTAAGGGCCGGAGAATAGGGGGAAGGGAGGATGAAGATTGAGAGAAGTGATGATATGGTTGATCTTATAAATATAAATATAAAACTGTCAGTAAAAGTCACACAGCACTCCTTTCACCGTGTCCTCACCAGCCATCAAATACTATCAATACCAATCCCACTTTCCACCACTTGGTGCAGAGCCATCAATGTATTGGTGATTTATGTACTAAATTAGATACTTAAACATTGTGAGAGCATCTGTCTCTACCACCCCTCTCAGTGATTGACCTTGTTTAGTTTAGTTAAGTTTAGAGATACAGTGCAGAAACAAGCCCTTTGGCCCACCGGGTCCGCGCCGACCAGTGATCCCCGCAGATTAACACAATCCTACTCACACTAGGGACAATCTACAATTATACCAAGCCAATGAACCTACAAACCTGTACGTCTTTGGAGTGTGGGAGGAAACTGGAGCACCCGTGGAAAACCTACGCTGTCACGGGGAGAACGTAAAAACTCTGAACAGACAGCACCCATAGTCAGGATCAAACCCGGGTCACTGACGCTGTAAGGCAGCAACTCTACCGCTGCACCACCATGCCGCCCAGTGGTTTTATTTAATGTAAATAACCTATCTCAATAGTGATGAGATTTTTTTTCTTAAATAAACCATAAGTGACAGATAGTTTTAAAATCAAAAACATTTTTTTGAAGCGCAAACACCACGACAGCAGCTAAAGGAAACTGATTATGATAGTTCTGGTCAACAATTATTCCTCTGTCAAAACTATTGAGAACTGATTTACTGGTAATCTGTATCATTTGGATGAAAGAAGTGCGGAATCTTGAAAGGAGCATAGGAATATTGGAGATCTTGGTCTATACAAATTAGTTGATAGATTTTACTTCATAACAGCAGTGAACACACTTCAGAGGTGGTGCCCTGGCTGGGAGAATAGATGCCAATTAAAAAAAGGTTTTCCTCCCTTCCATTTGGGGTAATTATTTTCTCCTGTTTACAACACTCCCTTCCCCAGGCATTTCCCAAACAGACTGGTCCTTAACACCGACAGAGAGGCCTTTTACTCCTCACATGCAATCTTCACACTCTCACAACTCCTGTTGCCAATTAACTTTGGTTCCCAGTTGGTTGTTTTCCTTCAGTTCACAGTCTTGCACGCTCACCCCTACTTGTTCATTATAACACCCTTTTGATCTCTTTCCACAGGTCATGCATCGAAAAGGCATGGTGGATTTCAGTTTCAGTCAAGGAGGAACAGAGGATTTTCCCTGCACACTGCTTGTGGTGCACTGAGCACAGGAATGCTGGCTAGATGCTTCTCACATGCTTCTCACAATATGTGGCATCCTATGACCACACCTTCAATCTGGAACCTCCAAACCCCATACAAATAAATGAATTAATTTTGGGGGTTCTGAACACCAGAATACAATACAGTTAAAGCAGGATGTCCATGGCAGGTACATCTCAATACAATTTTAAACTGGTGATTGGAGCTTCATAGGCATGGCAAAGACACCTCCATAGAATTTAATATACATTTATCATACGATACGATATGATACGATATGATAAGATACGATAGAACTTTATTTATCCCAGGAGGGAAATTGATCTGCCAACATTTATCCCAGGAGGGAAATTGATCTGCCTCAGAAGGCAGTGGAGGCCAGTTCTCTGAATGCATTCAAGAGAGAGCTAGATAGAGCTCTTAAGAGTCAGGGGGTATGGGGAGAAGGCAGGAATGGGGTACTGATTGAGAATGATCAGCCATGATCACATTGAATGGTGGTGTTGGCTCAAAGGGCCGAATGGCCTACTCCTGCACCTATTGTCTACTGTCTATGACATTCATAAAAACACAAAATACACAAAACACATGAAACATGAAATTAAAGTGACAAGTGGAAAGGCTTGGGGGATGTGCAGATTGGGTAGTGGGGGGGAGTCAGTTTCATCGGCTCCACAACAGAAGGGGGAGGAGTTGTACAGTTTGATAGCCACAGGGACGAAGGATCCCCTGTGGCATTCTGTCATAAAATCATGCATCAAAAACAAGGACTATTCCACAGTAGAATGGAGCAATGTGTTATACACACTGCAATTGGGGAGTCTACTGCCCAATGTAGATCTTAAGGTGAGTTGAAAATCTATCCATAAGTGGTAGACCTGATATTTTGGGTTAGTTTGAAATCATGGCATAATGTGTATTACAATAAGGCTTGACAAAATTAATTCCACTTATAAAATGATGCATATACTTCTCACTATTACAAGAATGCTTTTAAATTTTGACAAATCGTTGAAAAATATTTGGGTACCTTGGTTCTTTTTCTCTACCTTCTTCAGCTTTATCTTGACTGTGCATAATAGCGTTTATCTCATCTTCAATTTTCTTTTATATTCATAATGTAAAGATAAAAAAAATAATTTAATGTTATTGATTTCTAAAACGGAAGGAATTGTGTTCTCATTTTTGACTCTAAAATTGGGATCACCTTAGATAATAAGTGAAAATGTGAACAATTGTGTGGCACATTGGAGCAGTTGGTAGAGCTGCTGCCTCACTGCACCAGAGCCTGGGTTCAATGCTGACCTCGGGTACTACGTCTGTGTGAAGTTTGCACATTCTCCCCATGACTTCCTGGGTTTCCTCTGGGTGCTCTGGTTTCCTCCCACATTCCAAAGTGGTGCGATTTTGTAGGTCAATTGGGCTCTATAAATTGCCCCCAGTGTGTAGGGAGTAGATGTGTGGACTTGGTGAGCTGAGGGATGTGTTTCCATGCTGTATCTCAAATTACTAAATAACCTTTACTAGTTCACTTCCAACTCACCCATAGGGCCAGAATTTTCACCCAGACCCCATCCACCTTCTCCCTACTGACTACTTTGCTGGAAATTACTGCTAAGAAGTGGTTGTGTAACAAGGTGGTGAAGTAGAATCTGGTCTCTGAGTGATTCCCCTCCCATCAGCCTCGTTCCCTGCTGCATCTACACTATATAATGTGATGAAAGATCAGGAATTAATGGTTGTAATTCAGAGTTCCTCCAGTGAATGAAAATAGCCTTGTAATAACCTCCTTTTCCTGAACTTTAGATTCCAGTTAACACCTAACACAGTTCTTACCTTCCCATATTTGCACCAGAGGCACCTCAGCCCTTTGAAGTTATGCCAACTCCCATGGAAGCAATCCTGTTAATTCCATCCCCTTTTCCTTATTTCCCTGTACCTTGTAGCTTATTCTCCACTACACACGTCCATCAATTTCTCTTTGATTCTTTATATTATCAATCTACATTAAATGCTAATGTACAGTGGACAATAAACCTTTATATCTTTGTTATGTTGGAGGAAACCAAAGCAACCTCATGTGGTAATGGAGAGAATGTGCAATCTCTACACAGCACCAAAGATTAGGATTGAACCTGGTTCCCTGAATCTATGAGGCTGCACGATTAAGTGCTCTGCCATTGGCCATCATGTCACCTGTAATATTAAGCTTTGCAAAGGTCTGCAATATGGCTAATTTTCACCTCTCATTCCCCTATCTGTAGCCGATTGGGTCTAGTGCTAACATCAACCTCATTGAAGTATTGCCAGAATTTATGGGCAAACAATAGCAAAATCAGTTTGAGTGCTAGATCTAAGTTCAGGTGAAAGTCCAGCCCAACTAAACCCAGTGCCAGAAGAACCCAATCCCAAATGTTCATATTGGGTTCCTTGCACAATTCACAGGGGCTCTCTGGATTGTTCTGGGACCCTATGCAATGAAAGGTTACAGCAATTGAACCATTTCATGTGCACAGACTAACATTTATCTTAACGGGCTGAATATTAGTCTTAATATTCCTCTTAAGAAGTGGGAACAGGAGTACTTCATACTGTCCCTTGGAATCCTCTCCACTATTGAACAAGATCACATATGATCTGGTTTTGGCCCCAAATCCAGTCCTCTTCCCTGATCCCTATAGTATTTCCCTGAATTCTTAAAAATTCCATGAAATCTTAGTTTAGATTGAATTATTTTAGAGATACAGCGCAGAAACAGGCCCTTCGGCCCACTGGGTCCATGCCGACTGCGATCCCCGTACACTAGCACTAACCTACACACTAGGGACAATTTATAATTTTTACCAAAGTCAATTAACCTACAAACCTGTATGTCTTTGGAGTGTGGGAAGAAACCAGAGCATCCAGAGAAAACCCATGTAGTCATGGGGTGAATGCACAAACTCCGTACAGATTGCACCCGTAGTTAGGGTCGAAACCAGGTCTTTGGCACAGTAAGGCAGCAATTCTATTGCTGAGCCACTGTGCCACCCAGTTCTTCAGTCTTGAATATACTGAATAACTCAGCATCCACCTCTAAGAATTCTAAAGGTTCACAATAGACAATAGACAATAGACAATAGGTGCAGGAGTAGGCCATTCAGCCCTTCGAGCCAGCACCGCCATTCAATGCGATCATGGCTGATCACTCTCAATCAGTACCCCGTTCCTGCCTTCTCCCCATACCCCCTCACTCCGCTATCCTTAAGAGCTCTATCCAGCTCTCTCTTGAAAGCATCCAACGAACTGGCCTCCACTGCCTTCTGAGGCAGAGAATTCCACACCTTCACCACCCTCTGACTGAAAAAGTTCTTCCTCATCTCCGTTCTAAATGGCCTACCCCTTATTCTTAAACTGTGGCCCCTTGTTCTGGACTCCCCCAACATTGGGAACATGTTATCTGCCCCTGCTGTAAAAGAAGAATTTCTTCTTCATCTTTGCCTTAAACAGACGAACTCCTTGTCCTGACACCAGTTCTAGATTGCCCCACCAGAGGAAACATTTCTCAGCATTTTCTCTGCCAAGAGCCCTCTGTGACACACATCTCAATAAATCATCTCTTATTTCTCGCTATTCAAATTTTAAAAAAAATTGATATAACCAACAATTGTCAACCTTATTTCTTATCGTGATAACATTTTTGCAGATGAAAAATTGTATTTACACAAAAATAACTTCATACTATTCATAAGTTTCATTCAAAGGAATAGATAAAGGAATGGGGTAATTACAGAATCATCACACATGGGCAAGTCCACATTGCTGGATATTGTTCATTATTCACCTGATGCTGTTACCATGGTCCTATTTTCATTGCTACTCCTTCACAAAGCTGCATTCACCAAAGAAAATAATATCTCCATTATTTCTTCAAGGATTATCATACCTCTGTAATTGAGATATCTGTTTACTTCCTGGTAAAATACTACCACCACCGAAACAATAACTACCTCTGACCACAACACAATTTAAATGATAAACTCAGTGGATTATGAAGTCCTGTACGTGATCTTTAATTGAGATCATAACATCATGATTTCATTGAATTTTATTTCCAGTAGTTTCTATCTCTTCCCACATGCTTTCAGAAAAAAAGTATGGTTTCCTTGGCATGTTCTACTACTATCCCAAACATGCAAAAGACGATAGGGATTTTGTCCATACTACTGAATAAGCTCATTCCTAAGCATCTGAACCATGGCATTATGGCCTCCACCTGCAACTGGCTTCTGGACTTCCTGACCAGCAGACCACAGAGACTTAGAACTGGTCATAATATTTCCTTCATCCTGATCCTCAACACTGGCTTAGGGTTGCAAGCTCAATCCCTTGCTCTATTCTTTGCACACCCGTGACTATGTGGCTAAGCACAACGCCAATACGATCTTACAGTACATCGATGATACCTCTGTTATTGGCCAGATCAACAACAATAATGAGATGGAAGACAGCACAGAGATCGGGAACCTTGTGTCACGATGTCAGAACAACAATTTGCCCTTTGTGTTAGCAAGATGACAGGATTTGTTGTTGATCTAATGATGCGGGGTGAAAGGGTCTGGGGTTTGGGAGGTGAACACAACCATGTGCTCATCATTGGAGCTGAGGCTGACAGCTTCAAGTTCCTAGGCATCAATATCACCAGCAAACAAACCCAGTCCCTTCACACTGACTTCACATGTACTTCCCATAAGGTGAAACCAAGGGGCTCTAGAGAGAGTTATGCATCACTCCCGGCCGAGCTTAATGGGTTCTATGCTGACTTCGAAAGGAAGAACAACGATGTACCGTCACGAGCCCCACCCCCCCAAGTTTTTGACAACATTATGATAATGTCTCCGACGCCTATGTCAGAAAATCATTCAAGAGGGTGAACTCTTGGAAAGCCCTGATGGTGTACCCGGCCGAGTTCTCAAAACCTGAGTGGATCAACTAGCTGGAATTTTCTACAGACATCTTCAATCTCTCATCACTAAGGTCTGGGGTCCTCACTTGCTTTAAAATGACATCCATAATACTGGTAACCATGAAGAGCAAGATGATGTGCCACAATGACAACCCACCAATGGCACGCATGTCTATTGTGACAAAGTATTTTGAGAGATTGGTTATGATGCATATCAACTTCTTCATCCATTGCAGTTTATGTACCACCGCAACAGATCAACAGCGAATAGTCAGTTTTTAGTCAAGGTCAGTTTAGTTTATTGTCACGTGCATTGAGGTACAGTGAAAAGCTTTTGTTGCGTGCTAACCAGTCAATGGAAAGACAATATATTATTATAAATGAGCCATTCCCAATGATAATCGAGCCATTTACAGTGACAACTGAGCCATTCACAATATCACTGGCTCCTCACTCTGCACTGGATTACTTGGACTAACCAGGATAACCCGAAGTTCATCAACTACAGCTCAGCATTCAACACCAACCCCTTAAAAGTTATCAACAAACTCAAGAAACAGTCTCTGTTTGTTCCTATGCAATTGAGTCTTCAACCTCCTCACTGGCAAAGCTTAAACAGTATGAATTGAACAACAATTCCTCCTCACTGTCCATCAGCGCTGGGACATGTCAAGACTGCGTGCTCAGTCCCCTACACTACTCTATATCCAAGTCTGTGTAGCCTAACACTGCAGCAGTATTATCTTAAAATTTGCCAATGCTACTATATTGTGGAAGAATAATGGGTAACAAGTGTCAGAAGCGAGTTCAATGATTTGATTAAATGATGCCAGAACAACAATCTTGCTCTGAATGTTAGCAAGACCAAGGAGCTAACTTCATGTGAGCCGAATGTTGACTTCAGGACAAGGACCAGTCTCCATCCATGGGGCAATGTTGGTGAGAGCCAACAACCTCAAATTCCTGGATGTAGAGAGAGGTGTGCTGCTGTAGGTGGGCCCTGTGCATATCGAGATAAGTATTGTGTTTGTTCTCTCTCTTGCCAATAAATCTGTTTTGTAACTAAACGGATGGATGAGGCTTTTTCTGTTCTATCAGTCAGATCCTTGAACCTGTTCCCTTGCAACAGACATGCATATCTCTGAAGATTTGTCCTCAGCCCACACGTAGATGCAATCACAAAGAAAGCTCATCAATGACTCTGCCTCCTTAGAAGTTTGAGGAGATCCGATATGTCTCTGAATAAGATATCAAAATTCTACAGTTCAATGAAGAATTAATGACTGATTACATCAAGGCTTCTTCAGTAACTTGATCGCCCAAGAATGAAGGAAGTTGCAGAAAGTGGTAGAATTTGCACAGTCCATCACAGGTATTGATCTTCCCGCTGTCAAAGGGATTTACAGGAAGTGCTAACATCAATCACCCACACCACCGGCCATACGTTCATCTTATTGCTACCACCTAGAAGATGGTGCAGGAGCATCTAAGAAGATATGGCATGTCACACATGGATTCTTTACAACTTCTGCAGATACACTCTTGAACGTATTCTGATGGGTTGCATCTCGGCGTGGCATGACAACTGCTCAGCTCCTAACTGCCTGAACCTGCAACGAGTGCTGAACATAGCCCGACCACTTCCTTCTACCCAGTCCATCTTCATAGTGCATTACATCAGGAAAGGCTGGAAATATCTTCTAGGATGTCTGCAACACTGACCATTCCCTTTTCTCACTTCTACCTTGTATGAGAAGCTTGAAAGCCAGAACATCCAGACGTAAGAACAGCTTTTTCCTCACAGCTATTGGACTCCTGAAACCAATCATCTCTTTCATACCTCCTTCCCACTCTTATTCCTAATTTTATCCGATTTGCTTATTCCTATATGTTTTGCACTACTTCAGATTGCCCTACATTCTTTGCACCATTCTGCTGCTTTGCACTCATCATTGTATTTATTGGTGTATCTATCATTACTGTACACTATTTACTCTATGAGACTCAATATAAAAAAAGATTTTAATTGCACCCTGGTGCATATTACAATAAACTAATCTGAATCTAAATATTACAATAAGCTAATACAATATCATATTACATTATCATATATTATCATATTATATTAGTTTATCATATTATCATATATTATCATATTACATTATCATATATTATCATATTATATTAGTTTACAATAAACTAATCAGGATCTGAATCTGAACCTTTCCCAACAACAATAAGAGGCCTCTACCAACCTTTTAGAATAAAACATCACTGAATTATTTGGATCGGACCTTGCCCACACTGGTAAACCTCCTATGTCATATTAAATGATATTCCACATTCCTGAATGCAAAATATTTAGCTGTGTATCCTGCTGGAAATGTAAGATGATAATGGTGTGGCAAGGACAGTGGATAGTGAATGATCAGCTCAACAATATGTAGCCTTAATCTGTGAGATGTAAGGATTGAGAAAGAAAAGCAACACTTGAATGGAGAGACCAGTGTTAATCTGATACAAAAGTAAAATTAAATCCTTTGAAAGAAATAAAAGACACAAAAATGACAGGTAAGGAAAGGACATTAAAATTTATCTCCAAGGATATTGTTTTAGCTGAAGGAATGAATCTTCATGTGGTAAATTGTAAAATTTTGGAGCATTATATTAAGTTAAAACATCAATATGCTGTTATTTATGACAGTTAGCTTCAGTTGGCAATTAATGATCAAAATCCAAAATTTCCTTAACACCATGAGACAAAGGGCGAACTGCAAATAACAGATTTGCATGAATGTTGAAATGCAATTTGTAGTTTACCTGATCAGTCTCTAATGGTGCCAGCCTCGTGTCTTTCTTCTTTTCATGTGTTGCATCCTGTGTCTTTAATTGCTTCTTCTTCCTTTAAAAATGAAATTTATGTAATTAATGGTCAATGGATGGGGATTAAGCAAACAGCAAAAAAAACATTTATTTAAATGTCTAATTACATTAGCTCTAAATTTGAAATAACCTTCTATGATTCTGTCGTCCTTAATGCTGTTTGAGAATCGTTTCTTGATTTGAGTGAGAGTAATTGGGAGTGACAGATTTAGCAACCCTTGTGATTGAATCTATAAATTCATTTCTCTAAGTTATTTGCTGTTGCAATGGATCTGAAATATTGATCTGAAATCAATCAGCTGCTTGATAGTTTAGGACTGTGGTATTGATCGGATTTATTTTGATCAATCTTAAATGCAATGACACAGAATGGGAACATTCCAAAATAACTATTAGATTATGAATAACATACTGATTGGTGTTTTCTAGCTACTTGGAACAATGTATGTATGCTTTCTACAGTAGCAATTGCAATCTGCATAACAGTTTTAGATATTTTTCCAAAAATATCCTTCAGTCAACAATAAAGTGATATCAGTAGCTTTGATGCTTCCTCGGTTATTGTGAACTTCTGTTCTGTGCATTTAATTTTAATTTTGCTTTTGGATTTAGTGATGCATTTAGCAATCTTATATATGCTTAAATGTTAGACAGTAATACAGAAGTGGTTAGGTGACCGGGATTCAATCCTGACGTGTGTGGACTATGTGGGGTTTTCACCTTTTCCCTGCGAGTGTGTTCAAAAGCTCCAAAAGCCTCCCACATCCCAAAGAAGTGCTTGTGCGTTAATTGGATACCGTAAATTACCTGAGTAGGTGGGTGGCTAAAGTATTGGGGGAAGGTGGGGGGAAGGGGGAATTGATGAGCCAGTGAGTGAGAATGATACCAAGAAGGTAGGTGGGGAATGGGGCCAATGAGAATTTCCTGAGAGCTTGCATTGACGTGATGGGCCGTAGCCTTTTTCTATGTCGAAAAGCGACAACCAACAAATAGGAGAAAAAAGGTCAGGTGCAGAAAATGCATACAATAGACATTAGACAATAGGTGCAGGAGGAGGCCATTCGGCCCTTCGAGCCAGCACCGCCATTCAATGTGATCATAGCAGATCATTCTCAATTAGTACCCCGTTCCTGCCTTCTCCCCATACCCCCTGACTCCACTATCCTTAAGAGCTCTATCTAGCTCTCTCTTGAATGCATTCAGAGAATTGGCCTCCACTGCCTTCTGAGGCAGAGAAATCCACAGATTCACAACTCTCTGACTGAAAAAGTTTTTCCTCATCTCAGTTCTAAATGGCCTACCCCTTATTCTTAAACTGTGGCCCCTTGTTCTGGACTCCCCCAGCATTGGGAGCATGTTTCCTGCCTCTAACGTGTCCAACCCCTTAATAATCTTATATGTTTCGATAAGATCCCCTCTCATCCTTTTCTAAATTCCAATGTATACAAGCCTAGTCGCTCCAATCTTTCAACATATGACAGTCCCGCCATATCATCTGTATACATTGGTTATTCTCATCTTTTGATATTTTTGGACCAAAAATATCTTCAGCAAATGTTAATAAGCAACCTTATGTTCCCCAAAGTAAGCAATTTACTAGGAGGAACTGCTGGAAGCAATCAGATTCAATCAAAATATGATTATTCATCAGTCTCTTAATACTCCAAATATTCTTGTAATATTGGTAGCTTGTTTTTTTGATCCACTGACTGGTACTTCTCCCATTCTCATGTTTACAAATCCTTTGACCCTAAACCATGTCGACATATTTTCTGTCCCTCTGAGTGCCATCCTCTCATGCTCAATACTCCTGAAAACTGAGCAAATGCAGGTGGAAGCCAAATAGCAACAGTGATGTGGAGATAGAACAAACTGCAGATGCTGGTTTTCAAAAAAAGATACAAAGTGCTAGAGTATCTCTGAAGAACATCTACATGAGACATTTCAGATTGGGGGCATTCTTCAGAGAGTGATGTGATGCATTCATGCAATTTAGATGCAATTTTAACAATGCAGTCCAATTTGGCTTTCTGTTTTATAGCTCTGAGCAAAATATCACTCATTAAACAGCAGCCTGCACTTGTACAGCCCATTGAAATGAAAAGTATCTTGAGGTATCTGACAAACGTGAGCCATAGGGAACTGATTAATAATTTGTTAGTTTGACTCTACAAAGGATTGCAGAATGGTAATACAATGAGAGGCTATATGACCCTTCAAACCCATGATGCCAATCTGTTACTGCTTGTAGTTGACACAAAATGGGTTTGATAATAACAAGTAACGATAGGAATTTGTGAATAATGTTTTAAATAAAATGTTAAAGATAAAATAATGTTTTGCAAATATGTAGACATCAAGTCATATGTGTAGACATCAAGTTATTTCAATATTTGTTCTTGTATATAATAGCAATAGCGCAGTCTCCTGTGAAAGAGTGTTATTTTGTCACTTCATATTCAATTTTTGCTGAGAAAAATCCAGGATATCTCGGTTGAGCCCATGAATATTATAATAAACTCTAATAGCTTCAAACACCAAGATACAAATCCACTAGGATTTGGATCTGCAGCACTCCTTCTTGCACAGTTTGCCAGTAATTGCTTTGTGGATAAGGAACCAAGACAGTTGTTTCAAATCCAGTCATTTCAATATTTCATATTCATCAGCCACAGTATAAATTGTTCACTAAACCAAAACGTCTTGTAGGAATTAAAATTTCTCCTGTTTAAACAAGAGTGTAGATCTCTCTCTGATCGTTCTCATTTGACTTTCTCTATGAGACCAGACAAATGCAGATGGAAGACTTTTTTGAATTCTGGAAGTGCGAGTTTATTTCTGGCCTCGTCTTCACAAACTGAAAAATGACCAAAAAAGGTTTATTATCTGATCTTTCAGGCAATGTGATTTTACCTTCCCTGAACACTGCATACAGAGGCAGCACATCAATCATTCTGTTCCTTGTGAAATAAAACAGCTTTTGTTGATATTCTGTGCTCTGAATAATGATAACTTGATTATTTCCTGACAGGACAAGGAAGAATTTCATTCTCCACCTTTTCTTGGTTTATTGGATGTTAATGTCTCTCCTTTAGGATCCTGAATGGATGTTGGCAAAAAAACACTCATTTCGAATGCTGAAAATATTAACTGGATCAATGGATTCAATTTTTTTTTTCTATAAATTTATTTTGTTTGTAAAGTAGTTTGCATATCGCAACCCATCCAAGGGGAACATGAACAATCTCTCTTCTTGCCCATCTTGTTAGAGCATGACCAGCACAAAGATAATAAAAGATCAAGAAGACCCAATATCAATTTTCCCAGCCAACTAACAGGGAATGCCAATGATTGTATGCAAAGCCGTGTAGGCCATTTCTTCACTTTTTATTCAGAGAAATGATCATGAATGCGTTGGGTAATAGATTTGTGTGGATAAAAGATTTGTGTTCCTCAGGTACAGGTATCCTAGCTACCTGACGTGTAGACTTGACTGGCGAAAAGGAATATGTGACTTCATTGACTTCACCACCAATTTCCATCCTGCACTCAAAAAAAGTTTGAAGAAGGGTCTCGACCCGAAACATCACCTGTTCCTTTTCTCCAGAGATGTTGTCTGACCTGCTGCGTCAGTCCAGCATTTTGTGTCTATCTTCAGTTTAAACCAGCATCTGCAGTTCCTTCCTACACGTGTAGACCTGACTGTTGATTTAGTGCAAGGCTTCTTCTGATTATCGAATTTTACTTCAGTGAAAGTATAGGAAATCTAAGTAAAACACAATTCTTTAAACAAATCTTCCGGTGTTTCTTAAATTGATGAAAAAGAGAGCGCAGGGAAATGTGTCCACTTTTGGTTTCCTCAGGCCTGAAGCCAACCCAGGGACTAAGCAAATTAGAGACCAGAGAAGTAAAGAAGAAATTTAACCCAAGGCAAATGACAAACTCAACAAATCTCAATGCAGAATTTCCATTGCAATACATGCAATGTGAAAAATATATATTTTAAGATTATACACATGGGACGAATTCTTATAACATATGTTTCAATCAATTACATATGCGTTATGGAGGTCACATTTAATAATCTGCTTACCTTTGAATTTGTCCTGAGTAATCTTGCTTTTCCAACAATTCTTTCAAAGAAGGAAGCATTTTTCCCTTAACAGTTCTCTTCTGATGTACATTGCCAGTATGACCCTTGGTGTTTGCTTTTATTTCAAAGTTTTGCCTGCAGTCACCACTGTAGGTATAATATCTAATTAGCTTAAGAAGAATGCACCAAAGTTATTAAAGAGAATATCTAGGATTTTGAATACTTTGGTGAAAATGATCTCTGATGATGGAACAAAGCAGGCTGAAGCTAATTGCAAGAACATCCAGCAAATCCTGGGCACTGCCAAGTTACTATTGTCCAGCAATTTCATGCATTATAAGTGACAAATTTCTATTTGCTATAGAAATAGAAATGGGCAAAGAAATTAAGAGTAGGAGCAGACCATTCATCAAGCCTGGTCTGCCATCTAATACTATTATGAATGATCATTCAAATTTATTTCTTGTTCCTCTTTATGCAGTAGTACTATATCTAACTCCATGTGTAATATAGACACAATATGCTGGAGTAACCCAACAGGACAGGCTGTGTCCCTGGAGAGAAGGAATGGGTGACGTTTCAGGTTAAGACCCTTCTTCAGTCTTGACCCGAAACGTCACCCATTCCTTCCCTTCAGAGATGCTGCATGTCCCGTTGAGTTACTTCAGCATTTTGTGTCCATCTTCGGTGTAAACCAGCAACTGCAGTTCCTTCTTACACATTCCTCCTGCAATATATTTGACAATTTGGTCTTAAATGCCTTTCGTGGTGGAGAATTCCCCAGATTTACTAGCCTTGCATGAAGAAATTATTCCTCATGTCAGGAAAAAATGGTTTCCCCATATTCTTAGTCAGTTCTGGATTGCGCACCATTTAAAATATCCTTCCTGTTTCTAGTTCCCATCGGGATGTTATAGGTTTTAATGAGGTCCCCCCCTCATTCTTCCAAACTACTGTAAATGAACATCTAATAGTCTTAATCTCACTTCATTAGTCAGTCCTTCCATTTCGTTCCATGAATTAAGGAATTAATCTGGTGAACCTTCCTCAATAGAAAGAATGCCAGTAGATTGTGTTGCATGTGTAGAGTTTGCACGTTCTCCCTGTGACTGCAGGAGTTTCCTTTGGCTTCTCTGGAGTGCTCTGGTTTTCGTCCACTTGCTAAGCCTTGCAAGTAGGTAGGTCAACTAGCCATTGTAAACTACTCCTGGTGTGTAGGGAAGTGGTGGGATCAGGGAAGACGCTGGAAGGAATCCGGGGAGAATAAAATTGCCTCCAATTTTAATGCAGGACGAGCACAAATGGATGCATGTTGGTTGGTCCGGACATGGTGGGTCAAGGTGCATGTTTCTATGCGACATGACTGTATGATTCTATGACTCCATAAGGAAATCAAAATTGTGCACAATACTTAAGGAGTGGTCTCACCAAGGGCTCGTAGAAATGCAGTAAGATGTCCCTACTCGTGTAGTCATTTCAACTCATTATGAAAGCCAAATATCATTTGTCTTCTTAACCTCTTCCTGCACGTGCATGCTTACTTTCATTGACAGATGTGTAGGAACCACTGCACCCACCACCCCCCCCCCCCCCTTTACTAATGTCGCTGCTCAAATGATAATTTTGCCTTTCTGTTTTTCCCAGCAAAGTGGACAACATATTTATCCTCATTATATACAACAATTGAGAATTTATTTAAACATGAATCAGCCTACATTCTATCACTACCTATCAAAATAGGTATTTCTACAGGTCCCCTCCAGATTATGAAGAGTTCGGTTTGCCATGTAAAAATTCATAGATGGGAGGCACGGTAATTCTTAACTTTCATGGAGAATATCAGCTCCTATAGTTGGTAAGAAGAGTCAGAAGCAAGTACTCGTAGTAAAGATGTAGTGAGTCAAAAGCAGATTAACTTTCTTTTGACAATCTGAAACATAAAGTCTGAATCTTGAAAGGAATTCATGCAATGGGCTCTGTTGCCAGATGGAAGAGTGCAGATGCTCAAGGGAGATTAAAAAAAAAGAAAAATTGCTTGTTAATGTCAGATAACTCATTCACCCAATCAAAAAGACTGTTAATTATTACTGGTTAATGTGGATATGCCTTAAAGACAATCCCTAAAATTATTCCTTACCCCTCATTGTAAGATATGCAACTTTCATTAAGTGAATAATTAAATTAAAACATTTATTGCTGCAAAATTCAGTTGAGTGCGTGTTTGAGAGTCAAGAGTGTTTAATTGTCATATGTACTGAAAACGGATCAATGAAATTCTTACTTGCAGCAGCACGGCAGGTCTATAAACACAGTACTCACAGATAACACAATAAACAAAAAAAAGCTTCAATAAATCATAAAGCCCAATATTAGTGCAAATAACTGTTATATTTGATCCTCTTATGTTGTGCTGCTTGCAAAATGTCACCACGGTAAGGCAGTTTTTTTTAAAACTGGGGAGGACTGTACTTTTAAATCAAAATTTGATCATCTGAATAGGAAAGAAATCTAAGTACCGAGGTTCCAATTTCACAAGCAAATGCCCTCCAGAGTTGAACACTGTTACCCAACTAAATCTTTAATTTTTAATCAAGGAAAATATCTTAGGAAACCGAAAATAGACACAAAAAGCTGGAGTAACTCAACGGGACAGGCAGCATCTCTGGAGAGAAGGAATGGGTGACGTTTCGGGTCAAGACCCTTCGACCCGAAAAGTCACCCATTCCTTCTCTCCAGAAATGCTGCCTGTCTTGCAGAGTTACATAGAAACATAGAAACATAGAAAATAGGTGCAGGGGTGGGCCATTCGGCCCTTCGAGCCTGCACCGCCATTCAATATGATCATGGCTGATCATCCAGCTCAGTAACCTGTACCTGCCTTCTCTCCATACCCCCTGATCCCTTTAGCCACAAGGGCCACATCTAACTCCCTCTTAAATATAGCCAATGAACTGGCCTCAACTACCTTCTGTGGCAGAGAATTCCACAGACTCACCACTCTCTGTGTGAAAAAATGTTTTCTCATCTCGGTCCTAAAAGACCCTTATCCTTAAGCTGTGACCCCTGGTTCTACATCAGTCTACATAACACCGTTTCCTGACTAATGTGAATTTCCTTCAGCTCCTCCGTCACCCTAGATGTGAAGTGGGTGAGAGTTGTCTGCATACAAGACTGGAGATAATAAGATCCCTTTAAACTTGATAACCTTCCCTTACAAATGGGAATTTGGTAGCCACCATTGTCATTAACCTCCAGGTTAAAATCCTAATCTCAAGATATTGATGGAAATGACGAACTCTAAAATGATTTGGCAGCCTGTTTATCAGAGAAACACAATTATTTTCATCCACCTGCGGCTTTATCTACTGAGCTCTTCCAGCATCTTCAAATGATGTTTCATTCCCCAGCCATCATCATTCTTTCATTTCGAATTAAGAAATCTGAATACACATTAATGATCTTTATGAAGTAGATTAAATAAATACCTTCCATGGTAAAAATATTGGTTTAAATAAATTAGTAGACATCAAGAACTGTTCAGTTAAACAATATGTTAGCAGTTGCACAAACATGTGAGGTTGTACATCAGCAAGTCTATTATTCATTAAAGTCTTACTGACCAAAATAATGTGGCATATGTATTCATTCCCTGCAATTATATAAGATGTTGTCCACATGTTATTTATTAGCCATCTCTGATTGCTATTGAGAAAGTGGGTGAGCTAACTTCTTGACCCGTTTTAGTCCATTACGTGGCGAGGATTTTCAGATTTAAAGTCAAAAGCAATGACTTGCAGGAGTACGTGGATGAAAATTGTATGCTATAGAGTTTCTGCGACTTCCAAAATTGATTTAAGCCATGATTTATATTGAACTGGTTACAACAATGATCAATGAACATTAAAAGAAAACAGTCGATGCTGAAAATCTAAAATAAAAGCAGAAAATGCTGGAAACACTCAGCAGGCCAGGTAGTAATTGTGGAGAAAAACACAAGAGTTAACATTTCAAGTCAGAAATACTTCATTAGAATGGCTATAAACTGTCAGTTTTCTTATTTTGTTGTTTCCATTCAAATTGCATTCATGCTTACGATAATTAAATAATTGCTAATATGTATGATGAAACATTACATACCTTTCCAAAAAATGGTTTCTGTCGATTATGGTGCTATAGATCACTGGTTTATGGACAAACTTATCATGAAGTCTTTGACTTTCGACTGATAGTAATGATTTTGTGGATCTTTGGAGCTCATCTTTATTCTGGATCTTCGAATGAATCTCCAGTGAATTTTGCATCTTCATTACTCTATGGAGCTGAGTTGCTTTTTTAATGTAGTGATCTGGACCTGCAAAAATAAGAAAGAAACTAATGGAAACAATAAAATAATAGTTTGTATATTGTTACTAAAGGTTTGAGCTCCTATAATTAGAATCAATTGCTTATTTTTGTCTATGTACATAAAATTAATAAGAGCTAACATTTTTATCTTTTGCAGTAATTGCCTGCAGAGAATTGTAATACAACTCCCTCCTTCCATAAAAGACAGCATTACCAAAGAAACCCTGAAATTTCAAACAAATACAATTATGCCATTAACTAATTATAAAAGTCTGCAAGGAAGGCCTAACTGATTTTAGATGATTGCCATAAACAAGGTAAAGTTAAACTTAATCGAGTGCAGAAGATGGGAAGTAATGGAACAATAATCACAAACAGCGACTAGCTTAAGGGGTTGGTATTGGATTTGTCAAAAGTGTGTTTTTACATCTTTTTAATGAAATCCTCTCTCTCCTCCCACAAAGCCTAGTTTTAACTGCATTTCAGAGTTAGCTAGTTGTGTGCAATTGCTTCAACACATGCAACATAGAATATTAGGAAATAGTGGACGTTGGTATCTACGTGAAATATTGACTGAAACCAGTTTAGCCACAGTGCTGCTTCAGTAACCTGATGACCCATGACCACATATTTTGAGCTGTTTGCATCCTGATTGTAAAAAAAAATACTATGCTGGAAAGTACAGTTTATTTCTCTTATGCATTGGTCAAAATTGGGAACACTGTGCATCTTTTTTTCGGAGAATTAATCTTGGTAATTGAATACAAAAGAGATTATGCAGAAATATTGATTGCAAGTTTGTGTCCTTTGACAGGCTGCAGAACCTGATGCTTTAAGCCATTGGGAACCTGTTCACAATTTTTTGAAATGTTCCAATGTATATTATTTTCCTCTCTGATGATGCACTCATCATCAAATAATTAACACAAGTGAAGAGAATGCCATGACATAAATTAACACCAACTGCATATTTGTTATGTGATAAATAATTTTGCAGAGTAAGATAAACAGCATGTACCAGTAGAGAGACAAAATAGTGTACCCCCAGCAGCTGCAGGTTTTAACTAGAAAGCAGGATATTTTTAGTTATTGAACAATAACTCTACTGATGTTAAATTGGTGTGTCCAATTTAGTTTCGTTTAGAAATAAGGCATGGAAACAGGCCCTTTGGTCCATCATGTCCGTGACGATCATCGATCACCCATTCACACTGGTTCTATGTTATCCCACTTTCACATCCACTTCCTACACACTAGGGTCAATTTACAGTGGATAATTAACCTACAAATCCACGTAGAGGAAACACACGCAGTCACATTAGGAACGTGCAAACAGACAGCACCTGAGGTCAGGATTGAAGCTGGGTCTCTGACACTGTGTGTCAGCTGCTCTACTAGCTGCACCATGGTGCTGCCCACAATGTTGTTCCATTACTTCCCATTTTGTGCACTCAAGTAAGTTGAATTTCACTGTTTATGCCAACCATCTCTAATGTACTGCTATTTATTACATCATTCAGATAACTATCAATACTTGCTGATCTCTTCTGATATTGAATCATTGCAAGCTTTTTTTTATAAACATCGCTTAGCTTTTGTCCCAAAAGTTTTTCAGCAAGGTATTCCTCAACTCCAAATTTAATAGGGTTGGCTCCAAAATATAAAGAGTTTGAATAGTTTGCAGAAGGGAATGATCAGATTGTTGTTTGATAAAAGGATTGTCTCATGTAATTTGTATTATCATCAATCCAGACATGTGAAGCAACAGGATTTCATTTTCTATACAATACATTTTGCGATCAAAAATATACATTAAATTATTCTTTTGAAACTATCTACATCAGTTCTGCAAATTAAAAATAATTATAGATTTTCAAGTGCTACCTGCTTCTAGATTTAGCGTTTGAAGAAGAGGTTTACAAGCTTGCTCCCGAAGAAAGGAAAGAATAATTTGTGTGCCTAGATTTACTACTTCCGATGGTGGAAACTGGAGTGGACAGTTCCTCAGATTAAGTGCTTTAAGGGACTGTACATTTCCTGAAAAATAAAACAGTATTAATTTATAATGCCAAGAAACTGCGCTGTAAACAAAATAGATACCACAAATTCAGTGCTCACAAAATAGTTTCACTGATATCATCATGAAAATTAACTGACTTGTTTGACAAATGTTAATGAAAGCAGCATATTAAAAAATGCAGTTTCATTTTCCACTATTATGCAATGATACTTACCAAGTTCAATAGGTAACTCTCTGAGTGGATTTGTCTCCAACAGTAGTGCTCGAAGACATCTGAAAAATAATTCTTAACTGCCATTAATCACATTAGATATTAAGTTTATTCTACTGCTTAACTGCTAAGTACCTTCAGGCATTTTCTGTATTGCTACAATAATGAATTTTGTTTGTTCTTCTCAATCTATGTACAAAGGTAACACTATATGCAGATAATTGCAAAAAAAAAGCATTATCATCAGGTCATAAGTGATAGTAGCAGAATTAGACCATTTGATCCATAAAGTCTACTCCACCATTCAATCATGGCTGATCTATCTCTCCCTCCTAACCCCATTCTCTTGCCTTCTCCCCATAACCCTTGACACCCATACTAATCAAGAATCTATCTCTGCCTTAAAAATATCCATTGACTTGGCCTCTACAGTCTTTTGTGGCAAAGAATTCCACAGATTCACCACCCTCTGATTAAAGAAATTCCTCCTCATCTCCTTCCCAAAGGAACATCCTTTAATTCTGAGGCTATGCCCTCTGGCCCTGGAGGTCATTCTGAATATTATCACTTTCTCAAACAGTCATGGTTATCAGTTTAAAAATCCCCTAAATGATGAGGTTAAACAACACGACTGAGGGAATAATTAGTAGAGTCAAAGCAATGCATTGAAAGCAGATATTCATCCTGAACAATCCAGTATGATTAACACTGGAATCAGGATGTTTGGGACTAATAATCTCAACCTGGCCCAAAGCCATATTATCTAGTTGCTGTAATAAAGGTTTTGCACTCAACGTAAAGCACAAGCATTACAATCTGGTGATAGACACAAAAAGCTGGAGTAACTCAGCGGGACAGGCAGCATCTCTGGAGAGAAGGAATGGTTGACGTTTCGGGTCAAGACTATTCTTCAGACTGGTTAGGGATAAGGGAAATTAGAGATATGGATGGTGATGTGGAGAGATAAAGAACAATGAATGAAAGATATGCAAAAAAGTAACGATGATAAAGGAAACAGGCCATTGTAAGCTTCCTGTAGGGTGAAAATGAGAAGCTAGTGCGATTTGCGTAGGGGAGGGATAGAGAGAGAGGGAATGCCGGGGCTACCTGAAGTGAGAGAAATCAATATTCATACCAATGGGCTGTAAGCTGCCCAAGCGAAAGTCAAGGATAGTGTTAAAGCCAAGGAAGAGGCATATAAATTGGCCAGAAGAAGCTGCAAACCAGAGGACGAGGAGAAATTTAGAACTCAATGGAGCAGGACAAAAGGGTTAATTAAGAGGAGGAAAAAAAGAGCATGAGAGAAAGCTTGCGGGGAATATAAAAACTGACTGTAAATGTTTCTATAGGTGTGTAAAAAGGAAAAGATGAGTGAAAACGAATGTAGGTCCCTTACAGTCAGACAGGTGAATTTATAATGGGAAACAAGGAAATGGCAGAACAGTCGAGAACTTTGGTTATGTCTTCACTAAGGAAGACACAAACAATCACTTGGAAATACTAGGGGACCGAGGATCTAGTGAGAGGGAGGAATTGAAGGGAATCCACATTAGTCAGAAAATGGTGTTAGGTAAACTGTTGGGGCTGAAAGCAGATAAATCCCCAGGGCCTGATGGTCTGCATCCCAGAGTACTCAATGAGGTGGCCTGAGAAATCGTGGATGCATTGGTGTTCATTTTCCAATGTCCAGAACCAGAGGCCACAGTTTAAGAATAAGGGGTAGGTCATTTAGAACGGAGATGAGAAAACACTTTTTCAGTCAGGCTCGAAGGGCCGAATGGCCTACTCCTGCATCTATTGTCTATTGTCTCTCGACTCTTGATCAGTTCCTGTGGACTGGAGGGTAGCCAATGTAACTCCACTTTTTAAGAAAGGAGAGAGAAAACAGGGATATTTAGACCAGTTAGTGCTACATCAGTAATGAGGAAGATGCTGGAGTCGATTATTAAAGATGTTATAGCAGCGCATTTGGAAATCAGTGACGGGATCAATCAAAGTCAGCGTGGATTTATGAAGGGAAAATCATGCTTGACTAATCTTTTGGAATTTTTTGAGGATATAACAAGTAGAATGGATAAGGAAGAGCCAGTGGATGTGGTGTATCTGGAGTTTCAAAAAGCCTTTGACAAGGTCCCACATAAGCGATTAGTGTGCAAAATTAGAGCACATGATATTGGGGGTAGGGTATTGACATGGATAGTGAACTGGTTGGCAGACAGGAAGCAAAGTGTAGGAATTAACGGGTCCTTTTCAAAATGGCAGGCAGTGACTAGTGGGGTGCCGCAAGGCTCAGTGCTGGGACCCCAGTTGTTTACAATATATATTAACGATTTAGACGAGGGAATTAAATGTGACATCTCTATGTTTGCAGATGGCACAAAGTTGGGTGGCAGTGTGAGCTGCGAAGAGGATGCTATGAAGTTGCAGGGTGACTTGGATAAGTTGGGCAAGTGGGCAGAAGCATGGCAGATGCAATATAATGTAGATAAATGTGAGGTTATCCACTTTGGTGGCAAGAACAAGAAGGCAGATTATTATCTGAATGGTGTCAGATTAGGTGAAGGGGAGGTACAACGAGACCTGGGTGTGCTTGTACATCAGTCACTGAAAATAAGCACACAGGTACAGTAGGCAGTGAAGAAAGCCAATGGGCTTCATTGCGAGAGGATTTGAGTTTAGGAGCAAGGAGGTCCTATTGCAGTTGAGCCTGGTGAGACCGCACCTGGAATATTGTATGCAATTTTGGTCTCCTATTTTGAGGAAGGACATTATTGCTATTGAGGGAGTGCTGCACAGATTCGCCAGGTTAATTCCCGGGATGGCGGGACTGACGTATGATGAAAGATTGGGTCGACTGGGCTTGTATTTGCTGGAATTTAGAAGGATGAGAGGGGATTTTATAGAAATATAAAATTCTTGGAGGATTGCAAGAAAAATGTTCCCAATGTTGGGGGAGTCCAGAACCAGGGGTCACAGTTTAAGAATAAGGGGTTGGCCATTTAGGACTGAGATGAGAAAAAAATGTTTTGACCCAGAGAGTTGTGAATCTGTGGAATTCTCTGCCACAGAAGGCAGTGGAGGCCAATCCACTGAGAGATTTAGATTTAGCTCTTCAGGCTAAGGAAATCAAGGGATATGGGAAAAAAGCCGGAATGGGGTACTGATTTTGGATGATCAGCCATGATCATATTGAATGGTGGTGCTGGCTCGAAGAGCTGAATGGCCTACTTCTGCACCTATTTTCTGTTTTTATGTTTCTATTAGTGAATGGCTTGGATAGAATGGATGTGGAGAGGATGTTTTCACCAGTGGGAGAGTTTAGGACCAGGGGGTACTGCCTCAGAATAAATGGACATACCTTCAGAAAGGAGACGAGGAAGAATTTCTTTAGTCAGTGGGTGGTGAATCTGTGGAGACCAAGTCATTGTGTATTTTTAAAGCGGAGATTGACACCGTTACTAATCAAAAATCTGTCAAAGGTTACAAGGAGAAAGTAGAATGGGGTTGAGAAGGAACGATAGATCAGCCATGGCAGAGTAAACTCGATGTGTGGAATGGCCTAATTCTGCTCCCATGACTTAAACAAGTAATTTATTTGGCCTTCAAATGGATGCACCCAATGCAACCGTGCCACTCTAAAATACCCTGGTAACCTTAAGGCAAGTATTACAGATGAACCCTTTCCAGCCATTAAAAATTATTTCTCCACTGGCATTTGGGACAGCATTGATAGCCAGCATTCGTTGTGGAGCCAGGCACTATGTCAGTGAAGTGGGCTCCCAGATAAATGATCCTCCAAGATATAATGGTATCTTGAAAAATCGTTAAAGTGGGGTCAGTTTCTTTCAAAAAAACATTTTTAAAGACATTTTCATCATGTCCCTTTAGTCTTACAGACATGAGCTTGCTGGGATGTTTCCCACTGACTTGCAAAGCGACCTTTATTCATCAGTGAATATTGAAGAGAAATGACAGCAGAAATTCTACCAACGGAAGTGTTGCAGTTTCAGAAGCAGTTCAATGAAATAGCAATCAATCCCCAGGGTGCAATGATGGAGTGTAATGCTGCAATACCCTCGTGCTACACAACACGGAGGATTCTGGTTCAATACCTGTGCTTTCCAATGCTAGCAGGCAGTTTCTCCAGTTTATTCTTTCGTAAATCTAACCAGACAAGCTGTGGCAGGTGGTCAAATAGTTCCCCTGGCAACTCTTGTAGCAAATTGCCCTCCAGATAGAGATGCTGCAGGAGATCAGAAGATATTAATGCTAGGAGTGATAACATAAAGCATTTGCTATTTTGTTAACTTTAATCCGCATGTGCATATAATAGCTCAAAATAGACAATCATTATGTATCTTATTGCAACAGGCCACAGAAATGTAGACAAATAAATGATACAATAAATTAAACTGGTAGGTATTAAAAATGAATTTGCGATCCTAACAGAACTGCCTGTTACTGACACAGGATTACATGGATTATATGATTCAGAAACAGGCTATTGAGCACAGGCAGAACAAACTGGCATCTATGAATACTGAAGTCTTCTCCTGTGTCTCTTATGTCTGTCTACAAGTACAATACTTTGTTCCTTTCTCTCACATACTCTTGTCCTGCTTCTCCTGAAATACATTTATATTAATCATGAGAGTTTGATATTCTCACCGAATTTTGAATAACAACATTTATTTTGAATTCTCGCTTAGTTTTCTTGGTACCTATCTTTTAATGATGGTCTCTAGTTGTGCTTGTCCCCAATTATCCTTTTGATTTAATTGAAATTTAACACACATGAGTATTGGTAAAAAAAAAAGAGATGGAGCTTCGAGTTTGTTATCAAATGCACAAGTATGGTGAGATGTAGGTACAATGAAAATCTTGCTTGCAGTAGCATCACAGACACATAGACACAGGCAACACACAAAACTAAATTGAACATAAGTTAGACATACATTCTACAAGGGAGGTAAAATAAAAAAACTGTGCAAAAAATACTTTAGTGCAAAAACATAATTACAACAACAAAAAACCAAAACCTGTCCATCATAGTGCAAGAGGTGGTCCATAGAGGTTGGGATCCTGAACAAGGGTCCCGATCGAAATATTGCCTATACATATTCTTCAGGAATACTGCCGGAGGCGAGTTATGCCAGCATTTGTGACCTTTTTTGTAAACCAGCACCTGCAGTTCCTTGTTTCTCCAAATGGTGCATAGTGTAGCATTACCGAGGTAAGATTTAAGATGTGCAGGTCAGTTGAAGAACCTAATAGTTGTAGAAAACTAACTGTTTCTGAAACTGGTGGTCTGGGACTTCTTGTACCGACACAGCGAGAAGAAGGAATGGTCTGGATCCTAGATGATAGATGTCAGACTTTTGAGGCTTTATGTAGATGCTTTTGATGGTTTGGAGGTTTGTACCTATGATGGACCAGGCTGAGTCCACCACTCACTGCACGATCTTGTATTCCTGTGCATTGGAATTGTCACACCAGGGGATGGCATATCCAGTCAGAATACTTTCTTCAGTGCACATGTAGGAGTTTGTTAGAGTGTTTGGTCACATGCCAAATCTCTTTAAACTTCGAGAAAGTAGATGCACACCTTCATTATTACATCAGTGTGAGGGGCCAGGACAAGGCGTCAGAGATGTCAACACCCAATTATTTGAAGTTGCTAACTCTCTCCACCACCAACCCACTGATGGAAACTGCCATGTGATCTCCCGACTTCCCCTTTCTAAAGTCAATGATGAGTTCTTTGGTTTTGTTGACGTTGAGTGAGAGGTTGTTGTTGTGGCACCACTCAACCCAACAGTTCCATTTCCCTCCTGTATGCTGACTCATCACCACAAAACCTTTGCCAACAATAATGGTATTGAATTTGTAGATGGCATTGGATCTGTGCTTAGCCACACAATCACGGGTATAAAGAGAGGAGAGCAATGGGTATACACACAACCTTGAGGTGCATCTATGTTAATGGTCTGTGAGGAAGAGATGCTGTTACCAATCTGCACTGGTTGAGATCTGCTGATTAGGAAGTCAAGGATTCAGTTGCAAAGGGAGGTACAGAGTCACAAGACCTGAATCTTGGCGATAGGTTTGGAGTGGATTATAATGTTGAATGCTGAACAGCAGTTAATGAACAGCAGCTTGATGTATGCATTCCTGTTATCCAGATGTTCCAGAGCAAAGTGGAGAGCCAGTGAGAGAGCATCTACTGTTTACTTCTTGTAGCGATAGGGAAATTGAAAATGATCCAGGTCATTTCTGAGGCAGGAGTAAATTCAGGACATAACGAACCTCTCAATGCACCTCATTATTGTGTATGTAAGTGCTACCGGATGGTGGTCATCGAGACAGATCATTTCTTCTTGGGCACGGGTCAAATAGATACACAAGAAAAGCATGATATGATATTCAATAAAGTTTTTTAAAGTTGCTCACTGCAAAGATAACTTTCCACATTACTACCACAATACTTTACTTTTTTTTTTCCTAACTTCTGACTAAATATATTTGGCACAAATTACATTCATATTGGAAAAATATTGTATAGAAACTTTCTCAACTGTTTAATAAGTTACTCCAGTGAGTCACTAAATTATATAAAAAGGTTCCAGCCTTCATCTGCAGCAAATTAGCTGAGCTGGGTTGGATAATAGCATGGCTTTACAAGGCAGAGGTCTGGACTTGCTGAGCACAATTTCATAATAGAAATGGAAAAACTCAATTTGAAGAGATTACCTGAGATGCCTACTGATCAAGCATGAAAGTATTGCCAAGCAAGTGCCATAAAATGGCCATCTGTAGTGATTTCATGGTGTGGATGACAGCAGCTATGCACTACAGATTTAAGAGGTCCTATGGAAGTAAAATGGCAATGAAAACTTCTGTTTCTTGCTTAATACCATTGCCCAATTAAAACACAAGAAAAATTGGCATCAAATGGAAGAAATTTGATGATATCTGAAAACTAATTTTCTCTTAATGTTGTTTGCTCTAGATTAAGCCTTCTCCTTTCAAATGATCACTAACTATATATCAATTTGTGGATTTTAAAGGACTGCCTGTAAATGATTTCCTTACACTTTCTTATCCCACTATCCCCTGATTCTAAATTGTAGAACCCAGACTTGATTGTGCAACTTTTCTCCTATGTCTAAATCTAAGATGCATTTCTAGGAATAAATGGGGCATGGTAAATAGTCATGTGTAGTTAACAAGCAGTTGAGAGAAAACGAAAGGATAAACAAAATAAAGGCACAAGAACCTGCAGATGCAGGAATCTGCAGCAAAAACAAAACAAAAATGCTGGAGCAACTCAGAGGGTCAGGCAGCATCTGTGGAGGAATGTACAGGCAATGATTCTGGTTGGGATCCTTCTTCAGACTGATAGGAGTTGGGGGGGGGGGGAGAGAGGTGGTAAAGAAAGGAGTTTGTACGTTCTCCCCGTGACCTGCGTGGGGTTCCTCCGAGATCTTCGGTTTCCACCCACACTCCAAAGACGTACAGGTATGTAGGTTAATTGGCTGGGTAAATGTAAAAATTTTCCCTAGTGGGTGTAGGATAGTGTTAATGTACGGGGATCGCTGGGCGGCACGGACTTGGAGGGCCGAAAAGGCCTGTTTCCGGCTGTATATATATGATATGATATGAAAGCCTGGCAAGTTAGGAGGGGGGAAATGTCAAGTGGGTGGAGGGATTAATGAGTGGAGTAAGGGAAAAAGGCTAAAGGTGAAAAGAAGACATAAGGAGTGTCAGATCAGGAGAGAGGAGGCGTGAAATGTAAAGGCTGAGGCAAGGAAGGGGACAGGGGGAGGACAAGTTAAAGGCAGATTTACCTCGATAAATCTCGGCATGTCACACTTCAGGCAGGTTAGGTTGTTCCTGCAAAGATCAAGGGACCTGTCACTGCACCAGACCTCAGTCCGCCTTCCACCATCGCCTTCCTCATGATCCAAAGTCGGGGTGCAGCGGTGTCGAGATTTAGGGGAACACGTCGCCGAAGAATCGGGGAGCATCGAGCTGAACTCCATAGGAATTCAAGCTACCGCACGGACAGCGGTACCAAAGCAACCGGCCAAGTTGCACCAAGTGTCCTGGCGCTGTGCCATGCAGGGTTGTCTCAGCCTGAGACACAACCCGAGCTGAGCGACACAACCCGAGCACTAGTTAAAGTAATCCCCATCCCAGACCCGAGGAAATGAGCGTCCAGTGGGCCAATGTTAAATGATACTTTCAATCCAGTTAGGGGTGTGGGTCGGTTGTACTTCCCGACAGCAATGCTGGGGTGTTTGCTCAGGTTCACCGCAGAGCAGCAGCGACGCCGCTGTAACCATGGAGATTTTTGTAACGTTTGGTCGTTGTCACAGTTCCCAGGCGGACTTGAGGCCGCGTTGTATCACAGAGGCAGGCGAGCAGCGGAGAGGGAGGGCGAGTGGCCGACCGCTCTTTTATTTATTTTTTAATCAAAAATATTTATTCAAATATTCAAATAATATATACAATACAATAAAACCAAAAACAGAACCCACCACCAGAATACACTATACAAACAAATATACCAATTGAAACTATTATACAACAAGTCCACCCCCAATTCCAACACCACAGTTGCGGGCAAAGACTTGGCAGATACCGAAGCCGGGCTCTGAGCACCCAGCCTTCAGGCAGCGCCTCCAACACAGTGTGGTGTCCCCCCTCGAACACAAACACCCAGCCACTGAGTAAGAAAGAATAAGAGATTTCACTTTCCAAATGAAACATGCGGCAGAAGTTTGAAAAGTAAAATAAGATCTTCAGATAGTGATAATTTTAGGGGGAAAAAATAAGGAATGTTGGGGAAACTCAGCATATGTTGGCGAGAGAAACACATTTAACATTTACAGTGAAATGAACACGTGAAGATAAACGGAATCACTCGATTATTGTGTGCAGTTCTGGAAGGTTACAATGGAGGCTTCCAAGAGAGGGTGCAGAAGAGGTTTACCAGGATGTCGCCTGGATTAGAGAGAGTTAGCTAAAAGGCGTGGTTGGACGAACTTGGATCGTTTTCTTTAGAACTTCGGAGGTTGAGGGGTTACCTGATGGAAGTATATAAAATTGTGCGAGGCATCGATATAATGGATAGTCAGAGTCTTTTTGTTTACCGGGGTGCAAATGTCAAATACTAAAGGGATTTAATGCGAGAGGGGAAAAGTTTAAAGGAGGTAATAATTTACACAAAGAGTGGTAGTTTCCTGGAATGTGCTGCCGAGGGAGGTGGTGGAGGCAGCTATTATAGCAAGATTTAAAAGGCTTTGGCACAGGTTCGTGAACAGACAGCAAATAGCCCATGTGTAGGTAGATGGCATTAGTTTAATTTTAAATGATGGTTGGCAAAGACATTGAGAGGCTAATGGTCTGTTCCTGTGCTACACTGTTCTATGTTCTATGTAAAATATTGAAGAAAAAACAAAAATAAAGTCAGGCAGCATCTGTGGAAAGAGAAGCAGTTAATGTTTCAGGTGTAGGAAGGAACTTCAGATGCTGTTTATACACCAAAGATAGACTCCAAATGCTGGAGTACCTCAGCGGGACAGGCAGCATCTCTGGAGAGAAGGAGTGAGTAATGTTTCGGGTCAAGAACCTTCCTCAGACCGAGAGTCAGGGGAGAGGGAGTCTAGAAATATGGAAGGGCAAGGTGTGAACATGACAAATCAAAGCAGACATTGTTAAGGAAATGTAGAATGATACATTGTTAGCTGAGGGCAAGGTGACAAGGAGGCATACAATCAGTAAAATTAATCAGGATTACAATCAGTAAAATTAATCAAAATGAGTCAGAGAACTGGGAGGGAGAGGGATGGAGAGACAAGGAAAGCAAGGATTACTTGAAGTGAGAGAAATCAAGATTAGTACCACTGGGTTGTAAGCTGCCCAAGCGAAATATGAGATGCTGTTCCTCTGATTTGCGTTGGGCCTGAATGGAGGAGGCCCAGGCCAGAAAAGTCAGCGTGAGAATGGGAGGGGGAGTTAAAGTGTTTAGCAACTGGGAGATTGCATAAGCTTAGGCCGACTGAGCGGAGGTATTCAGCAAAATGTTTCAGGTGATTGGTGATTTACATCCACCAATTCAAAACTGTGAAAGAAATCTGAGATGTTTTTCATTCATTTTTAAGATCTGATTGTTGAGTCAGATGTATTGTTGAGTTGTATTTGCCTGCATGACAGTGGTTAATCAGTTTCTTAATAGTTGCAATCCATCTGGTGAAAGTATTCCACAATGATTAGTTTAGTTTTAGTTTAAAGATATGGCATGGAAACAGACCCTTTGGCCCAGTCTACACCAACGATCCATCACCCGTTCACACTAGTTCTATGTTATCCCACTTTCGCATCCACTCTCAGCAGACGAGTGGCAATTTACAGAGGCCAATTAACGTACAAACCTACACGAATTTTGATGTGGGAGAAAACTGGAACACCCGGAGGAAATCCACGCGGTTACAGGGAGATGTGCAAACTCCACGCAGAGAGCACCTGAGGTCTGGGACGAACCTGAGTCTTTTAGTACTATAAGGAAGCAGTTATACCAGCTGCACCACTGTACCACTCTTGATTCAATTGGGAACTCCAGAGTTTAGGCCCACTGACCCATGAAGGACAGGTGATATATTTCCAAATCAGGATGATGTGTGACCTGAAGATGCTGGTGTTACCATGCACCATCTGCACTGGTCCTTTGGCAAGTATTGTTGATATAGTTTAGATGATTTATGTGCAGTACTTTGTAAATATATAAATACCAGGCATTTATCATCTGGCAATTTTATGAGGAATGAATATTTTGGTTGAACAATTGGGTACTAGTAAAGTGAAGTTCTTTGTCCTGGATGGTGATGTGCTTCTGGAGAGTTGTTGAAGCTGCAATCTTCCAAACCAGTGGAACATTTTCCTACTCCTGCTCTTAATGTGCTTTGCCGATGGTGGTAAGGCTTAGTGGATCGAGCAGCAACTGTTGGGGTAAAGTTATTATTGTAGTTTCAGATTGAGATCCTGCATCAGGACTGAATGTGGAGAGGTGTTGCTCCAGATTCCAGCAATCCGCTGTCTCTTGTATTGTCAAAGATAGTTGGTTGGAGTTAGTAATTGACTGGCAGTTTTGTGACACAGATATTACTTGTCTGATGGAAACTGGTACATTTGCTGAGGAATTGCAAATGAACATTGCGGAATCATCAATGAACATCGCCATTAACGCTTCATTGATAATGTCAATAATAATTCACATCATAGATAAAACAGCTAAAGATGGTTGAGCCTGCTAAAGAGGGCATATGGTCAGCTTGCTTTCATAGTTTGGGGCATTGAGTATAAAAGTCAGAAGTCATGATGCAGCTTTATAAGACTTTGGTTAGGCTGCATTTGGAGTACAGCATGCAGTTGTAGTCGCCGGAAGGATGTGAAGGCTTTTTGGAAAGGGTGCACAAGAAATGTACCAGAAGGCAGCATGGATTAGGGGATATTAGCTAGAGGGACAGGTTGGACAGACTTGGGTTGTTTTCTCTAGCATGCTGCAGGTTGCAGTTAGACCTGATGGAAGTGCATAAAATTATGAGAGACAGTCAGAATATTTTTCCCAGGATGAAAAATCAAATACATAGCTTAGTGAGAGGAGCAAAGTTTAAAGGAGATGTGCTGGGCACGTTTTTACGTAGAGGGTGGTGAGTGCCTGGAATGCACTGCCAGGGGAGGCGGTTGAGGCAGATACAATAGTGGTGCTTCAGAGACATTTGGATCCGGTTAATATAGGCATATTGATATGCAGGGAATGGAGGAATATGGGTTATGTGCAGGCAGATAAGGGCTGGTCTTGGCATCGTACAGCACTGACATTGTGGGGTGAAGGGCCTCCTCTGGTGCTGTATGTTCTATTGCCTGAGCAACTCCTGCATTGATGTCTTAGGTCTAGGGTGATTGCACATCATGAAATACTGATAAAAGCAGATTTATTAATAGTTTTGAAAAGACATTTGTATATCATGTTGAAAATAAAAGCACATGGATATGAAAAAATAGTGTGTGGAGTGAAATTGTTTTAATAGACATTCAAAAAGCAATCATTTCCACAAAGGGCCAATAATCTCCTGAGTATCATACAGCCTCTCTAACAACGCTACAATTGACAAGACAAGAATACATTGTGAATGGAAATATGGTAATTTATTTTGCTCACATTGTTTACGTTTGTACATTCCGGGCAAAATCAACCGACCAAAATAGTCTTGGTCCACCGCCGCACCGTTACCCACTCCTCATAGAAACTAATTAGTTCATTGAATACAACGTATAATACAATGTCTGTTCGGCATAATCCGCGTTTGCCCTAACCTATGAAAGCTCTATGGTTAAAATAATGCAGTAGGTTTTTTTTCGTATTGGAAAGCTGTTGTATTAATACAGAACATGTGATGGCTTACTCAGCCTGTAAAGCGTGACAGGTTTACTTCTCGATGTCTTCTTCAGGTTCTGGAGGGCGTTCTAGTGCCGGGCAATCGTCAATATAGAACACAAGATCCTGTAAAAACAATAACATTTAAAAACAATAACTGTAATTATTGACACTGAGGTATATGCGGTGCTTTTGACTGATTGAATCATACAGCGCGGAGCCAGGCCCTTCAGCCCATCGAGTCCAAGCCGTTCACACTAGTTCTCTGGAGACTGAAGGAACTGCAGATGCGGGTTTATATTTTTTTAAACCCACAAAGTATTGGAGTAACTCAGCGGGCCAGACAGCAACTGTAAAGGATATTAAGAAGGACCCCGACCCAGAAAGTCGCCTATCCATGTCCTACACAGATGCTGACTGTCTGGCTGAGTTACTCCAGCTCTTTTATTTCGCACTGGTGCTCTTTCACTTTTGCATCCACTCCCTGCACACTAGCGGCAATTTGCGGAAGTTCAATTACCCAACAAACCCACACGAATTTGGGATGTGGGAGGAAACCGGAGCACCCGAAGGAAACCCACGCAGTTACAGGGAGAACGGTAAACTTGATTAGTATGCGTGTCAGGAGTTATGGGAAGAAGTCAGGTGAACAGGGTTGTGAGGGAAAGATAGATCAGCCATGATTGAATGACGGAGTAGACTTGATGGGCCGAATGGCCCAATTCTGCTCCGATCACTTATGAACGTACGAACTCCACACAGACAGCACTTGAGGTCAGGATCGAACCGCGTCGCTGGCGCTGTGAAGCATCGGCAGTAGTAGGTCAAACATTAACCAACCAGAAACTAGCGCAAAATCATGATAAACAAAAAAATGTTGGGCTCTGCATAATTGAGATTATCATGACCACCTATTGTGGTCAAAAGCCGTGAATTATTTAGGAAAAACACAAATTGCTGGAGTAATTCACCGGGACAGGCAGCACCTCTGGAGAGAATGGGTGACGTTTCGGGTTGAGACTTGACTTCAAAATGATTTACTTTAGATGTGTGAATGGATTATATTCATTCGTCAATATTACGCGATGGAATGACATGCCTTGTTTTGAAAATGTTGTCTTGAACGTTCTGTAATTATATACTTTATGATTAAAGTATTTTTGAAAAAAAAAAAAAAAACCTTCCCCAGGAGGTGGAATTGCAACCGAGATGTTTGAAAGATGCATGTACGTTACCCGATAGCAGAGTCGGTCGATCATATTATACAGGCGCTGAATTCGAAACTTCAGGAAAGAAATCCGTTTTAATGTCCTGCATTCGGGAATGATGAGATTTTCCAAAGCGTAGATGTGATCGCGGAGCTTGACCGTCACACAAGCGTTCTGGAAGGCGAATATATTTCATCAAGGATCGGCTTCAACAGAACATTGAAATAATAACTGCACCCCCAAAAGTCAAAAGTACTTACGTGCACGTTAATGTAGAGCTTGGGTAAATGGGCAAGACACTGTCTCTGTGGAAGAAACGTATTCACATAACTATTCCACAAACACAACCGAACACAAAGCAGAGGACATAAGAAAGTGCAGATGTTGGAAGTGCTGGAGGAACTCAGCGGGCCAAGGGGTATCTGTGGAGGGTATGAACAGGCGACGTTTCGGGTCGGGACCCTTCAGACTCTGATGATTATCCGACCACAGATGCCGTTTGACCCGTTAAATTCCTCCAGCACTCTATGTTTTAACCAAATCAACAGATCGCCGCTTCAATTTACCGTGACGGGAAATTTCTCAAATCTTTCCATCGACACCATAATTCCTTTGCTTAATTTCAAAACCGCCGAATAACAAGTCGGCGGGGCCGAATTTGCAATTATGGCGAGGGTGGACAGGAGAAGAATTGTTCTCAGCAGATCCATAACTCGTGTCAATGTGCAGCCCGCTGTAAATGCGAAAACGAAGTTCCCCTTCTGGTGCCTCCTTTCCTTTTCTTGTGAACTTGAAGTGTGCCTATGGTGAAACGTGTTCCAATTTATGAATCTTGCGTATGGCCTGGATTCGGCGAGGACTCCTGCTGGCGTCAATCTGGACGTTTTCCAACATAAGGATCCCAAATGTGAACCAGACTAAATTTAACTCACTTTAGGAACATGGGTTCTGGCGTTCCTGTGAAAACCGCAACACGTAACCGCTTGTTGACTAACTTTGGACTAGTCTATGATGAACAGAAGCGTTCCTGTTCGTAAGGGGTGCGATTTGATATTTTAGGTTTGCCTTATTCATGGCCATTGCTATTAGTTATTTTTAATGGGAATTCCTTACAATCTTTAATATAAATCGTGCGCAGTGTGAGCTGGAGTCTGAAGCACTGTGGTCCACACTGTGTGAACAGGGTACTGTCATTTCATGTGAGTCTGAGTCAATATACATGGACTCCATAATACAAGAGAATGAGGCATTCTGTGGATTTTTATTCAGTTTCATAACATGGACAATAACTTCGTATGGGACAGAGAACCAGAGAATAGTGTAGCATAAGGAAGCCATTATCACAATTAAATCTGCACTGGTTCTTTACAGGAGCAATCCACTTCCCATTCACGATTCTTTTTCTTTCTGCATATTTTCCAATGTTCTTTTAATGGCTACCAGTGAATTAATATCCATTAAATTCCCAGACATTGCATTTAAGATTCTAACCACTCATAATTGATAGGTGCTGAATTAGGCCATTTGCCTAAGAAAACTAGGAAACTAGGAAAATGGACAAGGGAGAGCCAATGGATGTAGTGCACCTGGACTTTCAGAAAGCCTTTGATAAGGTCCCACATAGGTGATTAGTGGGCAAGATTAGAGCACATGGTATTGGGGGTAGGGTGCTGACATGGATAGAAAATTGGTTGGCAGACAGGAAACAAAGAGTAGGGATTAACAGATCCCTTTCAGAATGGCAGGCAGTGACTAGTGGGGTACCGCAAGGCTCGGTGCTGGGACCACAGCTATTTACAATATACATTAATGACTTAGATGAAGGGATTAAAAGTAACATTAGGAAATTTGCGGATGACACAAAGCTGGGTGGCAGTGTGAACTGTGAGGAGGATGCTATGAGGATGCAGGGTGACTTGGACAGGTTGTGTGAGTGGGCAGATGCATGGCAGATGCAGTTTAATGTGCAGAAATGTGAGGTTATCCACTTCGGTGGTAAGAACAGGAAGGCAGATTATTATCTGAATGGTGTCAAGTTAGAAAATGGGGAAGTACAAAGAGATCTGGGTGTCCTTGTTCAGTCACTTAAAGTTAGCATGCAGGTACAGCAGGCAATGAAGAAAGCTAATGGCATGTTGACCTTTATGACAAGAGGATTTGAATATAGGAGCAAAGTCCTTCTGCAGTTGTACAGGGCCCTAGTGAGACCGCACCTGGAGTACTGTGTGCAGTTTTGGTCACCAAATTTAAGGAAGGGCATTCTTGCTATTGAGGGAGCGTAGGTTCACTAGGTTAATTCCCGGAATGGCGGGACTGTCGTATGTTGAAAGACTGGAGCGACTAGGCTCATATACACTGGAATTTAGAAGGATGAGAGGGGATCTTATTGAAATATATAAGATTATTAAGAGATTGGCCACGTTAGAGGCAGGAAACATGTTCCCAATGTTGGGGGTGTCCAGAACCAGGGGCCACAATTTAAGAATAAGAGGTAGGCCATTTGGAACGGAGATGAGGAAAAACTTTTTCAGTCAGAGAGCTGTAAATCTGTGGAATTCTCTGCCTCAGAAGGCAGTGGAGGCCAATTCTCTGGATGCTTTCAAGAGAGAGCTAGATAGAGCTCTTAATGATAGTGGTGTCAGGGGGTATGGGGAGAAGGGAGGAACGGGGTACTGATTGTGAATGATCAGCCATGATCACGTTGAATGGCAGTGCTGACTCGAAGGGCCGAATGGCCTCCTCCTGCACCTATTGTGTATTGTCTATTGTTTATTGCCCCGCCATTCAATCATGGCTGATATATCTTTCCGTCTTAACCCCATTCTCCGGCCTTCTCTCCATAACCCCTGACACCCGTACGAATCAAGAATCTATCTATCTCTGTCTTAAAAATATCCATTGATTTGCCTCCATGGCCTTCTGTGATAATGAATTCCACAGATTCACCACCTTCAGACTAAAGACATTCCTCATGTCCTTCCTAAAGGAATGTAATTTAATTCTGAGGATATGACCTCCTTCCTGGCGTGTGGAGCCAATAGTTTAGCTGTGAAATAAAAAAGAAGTGCCAGAAATACTCAGTATTTTAGGGAATATCTGTGGAGAGATAACAAGGATTTTATATTTTAAGGCGAACCTAGTGAATAGTCTTTCTGCTTGAATTCGGATTTACAGTGACTGTAGTTTTTCTTTTATGAGTAGCTTCATCTGAGCTTAATAAAGGACCAGCGTAACTTCCCTGCTACTGCACTCAACATCTCTATTGGAGATATCACCTATGCTTTGTTAACTACTCTTTCAGGATGCCCTCCTATCTTCAAAGATATGGGCACCTGAATCATTGGTTATCCTTGTTCCCCTATATTCTATACTCTCCTTGAAAGTCCTCTCACAAGGCAGTTATGTTGGTTACAACAACTTAAAAAGCAAACTCATTAGTTTGAACTGATATAACATCCAAGGAACACTATTTTCAACGTTTAAAAAAAATATCAGTCTAATTTCTGGAAATTTGTTGGCAGGGGGGAGGGGGGGGGGGGGGGCAGTGGTATGTATCTTGAGTATCTTGGGAGTTGCATTTAACAGCTCCCAAGTATAAAGCAATTCATTTTAGAAACAGAAAGAAACATTAAAAAATACGTGCAGGAGTAGGCCATTCAGCCCTCCAAGCCAGCACTGCCATTCAATATGATCATGGCTGATCATCTAAAATCAGTTTCCCGTTCCTGCTTTTTCCCCACATCTCTTGAATCCTTTAGCCCTAAGAGCTAAATCTAACTCTCTTCAAAACATCCAGTGGATTGGCCTCCACTGCCTTCTGTGGCGGAGAATTCCACAGATTCAAAACTCTCTGTGTGAAAATTGTTTTCCTCATCTCAGCCCTAAATGGCCTACCCTTATTCTTAAACTGTGGCCCCTGGTTCTGGATGTCCAAAACATCGAGAATATTTTTCCTGCAACTAGCCTGTCCAATCCTTGAAGAATTTTATATTTTCTATACGATACCCTCTCATCCTTCTCAATTCCAGTGATTACAACCCCAGTCGACACATTCTTTCATCATATGTCAGTCCCGGCATCCCGGGAAATAGCCTGGTGAACCTACGCTGCACCCCTCAATACCTAATCCTTCATCAAATTAGGAGACCAAAATTGCACACAATACTCCAAGTGCGATCTCACCAGGGCCCTGTACTGCAGTGGGACCTCGTTGCTCGTAAACACAAATCCTCTCGCAATGAAGGCCAACATTCCATTAGCTTTCTTCACTGTCTGCTGTACCTGCATGCTTACTTTTAGTGACTGACTAGACCAAGTGGACCCGTTGGGCCCATAACTCATTGGGTTGCCATTGTGATGTTGGGAAAAATCACACTTTTCTCTTTAAAATAAATGCTTAAATTTTTTTTTTTAAATCTCAATGAAAATCGCGATTTATCTTTTAAATGTTTTTTCTTTCTGCATTGATCTAGCACCCTCCCCTCCCCTCCCTCACTCCATCCCCTCAACCTCTCTTCTTCCCCACTCACTCCCCCTTCCCCTCCCACACCCCAGTCACCCACTCCACCCCCCCTTATCTCCCCCCTCCATTCTTAGCGGCTCTCTGGCGGCGCCGCCATTCCCGCCCGTCGGGTTTCCATTGTGACGTCGAACATGGAGGTATTACTGCGCATGGGTGGCTGATGGGCACAGCAAGTGGAAAAGGGATTTATTAAAGTTTAAAATGTGAATAACAAAATATAACAATTTGAACGTTAATAGGATTTCTTGATGCAGGAATTTTCATTTCCCCTTTTCACAACAGGAAGGAGTTGTCGATAATCGCCACAACAAATGGTAAGAATGCCCTCCAAAAGCTCATCGTTCTTTTTGCATAGATGTTGAAGAGTTCTGTCCACCACTTCAAAACTCTCCCTCCTAATCATCGGGCACTCATCTCGAACAATCAGTCTCACACTCCTGATCAAATGAACCATGTTGGAGTTCTTTTCAATGTTGCACATGGTAATATCGGTCACTTCGATGGGTATCTTGAATCGAGAATGTGCATTTCTTCCACCAGGCATCAATGTAGCTTCTATACCAGAGGATGCTACAGCAAAAGCAACATCAACCTGACCTCGAACTTTGGAGAGGATCAAATTGGTGAGAATTGTTTTGCTCACTCCTGCTGGTGTATCAATGAAAAACATTGAAGGAACATTCCTTTCCAAGCAGCTGCACACATGGTCATACACTGCTCTTTGCTCAGCATTCAGCAGAGGCTCCTTCTCTTCAACAAATCACTGTTCAGGTCTATTGTACTGCAGTTCATTCAGCAATTCTGGATTGTCACCATCAAGGTTCATCCTTCCATGTCTTGGTAGTGGCACATGAAAGTATCCCAGTGTCTTGTTGTAATTCACAAGCTTGTCTTGAATATACAACAGAGCCTGATCATGATGCCTCTCATCAATCATGATATTTGGATCATCGATTGTTCTCTGTTCTCTTTGAAGGTAATCTTCAGACATTGAATTCTTGAAGCGATCCCATAATTGTCGAGAAGTGTTGATCTCAGCAATCGTCAGCAAAACAAACAAATCTCTCATTGCTTCGGGGAGTCTTGTCCGTTCAGCATCTTCCATTGTCTGTTGCCAATGGTTGTCAGTTTGCAACAAACCTCTGTCTATGCAGACGTCTTTGAAGGAAGGAAGAATATGTCCGTCATGCGTTCTCGATGAATCGAAGGATACTGGCCCTTTTACGTGATGGAGAAGCAGTCTCAAGTAGTAGAGGTCACATCTCAAGTAGTAGAGGTGAATCGGACAATTCCCCGAGCTTATGGAAGGACTATTCAGAATCCTGATAACAGATGGGGATATGCCCAAAAAGAGCAGGGAGAAGAAGGAATGACCAGGGTGAGACAAGTCTCTGATTACGTTGGCTGCTTTTCCGAGGTTGCGTGAAGTGCACATGGAGTCAGAGGCGGAAAGCCTGGTTTGCGTGACGGACTGGGCTATATCCCCACCTCACTGCAATTTCTTGCAGACTTGGATAGTTCCCAAACCAGTAAAACCTTTTAATGACATTGCTAACAGTAAATAGTGTAATAACAAGTAACTGCAGATGCTGATTTACCAAAGAAAGATTTTTTTAAAATGCTGAAGTAACCCAGTGAGTCAAGCATCTCAAGAGAATATGGATAGGTGACTTTTCAGATCAACACCCTCATGCAATAAATAGTGTAGATAGAAACAGAAAATTGAGAAATGGCATTAACAAATTGGGAGTGATGAAAACGATGACAATGGAGTTCAGCATTGAATGTGGAGTCCTCCATTTTGAATTCTAATTGAACACCACAGATTTTTTTTCTAACTGAAGAACCCTTTGTGGAAAGGCAAAATATATAAAAAGATCAAATGGATTTTTGCCATAATATCAAGGATACAACTCTAAAGTTAATTCGTGCACTCTCTTCTAGATTATTCTGTTCACTGCCGGTAAATAAACCAGGAAGGAAATATGACCTTGGAGTGGCATAAAATGCTAATTAGCAACGATGATTTGGGACTATAGTGGGTAGTTGTGTCGGCTAGGCCTGTATTCCTGAAACTTTAGATATTATCTATATTCAGCATTAAAACTGATTGAAGAACTAACAAAGAGAAGCTATCTGCTCTGTCATGGAAGAGCAAAGAATATTGGACATATCTTTTGATAGCGTTTTATCTGGATGATGTCAGTAAGCACTTATTTCTCTTTATGACAGTGGAAATGTGCAGTTGTCTGCCTTGAGAACAACAGAGGTTTTGTCAGTTGTTTAGTCAGTGAAATTAAGATTTTTGTTAAAAGTAATGAATTTAAGAAATATAGAAAAGAGTTAAAGCACAAGGATAGGTGAATACAAGGGAAGGGGTAGAATGAAAAAAGGAAATACATAAAACCAGAAACATTTGAACGGACATTTATACTAAAAGTTAAAATTTGGTTTGCATTTAATTTTGATTAGGCCTCAGGGGATGGGATGGGAAAGGGAGATGAGAGAAAAACTCCTCGGGTGAGTGAGTGTTAACCCGGAGCCTGAGGCCTACAGCCCCGTTGCCATGGGTGCCGCTGCTGCCGGCGGATTCTCCCAAAGAATCCCACAGAGGACAGTGCAGTCGAAAATGACGTGCTGCGCTGTTTGCTGGTCTGCTCCACACACGCAGGCTGCTGATGAATGCAGCCGACAACGATGCATGTTGGCATTGAACCGGCCGACCCCTGTGCGGAGCCGGTTCAGGGCGAACCACTCTTTGCGGGGCATGTCCGGGCTGGGTGGGGCAGTGGTGTTCAGTGCGACAGTGAATTGAGGAGGTCGCAATGTCTGTTCCCAGGAGGGAGGAGGGGGAAGAGGAGGGGGGGGGGGGGAGAGGAGGGGGGGAAGAGGACGGCGGGGGAAGAGGAGGGGGGGAAGAGGAGGGGGAAGAGGAGGGGGGGAAGAGGAGGGGGAAGAGGAGGGGGAAGAGGAGGGGGAGGAAGAGGAGGGGGAAGAGGAGGGGGGAAGAGGAGGGGGAGGAAGAGGAGGGGGAAGAGGAGGGGGAAGGAGGAGGGGGGAAGAGGAGGGCGGGGAAGAGGAGGCGGGGGAAGAGGAGGCGGGGAAGAGAAGGGGGGAAGAGGAGGGGGAGAGGAGTGGGGAGGGGAGGGGGTTCGGGCGCTGCGTGAATGTGGGAGGGGTTTGGTCACAGCTGGTCCGCTTGGTCTAATTAGTCTGACCTTTAACTGCTCAACGGCGTCTCCGGGACTGAACGGTGAAGGAGACGCCCGTGGCTGAGAGCGGCAGCAGCATCGGTGATGCTGAGTGGGAGCTGAAGGCTCGTCGGCGATGGCAGCAATGGAGACGACCGGGGTTTAGAGTGGCAGCAGGAGCAGCGGCGGCCATGATTGAGACGCCCGGGGTTTAGAGTGGCAGCAGGAGCAGCGGCGGCCATGATGGAGCTGCCGTGGGTTTAGAGCGGCAGGGGGAGCAGCGACGGTGGTGTGATGGCTCAGCAGAGCTGGAGAGCGGAGCGGTGGCCATGATGGACACGCCCGGGGTTTAGAGCGGGAAGGAGAAGCAGCAGTGGCTGGGCGATGGATCAGCGGGGCTCTGGGGTCTAGCAGTGAAGGAGACGCCCGTGGTTTGGAGCGGCGGCAGCAGTGATGGCGGGGGCTCCGGGACGGAGCGGTGGCCATGATGGAGACGCCCGTGGTTTGGAGCGGCAGCAGCGGTGATGGCGGGGCATGGCAGGGACTCCGGGGCGGAGCGGCGGCCATGATGGAGACTCCCGGGGTTTGGAGCGGCGGCGGTGACGCTCCCCCCACTTGGTCCGTGGAACCAAACGGGCGTCTGGCGGGAAGTGGGAGCTGAACGAAAATGATGACCCTTCCCCCAACTGCGCACGCGCAGTCACCCGTCGGCCATCTTACGTAAGTGTAGGCGCTGGTCTGGCAGCCATCTTACGTGAGGACTGGCCCCAACTGCGCATGCGCTGGTTTAAAAAAACTTTAAAATGTGAATAACTTAAAAAATATAACACCAATTTCAATAAAACTACCATTTTTACCATTAAAGTGACAACGGTGAATAAGGTGGGCCTAAAAATATCACAAACAAACAAACAAGCGAGAGTTTTAGTATATAGATAATAATAATAATAATAATGCATTACATTTATATAGCGCTTTTCATACACTCAAAGACGCTTTACAGGGATTTAAAGAACATAGGGAAGTGAATAAATAGATAAATAAGTAAACGAACAGAGAAAGGAGACAGAAGGTGAGGTGACCTTCAGTGGTTGAAGGCAGTACTAAACAGGTGAGACTTCAGTGATGTTTTGAATGTGGTGAGTGAGGAGTAGTCTCTGACGATTTGGGGTAGTGAGTTCCATAGGGTGGGAGCAGCGATGGAGAAGGCCCTGTCCCCCCAGGATCTGAGTTTGATCCGGATGGGGGGGGATAGGAGATTGGCAGCAGCAGAGCGGAGGGTGCAGGTGGGAGTGTGCCTGTGGAGGAGGTCCGTCAGGTAGGATGGGGCCAAGTTATGGAGGGCTTTGTAGGTCATGAGGAGGATTTTGTACTGGATTCTCTGGGGGATGGGGAGCCAGTGGAGTTTGTAAAGGACGGGGGTGATATGGTCACGGATCGGGGTGTGGGTGAGTAGACGGGCAGCGGAGTTTTGAATGTATTGAAGTTTACTGATGATTTTTGAGGGTGCGCCATAGAGGAGGCTGTTGCAGTAGTCCAGACGGGAGGTGATGAAGGCGTGGATGAGGGTTTCTGCAGCTGTGGAGGAGAGGGATGGACGGAGACGGGCAATGTTTTTGAGGTGGAAGAAGGCTGTCTTTGTGATGTGTTTGATGTGTTTGTCGAAGGAGAGGGTTTGATCAAAGATGATTCCAAGATTCCGGATGTGAGGGGAGGTGGATACTGGGAGACCATCAATATTGAGGATGAAGTTTTGGGTGGATTTGGTGAGCGTTTTTGGACCAATGATGATGATTTCAGATTTGTTGCAGTTGAGTTTGAGGAAATTTGATTGAAGCCAAGATTTTATTTGTGTGCAAGCACACCCAGGTCTCGTTGCTCCTCCCCTTTTGCTTCCTGAACATTGTCACTCTGGCCATTCCCTGAACCAATCACCTCTTTTCCACATACTCTTATTCTTCAATTGGTTGGTTATTCTGTTGCTTTACTACAATATATTACTTTTAATTACTGTATGTATTCTGTTTATTCTATGAGCTTCATGTAAACAAAAAAAATCATTGCAGACTAATTAACCAGTCTGAAGAACGGTCCCAACCCTAAAACGTCCCCCACCCATTTTCTCCAGAGGACTGCCTGACCCGCTGAGTTACTCCAGCACTTTGTGTTTACCTTTGTTATAAACCGATTATCTACAGTTCCTTGTTTCTGCCACAGATCAAAGCTAATCTAATTGTGTGGTGCAGAACAAAATATCATTTTTTGAAATAGGCTATTCCAGAGGACACTAAAGACACTTTAAAATGCTGATAATAAATCGTTATCTGGCTAAATAACAAAATAGCAATGAACCTCTGAGATAAAAGAAGTGGGCGGCATATTGGAGTCCCACAAGCCCTGCAACCCAAGTTCAATTCTAACTTCCAGTACAGTCCATATGGAGTTTACCAGTTCTCCCTGTGATTAGTATATTTCACCAGGTCCTCTAGTTTCCTTCATCATCCAAAAGACGTGCTGGTTGTTAGATGAACTGGCCCCTTCAGTGTGGAGATGAATGGTAGAATCTTGGGGGAGCCCATGCAAATGGGAGGAGAAGCATAAATGGGATTAATGCAGGATTAGTGTAAATGGTCATTGAGGATTTAATGGGCCAACGTCTGTTTCCAAGCTGTATAACTCTGCGACTTAGGTTAATTTAACAAATCAGTGAAGAACAATTACTTCATTGCAGTACCACATTCCATAACGTACTTTATCGGAGGCTTTGTCAGAGGAGAAGTTATTATCTAGGGAGAATCTAATAACCAAGTGCAGTATAATTTCACAAGTGTGAAGGGAGAATAATAACAGGACTTGGGGAGAAGGGGAGGAGTTTGGAGAAAGATATAATTTGGGAATTCAGATAGGGAAGCTTGGAGAAACAGAGGCAGAAGATGGGAGGAGAGATGGTTAGAATGTTGAATGGGATCAAGGTTGAGATAAGCAGAAGGTAAGGAGATCATGGGATTAGAAGATTGAAAATTAGATTTTTTAGAGGGGCGATGATCAAAGGACAATGTAAGGAAATTTGCGATATCGGTGAAGGTTAGAACATTTTAACTGCTGGGCGCCACTTACATTTAATTTGATGCAAGTTTGTTTAATTATCAATGCCGTGGGAAGAGAATATTGGGAGATTAGAAGGGGGGGGGGGTTCAACAGGAGATCAGGGAAAGAAGCGCAGGGCACCAGTGCAAGGGAGGGCAGAGCCTGGATATGGTCAGGCATGCAGAAGGTGGATAAAGGGGCATGTCATTCATTGTTTCATGATTCATCCGTGCATTTATTCCAAAAGATATAGAGTTTGCCTGCTAGCTGTGGTTTTGTTGTCAGTCCAGCAGCAGTACTTTTATCTCCCAGGACACAGCATGCCTGAAATATTCTGGTTTATTTATTTGCGGAAATAATATTCTTAGAGGGGCTCCAGGGTGCCTATGGTTGTTTTTGGCTTGACGAAATATGTTTCAAATTTGTAGATAAAGTACAAACTATTTTATGTTATTGCAAAGTTTCCCTGAGGGACCATATTTTATTAATACATAGCTTGAAAATTTTACTACAATAACTAGAAAGGTGGATAAGCATCACAAACATTTCTTTTGTAAGTTTATTAGTCAACAAGGATCATTCGTAGAGAAATTAATATTAATTTATTAATACAAATTATAGAATATACTGATTCAAAAAGTATATTTTGTCAGATTGTGAACTAAAGGTCACTGTATTTTCAGTAGCAATGTCTAGAAATTTAAGCAGATTATTTGATAGTCTTGGATGGTCCCATTCACCAACAACGCTGTGATGCCTCCCGATAAAATGCTCTCTACGGCGCATCTGTAGATGCTGGTGAGAGTTGTCACAGACATGCCGAACATCCTATGGTAAATGTCATCAGACATTAATAACACAGAATCTAATTGCTGAATTAATTATATCTTATTAATGAACAGTTAAGTGAACAGTTGGGCCAACCTAAAATTGTTAATATGAGCAGTGCTGTTGTTAATGACAAGCCTCGGCATTCAATGTTTGATATTTGCTGGTGAATATTTTGGATAAGTGCATCATATTTACGAAGATTTCTGAACATGTTACTTCTTTCCTTCCCTGCGACCACAACATTACTGACATTACTGGATTCTTAGAACAGCTTGTACTGGAGCCTACCAGGGAAAAGGCAATTCTGGATGTCATGAACCTGATCTGATAAGGGGACTCGAGGTAAAAGAGCCATTAGGAGGCAGTGACCACAATATGATACGTTTTTACAAATTGAGAGGGAGAAAGGAAAATCAGAAGTGTCAGTATTACAGTATAGCAAAGGGGATTACAGAGGCATGAGGCAGGAGCTGGCCAAAATTGACTGGAAGGAGGCCCAAGTAGGGAAGACGGTGGAACAGCAATGGCAGGTATTCCTGGGAATAATGCAGAAGTTGCAAGATCAATTTATTCCAAAGAGGTGGAAAGACTAAGGGGAGTAAGAGACACCTGTGGCTGACAAGGGAAGTCAAGGACAGCATAAAAATAAAAGAGAAGAAGTATAACATAGCAAAGAAGAGTGGGAAGCCAGAGGATTGGGACTCTTTTAAAGAGCAACAGAAGATAACTAAAAAGGCAATACGGGGAGAAAAGATGACATACGAGGGTAAACTAGCCAATAATATAAAGGAGGATAGTAAAAGCTTTTTTAGCTATGTGAAGAGGAAAAAAATAGTCAAGGCAAATGTGGGTCCCTTGAAGACAGAAGCAGGGGAATTTATTATGGGGAACAAGGAAATGGCAGGCGAGTTGAACCGGTACTTGGATCTGTCTTCACTAAGGAGGATACAAACAATCTCCCAGATGTTCTAGTGGCCAGAGATCCTAGGGTGACGGAGGAACTGGAGGAAATCCACATTAGGCAGGAAAAGGTTTTGGGTAGACTGATGGGACTGAAGGCTGATAAATCCCCAGGACCTGATGGTCTGCATCCCAGGGTACTTAAGGAGGTGGCTCTAGAAATTGTGGACGCATTGGTGATCATTTTCCAATGTTCTATAGATTCAGGGTCAGTTCCTGTGGATTGGAGGGTAGCTAATGTTATCTCACTTTTTAAGAAAGGAGGGAGAGAGAAAACGGGAAATTATAGACCAGTTAGTCTGACATCAGTGGTGGGGAAGATGCTGGAGTCAATTATAAAAGACGAAATTGTGGAGCATTTGGATAGCAGTAACAGGATCGTTCCGAGTCAGCATGGATTAGCGAAGGGAAAATCATGCTTGACTAATCTACAGGAATTTTTTGAGGATGTAACTAGGAAAATTGACAGGGGATAGCCGGTGGATGTGGTGTATCTCGACTTTCAGAAAGCCTTCGACAAGGTCCCACATAGGAGATTGGTGGGCAAAACTAGAGCACATGGTATTGGAGGTAGGGTACTGACATGGATAGAAAATTGGTTGGCGGACAGAAAGCAAAGAGTGGGGATAAATGGGTCCCTTTCAGAATGGCAGGCAGTGACCAGTGGGGTACCACAAGGCTCGGTGCTGGGACCGCAGCTTTTTACAATATACGTTAATGACTTGGATGAAGGGATTAAAAGTACCATTACCAAGATGATACAAAGCTGGGTGGCAGTGTGAACTGTGAGGAAGATGCTATGAGGTTGCAGGGTGACTTGGACAGATTGTGTGAGTGGGTGGATGCATGGCAGATGCAGTTTAATGTGGATAAGTGTGACCTTATCCACTTTGATGGTAAGAATAGGAAGGCAGATTATTATTTGAATGGTGTCAAGTTAGGAAAAAGGGACGTACAACAAGATCTGGGTGTCCTAGTGCATCAGTCACTGAAAGGAAGCATGCAGGTACAGCAGGCAGTGAAGAAAGCCAATGGAATGTTGGCCTTCATAACACGAGGAGTTGAGTATAGGAGCAAAGAGGTCCTGCAGTGGTACAGGCCCCTAGTACTGCACCTGGAGTACTGTGTGCAGTTTTGGTCTCCAAATTTGAGGAAGGATATTCTTGCTATTGAGGGTGTGCAGCGTAGGTTTACTAGGTTAATTCCCGGAATGGCGGGACTGTCATATATTGAACGACTGGAGCGATTAGGCTTGTATACACTGGAATTTGCAAGGATGAGAGGGGATCTTATCGAAACGTATAAGATTATTAAGGGGTTGGACACGTTAAAGGCAGGAAACATGTTTCCAATGTTGGGGGAGTCCAGAACCAGGGGCCACAGTTTAAGAATAAGGGGTAGGCCATTTAGAACGGAGATGACGAAAAACCTTTTCAGTCAGAGAGTTGTGAATCTGTGGAATTCTCTGCCTCAGAAGGTAGTGGAGGCCAATTCTCTGAATGCATTCAAGAGAGAGCTAAATAGAGCTCTTAAGGATAGCGGAGTTAGGGGATATGGGGAGAAGGCAGGAACGGGGTATTGATTGAGAATGATCATCCATGATCACATTGAATGGCGGTGCTGGCTTGAAGGGCCGAATGGCCTACTCCTGCACCTATTGTCTATTGTCTATTGTCTATTAACATTAGCTAACCAAACGTCCTGTGCTATTTGGTCTCGCAAGCTCTAATAAGTTGATTTTGCAAACCTACCTTAAATCTTGACTGTGTTATACTTTATATATATTTTTAACAACGTTGGAAGCTCATTCAAATATTTCTAACAGAACTATTCCTTCACACGATTTCTGTACATTTTTAACTTGGAGAATAGATCCATTGTGCCTTCCTAGTACTGTATTGTTATAACTGCAGAAAGAAAACAGAGTTTAGCATGACAACATTCCAACCATTCATTTAAATTCCTCTTAAATTGCCACAGTCTGGCATTTAAAATGAATTCTATTTAAAGTAAGGATCTTTTTGTGTGGTTGCAAATAAGAAGCAGAGAACAAAATATAAAGAAACTAAAGTAGCAAGTGCTGCGTTGAATTATAATGCTAATTTTTATGTTAAACCCACTGAAAATTGTTGTTCTTATAAGTTTCAACTAAAAGCATTTCTTTGGAGGGAAACATGACTAATTTTCCTTTACACTGTGTCTTTTACAACCAAAGTACTTCAAACCAATTAAATACTTTCAGTATTGTAGGATCACTAGATTGCATACAGATGCAACAAATGTAGGAATTGTTGAACCAAAAGGTCTATTGGGTTTGCCTTTGACTTGTAGATCGACTGTCTCACAGGTCCAGAGACCAGAGTTATGTCCTGACCTCTGGCTGCATGACATGTTCATGTTCTCCCTGTGACCACGTGGATTTGCTCCTGGTGCCCCAGTTTCACCCACAATAGTGTGGCTCGTTTGGCTAATTGGCCACTGTAAATTGCCCTTGGTATTTTAGTGAGTGGTAGAAATTGGCTGGAGTTGATGGATATATGGGGAGATGGGTGCATGTTAGATGAGTCTAAATGGGTGTTTGTGGGCAGAATGATGCACAGATATGGTTTGGAATGGAAAATTGAACTTGATCTTCCCTGTTATGACTTGGAATGAGCTACATAAAGAATAGAGACTACAGATGTGATAGGTCCCTATTCAACACAAGCATTCTGGAGAAGACTTTCTCCTGAGAAAAATCTACAGTAGAATCTTTCTGATTCGCTAAAGAACAAAGATAACAGCAGATGATTGAGTACAATTTCAATAGTTGCAGTTGCATGGTTTTCTTCAGTATGTTTGGGAGTAGACAAATGCTCCGTTAAATTATGTATGTTCAATGGGAGCACAGCTAAACTGACAAAACACCTCTGAACCCTCAAAGTAAGAGCTGTGAGGCCTGACTCTCTGAATACACGTACACCAATTATTGATTGACTGAAACTGAACAAATGCGTCTATGATAATGCTTGATCACACTAAGCCACAAAATAATCAGTCTGGTCCAGTCTGGAACCTTCCTTGATTTCTGTCACAATTATGCAAAATAACTCCACTGAGGATTTCTGTCACCTAGTTTGATGTAGGCCAATTAATAATAGTTCCAATGTCTTATGGATTCACAAGGAACTGCAGATGTTGGTTTACCAAAATAAACTGTGATATCATGAGAGGTAGAGTCATAGAGGGGAGATACATTTCCTCCCGGTGGATGCAACAAGGACTACAAACCATCATGGCTGCCAGCAAAAGACTACAAAACCCATAGTCAGCAGGGCTGCCTGCCCTGCTGACACTGATTGCTGCTGACACTGATTGCTGCTGATACTGATTGCTGCTAACACTGATTGCTGCTGACACTGATTGCTGCTGACACTGATTGCTGCCCAGCTGAACCAGATGAGCTGATTGCCTCAGTGAGAGAGCTAAAAGGGAAGGGAAGCAGTGTATTTAAAGAGAGAGACAATGACTGGAGCAGACAGGGAGAGAAGCAGTGTTTGAGTTATATGTTGTAAGAAGGCAGCAAGCTACAGTTTTGATTTAACTACCTGTTTTGGTTTTGTGTACCTGTCTGCAAACAATTAAGTTTACCTGTTTTTTGGAAAAGACTAAATATATGGAATTTAAGTTTGAAAACAAGAATTTTTCTGTCTTCATTTCCGGCACCCACACCTCCCAACCTTCAAGAGAATAGCTCCCGACCTCTCAAGACATCACAAAACACAAAGTGCTGGAGTAATTCAGTGGGTCAGACAGCCTTTCTGAAGGACATGGATAGGCAATGTTTCACATCAAGACCCTTTGTCAGGGTCTTATGTTTGTCGTATGTTTGGCCATTACACATGAGAATGTCTCATGATCTGTAAATTCACAAACCATGTCTCATACACACCTCCCACTCGCTCCCTAACATCCCCCACCCCCCACTGGTCACACTCCCTTCCATTGTTCCCATTTCAAGGTTTCAAGGTCAGTTTATTGTCACATGTTCCAATTAAGGTACAGTGACATTTGAGATACCCACCCCTCCAATTGCGACCATCAGTTCAGTTCCACTTTCATCTTCCTTTCTTGTCAGATTCCAGAATCTGCAGCCGTTTGCTCTCCATTTATCACCACCCAGCCTCTGTTGCAATCTCCACCCTTCTATCCCCCAGTTGACTCTTATCTGCCAATCCACCCCTCCTCACCTTCATCCACCTACTGCTTGCTTGCTCTTGCCCCAATCCTCTTTCCTATCTCTTTAACTAGCTATGTGTAGGAAGGAACTGGAGATGCTGGTTCACATGGAAGAGAGATACAAAATGCTGGAGTAACTCAGCAGGATAGGCAGCATCTCTGGATAGAAGGAATGGGTGACATTTCGAGTCGAGACCCTTCTTCAGACTGAGGCTTCTTCAGTCTGAAGAAGGGTCTCGACACGAAAAGTCACCCATTCCTTCCATCCAGCCTGTCCCACTGAGTTACTCCAGCATTTTATGTCTGTTTTTAACTAACTACTTCCCTTCTACTCTTTCAGTCCAGATTGATGGCTGTTGGCCCAAAATGGCCACTATCAATGACAACTGTGATTTCTGTCCACAGATGCAGCCTGACCCACTGAGTTTCTCCAGCAGCTCTCCTTGTCTGTTGCTCCAGATTCCGGCATCTGCAGTGTCTTGTGCCATCCTTAAATGTCATACTGTGACTGCTGCTTTTTCGCTCCCACATCCCTTTCATATTTGTGGCTATACAGGGCTTTGAAACCATCAGTGACAGGGAAGGTAAAATGGGAGCGGTTATGTAACAAGGAATAATCCTTTTTATTTTTAATCACTCGTGGGATGGGAACATGGCTAGCAGGCCCGCATTTAATTATTGTATATAATTGCTGTTGAGAATGTGATGTGAAGTCACTTTCTCGATCCCTGGTGCAAAGAGGAAAGATTATGTCAAGTAGGAAGTTTGTGGGTTTTGATGATGTAACAACTGAGGGCTGCAGATATACTTCTAAATCTGAATTGTGTATGCCTTTTGACACACTTCCAAATTGTAGTTGCGTCCCCACATGTTTGTTGGCCCATCATTTAGGGCGCTAAAGGTGATGGGTTAGGCAAATTATATATCCGAGATCTTCGGTTTCCTCCCACACTCCAAAGACGTACAGGTATGTAGGTTAATTGGCTGGGTAAATGTAAAAATTGTCCCTAGTGGGTGTAGAATAGTGTTAATGTATGGGGATCGCTGGGCGGCCCGGACTTGGAGGGCCGAAAAGGCCTGTTTCCGGCTGTATATATATGATATGATATGATATTAAAGAATCCTTGGCATTGAAATTTGCCATTTGAACCCTGCAGAAATGACGTTTTAAGGGTTGGATTGTATATACTGTAGCCACAGTATGTACACGGTGGAAGGTGGTAATGTTTAGGATGGTATTAGGTTGTTAAATGGATCAACACCGATCAGCCAAAACATTATGACCTGATAAGCCAAAACATTATAACCACCTGCCTAATGTGCTGTTGGTCCTCCGTTGGCAGCACCATATGCAGCAGGGTGCAATGCACTGTGTATTGTGACATATTCCTCCCGTGAACACCACTAAAATTTTCTGTGACTTGTGCCACAGTAGACCTTCTGTCGGTTCGGACCAGACGGGATAGCCTTTGTTGCCCTCGTGCATCGATGAGCCTTGGGCGCCCAACACCCTGTCGCCGGTTTGTGGTTTGTCCCTCCTTGGACCACTGTCGGTAGGTACTCACCACTGCTGACCGGGAGCACCCCACAAGCCTTGCCGTTTCAGAGATGCTCTGACCCAATCATTTGGCCATAATAATTTGGCCCTTGTCAAAGTTGCTCAGGTCTTTACTCCTGCCCATTTCTCCTGCATCCAACCCATAAACTTCAAGAACTGACTGTTCACTTGCTGCTTAATATATCCCACCCCTTGGCAGGTGCAATTGTAACAAAGATAATCAATGTTATTCACTTCGCCTGTCAGTGGTCATAATGTTTTGGCTGATCGGTGTATGTCCTGGATGGCGTTGGGTTTACTGAGCGTTGTTGGAGCTGCATTCAGCTAGGCAAGGGGAGAGTATTCTAACACTAACCTACTTCTTGTAGATTTAATTTTAATGCTGAAGAATATCCAACATCTGAACAAGCTCTTGTAGCCACGGCAATTATCATATCATATCATATCATATATATACTCACAACTTATATTCACCAGTCAATCAGAGTCAATCAAACTTACCTTCTTGGGATTGAGTAGGCTGGTCTTGCAGACCCAGATGATACTGGAATTGAGCAGGAAAAATTTGAGCAGCGATGTAAGGATATAAGATTTGGTAGCAGGAATAGACTATCGACTTTTCAAACTTGCTTTGCCATTTCAGTGAGATTATGGGTGATCTTCTACCCTCGGCCTTATGTTCTAGCACCATACTCATATCCTGTGATTTCTGTTCTATCCAGAAAGCTAACCATTTTTGTTTTGAATTAATTCAATGACTTTGCATCTGCAGCTTAGTGGGGTAGAGAATTCCAAAGATTCATCACCGTCTGGGTGAACAAATTTCCCCTCTTCTCAGTTCTAAATGGCTTATCCCTTTTCCTAAGACAGTGAGCTCTTGTTCTGAACTCCTAAGCCTGTCAAACCCTGTAAGGAAATCTCTTTTCATTCTTCTGATCATTTGGGAATGCAGGACATGCAAATGATCTCAGAGGACGATGTGGGCAGGCCTTTGCAAGCCCCATCCATAGAAGTGCTTCATGCATGATTTGCGGGCGGCACGTTGGCGCAGCGGTAGAGTTGCTGCCTCACAGCGAATGCAGCGCCAGAGACCCGGGTTCCATCCTGACTACGGGTGCTGCCTGCACGAAGTTTGTACATTCTCCCCGTGACCTGCGTGGGTTTTCTCCGAGATCTTCGCTTTCCTCCCACACTCCAAAGACGTACAGGTTTGTAGGTTAATTGGCTTAGTAAATGTAAAAAGATTGTCCCTAGTGGGTATAGGATAGTGTTAATGTGCGGGGATCGCTGGGCGGCACGGATCCAGTGGACCGAAAGGGCCTGTTTCTGTGCTGTAAATGATTTTAAAATGATTTTAAAAGGAACTAAGTTTAGTTTAGTTTAGAGATCTAAACTAAACTAAACTTAGTTCCTTTTAAAATCATTGACTGTTAACAAACCCACAAGATCACAAGCAACCATTTTTTTTTAAAGCTATTAGAGTTTGTCAATACTTCTAACTTTCAGAAATTTAAAAAAATGATGAAAAATTACAGAATGATTATTTTTTAAATATTAAAATGTAAAAAAAAACATTTCCAAATGCTTATAAACCTTATACCCAGCATAAATAATTTATTAAAATATATAATTTACCTTTTTTCTCTCTTTTCTTTCACACAGCTCAACAATCTCCAGTTAAGTAGAACATGGAACAGTACAGCACTAGAAAATGCCCTTCCGTCCACAATGCCTGTGCCAAGACCATCTGTTATCTGCCTGGACATAATCCATAACCCTCTTAAATGTCTCTATGGTATCTGCCTCCTTCACCACCCCAGCAGTGTGTTGCTGACACTGCCAAACAAACTTTCCATCGTGGGAAAAAGGTTCTGACTGTCGACCCTAATTATACCTCGCATCACTTTATATACTTCTATCAAATGGGTTTATACATCCAGTCACAACTTTTGTTCCATGGCTGGCCCTCACAGACAGTAATGAGCAGAAGGCACACAGAGCTGGGTGCAGCATGTACGATTTCCCACACAAAACTCCAGGAAAAACTCAACAAAATCTAGCCTCTTGCACTTACATTTCAATTTTGTTTCTTTAGAACCTTTAGACTTTAGAAATACAGCATGGAAATAGGCCTTTTAGCAATAAACTTGTACGTCTTTGAAGTGTGGGAAGAAAATGGAGCATCCGGAGGAAACCCACTCGGTCACAGGGAGAATGTACAAATTCCGTACAGACAGCACCTATATTCGGGATCAAACCCAGGACTCTGGCGCTGTGAGGCGACAACTCTAGCACTGCTGCACTGTGCCGCTCCTAAACGCAAACGCAGTCTCCCAATACAACAAATGTTGCAGTCAAGTATTCCACATGTGGGGACATCGCAGGCGTCAGCACACCTGAAGTGCAATGGGATAGCCTTGTCCTGGAGGAGCCGCCTTTTCAATCATGGTCTCTCCCCTGCCAGGTATACCTGCAGATAACAACCTTGCAGAATGCAAACTGGTTGCAACACTTCCCATCTTAAATTATTGACATACTTTGAAAAAAGTACTTAATTGACAATAAAATATTTTAGAGTCGTCATCATCAGAGGGATAGAGCATGGGCAAGGGCCCTCTGGCCCACTGAATTTGTACTGATCATCATGCAGCCCTTTACACAATAATCATACTCTGACAAATTATCCTCCCTACATTCCCATCAATTCCTCCCAGACTCTACCATTAATGTTTACCAGAATGCTGCCTCAATTGGAGGGTATTGGATACTAGGAGAGGTTGTGTGACTACCACACACTACAAACTTGGATTTTTTTTTTTTTAGAATGTCAGAGGTTGAGGGGAAACTTTAATAGAAGTATATTAAATTATAAGAAGCATAGATGGGGTAGACAGTCAGAACCCTTTTCCCAGGGTGGAAATGTCAAAGACTAGAGGGCATAGCTTTAAGATGAGAAGGGCAAAGTGTAAAGGAGATGTGCAGAGCAAGTTTTGTACACAGAGGGTGACAAGTGCCTGGAATGCACGTCCCGGGGTGGAGGCAGATCAGATAGTGACATTTAAGAGGCTTTTTGATAGGTACAAGGATATGCAGGAAAGGAAGGAGATGGATCATGTGCAGGCAGATAAGATTAGTTTATTTTGGCATTATATTTGGCACAGACATTATGGACAGCCACTGTTGCCACTCAATTCAAGTATATGCAATGGCATTGGATGGTAAGGTGGCAGGGTGATGAAATTACTGGATTAGTAGATGGAGCTCTGGACATTGATCTGAGGGACTGCACTTGAACCACACAATGGCAGCTAGGGGATATCAAATAAAACAATTTAAAAATATAGAATGAAAAACTAATCCTAGTGTGCTGAAATCACAGTATTAATTCATTAATACTTTTACAGGAGGTCTGCCATGCTTAAACTCTTTGGCCTAGATGTGACTCCAAGGGTCATCATGGTGCTTACTGCTGTCTCGGTCTGCGGGGAATGAAGAATGGACAATAAGTGGCAAGATTGTTGGTCATGTTCACATCAGTGGATGAAAAATCAAAACAAAAACGACTTTTGTGACTGCTATAACATTGGCAATCTGCATCCATCCTGGGTCAGATCCACCCGGGGTCTGTTAGTGTCTGAGAGATGTTTGCACGTGAGTTTTCTCAGGTTTTCTCCCACATCCCAACGATGTACTTCTTGGTGGATTAATTGGGGATATGATGGTGATATCAGTCATAGAGCACAGATGCAGGCTCTTCAGCCCATCCAGTTTGTGCTGACTGTCATGCATTAATTTTCACTAATTCAACACTAATCCCATTTTATTCCCGCCATATTTCCATCAGATTTCAGAAAAGACACAAAGTGCTGGAGTAACTCAGCAGGTAAGGCAGCATCTCTAGAGAACATGGGTAGGTGGCATTTCGGGTCAATTACCTTATGTAGATTACACGATTTATTTACACACAAGGGCAATTTGCAGAAGCCAATTAACGTACCGACCGCTGCACCTTTGGGTGCGGGGTGACTGGGGAACTGAGGAAAACCCATGTGGGTCACAGACAGAGTGTGCAGACTCCACCCGGGGTCAGGATTCAACCCAGGTCGCTGGAACTGTGAGGAAGTATCTGCGCCACTGTGCCCCCCTAAACTACAAGGAAATTAGTGGAGGGAGTTGTATTAATGGGATTGTTCTGATAGCCGGCCTAGCTTTCTTCAATATTGAACGAAAATATGAATCGAGGTTTATAGTCAAAAGACGAAGAAACTGTTTCAACAGATGGGAATACAGTATGTATTGTATGGGCTAATCTTAACCTTCCAGCTGCTTCCCTTATTACAGTCAATCTGAAGAATGGTCCCGACCCGTAACGCTACCCATCCATGTCCTCCAGAGATGCTGCCTGATCCGCTGAGTTACTCCAGCACTTTGGGTCTTTTTTTTTGTAACCAGCATCTGCAGTTCCTTGGGCGTACATCTTAATCTTACCATTTTGTGATATTCATTGAATGAAGGAATCTGAAACCATAGCCTGGCCCTCAATTACATTGTGCTCACCGTTACACTTGCGACCCATTTCGAACAATAATAAACCAGAAAACGAGCAGGAGAGCGACGCACTTTAATTTATAAAACAAAGGCTGTCCGCGTTGTGTAATTAAAATGCAAATCGGGACGGCGAATTACAGGAAGAATCAACGATTGAAGCAGGGGGCTGAAGAGCTGCACGTGTGCAAACAAATTAAAGTTCTGCCTCGCTCGATTATTTATTTGCGAACCTCCATCTGGTCCCTGCACACAATGTTTATTCACGGCTCCGAAAAGAAAACGTTGTATTTGCAGTGGGAAAACACTGGTAAGATGAAACAATTCCCGCGATGTAACCGCTTGAAATGTGATGACAACACTGAGGTCTCAGTATTCGCCTTCACACCGCAAGAGCAAGATCCTTAAAGTGCACAGATGTTATTGTGGTTCCAGGGAGGAGGGTCGACTGATTGCAAGTTGGTGTTGCCGGTAGTTTGTTTTTTTCTCTGCTATGCGTCGGCAAACCTAGATGCACAACTGACATTTTAACTATTGAAATCCCACTAAACCAATCGTTCCCACCTCTGTGTAGGAAGGAACTACAGATGTTGGTTTAAACCGAAGATAGACACAACATACTGGAGTAACTCGATTTATTCACAAAATGCTGGAGTAACTCAGCAGGTCAGGCAGCATCTCGGGAGAGAAGGAATGGGTGACGTTTCGGGTCGAGACCCTTCTTCAGACTGAAGACTGAAGAAGGGTCTCGACCTGAAACGTCACCCATTCCTTCTCTCCCGAGATGCTGCCTGACCTGCTGAGTTACTCCAGCATTTTGTGAAATCGATTTGTACCAGCATCTGCAGTTATTTTCTTATACTACTGGAGTAACTCAGCGGGACGGGCAGTGAAAGGAGGTTTTGAGGTCGGGATCCTTCTTCACACTGTGCCAGGATCCCGGCCAGTCTGAAGAAGGGTCCCAGCCCATAATGTCGCCTGTCTATTCCCTTTCCAGATGCTGCCTGGCCCGCCTAGTTCCTCCTAGCACTTTGTGTTTTGATTAATGTTCCAGCGTCTGCTGTTTCACGTGACAGCATTTTATTGTATTTTCTTTTCACTCTGCGGATTCAGGAAGCTGGGTGTAAACACAAGTGTAATTAGCCTAACCTTGTATCCTGTGAAAACATTTGTGGTTTCTGCAAAACAATCCCCACGCATTACATTCAGATGCAGCAAGTGATTTCAATAGTTTAAAAAAACAAAATAAGGAAAGTGCTCCCACTGCAGGTGATGAGGAATATTGCCAGAAGCCACGTTAATGCCAACATGTGCACGGGAGCACAATGTTACCTTGCTTCGGAAACAAACGTGAAATCCAAGAGGTTTATGTCTCAGTTTAACGCCTTTAATTTTGAATGCAATCCGACCAGGGGAGGTGGGAAGGGTCAGGGTTCCCCGCTGTTTGCCAATGTGCATATCAACTGGGAACAAGAGGGCTTGAGGTGCCTAGTGTTTCCTGCACAGTCCCTAAACTCACCACAGTCCGCATCTGGAGCGGGTCCAGTGATACCACAGCCCTTACTTAGCAATCGGATTTATGACCGCGACCACTTTCCCCGCGGCAATGGCCAGGGCTAGATCTGATCGCCCCCATTACCACGCTGGTGGCGATACGATGTAGACCCACCGTTCAGCAGAAGTTGTCATTTCGGCGCTTCATGCTGGAAGCTATGGGCTCAGACATCGCGCCGGCCCTTCTGTTCAACAGCTGCAGCTCAGCTGTGAGGAGCCCGCACCCTGGTGTCTGAGCCGCCTTGAAATTATTCTGCTGTGTAGGTCTTGCTTTCGTGGGATGCTCGTTGTTCACAGATTGTCGGAATTCTCGGGGTATGCAGAAGAGCAGGAATATGGGCGCCAACCACTCCCATAAAACGCCAGTCTTTGACGAAAACGAAGATGGTAAGTTCTCATTGTATTGTACAATATTCGCAGTTCTTTGCAATTCAATCCCTGCTCCTTACATTCGAACCACTTCTGCCGTACGTTGCTTTGGCCGCTGGAGGTATGACTCTTACAAGGCGTGGAAATAAAGAAAGGTAATTTGTCCTCGTATTGTAGATTTCTCTTAATGTACGAAAGGGTTCTTTCATTGAAAGCGAAGCACACTGTTTTAGTACTTAAAAATCCTAAATTTCAACTTTTTAATACAATTGTAACATAACATCGCGGCGAAGAACCCACAATACATTAACTTAACATAAGTTGACCATAAATATAATTTTTAGAAACAACTCCTATGAAATATGATTTCACCAATTATTCAATCCACAAGTGGCAAGGCTTTTCGATTTAGAACCTACGCTAACTTGATGAGGGGTGGTTAACCGGTTCTGATGTACCACTTTCAAACATAGTCGTTTGATATGCAGCTAATTTATGTCCCACGGTATGGCTTTGATTGTTTTGTTTCTACAGTATGACTGGTAAAGCATATTAAGATATTCCGGGCGGTAATCACACCGTTGCATTTAAAATCCTTATGGAACTGCTAATGAGGATTTCAGTTTAAACTCGATCGGTTCTATCGACAGAACTCTGCATTAGGTGGTGTATGAATTGTATCCCCAGGCAACTGCGTTCAGACCGGCCAACTTGCGAGCTGCGAGCACCTCGTGGAACTGTTTGCTTAAGAGAGTTGACTTAATTGCTGCATGTTCACCCTCTGAACACAACAGGACAATGTTTGACAATAGAATGTCAATGTTGAAACAAGGAACTGCAGATGCTGGTTCACAAAGAAAGACACTACGTGCTGGAGTAACTCGGCGGATCAGGCAGCATCTCTGGAGAACATGGATAGGTGACGATTCGGGTCCAGACCCGCTGAGTTACTCCAGCACTTTGTGTGACATGATGTCAATATTGTTACGTGTTACCTGTAGCGTAGGGTTTAGATTTTTACTCTCCTTTATTCGATTTTGACCGGCAAAGTTCAGGCTACAAATAGATAACTCGTCATTCTTCTATCAGATTTACTTTATAGACTTTAACCCGGTATACTGGTCATATTATCACACCTTACTTGTCAAACTGTCTCCAATGTTGTTTATAAAGACTGATATTTAAATCGAATGCAACTTTCGATTGATGGCACGAAGATTTCTGTTTTGACTAGTTCACCAGTAAGTTAACAGTTTGTGCTGCAGTGCACCGATCTCTTTCACGGGTTGACAACCCACCTTGGTTGTCAAGTCAAGTGAATTTTAAATGTATGCAGTAAATGCCCTAATGCAGTTCAAGAACTGTACTAATGTAATTGGTAACGATAAAAAGATATCAGTGGTAATCTGGTTCTTATTTAAAGACTATCAAAAGGATGCTCTTTTGAGAAATTAGAAATTATTGTTTATTTTAGGGAAGAAAGTCACAATAAACATTTTCAGAGTGGAATTCAATTTCCTTTATCATTGTGCTTAATTACATCCATGAAAGAATCCTTTTAAAGAAAAACCCCAAGTGCCTTTTATTGTTAACATTATTGTAAGTATTTTTTTTCTGAATGACTCAGTGCTGCTATAAATTTATAAGAGAAATAGATTTAGCTGAATAATAATTTTTGGCATAGCCGCTGATTTTGATTAATGATGAAATATTTTGTGACCACTGGAATGCAAACTCAATTTGCAAGCTATTTTTAGACATACTGGGAGTCTCATTTGAGCAGGGAGCACCACATTTAACATAGAAATAACAACAGAGCAAAATAATATCAGGGGACTACCCAAAAAGAAAATAATGCTACATGTAGCATAATTACATGCATGCAGCGAGGCGATGAAACAGTAAGCATCTGTTACTGTTTGTAAACCGAGAGGATGGATTCTTATAAGTACCTGGGTGTCTCCCTCAACAATAAACTGGACTGGACTGAAAACACCGATATGCTGTACAGAAAGGGCCAGAGCAGATTTTATCTGCTAAGGAGACTCAGGTCCTTTGGAGCGCAGGGGGCACTCCTAAGGACCTTCTACAACACGGTGGTTACATCGGCCATTTTCTATGGAGTGGTCTGCTGGAGCAGCAGCATCTCAGCGGCGGAGGGGAAGAGACTCGACAAGCTGGGCAGGAAGACCAGCTCTGTCCTGGGTTGCCCCCTTGACTCAGTGCAGGTGGTGGGAGAGAGGAGGATGATGGCAAAGCTAACATCGCTGCTGGACAACGACTCCCACCCCATGCAGGATACTGTCACTGCACTAAGTAGCTCCTTCAGTGACAGACTCCTTCACCCCAAGTGCGTGAAGGAGAGATATAGGAGGTCCTTCCTTCCCGCTGCTGTGAGACTGCACAACCAGCACTGCTCCCAGCAGACGAGTCAACAATAACAGCTAAGAACACACGGAAAACTGATAACAATTTATGTATCTTCTATTTATAATTAATGATCTCTTGCTCTCTTGCTATCCACTTTGCTGCTGTAACACTGTAAATTTCCCCAGTGTGGGACGAATAAAGGAATGTATTATTATTATTATTATTATTATTATTATTATTATTATTAGCACAGGCTCCAGTTGGTGGCCATTTATTTTTTGAACGATGGCACATTAGAAATGTAAATCCTACAAGACCCTTTGTACACATACTTGCCTTTCTGATTTAATTTTTGGCCGTTCTTTTTAAAGGCATCCTATGTTCTAAGCAAAAATAGATGGAGGTTGGGTGAGGGAGGGAGGGGGAGTGGGTGAAGGGGGTGAGTGAAGTAAAGGAAGACAACTTGCATTGTTCTAGTGCTGTTTATGAATTTAGGTCCTCTCAAGTGGTTTGTTACCAAGGAAGCACTTTTTGATCCAGGCTCACCGTTGTATTAAGGGAGTTGCAGCATAGTCTAAAAGGAGCAGGCTCTGATGAAAAGCCATTGGTCTGAAATATTATCCAACATGGATGTTGTCTGACCTGCTGGGTTTTTCTATTTTCTGTTATGATTTCAGAATTCCTGCAATATTTATATGTTTAATGAGCAGATACCAGTTGAGGTGATATTATCCGAGGAATACTTATTAGTCAGAGGCCAGGAAGGACTTTTTTGCTCTTCTTGTGAACAGCCCCATGAGATCTATTGAGAAGGTATTCGAGATCCTTGTTTAGCACCATAGTGCATGATGTGTGTCTAATGTGCCCAGGATATTGGTCCATTCTGCCTGCCTCAGTGAGATAATAAACACCTTCAGTCACCAGTGTGGCATAGTGGCGCAGCGGTAGAACTGCTGCCTGACAGCGCCAGAGACCTGCGTTTGACTTTGACTATGACTGCTGTCTATATGGAGTTTGTACGTTCTCCCTGTGACTGCATGATTTTTTTCTGGGTGCTCCGGTTTCCTCCCACATTCCAAAGACGTGCAGGTTTGTAAGTTAATTGACTTTTGTAAATTATCACTAGAGTGCAGGATAGAACTAGTGTACGGGGGATCGTTGGTCGATGCAGACCAGATGGGCTAAAGGGCCCGTGTCCACACTGTACCTTTAAACTAAACTAAACTCAACCAGTCCACCACGTGTTCTGTTCAGGGGTGGCAACTGGATGCCCAAAGTTGTCTCCAAATTCCTTCAAGCCCCAGACAGTATACGGTGTGGGACCTTTTCACCAAAAGGAGTGCTTACCACCTCCAGAAATGCCTTTAACAGCCAAGTCAGATGGTGGCTAAGCCATCAGACCTGTCATATAAAAAAATCTCTCTGGTGTCACTGACATAAGCACTCAAAAACAATCCAAATATATACAGCGGCACAGCGGTAGAGTTGCTGCCTTACAGCGCCAGAAACCCGGGTTCGATCCTGACTACAGGTGCTGCCTGCATGAAGTTTTCACGTTCTCCCTGTGACCACATGGCATTTCTCCGGGTACTCTGCTATCCTCCCACATTCCAAAGACGTGCAGGTTTGTAGGTTAATGGGCTTCTGTAAATTGCCCCTAGTGCGTAGGATGCGAAGCTGGGATATCAAAGAACTAGTCCATGGTTGTTTGTTGGTCAGCGCGGACTTGATGGCCAATGGACTTGTTTCTATGCTGCATCTCAAAACTAAACTAAATATCAAAAAATAATTCTATTAAATTATAAAAACTTTTTCCAAATTTAATACATTTGAATATATTTTCATGAACTAAATATAATTAAATGACTAAACATTAGAAGCACAAAAAACTTAAATGCACTGAATTTATTTCAGTTAATTTAAGTAAATATAAATAATCTGAAAGTCTCTGATCTCCCCAGGAGTTGTTTATCTGCAGTGAAGTAATTGAAGCTTCAGTAGTTCTGCCCAGCACAAGTTTAATTGGCAGATTTCCTGGTGTTACTGCTGAGAAACTGCATGAAGTTGGTGCTCTCTTGCCGCAGTCCATGAGGAGCCCAGTGTCGGAGAGCAGTCGGAAGTGGCAAGGTGACGTTCCTTCAAGAAGCTCGGCACCTTGTGATGTTGAATGTCAATTTGGCCTGCCTCACAAAAGTGATGAAAACATGTTGTTCCAGCATCCAACAGCACAGAACTCTCTCGCCCCTCCCACCCCTGTTCTGCAGTGAAGCACCAGCCTAGATTTTATGTTGAAGGATCTCGAATGTCACAACCTTCCAGTTTAGAGGCAGGAATGGTATCATTGAGCCATGCCTATTACTTTTTGCGTGTATAAAATGGTATCCAAAGTCAGCTGAGGCAGACCAGCGGCAAATTACTTGGTAAAAAAAGAGAAATGTTATGTCGGGATTTTTCCTGTGTTGTTTTTTGCAGGTTATAAGGTAGCCTAAATGATGCAACTTAAAGGAATCAATGGAACTTGCACCAAAAATGTCACATTTTTTTAAGGCTGGGAACAGCATTCAGCCTCGGACAATTCTCAGGTCAAATATCTGTACATTCTTACCTATCTTCCAAACCCAAGTTGCTGGGCAGCTTCTGTAACCCCAAAGCCGTGAGCAGCGAGTACCCTGCAGCTTGTAAATAAATACTGCAGCTAAAAATCATTTGAAGCTCCTAACGGTGGTCTTGAATTTTTGCCAATCAGAATGTCACTGATACAATTATGGGGGTCAAACTGTGAACCTCTCTCATCTTCAGGGGTAATTAAATTATCTTAAAAATGTCCATTAAACAAGACATTATCACTGAAGTGTCCGACTTTCACTTTTAAGTGCTTACTTTTTATCTCTGGTATGTCTGCTACATAACACAAATTCCTTCCACTTGCCCCAAGGATAGGAAAGATTTAGAAGGATATGGGCGGGCGGGACTAGTGTAGATGGGATATCTTGGCCAGCATGGGTAAGTTGGGCCGAAGGACATGTTTCCATGCTGTGCGACTCTATGATTCTAGAAACTATTTGTATCCATTTGTTTGCAGCAAAAATATACATAAAAGAGAAACTGAGTTAAATGCCCAGTTCAGACGATGTTTTTCTTATAAGTAGATGAGTTGACTATGAATAAGGCCCAGATGGATCAGTGGTTTATAACTCAGCAGATGTAATAAGCCAGAGACATTTTGTGTTCTCAAACAAATACTTGCAGCGAAAAGCATCTGGGAATCAGTTTATCTGCATCACTGAAATGTTGCTATTGACAGATATAAACACAGCAAGTGGACAGTCACTGTTAGGAAAGAAATAAGCATTCATATTTGGCATTACAATGGATAAGACATGATTGCACTTGAACAAGATTGTTGTTTTGCCCTGCTGGACACCTTGAGCAGGTGTCTGTATCTCTAATAGGGGTGGAAGGTGCTTATTAATGGAGAAAGTCATCAAAAATTGCTTATTAGTCCATAATCACTATTTCTAAACTCTTTAATTATCATCAGAAAATGTACAGTCATCTCTGACCTTTACTGCACTATTCTTATTGTAATGTTTTTAATCCTTAATGATTGCATTAGTATGACCTTTATACTTTTCATTTTATATTTTACTCAGTGAGTATCAAGCTCATCAGCGAGTCAGAAAATGTGCCAATCAAACATCCCTTCTGTACTTTTTATTTATTGGAGTAAACTAGATGTAGAGCAATATCTTATTGTGTTACACTCCAATAAATATCACTCAGTAAAAACATGAAGGACAGATATTTGAAATTAAAATCAAATTGTTACATTATTATGCATTATCTGCATGCAAATATATTATTTCCTGTGATTATTTATGCTTAGAGCTTAATTTTATTAAATAATTAAAGCAACATTGCAAACAGCCTGCCTCAGAAATTCAAGTCTACTCAAAGTGGCATTTCCATACCCAAGCTGTTTCATTTATGTTATTACCTGAAGCAAATCAGATAGAATTACTCAACATAATTGAATCAGTTTAAGCTGAGTACAATGTGAAGGTTTTCCTCCATGGCAAACATGAGGGACAATTGAGAAGTGCTCATGGTATTGATGGGGCTACAGGGGTGTCTCAGTATTCTTTCGACAGTTGAATAAGTTTCTATTGTTAGATCCAAAATAATAAGCTTTTTCTCCATCTGTGCGATGAATGTGCAATGGCATCATTGATGAGATTACACTAAGAAAAATGTCTTCATCCACCCCTTACTTTCCCACCCCATCTCCTGCACTTTCATGAAGAGAAGGTCAACCAGATGCAGTCACATAATTATAGTCCTGTGAGTGAATTCACAATGAAAACAAAAACTTGTCATGGTTCAAATCATCTATAGAATTGCTCCATTCCTAGATTATTAACCAGAATTATTCCCACAACTTCTAAAGTCAAAACAAGATTAGCACTTAATTTCAATTTTCTTTTGTATTGAAAGCTGTACTGTTGATTTCCATTTTGTTATGAATATCTCCAGTAATTCATTCTAATTTTTGTAATTTTTTAAACCAAGAAGAACTTTCGTGTAAAGATAGACACAACGAGCTGGAGTAACTCTGTGCGTCAGGCAGCATCTCTGGAGAAAAAGGATGGGTGACGTTTTGGGTGGGGACCCTTCTTCAGACTGATTGTAGTAGGGAGGGTGGGGGAGGAAACTGAAAGTGAAGAAAAAAACAGGACAAATCAGGGCTGGCAATAGATGACCTCAGGTGAGGAGGTTCCCTGATAGGATGATTGTTGGTTAGATACAGATGTGAGCCCAAAAGCGATTCATAGTTGCGACCTATGGAACCAGTTAACCGACTTCTAGTGAAGGATGTATCATTGAGAAAATTTAAACTGGTGTAATGTCAATGGATAGAATTGCACCTGGTGGTGGATCCACTGACTGATATTTCCATCGACAGATAGAAAGTCATCCTAATTTGTTTTTACCATTTCCCCAAATAGAGAAATATCGTATATTATGTTATTTTAGTTTTGCTTTGAAAATGTGCTTAATGCAAACTGATCATTGCATCTAGCTCCACACTTTCTAAATAATAAGAATGTGCAAATATATATAAATGTGATGAAGAAATAAATATATTAAAAAGTATTCTTTAATTTGAGTAAGTTATGATCGTGATTAGTTTCTAAGGTGAATTAAAGTTGTGCAATTCAGTCCCGAAACCAATGAATTAAAACCATTGCCTGCCTTGCGGTACAAACACAAATACATTTTTCCATTGTAAAATCAGTAGCCCCGATTGAAGATTACATGAATTCCATGTTTTATTTACAGGGATTTTTTTTTAAACATGACCACAATATCCCAATATGCACAGCTCTCATGATGCACGGTATAAGATATTCATAAATCCACATTGATAATTCCCATGACATACATCTGATGCATTGGAGAATGTATTGGTTTTATGAGTCAAAATAATTATTTCTTTCTCAAAACTGTTTGAAATCCCTTACAAATGTTATGACACTGACATTTTCAGAGAACAATGCGAACCACTTGATTTGTTCATTTCCATTTCATTATCTGGATCCTTTGCGAAAGAAGCATTCTCATTCATTAAAGGTAGACTTTGATCACTACCTGAACTGGGCAGTAAATGACCTGGAGAGGCAGTCCACCTACAGGATAACAATATTAATATGAGCTGATTTCATATACAGGCTAATATAGAAATGGGCAAATGGGACTAGCATAAATGGGCATCTTGGTCAGCATAAACACTTTGGGCCGAAGTATCTGTTTCCATGCTGTATGACTGAACAGCAGACTGAAGTAATAAATCTACAGGATCTTCCTCATCCTGTAGAAATTTAAAAAAACATTTATTCTGTTTTTTCTAAAGTGGCTTCCAAAGATCTCTTTAAGGTTCACTGATTTGTTGATCAGCGCGTGATAAAAATAGATGGAGTCTGTATATTTAGTTTACATATTCCCAACTCTTCTGATTTCCTGGAGTTATGTGATAATGCAGATCAAGAATTACAGTACTATAAATGGGCACATAATGCACAGATGCACAAAGTCTGGAAATAGATTTACATTATGACTGCACAGAGTCAAATGTGGTTAATCTTTGGAAGTAAACATATTGAAAAATGTTGGTCATTCTCCTGATCATCAGCGTCGGAAAAAAAGCTATGAGCTATAAAGAAAACAATGCCTATCTCATGAAATTGAGCAACATATTCACCATTTCAAGTTCAAGCTGACTTTACTGTCAGTCTATGTAATTACATATAAAATTCTAAATATAACAAGACAATGCCAAAAAAAAGACAAGACATCAGTGCAAAATCAGAAATGGAAAAAAAACAAGTTGTTCCATTGTTGAGGTAGGATTAGGACTGTGTAGCCAGGTATGGGTTGGTTCCAAACCCTAATAGTTAAAGAAAGTATGAGTCCACAAACCTGGTGGTACAGGACTTCAGGATTCTGTACCACCTTCCTGATAGTTGCAGTGAGAAGAGCTTAAGACCATCCTGAGAATCTTACAAGAAAGCATCCATCTTCGAATATAAACTAAATTATCTTCACCAGGTAACTGCATTATTATCCAACCAGATATTCCCACATTGTGTTGGTGGTGCGAGCCACAGGGTGTTGCATGTGTCTAGTGCCCTGGTATAAATCCAGATGCCACTGGCTAGCAAATTTTGAGAAAAAGGGAGCTGAGTGCGTAAGGCTTCTTCTGCCAGTACATAACATCTGCATCAACAAGACTCTCGCAGTGCCTCCTCGTGGCAACACATGGTAACTGTGGCCATCTTCAGTCCCAGGCTAAACTGTGTGGGAATCTCGGAGGAACTCTGGCCCCCAGAGATGCGATGTGCAGGCCCACCGGCGTGTGGACACGTCCTGACGTCTATCAACCAGGTCCCAACTATGGGTTAAATAGCACCCCGCTGCCTTGTGGGTAAGGCTCAGGAGAGCCAAAGGCACTGGAGCTGGAGTCCCTAGAGACGGTCGGCTGATCCCTCGTGCGTCCGCCTTCCGGCAACTCCTGCAACCGAGTATGCCCCTCTGGAAGCAGCCTATTAGGTGGAGAGTCGAATGCAGATGCTGGGCAAGTTTGTATTCCCATTTACCTGCACAGGCTCAGCGGCCAAATCAAATGGAGAGGACACTGAAAAATCCCCCTCTCCAAGCAGGACAACACCAAGCCACACCATCATCTCCCGCAGATGGATGGATGCCAGAATTCCCACAGACACCCTTGTTTCCCACCAACACCCTGACACCTCTCACCCAGCTTCTTACCTACCTACTCCACCTGCTGATCACTCACACACTTCTCACCATTCCCTCTCTCCAAACAGTTACCATCTGCCCAACCACCTTCCTTATTTTGTCCCAAAGTCCACCTTCCTCTCCCATCAGATTCCATCATCTGACAGCCCCTTTCCCGGAATGGCGGGACTGTCATATGTTGAAAGACTGGAGCGACTAGGCTTGTATACACTGGAATTTAGTAGGATGAGAGGGAATCTTATCGAAACGTATAAGATTATTAAGGGGCTGGACACGTTAGAGGCAGGAAACATGTTCCCAAATGTTGGGGGAGTCCAGAACAAAGGGCCACAGTTTAAGAATAAGGGGTAGGCCATTTAGAACGGAGATGAGGAAAAACTTTTTCAGTCAGAGAGTTGTGAATCTGTGGAATTCTCTGCCTCAGAAGGCAGTGGAGGCCAATTCTCTGAATGCATTCAAGAGAGAGCTAGATAGAGCTCTTAAGGATAGCAGAGTCAGGGGGTATGGGGAGAAGGCAGGAACGGGGTACTGATTGAGAATGATCAGCCATGATCACATTGAATGGCGGTGCTGGCTTGAAGGGCCGAATGGCCTACTCCTGCACCTATTGTCTATTGTTTACCTCCAATAATCATGTTCCAACCTCAAATGTTATCTCCCCTGACTCCTTCCACCAATCCACCTGTCACCTGCCAGCTCTTGCCTTCCACCCACCCCATGTATATAATTTCTTTATACTGGCTGTCTCATCTCCACTCTTTCAATCCAGAGGACATCAACTGTGCATTTTTCACCACAGATGGTGCCTGACCAAGTGAGTTCCAAGCGGTCTTCAAGGGCTGACTGATCTTGTGCTATGTTCTAAACATCCTACGAATCTCTGAATTTTTAATCTTTAAGTCGTTTATTAAATTAAGGATTTTCTAAGTGCATGATGTGTCTACCGTTTGTGGTTCAAAATACTATGTGCCATGAAATGGCCTTCAAATAATGTTGGTTTTGTATGACTAAGTACGCCGAACTATACTCAAGCTTGGAGTTATTGCACTTACAATATTTGAAAGCAGTCACTTGAGCCTATTCACCTGATTTATGACATCAATGTGGTGTAAGGTTAGATCTACTAGGTACTTACAGTTTGGCTGCACCTATTTCGTTAACTTAAGCATTCATTTGCAAAATTGTTTTTGGAAAGTTGGAACACTTTTATCATAATTATATTTTGCTGGCAGGGGGTCTCACTTGACAGTAAGACTGGAAAGGCTGAGTGAGACAGCATCGCCCCTAACTCTACAACACCCTGACTGTTCTTGACATCTGGGACCAGTGTCTCATCTCCTGTCAAATCCTATAAGCCAATCATGCAGATTTAAAATATTTCTTATATTCATAGAACATAGAACAGTACAGCACAGGAACAGGCCTTTTGGTACATAATGTCTGTGCCAAACATGATGCCAAGTTGCATTGATCTCATCTGCCTGTACATGATCCATATTTCTCTATTTCCTGCACTTCCATTCAAAGGTTCAAAGATGCTTTTATAGTCACATGTGCTAAAACACAGTGGAATTATTTTCTTACATACAGTCCAGCAAAGTATTTCCATACCTAAGCACAATCCACGATTAGCAAAGTGCACAGAAATTGTCTACTGAGTCTCACCCATCGCATCTGTTATCGTCACTGGCTCCATCCACCCGGCCTCTGGCCTTCAGGAGATGAGCAAGGGCCAGCTTGGCTGCTTCCCACATGCAGGCTGCGGCCCACCAGGGTCCTGTGTTCGGCCGCGGGCGACAAGCAGGGGCCAGCTCAGTGCCTCCTTCCTGCAGGCCATGTGCCTATCTAAAAGCATCTTGATGCCACTATCGTATCTTACTTGACCACCACCCCTGGCAATGCGTACCAGGCCCCCACCACTCTCTGCGTAAAAAAAACTTGCCCACGCATCCTCAGTATTGCCTTATAGCTATGCCCTCTAGTGTTGGACATTTCCATCCAAAGTTTGTAACTGTCTATCCTATCTATCCTCTCATAATTTTATATACTTCTATTAAGTCTCCCCTCGACCTCTAACGTTCCAGAGAAAACAATCCAAGTCTATCTGACCTCTCCCTGTAGCAAAAATCCTCTAATCCAGGCAGCATTCTGGTGAACCTCCTCTGCATCCTTTCCAAAGCCGCCACATCATGCCTGTAATGGGGCTTTCAGAACTGCCTGCAGTACTCCAAATATTTAGAAAAAAGTAACTTTTACAACAACACACCTTACCCATTCTCATAGTGGAGATTCCCGAGTACCTGTCATATCCTGAACTTACTCGTGGGGCTTTGTGAATCTGATGCTCACGTGAGAACAGTTGTTTCTCATGCACAATCCAGTGTACATGAGTAGTTTATTTTAGTTTAAATATTTATTTTTACTTGAAGCAGCAAAACACACATGTGCACACATGCACATGTAAAAACATTGTAAACGAAACTAAACTAAATTGCCTTGAACTGATGGCACAAAATTGCCCTTGTTTGTATTACTAATTATGTCTGATGTAGCTTTCAGTGGCATGCAAATTGCAAACACGCTAGATATGCTTCTGTATTTGAGTTTCTATTTTCATTTAAGTGACAAGGCTATGAGTTTTTCAAGAGTGGTTATATGGCTTATGCACCAGATGTGAACCGGAACAATGAGATTCTGACTTGGTGCAGCTTTGCAGAGGCATTGTAAGATGGTTGGCTGTGCAAAACAAGGCAACATCAGATCAGGTACCAGCTACATTCCTTGCCACTCTTGAGTATTGGATAGATTGATATCAAGCAGCCAATTAAAAAATAAACAATGCTGCCATTTGAGATAAGCGGTGCCCAGCAATTTTGAAACCAATTAATACAAATCTAGCAAGACATTTTCACTTATTTGCTTTGTATGCTAATTTTTTCCCATAAAAAAAAAAACTCTCTTTGTGAGTCATAATTAGCATGGTTTATAAAAACATCAGTGTGTCTAGATCTTGCATTTTATATATTTTCATATGATAGTTTATGAAAGTTTATGCCAGAGGCAGAATACATATCTGGAAAATGAAATAAAATGTGTTGATACTCAATTATATATTAATTTTAATGGAATGGCTTGTTTTTCTTTACAGCGTTTCTTCTGATGGTAATGTAGCAATTGTGAGCATCTTGCATTTTTAGATCAGAAGGTATTGGCAAGACAATGGAGTCTGAAGAAGGATTCTGCCTTGAAATGTCATAAGGTCGTGATAGGAGCAGAATTTGGCCATTTGGCCCAACAAGTCTGCTCCGTCATTCAATCATGGCTGACCTATCTCTCCCTCCTAACCTTTTCCCCATAACCCCTGACACCCGCGTCACCTATTCCTTTTCTCCAGAGATGCTGCCTGACCCACTGAGTTACTCCAGTATTTGTGTCTATTGCCAAGATAGTGGTAGGCATGGAAATAGCTCTGAAATATATACTTAACGCAGCCAATTAAAACGTAGAGAAACTGACATGAAGTATAATATTCAAAATAAGAACCGTTACAGGAGACAACATAATGTGACAACTAGCTGTTTGTGAAACTGTGCAACCATTTAAAATATTCCTTCCATCACATTCTCAAGACATAGCTTCAAATTCTTCCACATAAGTGGAATCGCAATTTTCCACTTTCCGTCTTTGTTAGTTATCATTTTACATTATAAACTATATTCTATCCAAAACCTTAGATGATGGTTCATTGACAAACATATCGATTCTTGTACAATTGATAAACTGAAGATATGCAAAAAGAAGCTTGATGGTCACCAAATTTATGCACTGTCTTGCTAATGGAACAGCACTACCTAGTTTCGACGCCGCTAAAGTGCTGGGTTGTTGGGATAAATTCTGCTTCAAAATCACTGGCTGTATATGTAGATGGTTGAGGTCTTCTGAAAGGAATTGGCCTCCAGTGGCAGAGCGTGAGGCAGGGACTAACTCACTGCCTGCAGCCTGCTGCACTCATAGAATATCTTTGGCAGAAGGCACAGCACCCTCTTCTAGGCCACCAACTGTTAAAGAGGACTTTGACATTCAGTAACATTGGGACCAATTAAAAAACGTTTAGTTTATTTTTACTTGAAGCAGCAAAACACACATGTGCGCACATGCATAATTAAAAACAATTTCAAATATTGAAACGAATTAAAGTAGAAATCTGCTTCATCTCCCTTGATTCTTGATCAGTGATGTCATAGAGTTAGAGAAATCATACAGCCTGGAAGCAAGTCCCTTTGGGCCAACTCGTCCTTGCTGAGCACGTTTTTTAAATGAGCTAGTCACATTTACCTGCATTTGGCCCTCTAATCCATTCCTATCCATGCACCTCTTTGAAAGTTTTTTTAAGGTCACCATTGTACCGACTATACAGCTTCCACCGGCAGTTCGTTCCATAAAGTCATCACCATCTGCACGGAGAAGTTGCCCCACAAATCTCTTTTAAATCTTTTCCCTCACACCTGTATTCTATGCTCTCACGTTTTGAATGGTCCTCTCCTGGGGAAAAAGACCATTCACCTTATCTCTTCCTCATGATTTTATATACCTATATAGTGTCACTCTTAAGCCTCCTGAACTCCAGGGAGAAAAAGTCCCAGCCTGAGCAGCTTCTCTTTGTAACTCAAGCCCATGACTCCTGGAAACATTCTGGCGAATATTTTCTGTATCCCCTCCAGCTTAGTGACACCCTTCCTATAGCAGGGCAACTAGAACTGCACACAACGCTCCAAATATGGTCTCACCAATGTCATGTAAAGCTCTATCATGGTATCCCAACAGTGTCACATGGACTCAGAGGGAGTGCTCTGCCCATGCCAGGTATAACTTGTCGCTGTCTTGGTAGGCAGGTTAGGGCTGAAGGGACTGTTTCCATGCTGTATAACTTTATGACCATCATGTTGCTGAACAGTGAAAGATGCCTAACTCATTCTACCTCCGTGTCAAAAATGTATGAAATTCTGGTGAATTAACTCAAATTGATGTACATGTTGTGGAGCAAGACCCTATTTTTTCTTAAAACTGTACCTCACTGTAATGGTAGAAATTGGGAAATGTTTTCTGAGAGTAGAAATGTCCTGACATTGTGATGCCCCCGCCAGCCTGGTCTCCAGGCTTTGATTCCATTACCATCGGCAATGATGCTGAGGCTGATCTTTCTTCCATTAGCAGCTGGACTGAAATAGGATGTAGGGGAGAAAGGCTCAGTTGCTGATTTATTCCAACAAGTGCTGACACAGCGGTTAGCTTCCAGCACAATGGTAGGCTGTGTGAAACATTTACAATTGACATGTATGCCATATACCGAAGAAAAAGACATGCAAATAGCTGGAATTTCTGTGGCAGAAGGGATGTTTTTATTTACAAAGGGCAAGCTTTATAAAGGTCACCCCTCTCTGACTTCCTCTATTGTAATCCTCCCCACATTGCCCAAACAGCGATCATTTCATAGGGCATCTCAGTATGTCACTGGAATTTGAACTCTGACCAGATACCTTTAACGTGCCCTTGACAATTGACCCCACTGTCAGTGCAGAGTTTCAGTACACGTAGTGCATAGTAGGGGTCTTTCATAAATTCCTGATGGGTGCTAGCAATTACCATGATCTGCACTAGGAAAACTGTAACCAAAAATTGTACTCTCTCGTTGGGACCCGAAGAAGGGTCCTGATCCGAAACTTCACCTATCCATGTTCTCCAGAGATGCTGCCTGACCCACTGAGTTATTCCAGCACGTGGTATCCTTATTTGCAAACCAGCATCTGCACCTCCTTGTTGCAACCCTCTCAAGGTTTGATGTCTGGGCTGAGTAGAAATTTATGTCTGTTCTAAATGTTTAAATCACATACAAAAGGCATTTTGCCATGCGGAAGTATCTGCACCCGTTTCCTGATGTGGCACAGTGGCGTAGCTGATAGAGCTGCTGCTTCACAGCTGCTGAGACCCAGGTTCGATCCTGACCTCGGGTGCTATCTGTGAAGAGTTTACAGGTTCTTCCTGTGACTGCGTGGGTTTCCTCCAGGTGTACCGATTTCCTTCCACCTCCTAAAAACGTGCAGGTTCGTAGGTTAATTGGCGTCTGTAAATTGCCCCTCACTTGTAGGGACTGGATGCAAATGTGGGATAATATAGAACTAGTATGAACAGGTAGGTGATCGATCGTTGGTGGGCCGATGAGGCTTTTCCCATGCTGTATCTTTCATTTTAATCAATCAAGTTTTACTCATTAGGAAATTGGACCAGGCACACCCTGTTGCAATTCGCTGGAGAGCAGGTTTCATCTCTCTGTTATGCTTTGTGCATTTGATTCCATCACTGATATGAATGTGTCTTTTAATTATTGATCCACAGGAATCAGATTGAAGGCTTGCGACTAACAACCTCTGTGAATTAGCAATGCTGTGAGCAAGCAAAACATTAAAGTGACTGCTTCATCCCTGGGATGTTATTTTAAATGCAAAAATTTTGCTGTGATTTTTGTGACTCCTGCCAGCAACTCACACATCCCTCAGACTAAGGATTTGATGTTGCCACTGATCTCAAGGCGTTGGGGCTATTCATATTATGAGACAATTTTCAAGATTGGGAAGAGGTGTATTCCATGAGGTCACAGCCATTACAGGCAGGCGTGGGTAGGTCAGTTTAAAGTGCTGAGCATTTTCCTGATGTGTAGGTGCATGTCTCAAAAGCAGCTGCCATCTCTGAAATGCAAAGGTCATGTTTTAGCCTTGTTCAATGGAAGAAAAACACAATATCAATTGCTTTAAGCGAAGATGACCTAATTTTGTGATTTTATTTTATCTGATTAAAAAAAATCACAAAATTGGGACATCCTTGCTTTAAGCAATTGATATAGTTTTTAATATGTCTTTGCAATTGATATTGAGTTAACATCACGTCATGCAGCATCCATTAAGCACACCAAAGGTGGTCGGTCTATTTTCTAGATAGCCCTGCCTACTTCCAGTTGGCCCCTTGTGATTGTGGGCAGGTGTTTGATGTGTGATAAGTCAACATGTGCTTTCTTCTTTCAATTTTTTTATTGTGTTTTGTTCAAGAGAATTGGTATCCGTCTGCAGATCACTGTCTGATGTATTATAATTGAAAGGCTTGGATAGAGTGGATGTGGAGAGGATGTTTCCACTGGTGGGAGAGTCTAGGGCCAGAGGTCATAGCCTCAGAATTAAAGGGCGCTCTTTTAGAAAGGAGGTGAGGAGGAACTTCTTTAGTCAGAGGGTAGTTAATCTGTGGAAAGCATTGCCACAGAGGGCTGTGGGGGCCAAGTCAGTGGATATTTTTAAGGCAAAGATAGACAAATTCTTGATTAGAACGGGTGTCAAGGATTATGGGGAGAAGGCAGGAAAATGGGGTTAGGAGGGAGAGATAGATCAGCCATGATTGAATGGCGGAGTGGACTTACATAGAAACATAGAAAATAGGTGCAGGAGGAGGCCATTCGGCCCTTCGAGCCAGCACCGCCATTCATTGTGATCATGGCTGATCGTCCCCAATCAATAACCTATGCCTGCCTTCTCCCCATATCCCTTGATTCCACTAGCCCCTAGAGCTCTATCTAACTCTCTCTTAAATCCATCCAGTGATTTGGCTTCCACTGCCCTCTGTGGCAGAGAATTCCACAAATTCACAACTCCCTGGGTGAAAAAGGTTTTTCTCACCTCAGTTTTAAATGGCCTCCCCTTTATTCTAAGACTGTGGCCCCTGGTTCTGGACTCACCCAACATTGGGAACATTTTTCCTGCATCTAGCTTGTCCAGTCCTTTTATAATTTTATATGTTTCTATAGGATCCCCTCTCATCCTTCTAAACTCCAGTGAATGGACTTGATGGACCAAATGGCCTAATTCTACTTGTGAATTGTGAGCTACGTAATATAACGTATCACAAAATACTCTATACAATATTTGCAGGAGAATATAGAAAGGGGACGTTTCGGGTCGGAACCCTTCTTCAGACTGATTGCTGAGGTTGGGGGTGGGAAAGAAAGGTGGAAGAGGGGGGGCAGGGCAGAGCATGGCCAGTCATAGGTGAACACAGGCCAGGGTTTGTTTGATAGGCTGATTGTCGGACCAGTTGTTTCATTTAGTAAGAACAGGAATGAAAAGATAGGTGTGATTCCAAAAGGATAAAGAATTGTGAATTGTGAAACTGGAGGCTAGAGAAGTTGTGAATTGTGAGATGTGTGGTAGGGATGCATGGGGATGGTGCAAGTTCAGCCAGGATTCACCCGACGTGGCCTCCTGTGCAGCGGCGAGATCAAGTGTAGACTCAGCGATCGCTTTGCCGAACACTTGCGCTCGGTCCGCCAAGGCCTATCAGATCTCCCGGTTGCTAACCATCTTAGCTCCCCTTACTATTACCACACTGACCTTTTTATCTTGGGCCTCCTCCATTGCCAGCATGAGGCCACACGCAAACTGGAAGTATAGCACCTCCTATTCCATTTGGGTAGCTTACAACCCAACGGTATGAACACCTAATTCTCCAATTTTAGGTGTCTTACCCACAAACAGCCCTCTTACCCCTCCCTTTTCTGCCCAAGATCCCCCCTCCTTTCATCCTCCCCCTCCCACCTCTTTCTCCTCTCTTCCTTTCTTTCCCCCCACATTTCCCTCCACTGAACTCCCCAGGCTCACCTTGCACTAGTTTCTCCCCTTCCAACAAAATGAGAAATGTTAGTCTAGAGAACATTTACCATTTGTAAAGAAATACAGAATGTCCCTATAGATGTATTTATGTTTGCAGACTTGAGGCCACATTACAGGTATAGAGCTGATCCCTTGTTGCTCCATTACTTTTGCGGCTATGGTTATCTCTAATAATTCATTGCTGGTTTCTAAACTTGGGAGTTGTTTAATTTAGTAGGGTCCATTTTTAGCTACCATTGGTGGTTAATAAATAAATAAACTTTATTCAGAATAAAAAATAGAAAAAAATTAAAACTACGCAGAAACTCTTCACACATTCTTTATACGCAGCAGTGGTCACACCTATCTTTAAACAAAACACTCTTGCCATTCATGTGGTCCCACACTCATTGGCAATTGAGACAACTCTTTATAGATCCAAACAATCAAGTTGGTCATTTTTGTACTTTCTTCTTTGGCGCATGCATTCCCTCTCCAATGTTTAAAGAGAGGTGAGGAATCATAAATAAAAAAATCGAGAAGCAACTTTCAATTATTAATTCCACTCCTGAATATTTAAAACATTTTATATATTGCTTGTTAGTTTGGAAACATCTTCCGTCAGAGTAAGTAATGCTGGATCACAATAGCAGTCAAACCTTTTAAAATCATTGTTAACCATTCAGCCATGGCTGGATCTGTATACTGGTCAAACAATAGTCTCAGTCTGAAGAATGGTCTCGACCTGAAACGTCACCTACTCGTTTTCTCCAGAGATGCTGTCTGACCCGCTGAGTTACTCCAACTTTTTGTGTCTATAGTTTAAACCAGCATCTGCAGTTCCTTCCTACACAGTTTCAAATGTTAGTCTGATGTGACTATTAATTCTACAAAATGGAAGGTGAAAACAGTAAAGCTACATAATGTTAAACAATAGCAGTATGTTTGCATTAACATGAACATCTGAGGGCAGAAAATAAATTACATTCTGTTTATTAATGACTTTTCCAAATTATTTTAACAAGAACCTGAGGCCAAATTAAAATTTACAACAGCAAAAATGCTTTTTTTTAACTTGCCAATTAGAATGCTAATTGATGATGTACAAATGTTGACTACAATTGTTGTTCAGTAATTTTATGTAAATTTGCTGAGGACATTTAAAATTGTATTCTCCCTGTTTGCAGATGTTTTTTGTGTTTTGGCTTGCCAAATCCTGAGTTGCCCTTAAGAACCCTGACTCTAATGTAACTGATGAATTTGTAAACCTGCCAAGAGTGAATTTGGAATTGACACAATTGCTTTAAAAGAGAAAACTTGCGAGTTGGGGGAGCAAATAACTGGAATGGGTTAACCTTAGTTAACAACTGAGTGCTGTCATTCATCCCCATCCCTTGTTTTGCCTACTTGTATCATGGTGGTTTGGACAACTGTGTGTAATAAAATACTTGATAGAAGTGTCAGTTTAGTTTATTGTCAGGTGTACTGAGGTACAGTGAAAAGCTTTTGTTGCGTGCTATCCAGTCTGCAGAAAGACATTACATGATTACAATCGAGCCATTTGCAGTGTACAGATATATGATAATGGAATAACGTTTAGTGTAAGGTAAAGATCATTGTTAAAGTAAGAAATAATGCTTTAGGAATAGAGATTTAAGATCGTGGAGTGATTGTAATGAGTTTGTAGATCTACTTCTGTGGTTAGCACGCCACTAGTCACCTGGGTTGGACAGCATCTTGGAAAGCTTTCCTTCATGTTTTTACCTGATTTTTGTCCATTTTAATTTGAAATTAGTAATACAAATTATTCCATAGACCCTCAGGATTGGTGACCATCCAGGCCTGGGTAAGGTGGCCTGGGTAAGGTTTGGACAATGATTTAGTTTAGTTTAGTTCAGTGTCACGTGTGTATCAAGGTACAGTGAAAAGTTCTTTGGTGGCATGCTATCCAGTCAGTGGAAGGACTACACATGATTACGATTGAGGCGTCCACTGTGTACAGATGCAGGATAAAGGGAATAACTTCTACTACAAGATAAAGTCCAGTAAAGTCTGATTAAAGATAGCTTGAGGGTCTCCAATGAGGTAGATGGTAGCTCAGGACTGCTCTCTAGTTGTTGATAGGATGGTTCAGTTGCCTGATAACAGCTGGGATGGAACTGTCCCTGAATTTGGAGGTATGCGTTTTTACATTTCTGTACCTCTTGCCTAATGGGAGAGGGGAGATGAGGGAGTGACTGGGGTGAGACTCATCCTTGAATATTCTAGTGGCCTTGCTGAGGCAGTGTGAAGTATGGATGGAGTAGATGGAAGGGAGGTTCGTTTGTCTGATGGTCTGGGCTGCGAATACAAATTCCCTACAATTACTTGTGGTCTCAGATGGAGCTGTTCCCAAACCATGCTGTGATGCATCACGATAAAGTGCTTCCTATGGCACATCTGTAGAAGTTGGAGAGAGTTATTGGGGATATACTGAACTTCCTAAGTCTGCTAAGGAAGTAGAGGTGTTGGTGCGCTTTCTTGGCTATTGCTTTGATATGGCTAGTCCAGGACAAATTTCTGGTGATATTTACATCTAGGAACTTGAAGCTTTCAACCATCTCAACTTCAGTGGCATCAATGTACAACCAGGGTATGTATTTTGCTTCCTGAAGTCGATCACTATCTCCTTTGTGTTGCTGACATTGAGAGAATGGTTGTTTTCTTGACACTAGGTTACGAGATTCTCAATCTCCTTCCTGTATTCCTTCTCATCGCTATTTGATATCAAGCCCACTAAGATGGTGTCGTCTGTGAAATTGTAAATTGAGTTGGATTTATTTGTACTTGGCTGCACAGTCGTGGGTCCTATAGCTTTAATTTTAATTTCCTCTTCCTGCTGAGAAACATCTCATGCCTCTTCCATTCTCTCATCTGGTAACAGCTCAGCACCACCTGCTCTCCAGACTGAAAACTTGTCATTTTAGATTCCAATAAATTAAAAGTGCTCTTGCCTTCTCTCTCCAATGTGCGATTATTGGCTCTAACACAATGAGCTCTTCTCCCTCACGATAACTATAAAAATGCAGTGCAAAATGTTGTGAATTAAAGATAGCTTTCTAGCACGTCAAAGGAACTGCAGATGCTGGTTTACACCGAAGATAGACACAAAATGCTGGAGTAACTCAGTGGGACAGGCAGCATCTCTGGATAGAAGGAATGGATGATGTTTCGGGTCGAGACCCTTCTTCAGACTGAGAGTCGGGGAGAGGGTGACACAGAGATAAGGGAGTGTAAGGTGTGAAAACGAAACATACAAGGGGATGTCAATCAAGGAAAATGTAGAATAGATCATTGTTAGCTCAGAGAAGGTGACAACAAAGCATACAGAGATAAAATTTAATCAGGGGGACAGTCAGACTGGTCAGAGTACGAGGAAGGGGGAGGGATGGAGAGAGAGGGAAAGCAAGGGTTACTTGAAGTTAGAGAAGTCAATGTTCATACCATTGGAAGTAAGTGCCCAAGCAAAATATGAGGTGCTGTTCCTCCAATTTGCGCTGGACTTTACTCTGACAATGGAGGAGGCCAAGGACAGAAAGGTCAGTGTGGGAATGGGAAGGAGAGTTAAAGTGTTTAGCAACCGGGAGTTCAGGTAGGTTCAGACGGACTGAGCGGAGGTGTTCAACGAAATGATCGCTGATCGAGACCCTTCTTCAGACTGAGAGTCAGGGGAGAGGAAAATGAGAGATATGAAGAAGGGTCTCGACCCGAAACGTCACCCATTCCTTCTCTCCCGAGATGCTGCCTGACCTGCTGAGTTACTCCAGCATTTTGTGAATAAAAACCTTCAATTTGTACCAGCATCTGCAGTTATCTTCTTATACTACGATATGAAAAGGTACATAGAGCAATTTAATGAAAAAAATACAAAAAGTCAGATCAAAGCCAGCAACATTGATCAAGGGAAGGTGGAGCCCACAATAGTCCATTGTTGGCTGTGGGGGAAGGTGATAACGAGCAATACAAACAGTGAAACTCAGCAGGATGACAGTGAAACTAGTACGTTGACTGGGTTGGGAGAGGGACGGAGAGAGAGGGAAAGCAAGGGTTACTTGAAGTTAGAGAAGTCAATGTTCATACCATTGGAAGTAAGTGCCCAAGCAAAATATGAGGTGCTGTTCCTCCAATTTGCGCTGGACTTTACTCTGACAATGGAGGAGGCCAAGGACAGAAAGGTCAGTGTGGGAATGGGAAGGAGAGTTAAAGTGTTTAGCAACCGGGAGTTCAGGTAGGTTCAGACGGACTGAGCGGAGGTGTTCAACGAAATGATCGCTGATCGAGACCCTTCTTCAGACTGAGAGTCAGGGGAGAGGAAAATGAGAGATATGAAGAAGGGTCTCGACCCGAAACGTCACCCATTCCTTCTCTCCCGAGATGCTGCCTGACCTGCTGAGTTACTCCAGCATTTTGTGAATAAAAACCTTCAATTTGTACCAGCATCTGCAGTTATCTTCTTATACTATGATATGAAAAGGTACATAGAGCAATTTAATGAAAAAAATACAAAAAGTCAGATCAAAGCCAGCAACATTGATCAAGGGAAGGTGGAGCCCACAATAGTCCATTGTTGGCTGTGGGGGAAGGTGATAATGAGCAATACAAACAGTGAAACTCAGCAGGATGACAGTGAAACTAGTACGTTGACTGGGTTGGGAGAGGGACGGAGAGAGAGGGGATGCATGGATTACTTGGAGTTGGAGAAATCAAGCTACCCAAATGAAATCTGAGGTGATATTCCTCCAATTTGAGTTTGGTCTCACTCTAAATTCTGGTTGTGGACTTTAGCTCTGCTTTTAACACCATTGTGCCAGAGCTACTACACTACAAACTCTCCCAGCTGACTGTGCCTGAACCCCTCTGTCAGTGGATCATCAACTTCCTGACGGACAGGAAGCAGCATGTGAGGTTGGGAAAGCACATCACTGACCCGCAGACCTCAGCATAGGAGCACCGCAAGGCTGCGTACTCTCCCCTCTCCTTTACTCTCTCTACACCAACGACTGCACCTCCACAGACTCATCTGTCAAGCTCCTCAAGTTTGCGGATGACACTACCCTGATTGGACTGATCCAGGATGGGGAGGAATCTGCCTGCAGACGGGAAGTGACACAGCTGGCGTCCTGGTGCCATCGCAACAACCTGGAGCTCAATGCTCTCAAGACTGTGGAACTAATTGTAGACTTTCGAAGAGATCCCCCTCCCCTCCCCCCACTCACCATCAACAACACCATAGTCACATCTGTGGAGTCGTTTAAGTTTCTTGGAACCATCATCTCCAGGGACCTTAAATGGGGGGGTCACAATCGACTCCACAGTCAAAAAGGCCCAACAGAGGATGTACTTCCTGCGGCAACTGAGGAAAAACAATCTGCCACAGGCAATGATGGTCCAATTCTATACTGCTATCATTGAGTCCGTCCTCACCTTCTCCATCATGGTCTGGTTTTGCTCAGCCCTCAAGCAAGGTATCCGGAGGCTGCAACGGATCGTTCGCACAGCTGAGAAGGTTGTTGGCTGCAACCTTCCCCCCAATGACGAACTGTACACTGCAAGGGCCAGGAAGCGAGTGGGCATGATCATCTCTGACCCCTCTCACCCTGACCACAAACACTTCGAAGCACTTTCCTCTGGAAGGCGACTCCGGACTGTCAAAGCAGCCACAGCCAGACATTAAAACAGCTTTTTTCCACGAGTGATAGTTCTACTCAATAACCAAAGTCTGTAGTCTCTTTTCTTGCTCTGGTTTATTTTCACCCACATGTTTAGACCGTAATGGTGTATCCTTATTGTTTTGATGTGTTTATTGTTTTAATGTGTTTATGCATTATTCTTAATTGTTAACTGTATGTTTGTGTTGTCATTTGTGAGCCGAGCACCAAGGCACATTCCTTGTATATGCATACTTGGCCAATAAACCTATTCATTCAAATTAGGAATGTTTTGGATTAGGAAATATGAACTCCAAAATTAAAGTATCAAGCAGTAAAAGGATTGGTCCAAGTCAGCATGGAAAAACTTTTCACCCGGAGGATTATTAAACTGTGGAAAACATTATTAACTGAATATTTGAAGTTACTATATATAGATGCATTTAAAGAAAATCTAGAAACATTCAGAAGGCGAGAAGGAATAAACTGTCAAATTGCTGGTAATAAAAAAGAACTACATGTGCTGCTTTTCGTACCAAAGATAGACACATAATGCTGGAGTAACTCAGCAGGTCAGGCAGCATCCCTGGAGAAAATAGATAGGTGACGTTTCGGGTTGGGACATTTCAGGTCTGAAGAAGGATCCAGACGGAAACGTCACCAACCATTTTCTCCACATATACTGCCTGACCTGCCGAGTTACTCCAGCATTTTGTGTCTATCTCTGTCATACTGCTGATTAGTTGAAATCGAGTGAGGAGACCCCTTTGGAGCATAAATGTTAGCATGAGCAAGCTGAATCAAATGCCCTATCTCTCCCTACTGTATCTTCTATGTAGAAGCATTAAAAAAATTAAGCAGCAAATATCTTATGAAAATTCACATGACTGATCTAGTTTGAATCATTTTACTGACCTAGTTTCAGCAGACGTTTTATTTAACCATTGTGATACCTTGGCTATTTCCAAATGCAATGAAAATAATGATAGTTAAAAAACAAACCTCTTTGTCATGTTTTATTCTGTTCATAAATTATAGGAGCAGAATTAGGCCATTCTGCCCATCAAGTTTATTCCACCATTCAATCATGGCTGATCTATCTTTCCCTCTCAAACCTATTCTTCTGCTTTCTCCCCATAACCCCTGCCACCCTTATTAATCAAGAATCTGTCAATCTGAACCTTAAAAATACCCAATGATTTGGCTTCCACAGCCGTCTGTGACAATGAATTCCACACATTCACTACCCTCTGACCAAAGAAATTCCTCCTGATCTCCTCTTTAAATGTACGTCCTTTTATTCTGAGCCTATGGCCTCTGGTCCTAGACTTCCACTAGTGGAAACATTCTCTCCACATCTACCCTAACCAGGCCTTTCACTATTTGGTAAGTTTCAATGAGGTTCCCCCCCACCCCACCCTCATCCTTCTAAACTCCAGCGAGTACAGGCCCAGTGACGTCGGACGCTCATCATATGTTAACCCAATCATTCCTGGGATTATTCTCAAAAACCTCCTCTGGACCCTCTCCAATGCCAGCACATCGATCTTCAGATATGGAGCTCAAAACTGCTCACAATTTCCAAATGCGGTCTGCCCAGTGTCTTATGAAGTATCAACATTACTTCCCTGTTTTTATATTCTCATGCTCTCGAAATAAATGCTAGCATTGCATTTACCTTCCTTACTACCGATTCGGCTTGCAAATTAACCTTATGGGAATCCTGTACCAGCACTTCAAATTCCCTTTACACCTCCGATTTCTGAATTCTCTGCCCATTTAGAAAATAGTCTGCGCCTTTATTCCTACTACCAAAACGCATGACTACACACTTTGCTCGCTGTATTCCATTACCCATTATTGAGTCATAAAGTGTCACAATATAGAAAAGGTCCCTTCAGCCCACCATCAATGCTGATCCATTCACCCGTGTTAGTTCTATGTCGTCTATGCCTTTAGCTGTTCTTATTGGCAGCAATCTCTCCCCTCCTCATTCACGTGAGAACATGAACAAAGATTGCAGTAATTAATTTTATCTCCTTCAAGTACCAAGAAAGAAGATATTTGACTGCTCGTTGAAATGAACCTTGAATATTTAGAATGATTAAGAAAAAAAACACGATTCTTTATTTAAACTTTTCTATTGTGGAATTCTTTCCATGAAATTTTAAAAAATGTAACAATAGGGATATTCCACGAAACCTTTGATCATTATTTTAATATAGTTAGTTTTCTTTTTCCATGATCCCAAAACCCATCTTATTTTCCCCCCATTTACAATGGTTTATATGCAGCATAGTGGGTGAAGTATCCTTTCCGGATGTTCTTTTGCAGTTAATAAAAAACATATGAAAAGAATTGCTTCCCCAGCTCCACCTCTCTTGGTCTAATGCATGGTTCTGCATGAAACACACATGAGAGTTAATGAATATTACTGAAAGGTGGTATTACTGAGCTTCCCTTTCTCACTCCAAGGAGAATGCATATTTCATGAGAATTTAGCCAAGCTTCATCTTCTAATAGCATTTACAGGTTAGTTAGTTGCATTCATAAATTCTCACAAGAATTAATCTTAAACTGTGATGGGAAAGATTTAATAGGAATCTGAGGGTTTACTATTAACACAGAGGCTGGTGTGTATCTGCAACGAGCTGCCAGAGGAAGTGGTTAAGACAGGTACAATAACAACATTTAAAAGACATTTAGAAGACAGGTAAATGGATAGGAGAGGGATATTGGTCGAACACTAGCATATCTTGGTCAGCATGATAAGAAGGGCCTATGTCCGTGCTATAGACAATAGACAATAGACAATAGACAATAGGTGCAGGAGTAGGCCGTTCAGCCCTTCGAGCCAGCACCGCCATTCAATGCGATCATGGCTGATCACTCTCAATCAGTACCCCGTTCCTGCCTTCTCCCCATACCCCCTCACTCCGCTATCCTTAAGAGCTCTATCCAGCTCTCTCTTGAAAGCATCCAACGAACTGGCCTCCACTGCCTTCTGAGACAGAGAATTCCACACCTTCACCACTCTCTGACTGAAAAAGTTCTTCCTCATCTCCGTTCTAAATGGCCTACCCCTTATTCTTAAACTGTGGCCCCTTGTTCTGGACTCCCCCAACATTGGGAACATGTTTCCTGCCTCTAATGTGTCCAATCCCCTAATTATCTTATATGTTTCAAAAAGATCCCCCTCATCCTTCTAAATTCCAGTGTATACAAGCCTATGTCTTTAAGAAAAAAAACATGTTTGTATGCAAACACAAAGGGTGGATTCCGAGGTTCAACTTCAGCAAAACATTTTTTATTCCCCATGGATCAGAATGTAACCATATTACATGATGTCACCAAGAAATAACTATGTTAAAATAATGATTGATGGTTTCATGCAGAGTCCTTATTGTTATTTTTCTTTTACTTTGATTAATAAAAAACACTGCAGTAGGAAACTTAAAATTATGGGAATGCTTTTTATTTCACTCTAAATACACAAGAATCATTTCAATGAGTAATCAAACGTCTACTGCAGCAGGAGTTGGAACATCAAACACAACATTACACATCCAATTGATTGTGAATGTAATGTGTAGATCCCCACTGAATACTTGGAAATACCAAGTGACAAGTTTTTAGATAAAAGCCATGAATCCATAAATTGTCTGAGCAAAACAATGGAGGAAAGTGTCACTTAGCAGATGCTTTGGAATTTTCACCAGTCCTTACTTTCCCCTTGTGACAACCCACAACACACATACTTCCTGCTGCTCCATCACTATTCACAGCTGTCTGAAGAAGGGTCCCGACACAAAACATCACCTATACATGTTCTCCAGAGATGCTGCCTGACCTGCTGAGTTACTCCAGCACTTTGTGCCTTTTTTAAAATAATCTTGCCTCTGCAGTTCCTTGTGTCTTTATTCACAAGCTGAATATACACATAGAAACTCATATGCATTTGCATGCATAGACATTCACACACAGAATCCCTTCGACCAAGTAATCACTCATACTGCAGTGGTCTATTTTACCTTTAAACATGTAGTGCCCCAAACTCAGTGGGTTGGTCAGCTGGATTCTGACAATTGTCTGATGAAGGGTATTGACCCAAAACATCACCTATTCCTTTTCTCAGCCTGACCTGCTGAGTTACTCCAACATTTTGTGTGTATCGTCGGTGTAAACCAGCATCTGCAGTTCCTTCATACACAAACGTCCACCAAAGTCCACTGTCCACTGAACAAAATTCTGGGTCCTCTTTCTGTCATTCCCTTTTCCCATGCTTTTCCTGAAAGCTTGTTACTTGGTGTTTTTAAGTATTCAGTGAGGGTCTTCACAAAGCATTTGCAATCAATTAGATATGTGATCTTATGTAGTTTAGAGCCTCATAACATTTGAACAAGTAGGAGGAACAAGAGTAATTTCGCTGCATCATACAGTTTTTAATATTATGTATGGCATTTTGTCAATAGTACAACATTTGGTACAGTATTTGATGGCTGAGATGCCATGGTTGGTGATAGAGATTTGAAGATAACAATGCATCATGATCCTCTGCTGATGAGACCGTGAAGGGAAAGTAGCAGGAACATTGTTTGCAGTTTGGTTATCTTTGTTGCTTAATAGTGGGTAGAACTTACCTTCAGAAGATAACATGAAGTATAATCAATGACAAACAATGAGAAAGAATTAATCAGCATTGTGAACAATGAAATGAAGAGTAGGCATTTGGTGCTTGGTACTGGATGTCATCTATAAATTATTTTTCTTCAAATACAATGTTAGGAAGCTATCTTTGATAGTTCAAATTATTCAGTGTACAAAATCATGAGAGGAATAGATCGGGTAAACGTACAGTCCTTTGCCCAGAGTGGGGAATTGGGAACCAGAGGACATAGGGTAAGGTGAGGGGGGAAAGATTTAATAACTACCTGAGGAGTAACTTTTTCACAAAGGGTGGTGGGTGTATCGAACAATCTGCCAAAGGAAGTAGTTGAGGCAGGGACTATCGCAATGTTTAAGGAACATTTAGACAGATACCCGTACATGGATAGGGTAGGTTTAGAAGGATCTGGGCCAAAAGCGGGCAGGCGGGACTAGTGGAGCTGGGCCATGTTGGTCTGTGTGGGTAAAGTTGGGCCAAAGGGCCTGTTTTCATGTTGTATGACTCTGTGGCTCTATTTGGAATGTCATTGAAGATTAATCTAATTAATGATATTGTAATATGAAGCAGGTTAGTATATATTATTAAAATGATCTTTCAATTTATGTATTAGTCTAGCATATAACGAGAGATCTTGGTATTTATTAAAATGCAGATTTGCTGGCACTTGGAAGATCCATAACCAAGCTTAGTAAATGAAGACAATAGTTTTCATCTTGATGTGTTTACTTTAAATGTAGAAATTTTGGCAGTTCAATTATTTATTATGTACTGTAATGGCTTAAAATGGTGTTTGAACTCTTGCCCCTATGGAAAGATTTCCTGAGGGAGACTCTGTCTCACAGCCATTTTATGTGCTCTGGGTAAAGTAATAATTCATAACCTTGTTTAGTTATTCTCGCTCTATATATTTAGTTATTAAAAGTGACAGAGTGACCTTGGGAAAGCCATATGCTGTTTTTTTCCCAGTCTATCAAAACATTTATCTGAGTAATCTGAAACTGCAAAGCTGTGGCACATGAAATATTACCCAATTTGATTGGCATTCCATCTACCATCAGTGGAACTACATTTACTGCAGAATTTTCCAATTCCAAAATACAATGCACCAACAATATTGAATGCTCTAATCTTGTATTTGGAGCTTTATCCCCACCTATAAAGCCTTCCCTTTCTGAAGGCCCGTGCTATATTTAACATATAATAGATGTTCAAAATAAGAGTACTTTCCCAGTATCAAATTTACTTTAATTCTATGTTCTGCTTTTTTTTTGTGAGACTCCAATATAACATAGACTGCAGTGGTTCACCAAGAAGATGGCTCACCACTAGCTTCTGAAGGACAATAGACAAGGCAAAGCCAGCAGCATAATCAAGGACAAGTCGCACCCTGGCCACTCCTCCTTCTCCCCTCTCCCATCGGACAAAGGTATAGAAGTGTGAAAATGCACACCTCCAGATTCAGGCACAATTTCTTCTCAGCTGTTGTCAGGCAACTGAACCATTCCACCACAGCTAGAGATCAGTCCTGAACTACTATCTACCTCATTGGTGACGCTTAGACTATCTTTGATTGGACTTTACAGCATGTACCTTGCACTAAATGTTATTCCCTTATCATGTATCTATATACTGTGAATGGCTCGATTGTAATCATGTATTGTCTTTCATTCACCAATGTCAATAATCGTAATGCCCAAAAGTAATAGAAAAGTCTTGAATGATGAAGTAGATCTGTGGACTAGGACATGATTGATAAAGAATTAATCAGTGTTGTTGAACATTGAATCAAAGAATATGCATTTGGTGCTTGGCATTGAACGTGGATCTTAGGTCTGATGAGAAATGTGATTACTGTAGCACTGAATATTTGGGACATACGTGTTACCACGCACAGATCAAAATGTGAAAGGTGGAATCTCCCTGTGGAATAAATATGTAAATATTTTTATACATAGCCACACACACTGATAAACACACTTGCACGCACACACATGGACGCACAGACACATGGACGCGTGCACACATGGACATGCGCACACACATATAGGCATATACAATACAGACAGACACACACAGACAGACAGACGCACACTGACACAGGCACACACTGACACAGGCAAATTGACAGACAGATAAGCTCACACTGACACAGGCACACACTGACGGACAGACACGCACACACTAACACAGGACACACTCACACAGACACACACACTGACGCAGACATACACACTGTGTGCCTGACACAGACACACACTTACACAGACACACACACTGATGCAGACACACACACACTGTGTGCCTGACACAGAAACACACTCACACAGAAACACACAAACGCACACTGCCACACAAACACAAATACACACACACACAGATACACATGCACTGACATACACAAACACATACACACTCCGACACACATTGGCACTGCCCCTCTCCTGGAAGTCTAAGGGTGCCTTTATGTCCTTTATGGTCTGAAAACCTTCCCCACAATAATGAACATACAGTTTATATATGCAATCAGGAAACAAACAGCTCAACCTTACCACTTCTTCCAACTCAGACAGTTTGAAGAGGCCAGAGCAGCCATCAACATTGCATGCAATAATGTTTTTAATGCAGCTGAAATGATCCAACCTAATTTTCAGTTGCCGCTTTACAAAGCACCAAAAAAAATACCAGCCAATATTCTAAGCTCTATTGGGTATATTCATCGGAGAGTTTCCGGCTTGTAATAACTGGGAAGCCTGAATGTGGTCATTAGTGCAATGGCGTGAAAGAAAAAAAATAAAAATAAATATCTAGGTTTTTTGCTGTGGCTCAGAACAGATCAGGATTCAGACATTAAAACATTTACAACAGCACTTGTCAGGATTCTAATAACCGGCTTTTTAGTGCTACTGTGTGTTTTTGTTTGTTGGACTGTTGTATTTGATCCTTGCCATTCACCTTATTAAAACCATTGAAACAGCACAACAAAAAACTTAACAAGAATTATACATGCAATGTGACTGAGAACTTACAGTACGGTGAAAAAGTTCAAAAGAGGTAACTTTAAAAATGAGAACAGGACAGTCTAAAGGGGATCAAATGGTCATTGTCAAATGATAATTGAATTTGCAAGGAAGATGATTAATTTTTACTGCTTGACAAAATTAGTGGCAACAGGGCATAGATTCAATGGTAGAATGAAAGTGGAGCTCACCCAGAGGTTGATTAGACAGGGAATACATTCACCGTTGCATAATAATAACCATTTCCCTTCTATCATACACCTCTGGGATCTTTTGTTATCATAGAGGATCTAGGACTGAATACCATGAATGAAAAAAAAAATAGATGCAGGAGTAGGCCATTCAGCCTTTCGAGCCAGCACCGCCATTCAATGTGATCATGGAATATTTTACCCTTGATGCATAATGGATTCACCAATAGAACTCAAAGGGAAAATACTCAAGGGGTGGCAGGTTATAAACGGTGATGACTGCAACCTTTAAATTATTGACCGGACACTCATTTTGCTCAGCAAAATAGGGTCCATAATGCCACCTAGAAAATAGAATATAGGAAAGTACAGCATAGGAACATGCTGCTACGATGGACCACTCTTATCTGCCTGCACTTGATCCATACTCTTCCATTCCCTGCATATCCATGTGCCTATCTAAGATCCTCTTGAACCTCTATCTGCCTCCACCACCACCCCTGGTAGCATTTTCCAGGCACCCACTGCCCTCTGTGTAAAAAATTTCCCTCTGTGCATTTCCTTTAACCTTTGCCCCTTTTACATTAAAGCTATGCCCCCTGATTCTGAGTCTATCATATCTCTGCCTCTCATAAGTTTATATACTCTAATTAGGTCTCCCTGCATCCTCTAGCATTCTGGAGAAATCAATCCAGAAAGCAAGAGAACAGATATGAATCCGAGTCTGTCCAACCTCTCCTTATTGTTAATACCCTTTAATCCAGGCAGCATTCTGCTAAACCTCTCCTGCACCTTCTCGAAAACCTCTGCATCCCTCCTGTAATGGGGCCATCAGAACTGCATGCAATACTCCAAATGTAGCATAACCAAAGTCCTATAAAGCTGCATCATTACTTCCTGATTCTTACACTCACTGCCTCAACCAATGAAGACAAAGGAAGCTTTATGGCTTCCAATCCACTGTGTATGTTCAGAACTTTCGCAGTGTCTGAAAGTAGATGCAAGTAAATATCAACAACCTAACAACTCTACAGGTCTCATGTGGTTTTGTTTTGGAACATTGTTGATTGATCAGGAACTTCATATTTCTTTAATTTTCCTCCGCCATTATTTTGTTTTGATTGTTGGTCTTTATTTTTTTGCTCCACTGTGAAGTTCTTCACCTTTCTCTATGTGGATTTTTATCTCCTATCTTTCTGCTCACTTCTTAAAAATATCCAGATCCTCCTGCACTTATTTACTGCAGTTTATTTTGTACAATTAATTGAAAAATCATTTGAACCCAGAAGTAACTGGCATAAAGTCTAAATTTACAGATGCCAACAAAAGATGTCAAAACTGATATCCAACCTATGGCAGGGCTGCTGCCTAACAGTGCCGAAACCTGGGTTCAATATTGACCTTGGGTGCTGCCTGTGTGGGGTTTTGTAGTTTTCCCTGTGACTGCCTGTGTTTCTTCCGCTTGTTCTGATTTCCTCCAACATCCCAAAGATTTCGGGGATTGTAGTTTAATTGACTTTGTAAAAAAATCCCCGAATGTATAGAGAGTAGATGAGAAATTGAAATAACATAGAACCAGTGTGAGCGGGTGATCGATGGTTGGCATGAACTCAGTGGGTGAAAGGACCTGTTTTCAGACAAGTAGAAATAAAGAACCAATAAAAGAAGATTCTGTAAACATTCAGCAGGTCAGGCAGTATCCATGGAAAGGAAAACAGGGTTATTGTTTCAGGTTAAAGACTATCAATCAGAAATTAGGTGGAACATCAGGATGAAATAATATACACTGTTAGAGAAATGTAAAGTGGAGACAGAAAAGTCCTATTAAAAAAATCCTATTTACATAAATAAGGTGCACAAAAAATTAAGATCTGATTGTCCTAAACGATAATATATTGAAATTGATAGACTTTAGACTTCAGACAGATAGTGTGGAAACAGGCCCTTCGGCCCACCAAGTCCACACCATCCAATTTCATTGCAAAAGAAACAGTAGGCTGGTGATTTGTAAACGTGCAAAGGGATAAGATTATGATTACCATAATGACCAATTTCACCTTGTACAGAGGAATAGAAATAGACCTGTAGTTAAGGGAAGTGAATTGCAAACTAACTGAAGGTTGTGTTGGATCAATAGAACTGGCTTCCCAGGGAGATTATGGAAGCAGTTATTATTGATCTATTCAAATACAAATTCTGTAGACCTTTTTCTGAAAGTAAGTTTGGCAAACAGTTTTAGGTCATATTATGATAAGTGTAGCGTGTTTGAGAAAAGTAGGTGACCTTGCATCGGTGGTTTCCAATGCTGTGTACCAGTGAGATTGATTGTTGAGCCGGTTGTTTACTAAATAAGGAAGATTAATTGTATTAATTAGCGAACAACATAATCAGTGTATCCCTTGACTAATGGAAGTCAGAATTAATTCTATGCAAACACAATGAAGTAGAAAACAGCCAAAAAATGAGAATGTTAATCCACCAATTGATCTATAAATTGAGTTGCTGAGAGAGCTTTAATGTTAGTATTGACACAGTAAGCTGTGTATGGTGAGCGATGAGCTGCATAACCCAAAAGAAAGATTGAGTCCTGCAAGAAGTGTAGTTTCTCCCCCTCTCTGTATGTCTATGTCTGTCTCCTTATCTGTATTTATCTACCCTTTTGTGCTTTTATATGGTTGTGTATGTGTTAGTGGTGTTTGAGAGAGATATATGCATTCCTGTTACCATCAGCCTCCCAACTAAGATAGCTGGCAACTTGCACCAGATAAATCTATAGATTACATTAATCAAAAAGCATAAAGTGGTTGACAAATTTCCTGGTTAATTGAACAAATCATAAGTTAAATGCAAACAATTGTTGCAGATTACTAACATTGTCATGCATAAGCAGAACTATGAGAATTGCTATAAAGGTCTGCTGTATGTGAGAAACATTGAAATAAATGAACATATATCATCAAAATTGAAGTATATAATTGTCTTGTTTGACTTTGATACTTTAAAGGAGGTTCTAGTAATTGATAGAACATAGAACATAGACATGCAGAACAAGAACAGGCCCTTCGGCCTACAATGTCTGTGCCAAACATAATGCAATAGACCATCACTTATCCACCTGCACACAGCCCATATCCCTCCATTTCCAGCATATCCATATGCCTCATCCATTAACGTACATGCTTCAACCACCACTCCTGGCTGCACGTTCCAGGCACTCACCAACCTCTGCGTAATAAAACATGCCCCGCACATCTCCTTTAAACCATGCCCCCCTTATCTTAAAGCTATGTTCCTCTTATATTTGATTTTTCTATCCTGGGAAAAAAGTTATGGCTGTCTACCCAATCTATATCAAAATAATTTGCACTCATTAGCTGGGCACTCTGGGTGCATGATTCCTGTTCTTTAGGCTATGGTACTCTGATTTCCATTTTGGTTCGTGACTTATGCAACAGAAGGTGCACCAATCACCATATTGGGAAAGGTACTATCATACTAGTACCAATGGCTCTTTTATAAAATGATTACTTAGACAGGTACATGGATAAGATAGGTTTCGAGGGATATGGGCCAAACGCAGGCAGGTGGGACTAGGGTAGATGGGACATGTTGTTTGGTGTGGCCATGTTGGGCCGATGGGCCTGTTTCCAAGCTGTATGACTCAATGACTTGCAAAGTAAATAGATTATGAAAGTAGGAAAAAAAAATAGATCATGAAAGTAGGAAAAGAAAAGTAGGGAGCTCCCCCTAACCCTATTCGTAACAAGGATAGAGTTCCCCTTGTCCTCCGCTCAGTCTGTCTTAACCAACCTGATCTCCCGGTTACTCAGCACTTCAACTCCCCCTCCCATTCCCAATCTGACCTTTCTGTCCTGGTCCTCCTCCATTTTCAGAGTGAGGCCCAGCGCAAATTGTAGGAACAGCACCTCATATTTCGCTTAGGTAGTTTACACCCCAGTGGTATGAACATTGACTTCTCTAACTTCAGATAGTCTCTGCTTTCCTTCTCTATCCCCACCCCTTCCCAGTTCTCCCACTAGTCTTCCGTCTCCGACTACATCCTATCTTTGTCCCGCCCCCTCCACTGACATCAGTCTGAAGAAGGATCTCGACCCGAATCGTCACCCATTCCTTCTCTCCAGAGATGCTACCTGACCCACTGAGTTACTCCAGCATTTTGTGTCTACCTTAGATTATGAAAGTGTTCAACTCTCCTTTGTCACCAGGTCTGCTGGACTGAACCTGTAGCTGTAGCTGGCTTAGAAATCCATTTACACAACTATAAACAAATGATGCTGTTAGTTGAAAATTGGCATAATCCAGGGAGGAGTTCTTTTGTACATAATCTTGACTGCATTGAGTCCATTTGGAAACTGATCTTGACATTCTGTTGCTTTTTCATGCACTCTGGCATAATTTTCCACGTTTCCAACTCCCATAGATGATATCGACAGTAGTACAACATGCAGACTTAATGTCCAGTGAGATTATCAACCTCCCTAGTGTGAAAAACTGCATGTTTTATTCATTTACGGAACAAATAGCTTTACTAACCATTTTAGGAGAGACTTGACAGAAGTATGTACAATTATGAGAGGTGTAGATAGGATCAACAGCTAGAACCCTTTATCCCAGGATGGCAATGTCCTACACTAGAAGGCATAACCATAAGGTGATAGGAGGGAATGCTTATTGGAGATGTGTGGGGCATGCTTTTTATACAGAGAGTGATGAGGGCCTTGCTAGGGGTTGTGGTGGAGGCAGATATGATAGTGGTGTTTCAAAGGCTTAAGGCAGGCACATGGAAGTGCAGGGAATAGAGGGATATTGATCATGTAAAGACAGATGAGATCAGTCTAATTTGGCATCGTGTTCGGCACAGACACCGTGGGCTAAAGGGCCCATTCCCAAGCTATACTCTTCTATGTTTATTTTAAAGTCACATTATTGAAAAGGACAACACTCAAATTGAGTACTTTGTCTTTTCTGAGACATGTGATGGCTTTCTGCATGTGCATAGATTACTTTGCCCATGGAGTTTAATGACATGGTCACTCTTGGCTTCATGATTATTCCAACCTACTGATGCTCATGTCTACCACATCCTACGGTTCACTGCTCAATGCTGCATTAGGAGGGTCATCTAAATTCCATGCGCAAGGAGTGGAGATTTTATCAGCCTTTCAGCTCAGAGAGTAGACAGAGAGGACAAGCGTTCACTGATTGTACTCCAGTCCCTGACAACCTCCTGCTAGGATAGAAATGTTGACATTGGTGAACATTAATCAAACTTAACAGCCATTAATTGTGGGAAACCTATTCTTGAATGCATGCCCACTGTGGGAGATCTTCTCTTATGTGTCATGGTGCACCAGTCATTGAAAGCAAGCGTGCAGGTGCAGCAGGCAGTGAAGAAAGCGAATGGTATGTTGGCATTCATAGCAAGAGGATTTGAGTTTAGGAGCAGGGAGGTTCTACTGCAGTTGGACAGGGCATTGGTGAGACCACACCTGGAGTATTGTGTGCAGTTTTGGTCTCCTAATCTGAGGAAAGACGTTCTTGCCTTAGAGGGAGTACAGAGAAGGTTCACCAGATTGATCCCTGGGATGGCGGGACTTTCATATGAAGAAAGACTGGATAGACTAGGCTTGTACTCGCTGGAATTTAGAAGACTGAGGGGGGATCTTATTGAAACATATAAAATTCTTAAGGGGTTGGAGAGGCTAGATGCGGGAAGATTGTTCCCGATGTTGGGGAAGTCCAGAACCAGGGGTCACAGCTTAAGGATAAGGGGGAAGTCTTTTAGGACCGAGATGAGAAAACATTTCTTCACACAGAGAGTGGTGAGTCTGTGGAATTCTCTGCCACAGAAGGTAGTTGAGGCCAGTTCATTGGCTATATTTAAGAGGGAATTAGATGTGGCCCTTGTGGCTAAAGGGATCAGGGGGTATGGAGAGAAGGCAGGTACAGGTTTCTGAGCTGGATGATCAGCCATGATCATATTGAATGGCGGTGCAGGCTCGAAGGGCCGAATGACCTACTCCTGCACCTATTTTCTATGTTTTTATGTTTCTATACCTGCTTTACGTTATTTAACTAATGTTGCTGACTCTTTCTCCTTGCCTGTTTGTGAGATTTCATTTATTTAGTGGCCATTTGGTCCAATGCCAACATTGACCTCTTTTCCGTTACATCTTTGCTGGGGAGTTCTACCATAGTATAATAATGGTTTGCAAGTTGCCCTGTTCTTTGTAATTTTGGGGTTTAATTCACACTGCAATAAAGATCAGAAAAGATCAACAAAACTTATTTTCACATCCATATCTTAATCATTTTACAAAATTGTATAAGATCAGGTAGTTTTCTACAGATGGTATTATTAATAGGAGGGTATGAACTGTATTTGCATTTTGTCACTAGGTCAGTGCAATAGGTCATAAGGTCATAAGTGATAGCAGAATTAGGCCATTCGGCCCATCAAGTCTACTCCGCCATTTGATCATGGCTGATCAATCTCTCCCTCCTAACCCCATTCCTCTGTCTTCTCCCTATAGTCCCTGACACCCGTACTAATTAAGAATATATCTATCTCTGACTTAAAAATATCCATTGACTTGGCCTCCACAGCCTTCTGTGACAAAGAATTCCACAGATTCACCACCCTCTGACTAAAGAATAGAATTGGTGTGTGAACTAAGCATTAGTTTAGTTTAGTTGGTTTAGTTTATTTTATTTTCACCTATTCTGAGGTACAGTGAAAATTTTTCAGTTGCGTGCTATCCAGTCAGTGGAAAGACTACACATGATTACAATCGAGCCATCCACTGTGTGCAAATATAGGGTAAAGGGAATAACGTGTAGTGCAAGATAAAGTCCAATAAAGTCTGATTAAAGATAGTCCGAGGGTATCCAATGAGGCAGATGTTAGCTCAGGTCCACCCTCTAGTTGTTCATAGGATTGTTCAGTTGCCTGATAACAGCTGGGAAGAATGTCCCTGAATCTGGAGGAAATTGTGGTGATTATCCAATTGGATTTTAAGTGTTAACATTTTTCGTTGATATCTCATTGTTGGCTTGAAAAGATTGAAAATGTTAATGGTACAAGGAAAGAAAATAATGCTGGAAACTAAATGCTAAAATGCATAAAAGCATTGTGGATAAATTACGAAATGAACAACCTCAGTACATTCCTTCCAATCCCTCCAAATCTGAAATAAAAATCGGGTGGCAGGAATGGCAATTTTGAAAAATCTCACCTGTATCACTAATATGCATAAAGGAAGGAAATTTGTCATTGTTACTTGATCTGACCCATATGTGACACTGGATCCAAGGCAACATAGATGATGACTTTTGGCTGAAATGCCCATACAGCCATTGAGTTAAGAAAATTATATGGATAGGATATGTTTAGAGGGATATGGGTGAAACACAGGCAGGTGGGACTAATGTTTGTGGGGCATTAGGTCAGTGTGGGAATTTGGGTTGATGGGCCTGTTCCCACGCTGTGTACATCTATGACTCTATGAAATTGGGGATGAGCAATAAACACTAGCCCAGCAGGCAATGCTCACAATCAATCAATGAAAATGTCTTTAAAACTCCAAGACGTTTTAAGTATTGTAAAATATTACTATAGTGTTTTGAGTAAAAATTCTGATACAAATCTGTTCACTAATAAGAAAACAATGCACAAGAACTCACAACTACAATATTTGTCAAATTTATAGTGCTATAGTTCGTAAAAGCATAAATGATGGAGTTACTGTTTTCAGCTGAAAGGCTCTTAGGCCAAGGCTAGATAACCATTCCATAGTACTGCCGTAATGGTTGATTGAAAGCTTCAAATTTAACTAGTACACCAAAGCTTATCTTTATTCTACCTGTTGTGCATGTAGTTAAAATCAGGTATCAAGTGTTGCATTAGATCGATTTCCACTATTTTGTCTCCCAGGTTTACAGATAAATAAACTATATTTTCATTTAGTTACCAGGTCAAAACAGTAGGAGTATTGATGTGTGAACTAAGCATTAGATAAATTGTGGAAATATCCATTTGGATTTTACCTGTCAAACTTTTGTTAGGGTAGACAGTCAGAACGTTTTTCAAAGGATGGAAAATCAAATACCAGAGAGCACAGGGTTAAGCTGAGAGGGGTAAAGTTTAAAGGAGATGTGCGGGACACGTTTTTTACACAGAGAGTGGTGAGTGTTTGTAAACAGATGCCAGGGGCGGTGGGAGAGGCAATTATGATAGTGGCTTTTAAAAGACTTCTGGATAGGGAGATGCATGTGCAGGGAATGGAGAGATATGGATTATGTTCAGACAGGTAAGAGTTGGTCTTGGCATCATATTCGGCATAAACATTGTGGGCTGAAGGGCCTGTACTGTGCTGTACTATTCTTTGTTCTCCATTCCATAATTCTATGTTTGGCAGATTGTGAGACCATTCACTGCAGATAGGTATCCGCCTCAAAAATATGAAAAACACCAGTAATCCTTGTTAGATCAGTGCACTTGCCTTTGAATGTGCTCTGCTGTTGTTGTGAGTCATTTGTTTTTGCTTCATAATAAATTGCTTTTTTCTTATTCGTGTATGTCGAAAACCACATAAACGTGCTAATGAGATCAAGGGGGAGGTCAGCGTGTTCCCTGTGAACATTGCGCTGTGAGAACATGGGGCCCAGAAATGTGTGCCAAACTGGAAAGACTCAAACAACAGCTTAAAAAAAATTCTCTGGCCCTAATAAAACAAAAACGGTATATATGAAAACAGCCCTGAATAAAAGCTTATTGCCAAGGGGCTGGTTCAAGTTATATTTGTTTTTATTGCTTTGGTTCCTGGGACTTTTTTAGTGCTTTCGAGTCACAATTGGCAATTAAGTTTGATTTCCTCAGAAAATGAAATCACTCCTGCTGCTGTGGCTTTGCATAAATGTAATTAAGTAAAATTATGTTATCGCCTCCACAGGTTCCTTTAGGGAGTACTGGATAGATCACTGCAGAACTGGTAAACAATTTTATCCGTGCTTGTAGAGCCTAACAGGAGATCCTTAAAGGGACTATTGGAGACGACTGTTAAAAAAAATCTCCAATTAAGCATAGCATTTAATATTACATTCCATCTCCAGATCCAAGCTTTAGAGACGACATAGTGCTCCTTGTTATTTTATATTTCAGTTGGCAGTTTTCACTAGAAATAAATCCCATTTGCAGAATGTAAAGCCAATTCCACAATTCATCGTCCAAGAATTTAATTTGGATTAGCTGTGGTCTGAGGCTGTATGACTCATTTGTGCCCACAGTTCATTGTTACTTTAATAGGACCCTGGGACTTAGTGCAACAATGCCTAGCATGCAGAACTTCTGTTTCACAATCTAGATAGGCTTTAAGCTACAAAGCTAAGTTCATATCTGAGGGATCAAAGAAAAGAATATAAATTAATATCTGTTTAATATGCCACAAAAATTGCATTCCTGAAAATTTCCTATAATATATTTTTGTAGCTACATATATGGTGAAATTTCATTTTGCCGTTTAACCCAGCAACGGTTCAGTTTTAAAATTCTCTACTTAGGGATAGGTTTGTTATTGCCATGTGTTTTGAGGTGCAATGAAAACCTTTGTTTTGCTACCCAAACAGATCAGATATATCATACATAAATACATTCAAGTCAAACTCAAATACAACAGCTAGAGCAAAGGGGAAGATATGGAATGCTGAAGATAGTTCTCAGCATTGAAGTGCATGAATTCCTATGCCTCTTCCAAAATCCAATGTCCTCAATGGCATAGAGAAGAATAGGACAGTATCTTAGCTCATGGAAGGACTGTTTAGAAGGCTAATAACAGAGGGGAAGAAGCTGTTCCTCAGTCTGGTGGTGCACACTTTCAAGGTTCTGTATTTTCAGCCAGATGTGAGTAGGGAGACGTAGGAGTGGCCAGGGTGGGACAAGTATTTGATTATGTTGGCTGCTTGTCCAAGGCAGCGTAAGATATAGATGGAGTCAATGGTAGGAAATCTGGTCTGTGTAATACACTGGGATACATCTACAATTTCTTGCAGTCTTGGGCAGAGCTGTTCCCAAACCAAGCTTTGTAAGAGTCACTGAAGAGATGCTGAATTTCAAGAAGTAGAGGTGGTAATGTATCTTCTTAGCTGTCGTATCAATGTGGTTGGTCCACGACAAATAATTGGTAATATTAATGCCAAGGAACTAGAAGCTTTCAACCAATTCCACTTCTGCACCATTGATGCTAATTGGGGCATGTACTCCACCATGCTTCATGAGACTTTGCTGATATTGAGGGAGAGGTTATTGCCCTGACAACCGGTCATTAAGTTCTCTATCTCCTTCCTGTACTCCATTTCATAATTGTTTGTGATTTAGCCCACCACAGTGGTGTTGACTGCAAACTTATAGATGGAATTAGAGCTGAACTAGGCCGTACAGTGATAGTGTGAAGGGAGTATAGTAGGGGACTGAGAACACATCTGTGAAGAGCATCAGTGCTGGGAATTATTGTGGAGGAGGTTTTGTCACCGATCCTCGGTGATTGAACTCTTTGGGTCAGAAAGGCAAGGATCCAGTGGCACAGGGATCACAGCTGATTCCTAGGTCCAAGAGATTGGAGATGAGTTTAGATGGGATTATGATATTGAAGGCAGAGCTATGCTCAATAAATAGGAGTCTAATGAAGGAGTCTTTGTTGTCTGGGTGTTCCAGAGATGGGTTTAGGGCCAGGGAGATGGTGACTGCTGTGGTCGTATTGTGACGGTAAGCAAACTGCAGTGGCTCAAGGACTGGCTGGGAGGCTGGATTAAGGTTTCAAGGTCAGTTTATTTTCACATGTACCAATTAAGGTACAGCGAAATTTGAGTTACCATACAGCTGCACTAAGTGAAAAGCAACAAGACACACAACCACATAAAAGTTAACATAAACATCCACCGGAGTAGATTCCACATTCCTCACTGTGATGGAAGGCAATAAAGTTAAATCTGCTTCCTCTTGTTCTCCCGCTGTCGGGGCAGTCAAACCATCCGCAGTCGGGGCCATCAAATCGAAGCCCTCGTCAGGGTGATCAAAACTCCCACGTCGGGGCGGTTGAAATTCTCTCCGAGTCATGGAGCTCGCGAGTCGGCCTCTTCTTACCAGAGACCCAGGGCTTCACGATGTTAAAGTCCACAGGCCCCGCAGTTGGAGCTTCAATCCCAGGCAAAGGGATCGCAAGCTCCGCGATGTTAAAGTCCCACAGACTCCCGTGGCTTTGAGCGCTGGGTCGGTCTCCAGGAAAGGCCACCAACTCCACGATGTCAGGCCGCAGTGGGGACAGAGATACGACATGGAAAAAAATCACATCTCTGTCGAGGTAAGAGATTGAAAAAAAGTTTCCCCCATCTCCCCCTGCCACCCTGCACATAAAACAATCTAAAGAATACTAAAACATACTTTTTAACACATACTAAAAATAACAAAAAGAAGAAAGGATAGACAGACTATTGTTGAGGCAGTCACTGCAGGTGGCGCCACCCGGTGTTGTGTGCACCATCTCAAAGCAATTCATGATGTTAGAGCCACTGGACGGTAGTCATTGAGGCACTTTAGCTTAGTTTGTTTCAGCACCAGGATGATCGGTCTTTAGGAAGCAGGTAGGAAACTCAGAATGGAGTAGTGAGAGGTTCATGATATCTGCGAATACTTCTGCCAGCTGATCGAAACGTATAAGATTATTAAGGGGTTGTACATGTTAGAGGCAGGAAACATGTTCCCAATGTTGGGGGAGTCCAGAACAAGGGGCCACAGTTTAAGAATAAGGGGTAGGCCATTTAGAACTGAGATGAGGAAAAACTTTTTCAGTCAGAGAGTTGTGAATCTGTGGAATTCTCTGCCTCAGAAGGCAGTGGAGGCCAATTCTCTGAATGCATTCAAGAGAGAGCTGGATAGAGCTCTTAAGGATAGCGGAGTCAGGGGGTATGGGGAGAAGGCAGGAACGGGGTACTGATTGAGAATGATCAGCCATGATCACATTGAATGGCGGTGCTGGCTCGAAGGGCCGAATGGCCTCCTCCTGCACCTATTGTCTATTGTCTATTGATCCACACAGGTCCTGATGATACGGTTAAGGAGGCCATCTGGATCAGTTGCTTTCCACGGATTCACTCTTAGGAAGGCTGATCTTACATCTGCCTCAGTAACTGTTGTTACAGGAGCTCCTGAGACTGGTGAGACGGATAGCATTCTATCACCAACCTTCTATTCAAAGCAAGTGTAGAATGCTTGAAGTTCATCAGGAGGGACGGTTATATGCCATGATACTGCCTGTCTTAGGTTTGTAGCCTGGTATAGCATGCAAACCTTGGTACCAGCTACAGGTATCTGTGTTGTTGCCTCGAGACTCCAGTTTAGTCTGGAATTCCTTCCTGGCAATCTTAATGGCTCCGTGAAGGTCGTAGATAGATTTCTTGCATCGCTCATGATCATTTAACTTGACTACCACAACCAGAGAGCAGTGCTGAACTACTATCTACGTCTTTGATGACCCTCGGACTATCCTTGATCGGACTTTCCTGGCTTTACCTTGCAGTAAAGGTTATTCCCTTATCATGTATCTATACACTGTAAATGGATCGATTGTAATCATGTATTGTCTTTCCGCTGACTGGTTAGCACACAACAAAAGCTTTTCACTGTACCTCGGTACACGTGACAATAAACTAAACTGAACTGATGCTGCAGACTTGGACTTCATCTGGGTGTGGACCTCGCCGTTCATCCATGGTTTCCGCTTGTCTTCTTTGGTACACGTTCCTCTCCAACTTGCACATAAAGTCTGTGACAGCAGTGGCATGTTCATTTAGGTTAGCCGTATATTCCTTGAATACGGACCAGTCCGCTTATTCAATGCAGTCACAAACAGTGTCGTCCATTTCTTCAGACCAACATTTCACTGCTGTCTGTACTCCCTGCATGGAGAACATCAGCTCGTAATTTACTGTAATCTGCTCCCATTTCAATCCAGTAAATCTTACTTCTGTTGCTACATTCACAACACTCTCTTGTGTCTGTGTTTCGCATTATATATTCCTATTATGATATTATTCTTCAAGATCCTCCTTAATACATGCCACTGCATCCATGTTTTTAGTTATCTGTCCAAAAATCTCTTCTTGTGGCTTTGTGATAATACTAGGGTGTGTACAGTGGTGCAGCGGTAGAGTTGCTGCCTTATGGCATCAGACACCTGGGTTCAATCCTGACTACAGGTGCTGTCTGTCTGGAGTTTGGACTTTCTCCCTGTGATGATGTAGGTTTTCTCTAGGTGCTCCGGTTTCCTCCCACACTCCAAAGACTCCAGGTTTATGGGTTCATTGGCTTTGGAAAAAATTGCAAAATTGCCCCAGTGTGTAGGATAGTGTTAGTGTACAGGAGGGTCACTGGTCAGTGTGGACTCGTTGGGCTTGTAACCATGCTGTATCTCTAAAGTCTAAACTCTAATATTCCTGTGAAGTATTTGGGCTACTTTGCTGTTAAGAATGCTAACAAAAAATAATCAAGCTTTTACTGAGATTACATTCTTCCACTGTCGTAAGATTACTCCTGGTAAGAAGCTATAATTATATTGAGATAACTTTGGTAGACCATTTCCATTTTGAATGTTGATATGAGAATTTGTAAGGAAATTTTTTAATTTATGGCCAGATTGTTCAGATACTATATTATTATTATTATTATTATTATTATTATTATTATCAGAATCAGACTGACTCCAGATATTCTTAGCAGTCATTTTGTGCTGAGACTATATTATTATCTGAATCAAATTGTTGCAGACTATATTATTATCAGAGTTAAAATGTATGCAGACTATTATTAGCCATTTCCCGTCTCCAGTTATTTCTTTCTGATTACACTTAGTTTCCCAGCGTATAATGCGCTCGAACATATAACTGTAACTTTGCACATTCTGTTCACATTTCCCTTCCAGTAAATAAGGCTTTGTGTTGCCACGTATTTATCAGAGTATTGTGCCAACATTTCTCATCAAAACTTTTTAAATTATTTATCACCTGATAATTAAATGATCTGGTCACTCGATGGCACCATATCATCCTAACTCATTAAATTGTTTAAAACATGAAAAATGTTGAACTTTCATTCTTTCCCCATGTAATCGACATTTCCTATGTCCAAATTAAGAGTTTGTGGAGAATTTGAAAATGGCTATGCCAAGAACAGTTTTACTTTGAATTGTAGATACAAAGAACTGCAGATGCTAGTTTACAAAATAAAGACACAAGTACAGGAATAACTCAGCACGTCAGGCAGTATCTGTTGAGAACATGCATAGGCAACGTTTTGGGTCAGGACCATTCTTCAGACTGATTTGTAGTATGGGAGGAGAAAGCTGGAAGAGAGATCCTGCTTTGGTCCTGACCCGAAACGCCACGTAGTGAGGTTGGGGATGGCATCAAGCAGGAAATTAGAAATGCGTGCACTAAAGGTGCAGCAGTTATAATGGGTGACTTCAATCTACATATAGATTGGGTGAACCAAACTGGCAGGGGTGCTGAGGAAGAGGATTTCTTGGAATGTTTGAGAGATGGTTTTCTAAACCAACATGTCGAGGAACCAACGAGAGAACAGGCCATTCTAGACTGGGTATTGAGTAATGAGGAAGGATTAGTTAGCAGTCTTGTTGTGCGAAGCCCCTTGGGCAAGAGTGATCATAATATGGTAGAGTTCTTCATTTGGATGGAGAGTGACAAAGTCGATACAGAAACAAGTGTTCTGAACTTAAAGAAAGGTAACTTTGAGGGTATGAGGCGTGAATTGTCCAAGATAGACTGGCGATTGATGCTGAAAGGGTTGACGGTGGACATGCAATGGAAGGCATTTAAAGGTCGCATGGATGAACTACAACAAGTGTTCATCCTAGTTTGGCAAAAGAACAAACCAGGAAAGGTAGTGCATCCATGGCTAACAAGGAAAATCAAGGATAGTATTAAAACAAAAGATGAAGCATACAGATTAGCCAGAAAAAGTAGCATACCAGAGGACTGGGAGAAATTCAGAGTCCAGCAGAGGAGGACAAAGGGCTTAATTAGGAAAGGGAAAATAGATTATGAGGGAAAACTGGCAAGGAACATAAAAACTGACTGCAAAAGCTTTTATAGATATGTCAAGAGAAAAAGATTAGTTAAGACAAATGTAGGTCCCTTGCAGTCGGAAACAGGTGAATTGATCATAGGGAACAAGGAGATGGCAGACCAATTGAACAAATACTTTGGTTCTGTCTTCACTAAGGAAGACATAAACCGTCTGCCGGAAATAGCGGGGGACCGGGGGTGTAATGAGATGGAGGAACTGAGGGAAATGGTGTTAGGTAAATTAAATGGATTAAAGGCAGATAAATCCCCAGGAACAGATAGGCTGCATCCCAGAGTGCTTAAGGAAGTAGCCTCAGAAATAGTGGATGCATTAGTGATAATTTTTCAAAACTCTTTAGATTCTGGAGTAGTTCCTGAGGACTGGAGGGTAGCTAATGTAACCCCACTTTTTAAAAAGGGAGGGAGAGAGAAAACGGGGAATTATAGACCAGTTAGCCTAACATCGGTAGTGGGGAAAATGCTAGAGTCAGTTATTAAAGATGTGATAGCATCACATTTGGAAAGTGGTGAAATCATCGGACAAAGTCAGCATGGATTTACCAAAGGCAAATCATGTCTGACGAATCTTATAGAATTTTTCGAGGATGTAACTAGTAGAGTGGATAAGGGAGAACCAGTCGATGTGTTATATCTGGACTTTCAGAAGGCCTTCGACAAGGTCCCACATAGGAGATTTGTGTACAAACTTAAAGCACACGGTATTGAGGGTTCAGTGTTGAGGTGGATAGAAAATTGGTTGGCGGACAGGAAGCAAAGAGTAGGAATAAACGGGTCCTTTTCAGAATGGCAGGCAGTGACTAGTGGGGTACTGCAAGGCTCAGTGCTGGGACCCCAGTTATTTACAATGTATATTAATGATTTGGACGAGGGAATTGAATGCAACATCTCTAAGTTTGCGGATGACACGAAGCTGGGTGGCAGTGTTAGCTGCGAGGAGGATGCTAGGAGGCTGCAGAGTGACTTGGATAGACTAGGCGAGTGGGCAAATGCATGGCAGATGCAATATAATGTGGATAAATGTGAGGTTATCCACTTTGGCGGCAAGAACAGGAAAGCAGAGTATTACCTGAATGGTGACCGATTGGGAGAAGGGGAGATGCAACGTGACCTGGATGTCATGGTGCACCAGTCATTGAAAGCAAGCATGCAGGTGAAGCAGGCAGTGAAGAAAGTGAATGGTATGTTGGCATTCATAGCAAGAGGATTTGAGTTTAGGAGCAGGGAGGTTCTGCTGCAGTTGTACAGGGCCTTGGTGAGACCGCACCTGGAGTATTGTGTGCAGTTTTGGTCTCCTAACCTGAAAGACGTTCTTGCCTTAGAGGGAGTACAGAGAAGGTTCACCAGATTGATCCCTGGGATGGCGGGACTTTCATATGAGGAAAGACTGGATAGACTGGGCTTGTACTCGCTGGAATTTAGAAGACTGAGGGGGGATCTTATAGAAACATATAAAATTCTTAAGGGGTTGGAGAGGCTAGATGCGGGAAGATTGTTCCCGATGTTGGGGGAGTCCAGAACCAGGGGTCACAGCTTAAGGATAAGGGGGAAGGAAGTCTTTTAGGACCGAAATGAGAAAACATTTCTTCACACAGAGAGTGGTGAGTCTGTGGAATTCTCTGCCACAGAAGGTAGTTGAGGCCAGTTCATTGGCTATATTTAAGAGGGAGTTAGATGTGGCCCTTTTTGCTAAAAGGATCAGGGGGTATGGAGAGAAGGCAGGTACAGGCTACTGAGCTGGATGATCAGCCATGATCATATTGAATGGCGGTGCAGGCTCGAAGGGCCGAATGGCCTACTCCTGCACCTATTTTCTATGTTTCTGTTTCTATTATCCACGTTGCTGGGAGATACTGCCTGACCCGTTCAGTTACTCCTGCACTTGTGTCTCACTTTGAATTGCCCCTGGTTATTTTCATTATATCATTATATCTATTAATGCTATGACTTGACAACTTTATCTTCTAAGTAACTGACTAGGTTCTTTAACACGTAACATGATAGTGCCAGATGAACTTGCATTTCATAGTCAAACCAGGTGTGATTTCATTAATTTCCCAGCATGCATGTAAAGTATTTGATCACCTGCATTAGACAAGATTCAAGAGTGTTTCGTTGTCATATGTACCAACAATGGGTGTACATACAGTATGTGCCAATGCTTACTTGCAGCAGCATAACAGGTTTGTAAGCACAGTACTCATAGATAACATAATGTTTAAAAAAAGGCAATAAATTAAAAAAACAATGCCAGTATAAAATTCCCAAAGTCCATAGTGTAACTAAGATAGTTCATGGTTCCTAGTTTAGTTCATGTTTTGTAGTGTTCAAGGGCCTGATGTTACGAACATTAGTCCCTTACCAGATTTACTTGCTTGAAGACACATTTAAAATGTTTTATAGCTCTCACCTTTTTTTTCTTTTGAGCAAAATGTGTTAATGCACACACGTGTGTGTGTGTGAGTGTAAAGGAATGACCCAAAATAGTTTTTGCAAGTCTCAGACCAGAATATGTTTAAAGTTCACTGTATTAACAGGGTGTTGTTATCTGTGTTAAAATGATCCCAATTTTCATTCCATTTAACCTGGATGGATCAATTACTCTTTCAATTCAAAGGAAGAGATAAAGGTGGACGTGCACAGTCCATCCTCCCCCCACCCTCCCCCACCACCAATCCATATGCCCCCTCCAGCTTTACGTTTCATCCATCCACCTTTTGTTGTCTGAAGAAAGGTTCCAACCCAAAACATCACTTATTCCTTTACTCCAGAGATGCTGCCTGACCCGCTGAGTTACTCCAATAAATATTTGATATATTGCATCTGGTAAACATTTCCTGTTTTTGATAATTACATTCGGTTATCAAACAAACTAAAAACTAAAAAAACTGAGATGTAAGCTACCCAAGCGGAATTTGAGCTGTTGTTCCTCCAGTTTTCATGTGGTAATGGAGACAAGTACAGAAAGGTCGGTATGGGAATGGGGTTCAAATGGTTTGCAACTGAGAGAGGTTAGAAGAAGGTACAATTGATGCAGGCCTGGGACTATGGGAGATTCCTGAAGTAATTGGCCAATTTTTACATTTAGCGTGATTGAACAACAAGAAATTGGGATAATCTGTGCCATTTTGGGAGCACTATGAGTGCTGTTAAAGATCCAAAATGATGCCTGAGGTATTTGTTGGGCAAATCACACTGAACACCCTTTGGTGAGTGCAAGTGTAGCAAAAAATTTGTCAGAGGAATGCCGAGGATGTAAGATCACAATGCAACACTGATTTGCTGCCTTGCTGGAATAGCAAAGCACAACTACTACCACCCAGCCAACACCTTCGCAGCTGGATACAGCCTCAGCAACAAGGGCCCAGCACTGTCTTTAAAAGGATACTCAAGTCGCTAGTGGTTAGTTGTTGATTGATTTTGCTTGGCTCTTGGTATTATCGATAATGTTTCCTTTTTTCAGCTGTTTTGAGTTACCGTAGCCGCAGGAGTTGGCATGGAAAGTGCGTAGGTCGTGGTCATTGCAAGACTCATGCATATACCAGATAGCTCAGACATGGGAGGGTTAGTAAACATCCTCCTTTAAATGCGGCATGATTGGGAGAATGTGCAGATGATATATACATCAGGCCAAATTAATGGCATAGGGAGGAAGGGGAGAATTTCTCTCAACAGGAGTCCATGATAAACTCAACGTGTTTAGAGAATTTGACTGAACTTCAGGCAGGAATTAATGTGACGTATTGCCACTTTAATGAGAGTATTCTTTCTTAAATATGCCACCTATTGCTAACACTTATACAATGTTGGAGCATTGCCAAGTGCTATCGGGGACTGTGAAAATGAACTGTTAGGCATCTAATTCCATTTTGGAATGAACAACCGTAATGCAACATCTCATAATCTACCTTTCATTTTTGTAGAAGGGAGGTTGCCAACACTATTTATTCAAAGAATTGTAGTCACATTTCATTCTCTTTTAGTGGCAACCACCGAATAGAGAAATTACATGGTTTTGCAGAGATCGCAAGGGCCAGAGGTGAAGGATTCCATTTGCTATGTACACATTGCCACTGGCTACCACTGTAAGTTCTACTACATAGCAGAATCAAAGAGCTTTGATTTCATCAGCATCTACTTGCTGTGTAACATTTGGCAACAAATTTTACATGTAAGTGCTAGCTACATCTTTCATTCTATGGCAGACTCCTGACATTTGAATCACCATAACAAAATTTATGTGGCAAAGATTATCAGTATCATGACTGATACTGCATGATGTGCAACCTATGCACACATCCGACCCAGCACCCATCCTTTTTCTCCAGAGATGCTGCCTGACCCATTGAGTTACTCCAGTGCCTTGTGTCTATCCGTGCACACAAATGCAGCTTTCAGACAATGAACAAATTCAAGCAGCACAGATCTTTGGTCTACTGATGCAGTGCGTGTTTTGTGCACAGTAAAACACTGATAGTCCATTGAAGACATAAGAGACTGCTAAGGCTAGAATCTTGAAGGAAACATAAAGTGCTGGAAGAACTCAGCAGGTCACGCAGTATCTGAGGAGGATAGACACACAATATGTTGGAGTAACTCAGCGGGAAAGGCACTATCTGGGGAGAGAAGGAATGGGTGAGACTTCGGGTCGAGACCCTTCTTCAGACCCTTCTTCAAAGGGAAAGGTGATGTTTCATTTTGGGACCTGTCTTCAAACTCTCAGAACATGTTCAAAAAGTAGGAGAGCAACAGAAATCACAGGGGGGGAATGGTGAGAAAGAGTCTCACAGAACCCTCGTTGGGGAGAGGAGGAGAACCTCTTCAAAGTAGTCATATTTTGAGGAGATTTCAAAGTGGAACAGTAAAATGAAGACACAAGGAACTGCAGATGCTGGAATCATGAGCAAAACACAAAGTGCCAGAGGAACTCGGTTGATCAGTTCATTATCTGACTATTCAGAAATCTCAAATGGTTTGGCACTTAGTTCATCAGGTCATGTCTGGATGCTCTCTTTCAATTCAATGGGGCCCCTCTCCCACATTCCCTTTGAACTCAGCAAAGTCCCAGTTCCTGCCCTCCATTTCCACACACTGAGGTCCCAGTTCCTGTGCTCCCTCCCCAGTCACTGTGTTTGGGTTCTCATGCTTCTGACTCCCTGGGAACCTGGATACCCTTTCCACTCACCGGGGCCTCGATTCATGTGTTTCTATTCAATGCACCATTTTCCACTCTCTCTCTCTGTAAATTGACCAGGCTCCCATTTACCAAGGCCCTTTTAACCGACTGCGTTCACTAGAAAATTCATGACAATACTGAGTAACATCTTAAAAAGAGTGAATTAAAAAAATTGTTGGAGTATTAATCAGGGGCGGGAATAAAAAGTGGGGAGCAATCTTTGAATTGGTACCCTTGGTAACAATGGTGAATGACAGATTACAAGAAGTTGCATTAATGTTGCTGAAACTTGGTTTTCACTCGTTGTGATGAATCAGGAGATGCTTCATTATCTATTCCTCATCAAGGAACAGGAAAAAATATCTCAATTGCACCCCCCACCTCTAGAACCAGCTCTGCCATCCCTCAATGCTCATGCTGAAAATCCTTAGTCTATAACTTTAGAAACAATCACCTGCACTGCAGGGAAGTAAATCAGAAAAGACAAGAAAAATGCCATGGAAGAAAGTTATTGGTTTTATCACTCATGGATTATGTACACAGAGGTGAGGGTGAAGCGAGAAGCGAGGTGAAGCGAAGGATTATCAAGGCTATCTCCCAATAATGGCCTTGGTAACGTGGGAAAGAGCTACAGGACCGCAATCCTTACTCTATATCTATTGATGCCTGAGCATTTCCCATCTCTTGCAACTCTCACCTATTCTCTATTTCCTTTATCATGCGCAATATCTGAGGCATGAAGCTGATTAGTACCAGTGTCAGGGGTTATAGGGAGAAGGTAGAAGAATGGGGTTAAGAGAAAGATAGACTAGACATGATTAAATGGTGGAGTAGACATAATGGGCCGAATGGCCTAATTCTACTCCTATCCCTTATGAACTTATGAACTTTGATGATGCAAGTGGCTGTGATATATTGCGGTGCAGTGATTCTTGAACCACTAATGATAAAGGAAATGTAATAGTGAATTGCTAATTCAATGCTATCATGCAAATATTGACATGAAAACTCATTCATGTTAGCTATTAATGTTAAGGCCCATCCAACAGTGTCTGCAGGGCTCCCTTATAGTATCCTGCCATACACAAATTAACATAAGGCACATTTTAGAAAAAAACATAATTTTCATTTGAATATTTTCATTATGACAATACAACAAAGCATTAGCTTGCATCAATGACTAATTTGATAATAGGAAAGACCACATGAATAAAACATCACTGCAAGATTTGACCTGGTTATAAATTGGGCTAAAATTGTTTTTTGATGAGATTGTAATATCATAAGATTTCCACTCTGAAATAAGTGTACATAATACACAATGAAGCCTGTTGTTTTGATTCTACATTTCCTTGATGGTTATTCTCAACTTGTACGCTTCTTCTGATGCTCTTTTAAAACTTGGAGTGCTATTGATCTATTCAGCTGCAAACAGCTGGACAGATTGTGCTTGAACTTTGTGATTCACTCACTCTCTAATCCCAATATTATTTTCATCCTTCTCATGTGTAGATTTAATTTTGAGAGAAACATGATGGGAAAGGTAAGGTGGGACACAATGTGTTGGAGTAACTCAGCCGGTCAGGCAGCATCTAGAGAACATGGATAGGTGACGTTTCAGGTTGGGACTTTCTTCAGAAAAGTAAGGTTTTCGAATGGTGTGACCAGAATCTGCCCGTCCTTGTTTACTTCTTTGCAAAGAGCAGAAGTTGTGATTTGTTTACTCATTCTGGTGATCAGCATTGCACGAATAGCTTGAGAAGTGTCAAAGTAGCTGGAGGCTAGAGACGACACAATCCCAGTTTGATAGGCTGGAATTTTTCAAATTAATTTGTAGAACATGGCTATCATGTATTCTCCATTCTCCAAAGGCCCTTTCAAGCAACTGAGTGCCTTGCTTGAGATGGACTTAAAAGCCTCTCCTTTTTAGAAGCTTAAAGAGGTTCGGCACGTCACCAAATACTCTGTTAGATTCTCTGTAGAATGAACCCTGACATGGTTGAATCACGGCCTGATATGGTAATTCTAATATATAGGAATACAAGAGGCTGTGGAGAGTTGTGGACTCAGCCCAGTTCATCATGGACACAGCCCTCCCTTTCATTGAGAGCACCTTCATGAAGGCAGTATCTATCAACATGCGTGATAGACCTTCATCCTTAGCTTCATTAAAAACGTTGTTACCCTATTAATCTGCAGACACAGGATTAAGATCCATACTTGTGATATTACCAGCTAGCTTTATGCTTTACCAGCTATTCTTTCTTCCACTGTCATTATGCTGTTTGCTGTCAAGTTCAAATCTTTCTAGTGCTTGATGCTATGTCCTGTTTAGCTCCAGGAGGAAAAGTTGTGCCTCATACTCTAATTCCATCTTTCCCCCTCGGTCCTCCTTTCAACTGGAAACAGATGGTACATGACCATGGGGTACTGAACTATTGAAAGACACTGCATGGAAACGGGCCCTTCGGCCCACTGAGTCCATGCTGGCCATTGATCACCCTTTCACATGAGTTCCATGTTATCCAACTTTTGCATCTGCTCCCTACACGAGGTGCAATTTACAAAGGCCAATTAACCTACAACATTTACTTGCTATAAAGTGACATCAGACATTAAGTTTGGTGCCTGAAAAGCCATACCTAACCATAATGTTGTCAGTGCAGCAGTTCCAAACTATATATATATGTATAATGTGAATTACTGCTTCATAATATTTGAATTTGTATTACATGGTTAAATCTTTCAAAAACATCTGAGGATATACTACAATATAAACGACTGTGCTATATTTCTCATTTCTTTTGTTCTTTTTACAGTTAACTTTGACCACTTTCAGATCCTTCGAGCAATTGGGAAAGGAAGCTTTGGAAAGGTAATGAAACCTTGATGTTCATTAACAAGACCATGGTTTATAACACCATGAAAAGATTTATGTTAATAAATTTCATTTGGGTGAATGCAGTTAATGTATAATCATAAAGGAGGATAATATCAAAAAATTATGCCTCATTTAAGACATCCAGTAATGTGTGTGCTATGTCTGTTTGTACAACCAGAGTAATTTGGAGAACATAAAACTGTAACAGCAAAACAACGAGGATCCTGCTATTTTAAAATAAAGTTGGAAAATGTCTCAGTGCTCAGCACGTCAAATAATATCTGTGGAAATAGAATTGCTGTTTCAAGTCAATGGATTATCATTAAATTCCAGACCCGTTGAACAATTCCCACACAATCAGCTTTCATGGTGCAACATTGCTCATTTGTGTTAGCCATAAAGCACATGTGCTTTTGAGGAATCCAGATGTGTTTATTACTTTTTGATCAGCAATTGGAAAAAAGATACTGAAGTGGTGGCTCATACAGTCTACATATGTAAAATCATGTTGAATAATTTGCCTGTTTTATGCGCCCTTTGGTAAAATCATAGGGAGTGGATTGGTACCTTCTTAACTTTTGAAATGATAAGTATCACACTTAAAATTCCTGACTTCAGCAATATGGCAAAACCAGTTCTCATCTTGGTCAGCTAGGCAAATGGGAATTACTGCTCCCAGGCAGAAGAAAAAATACAATACAAACAATTCCAAACAGCACCAACTGGACATGTGGCAAAATGCAAGCAGCATTGAAGTCTTCTGCAACTAAAAGGGGAGGGAGAGAGCACAAAATAGAGCAGTGGGGTGATGGTGGGAGAGTATATGTACATAGGACAAGTTAAGAAAGGTACCAAGGGGATATTGATAGTCAAATATTATAGATAAACGGTTGACTGATTGAAAGATACAGAATCTTTGGCTCACCGAGTCTAATCAGACCATCAATCACCCATTCATACTAGTTTTATGTTATCCCACGTTTGCATCCACTGCATCATCGATGCGGCTGGAAGATCCGCCAGGGCCGACCACAGACTGGACGGCTCCTCCAAACTCCTGATGGAGACGCAAAGCTGCTTGACGCCTTCGGCGACCCTGCGGGCGGGGCCCAGCCGCGGTTCACCTGGTCGGAACCGAACGGTTCAGCCCGGTCCCGGATAGACTTCCTCTTCACGTCGAAGGCCATCACGGTCAGACACACCGACCTCAAGCTGGTGTTCTTCTCTGACCACTGCCTCCTTCAGGCCTCCTGTCACCTACAGGGGGACCGGAAGGCGGGCAGAGGGACGTGGAAGTTAAATGTGGAGCTGTTGACCTCAGAGAACATTGAGGAGCTAAAGAGGGACTACGCATGTTGGAGAACTGTGAGGCCCCTCTTTGACTCTCTGACACTCTGGTGGGAAGCAACCAAGGAGAACATCAAGAAGTTCTTCATCTCCAAAGGGGTTCAGAGAGCAAGACAGAGTAGGAGGGAATTGTGTCAACTCCAGACAGATTTGCAGCAACTGCTCCTTCTGTAGTGGAGAGGTGTGGAGGTGAGGGAGGAACTGAGAGAGTTGAAGGGCCGGCAAGCTCGGCTCTTTACCTCTGAATCCTCCAAGATCATCTTCCGGTCCAGGGTCCGCCACGTGGAGCAGGATGAGACGTGCTCACACTTTGTCTTCCATAAGGTTCACAGGGGGAGCTCTGTGATCAATAGCCTTAGGGAGGAGGACGGCTCGGTAACATCCTTGCAGACAGACATGCTGAGGATCTGCAGATTCTTTTATAAGGATTTGTACGACATAAAGACCACAGACAGCACCGCCTCCCAGAACTTCCTGTCCTCCATCACAGAAGTCTTGGACGATAGCAAGCGGGAGAATCTGGACCAACCACTGACCCTGGAGGAGCTGACTGGCTCCATCCGTTCCTTTGACTCGAGTAAAACTCCCGGAAGCGACGGCATACCGGCAGAGTTGTATTCAGCTCTGTGGGACTGGGTGGGCCCGGACCTGCTGGAAATGTACAACCACATACTTCTAGCCGGCAGCATGTCAGGCTCTATGAGGAAGGGTAGCATCACCCTAATCTACAAGCAGAAGGGGGAGATGAGTGATATAAGGAATTGGAGACCCATCACATTGTTGAATGTAGATTACAAGATCCTGTCTAAAGCCATCGCCAACCGGGTCAAGTCTGCTCTGGGACAGGTGATCCACCCGGACCAAACCTGTGCTGTACCTGGCCGGAAAATCTCAGACAGCCTGGTGCTGCTCTCCAAAATGGGCTTTGGGGAGGAAATCAGGAAGTGGATCCAACTGCTCTACACGGATATCTGTAGTGCAGTCCAAATCAATGGGTGGGAATCAGACAGCTTCCCCGTCAGGTCTGGAGTCAGGCAGGGTTGCCTTCTCTCCCCTGTCTTGTTCGTCTGTTGTATTGAGCCCTTTGCCGAGTCCATCAGGAAGGATGTGAGCATAAGAGGAGTGATATTGCCAGGCAGTGGGGGCACTCAGGTCAAGGCCTCCCTGTGCACGGATGATGTCGCCGTCTTCTGCTCGGATCCAGGGTCGGTCCGCAGACTGATTAGCATTTGCGACCAGTTTGAGTCGGCCACGGGGGCCAGGGTAAACCACAGGAAGTGCGAGGCCATGCTCTTTGGCAACTGGCCCGACCGATCTTCCAACCCCTTCACCATCAAGCCTGTCTTCTTGAAGGTGCTGGGGATCTGGTTCGGGAGGGCAGAGGCGTGTGACAAGAATTGTCTGGAGCGGATAGCCAAGGTGGGGAAGAAGCTGGAGCTGTGGAAGCAGCGCTCCCTCTCCTTCACAAGGAAAAATCTGGTCATCAGGTGTGAGGTGCTCTCGGGGCTGCTGTACGTGGCGCAAGTGTGGCCCGTCCCTCCCTCCTACGCCACGGAGATCACCCGGGCTGTCTTCCGCATCATCTGGGGGTCGATGATGGACTGGGTGTGATGGGCCACAATGCACAAGTTGGCAGGCAACGGGGGTAAAAGCGTGCCCTACCTTGCCCTCATCCTACTGGCCACCTTCGTGTGTGACTGCATCAGGCGGAGCGTAGAGCCAAGGCACGTGGGCACAAGTATCACTACCTGCTGAGGTTCTACCTGTCCCCGGTGTTGCGAAGGATGGGCCTGGTGCAGATGCCACGCAATGTGCCAGTCAGCTGGACATTGCCGCATCATCTATTGCTCGTGGAAAGGTTCTTCCAGGCCAACACCTTTGACCACAAGTCCATCAGGCAGTGGTCAGCACGGAACGTCCTGCAGGCACTGCAGTGGATCCTGTGGTGTGGTTCCCAGAGCAGACTGCCCAGCTTGTCTGGCAAAATGCCTCATTGCCAGAACTCACCAACAAGCACCAAGACCAGGTTTGGCTGGCGGTGAGGGGAGCCCTCCCAGTCAGATCCTTCCTGCACCGCTGGAGCCTCACTACCAGCGCACGCTGCCCTCAGGATGGTTGCTATGGAGAGGAGACGGTTGCCCACCACTTCACATAGTATGAATTTGCCAAGAAAGTCTGGAGAGGTTTGCAGGGGTCCCTCTCATGATTTATTCCGAGCAGCTCCGTCACAGAGGACTCAGTGATCTACGGACTGTTCCTAGGGACGCATTCAGAGACTGACATCGAGTGCTGCTGGAAGGTCATCAACTCAGTGAAAGACGCTCTTTGGTCTGCCCGAGCTTTGTTGACCTCCCAGCGCAACGAGCTGTCCATCGGGGAATGTTGCCAACAATTTTGCCATTTCATGTTGTAAATTCTCTTCCTACAATGCATTTTAATTTTGCGCAGGATGTAAGCTGAATCACTATTGACTGTTCTGATTAAAATCCACTTACAGGATCTTTTCAGAGAACATATATCAATTTCTCATAGGATAGCACGCCAGTGGATAAAGATTTTCAATAAAATCAGTTTGAGTTGATTATCTTAGACTTCCTTTTCTGATTTTAATTAGCATTATGCTTCTATTTAATTCACTAAAGATAATCGTTCATTTTTTTCCAAATAAACTATTGACCAGCTTCCAGTATATTGTCTTAGTTGTCAATGAAAGCAAGTGACAGGATCAACAGATATTGACACTTGCCTGTGCTGTTATTGATGAGTTCTTATGAAGCCATTGAGTACCTTAAAAAAACTAAATCTTTCATCAAGACAATTGAATTTTTAGTTTCTTTAATATTTTGAGCGGATTAAATGAGCAGGGAGTTTAAATTTAAATGGTAATTAATTGAAAAATAGAAAGTTGAAATGTTGAAAGATTTAAGGAAAAATCCAGTGGTTGATTAAGACATTACGATGTAAACCATGATAGATGAGCAATAAATCTTATCCAATTTCTGGTTGTTTAAAATGAATAAACAATTAATAGTTGAAAGTAGGCCTCGATAGGCCAGATAAAGGAAAGTACCATTCATTTAAAAATGCTGTTACTTTATCAAGCAGTGTGGTACACACTTATTATTTGCAGTACAATAGATAAATTATTAACTGTTAGTTACAGTTTTAACTTAATTTAAATTCATACCAAGTGTCTCCATAAATCCCATGTCTAATGTAATCAATTAATTTAATATAATTGGTTTGTTTTTGCCTTTCTGCTTGGTAAAAATTGAATTATATATTTTAATTTCATTGGGTATCTAAAAGCATAATTTACTTCTTTAAACTACTTGCTTAGTGTGGATAAATGCTCTTAAATGCTGGCAACATTAATTATTCATCAGTGTATAGTAATTTAATATAAAAAGTTAAGAACGGAATCAAGTATATTGAATGTGCCTCTGTTAGATCCACTCAGCCATTGGATGTCATTGGATGTGTCTTCCAAGAAATCCTTGATGGGGAAAATGATCAACTTGACTCATAGGAGTAATGACAGAATTTGGAATCACAGAGAGCATAAGAAATAAGACCTCGTGTTACTTTATGATGGTGACGTATTACAGGGTACATGAAATATTATCACCTGCACCTAATAAAGATCAACAACTGCACTGACTACATATTTCACAGCACAACACAATGCAATATATGAGGTAATTGTGTTCCATGGCATGCTGCAAATGAGCAACAATATTGCATTTGACCATGTCAAATGTGATATTTTTTGATCTTGAGTCATCTGAAAATGCAGGTTATTGGATTAACATCAAAGCAACTAAGAGAGAACAGCCTTTAACAGGATATCAAACCGAGCTGAATCAGTTAGCAAGAGCATTTTCATTTTCAGAGGGTAGTTGATGCAGAGAGGCCACAAGACTGTGACTAGAAATGGAGGAGAAAATAATGCAAAACTAGAACTATTCACTTAGAACCATCAAAAAAGAACGATTGTGAAGGTCCTTCTGCAGTTGTGCAGGGCCCTAGTGAGACCGCACCTGGAGTACTGTGTGCAGTTTTGGTCTCCAAATTTGAGGAAGGATATTCTTGCTATTGAGGGCGTGCAACGTAGGTTTACTAGGTTAATTCCCGGAATGGCGGGACTGTCATATGTTGAAAGACTGGAGCGACTAGGCTTGTATACACTGGAATTTAGAAGGATGAGAGGAGATCTTATCGAAACGTATAAGATTATTAAGGGGTTGGACACGTTAGAGGCAGGAAACATGTTCCCAATGTTGGGGGAGTCCAGAACAAGGGGGCCACAGTTTAAGAATAAGGGGTAGGCCATTTAGAACTGAGAGGAGGAAAAACGTTTTCAGTCAGAGAGTTGTGAATCTGTGGAATTCTCTGCCTCAGATGGCAGTGGAGGCCAATTCTCTGAGTGCTTTCAAGAGAGAGCTAGATAGAGCTCTTAAGGATAGCGGAGTCAGGGGGTATGGGGACAAGGCAGGAACGGGGTACTGATTGGGAATGATCAGCCATTGTTTATTGTCTATTGTCTATTGTATCAGAATGTATCAAAATGTGCCGTAAGCATTGAAGCAAATCCAGAGATCCCCAATTATTCCGATAATCCTGAGCACATATTTAATATTCATCACAGACATAACAGCAATCAGATGTGGGCAGACATGAATATTTGCAAGTTGAAATTGATACAAGCAAATCTGTCCATGTGGAGAGTAAACAAACTTTCAACAACTTTTGCTTTTATATTATCAGTAAGGAAATCCAAGGATATTTCTTCATAAATAGTACTGACTTTGACACCTCTGGAAACATTTCATTACAAATTACATTCAAATTCAAGGGTGTTAACGTGACATTGGCCGTACCCTCAGATGATTGTGATAATCTTCTGAGTTTTGACACAACGTTCGTTTTCACATTGTAAAGAGTACATTCGCAATGCCTCAATCTCATTCTACTATTTGTACAAAAAGTTCACAAGACCGCTTATGGTTATGTGAATGTGAAGACAGTGCCTAAAACAATAATACTGAGAGGAATCAAAGTAAAATGTTCTTCTGTTGCTGTATCATGTTAGAAATGGATTCACAAAAATAGAATAATATCCTTGAACTGCCATTCTCCTGTGATATTGCATATACAGACATTCTATTATCTGCTAGCCAACTATTCAGAAATCCTGATTTTTTAACATTTCTAAACATAAATTTTATTCGGAATAAAAATATATACAAAGCAAGAACAGTGCAAACATGCTTCTGACATTCTCAGCATCTCTACAGTCATTAGTGTCCTATTCTCCAGATTCAGGGACCGCTTCTTCCCAGATGTTATCAGGCAACTGAATCATCCTTCCACAACCAGAGAGCAGTGCTGAACTACTATCTACCTCATTGGTGACCCTCTGACTATCCTTGATCGGACTTTGCTGGCTTTACCTCGCACTAAACGTTATTCTCTTATCATGCATCTGTACACTGTAGATGGCTCGATTGTAATCATGTATTGTCTTTCTGCTGACTGGATAGCACGCAACAAAAGCTTTTCACTGTACCTTGGTGCACGTGATAATAAACTAAACTAAACTAAAAAATCTTAAACCAAACACCCTTGGTATTCTTGTGGTCTCCTGGGGTGATATCTCTTCCCTTGTTTGAGGGATGTCCCCAAAGGACTCTGCCCCTCAATGACCTGCAGCAGAAGGACCCTTGGCTGTGGTCCTGATGGTTTGCAGCTAGCTCACTATGTGTTGCAACATGGCATTCCCCTGTCCCCATCCTTCCATTCACACATGGACCCAAGTCCCCACATTCATTTGAAATTCACTGAGTTCTATTTTCTGCACTCCTTTTAAACTTACTGGGCTTGGTAGTGAACTTATAATTTCATTATGTTCCATCTAAAACAAAATTAAATATGTATCGGGGTATTAAGGTAATAAAATCCAATTGCCTGGGAAATCCACCAGTCTTTCACCAACAAGGATTAACACAAGCTGTGCGGTATATTGCAAGATTTGCATATATTTACAGGCAAGAGACTATTTTTGACAGGCGCAGCAAAATCTGGATTAAAGACCTTTTGGTAGTTCCCCATCAACAGATAACCTGTGGGACAGCTGAAAATGAAGATAACAGCTTGAAACGTTTTTAATAACCTCTCAAGATGACCTAAATAATTGGGCACTTTCTGCCAACCACAAAATCCCCAAAGCGTATGGGTCAGGAGGTTAATTAGCCTCTATAAATTGCCCCTAATGTGTAGGGAAAGTGGGATAGTTCAGTGTGTAGTCTACAGAGCTCAGAAGATTATCAGGACACAGCTACCAGCCTTGGAGGGCATCTACAATACACGATGCCTCAGGAAAGCCATCAGCATTCACAAAGACTCCTCACACCCCTGCAATAGTCTGTTCGAACTTCTACCATCTGGCAGATGCTACAAGGCCTTCTACGCCCGCACCTCCAGACTCAGGAACAGCTTCATCCCCAGGGCCATGGCAGCTCTGAACCGGTCCTGCTGAGTCGGATGGTCACATCGCACACCGACCTGGCAAGATCTACTTGCACTTTATTCTGTTTTAAAACTGTTTCTAATTTAGTTTCTCTGGGTTGCCTAAATTTCTGTTGATTAGCTAATTAATTTATTGCATCCTATGGAAGTCGCATTAACAATCTTGTTGTACCCCTGTACAATGACAATAAAGATATATTGTATTGTATTGTATTGTATAGCATATGTGTGAATATGTGTGAATATGTGATCGATGGTCGGTGTGGACTTGGTGGGCCTATGGGCCTGTTTCAATGCCGTATCTCTAAACTAAACTGAACTAAACTAAACTCAATCTCAAGTATAGAGCACAACTTTTAATTTCTGATTAATATTCAAGTGTATGTCACAACTCGTAAAACCTAACACAAGAGTCCATGTGAGCATATGGTTATTCCAAAGTAGGAAAATTAAATGCGCCTCTATTTTGATAGGTCAATGGGTGCTCTCAGAGGATAGTTGACCCCTAATGATTAGACATTTTTTGGAGCTCTTCTCCACTGAGAAACAGAATTGTGTGATGTTTGGCCGCAGAATTGTGTGATGTTTGAATTAACTTCTAATATCAACCACAGAATAAATAGGGAGAAGAAACCTCCTCCCAGAATATAAGAGGAAATCACAGTAGCATTTTTAGTTTAGTTTAATTTATTGTCATGTTTATCAAGGTACAATGAAAAGCTTTTTGTTGCATGCTATCATGGGAAAGACTACACATGATTACAATCGAGTGTACAGATACTAGATAAGGGAAATAACATTTAGTGCTTGGTAAAGTTCGATTAATGATAGTTCGAGGGTCTCCAATGAGGTAGATGGTAGCTCAGGACCGCTCTCTAGTTGTTGATAGGATGGTTCGGTTGCCCGATGACAGCTTGGAATAAACTGTCCCTGAATCTGGATGTATGCATTTTCACACTTTTGTACCTCTTATCTGATGGGAGAGGGTAGAAGTGGGAGTGACTGGGATGAAACTTGTTTTTGATTATGCTGGTGGTCTTGTTGAGGCAGCGTGAAGTGTACATGGTGTCAATGGAAAGGAGGTTGGTTTGTCTGATGGACTGGGCAGTATTTGGATAGAGTTAATGGTTGTCGAAGGGAAGATCCATCGCTGAGCATCTGAGTGCCACACTTGAAGTCTTTCACCATTGACTAGTAAACCCGCAATTCATTTCAAATTTATATTCTGGAGATAAGCACCCAATTATGTGCTCAGATATCAGTAGTCAAGAGACAGCAGTTTGTTCACAACAAATTATTTTACATGGAATATGGTGCAAATGATGATTTTTCAGAACTGTTCACTCATCTACAATTAAAATATGTCTTTGAAGATTGGTAGTGACTATAAGTGAGAAAGTTGTCATGGATGGGATTGAAATCTCAGTACTCAGTGCATGAGTGCAAACAAAGTGTTAGCTCTGATAAATTTCTGGTGGCAAGTGACAAGGATATTTATAATTCTTGGTTATTATGCAAATATGAATTTAACCATTACAATGGCAGCTGATCGGTTAATAAACCTATCAACGCTGTAATTCTTCATTTAATTTTCTTCCATTGTCACTAGCTATTCCTAATACCATTTCAATATTTTGTGGCCTTTTTTTCCCTCACAAATTTGATGCTGCTGTACTTCTTTACTTACTCCAATAATGCCTGCAACTGTACTTTCAAGGAAACATCCATGGAAATGTAGATTTTTAAAAAAAATCCAAAACTGAATTAATGAGAACATCATTCACAGATAGAAAATCTGGCTCATTATTCCCTTTACTGAGGTGGAAAGATTATTTACTTGATTGTATATCCTGGTGTGAAAATTGTTTGTTGGTTCCATAAAATTTTATAAAATGAGGCTACCAGTGAAGCGAAATTCCACTTTGCACTTGCTCCATTCAAAAATAATTGTTTCTCCGGGTGGAGAACATTGGCAACCATGCACACAAAGGTGACAATTGACCCAACATGTTGGCCCAGCGGTTGGTACAAATAAACCTGTCACTAAATCCACATGTGGCCCAGAAGAGAACTTAAACATGGTTTTGTTTTTTTGCAGTATCAATCAATTAGAAACATAGAAACATAGGTACAGGAGTAGACAATTCGGCCCATCGAGCCAGCACCACCATTCAATATGATCATGGCTGATCATCTAAAATCAGTACCCCTTTCCTGCTTTTCCCCCATATCCCTCGATTCCTTTAGCCCTAAAAGCTAAATCTAATCTCTTGAAAACATCCAGTAAATTGGCCTCCACTGCCTTCTGTGGAAGATAATGCCACAGATTCACAGCTCTCTGGGTGAAGAAGTTTTTCCTTATCTCAGTCCTAAATGGCCTACGCTTAATTTATATACCAATTTATATTCAGAACCATAGTCAGATGGCCCAATTTAATCCCGAAGCACTTAATCTATTCATTGGCCTGGAAATGTGTCAGTGTATTGCATGTAAAATGAACACTCAAGGAACAGCTGCTTACTTCACCAGCATGAAGCTGTGTTTGAAAGACCGCGAGTTCGGGCTATTGCATGGATGTCCAGGGCTCATGACTGAATCTTATAACAATGGGCTCTGAGGTAAATTTCATGCCATCTTTTCAAAATCAGTGTTTGAATCTATCTGAAAATGTTGAATAATGTGAGGTCATCCATTTATGGTCAAAAAGAAAGACAATAGACAATAGACAATAGACAATAGGTGCAGGAGGAGGCCATTCGGCCCTTCGAGCCAGCACCGCCATTCAATGTGATCATGGCTGATCATTCTCAATCAGTACCCCGTTCCTGCCTTCTCCCCATACCCCCTGACTCCGCTATCCTTAAGAGCTCTATCTAGCTCTCTCTTGAATGCATTCAGAGAATTGGCCTCCACTGCCTTCTGAGGCAGAGAATTCAACTCTGCAAAGTGGAGACTGAATTCCAAAGATTGGGTACAAGAACGCAAGAAAACTGGAATTGTAGTAGTCCACCGAAGGCGACACAGTGGTACAGTGATAGAGTTGCTGCCTTACAACACCAGAGACTAGGGTTTGATCCTGACTACGAGTGCTATCTGTATGGAGTTTGTACATTCTCCCTGTGACCACATGGTTTTCCTCCGGGTGCTTTGGTTTCCTCCCCATTCCAAAGACGTGATGGTTTGTGGGTTAATTGGCTTCTGTAAATTGTCCCTAATCTGTAAGCTAGAACTAATGTATGGGATGATCACTGGTCGGCATGGACTCGAAGGACTGAAGGGCCTGTTTCCACGTTATATCTCTAAACTAAACAAAACCACCAAACTAAACTAAACTAAACTAAACTGATCACTCTCTAGCCTGCTCTGCCTTTCCATGCAATGATAGATGAAGTCACAAAGAACTGCAGATGCTGGTTTACAGAAAAAGAAAGACACAAAGTGCTGGAGTATCTGGAATCCCTGGATGGATTGGTAATGTTTTGGGTCAGGACCCTTCTGAATGCTCATGGATGATCTAACTATGGCTTCAACTAGGGTTCTGTGTCATGTCCCTTTTGCTCTCAAATCCCCAATCTTTCAAAAAATATATCTACCTCCTCTTTAAATCAGGTAAAGAATTTCAGAATTCCAGAAATTCACCACATGAGACAGGCCCTTCAGCCTAACTCATCTATGCCGACCTGTATATCTCATCCAAGCCAGTCCCATTTGCCATGCCTGGCCCATACCCCTCTAAAACGTACAAACGTCCAGATTCAGGAACAGCTCCTTCCCTACAGTCATTAGGCTATTAAACACTACAACCTCCAAATAAGCTCTGAACTTCATAGACTATTATTGTTATTATTGCACTATTATTGTTTGGTTTTTATGTGTACGTATGTATACGTGTATGTGTATACACACAAATGTATATAAACACACACACACACATATATATATATATATATACATACATACACACACACACACACACACATGTTAATGTTTCATTTCACTACACATTTATGTGTATGTGACAAATAAACGACTATTGACTATTGACTATTGACACGTGTGTGTGTGTGTGTGTGTGTGTGTGTGTGTATATATATATGTATATACATGTGTGTGTGTATTCATTTATTACCTGCTTTGTCCTGCCCCTCTCTATATATATGTATGTACATATTATATATATATAATATGTATGGGTGGGTATGTTTATATATACACACACATTATATATACACACATTGAACTTTTTTTTTGTTTTTTTATATCGTTTACATAGCGTACTATGTTTCCATATTCTGTTGTGCTGTTGCAAGTAAGAATTTCATTGTTCTATCTGGGACATATGACAATAAAACATTCTTGACTCTTGAAACTCCATACAGACAGCACCTGTGGTCAAGATTAAACCTGGTTCTCCGGTGCTGTAAGGCAGCAACTCTAACAGGTATAACAGGTATAACAGAGCCTTATTTGTCGTTCGGTACCGAAGTACCGAACGAAACTACATAGCAGTCATAGAAAAAAAAAGAACACAAGACAAATAACCCCAACACAAACGTCCATCACAGTGACTCCAAACACCCCCTCACTGTGATGGAGGCAACAAAACTTCCACTCTCTTCCCCACGCCCACGGACAGACAGCTCGTCCCCGACCGACCCGCACAGTCCCCGCACCGGGCGCTGAAACGTCCCGCGGCCGAACCGGGCGATGAAAGGCCCGCGACCAAGCCTTGCGCAGCTAAGTCCCGTGGTCGAGCCGCACCGGGCGATGTCAAGTCCGCAGTCGAGCCGCACCAGCGATGAAAAGCCCCGCAGTCGAGCTGCACCGGGCGATGTTAAGCCCCGCAGCCGAGCTGCACCGGGCGATGTTAAGCCCCGCAGCCGAGCTGCACCGGGCACTGTTAAGTCCAGCGGCCAAGCCGCACCGGGTGATGTAAAGTCCAGCGGCCAAGCCGCACCGGGATGTAAAGTCCAGCGGCCGAGCCGCAGCGGGCGATGTTAGGCCCCGCAGCCGAGCCGCACCCCGCGCCGTGAGGAAGAGAAAAGTCCCCCCCCCCCACACCCACCCCCACCCACCCACACCACCACCCCCTCCCACACATACACAACCAAAAAATATATATATAAAAACCATCCCAACACCGACACACAACAAAAAAAAGACGGACAGACTGCTAGTCAGCCGCTGCCGTTAGGCTGCGCCACTTTGCCACACACTTAGTTGGGGACACTTGAGTGGGGACCCTTCTTCAGACCGATTGTAGGATGGGGGAATGAAAGCTAGAAGAGAGGAGGGGCAGGACAAAGCATTGCAGGTAATAAATTAATACAGTCAAGGGAGGTTTTTGATAGGCAGATGGTTGGACGAAGACCAGAGATGAAAATAAGTGTGAGACAAAAGGATTGAAGAGTTGCAAATTGTGAAGCCAGAGGAAGGAATGTAGGTGGAGGGGGAGGGGGAGGGGGAGGGGAGAAATAGCGGACACCAAATGCAAACTAGAGGAACGGCATCTCACATTCCTCCTGGATCAGTGTACAACCCAACGGCATGAACACTGATTTCTCCAGTTTCAGGTAAACTGTGCCACTGTTCCCTTTCTCTCTCCTCATATCTATCCTGGTGCTCTCTCATGTCCCCTTCTTGCTATGTTAACACCCCTGCCCTCTTCAATCCTGTATATCCTCTGCAATGGATCCTCAAATTCTTGACCAACAGACACCAATCAGTGAGGATAGATGATAAATCATTCTCTACAAAAATCCTCAACACTGATGCCATGCAAAGATACGTTTGCAATTCCCTTTCTGTACTCCTTATACACTCATGACTGTGCAGCCAAATATCAATTGAACTCAATTCACAAATCCATGGACAATACCACCAGAGGTGGCCGGATATCAAATGATGACGAGGCAGAATACAGGAAGGAGATTGAGAACCTCGTAATCTGATGCTAAGAAAACAGTCGTTCCCCCCCCCCCCTCAATGTTACCAAGAAAAGGAGATTGTGATTGACTTCAGACAGTGAAGCAGTACACACACCCCAGCAAACATTGATGTTGCCAAAGTAGAGATGGTTGAAAGCTTTAAGTTCTTAGGAATAATAAAAAAAGGCATTTTATGCATCACAGCTTGGTTTGGGAACTGCACCCCTCCCTCTGTTCTCCCTCTATTCTTTCCATCTGCCACCAACCTTGTTCAGTTCCATTCTCCTTTCCTTCCTAAAGATTCCAGAATTCAGAAATCCAGATTCCAGAATCTACAGGCTTTTGTTCTCCACCTATCCAGGCCTTCTGGCTATATCCTCATCCTTTCCTCCTCCACCTGGCTTGATCTACTGATCAACCCCTCCACACCTCCATCCACTTTTGCCTTACTAGCTCTTGACACACCTGTCCCTCCACCTTTTAATACTGGCTACCTTCCTCTCTACTCCTTCAGTCCAGATGAACAGTGTTGACCCACAACTTTGTCTGTCTGTCTGTTTATCTCTGCTGCTGCCTGACCCACTGCGTTCCTCACAATGCTCCCCTTTTAACATTTGGCCTTAATTCCATTAACCTGTCAGATCTTACAGGGGATTACAGAGGCATGAGGCGGGAGCTGGCCAAAATTGATTGGAAGGAGGCCCTAGCAGGGAAGACGGTAGAACAGCAATGGCAGGTATTCCTGGGAATAATGCAGAGGTTGCAGGATCAATTTATTCCAAAGAGGTGGAAAGACTCTAAGGGGAGTAAGAGACACCTGTGGCTGACAAGGGAAGTCAGGGACAGCATAAAAATTAAGGAGAGGAAGTATAACATAGCAAAGAAGAGTGGGAAGACAGAGGATTGGGACTCTTTTAAAGAGCAACAAAAGTTAACTAAAAAGGCAATACGAGGAGAAAAGATGAGGTGCGAGGGTAAACTAGCCAATAATATAAAGGAGGATAGCAAAAGTTTTTTTAGGTACGTGAAGAGGAAAAAAATAGTCAAGGCAAATGTGGGTCCCTTGAAGACAGAAGCAGGGGAATTTATTATGGGGAACAAAGAAATGGCAGACGAGTTAAACCGTTACTTTGGATCTGTCTTCACTGAGGAAGATACACACAATCTCCCAAATGTTCTAGGGGCTGGAGAACCTAGGGTGATGGAGGAACTGAAGGAAATCCACATTAGGCAGGAAATGGTTTTGGGTAGACTGATGGGACTGAAGGCTGATAAATCCCCAGGGCCTGATGGTCTGCATCCCAGAGTACTTAAGGAGGTGGCTCTAGAAATAGTGGAAGCATTGGAGATCATTTTTCAATGTTCTATAGATTCAGGATCAGTTCCTGTGGATTGGAGAATAGCAAATGTTATCCCACTTTTTAAGAAAGGAGGGAGAGAGAAAACGGGTAATTATAGACCAGTTAGTCTGACATCAGTGGTGGGGAAAATGCTGGAGTCAATTATAAAAGACGAAATTGCTGAGCATTTGGATAGCAGTAACGGGATCGTTCCGAGTCAGCATGGATTTACGAAGGGGAAATCATGCTTGACAAATCTACTGGAATTTTTTGAGGATGTAACTAGGAAAATTGACAAGGGAGAGTCAGTGGATGTGGTGTACCTCGACTTTCAGAAAGCCTTCGACAAGGTCCCACATAGGAGATTAGTGGGCAAAATTAGGGCACATGGTATTGGGGGTAGGGTACTGGCATGGATAGAAAATTGGTTGACAGACAGAAAGCAAAGAGTGGGGATAAATGGGTCCCTTTCGGAATGGCAGGCAGTGACCAGTGGGGTACCGCAAGGTTCGGTGCTGGGACCCCAGCTATTTACGATATACATTAATGACTTAGACGAAGGGATTAAAAGTACCATTAGCAAATTTGCAGATGATACTAAGTTGGGGGGTAGTGTGAATTGTGAGGAAGATGCAATAAGGCTGCAGGGTGACCTGGACAGGTTGTGTGAGTGGGCGGATACATGGCAGATGCAGTTTAATGTAGATAAGTGTGAGGTTATTCACTTTGGAAGTAAGAATAGAAAGGCAGATTATTATCTGAATGGTGTCAAGTTAGGAGGAGGGGGAGTTCAACGAGATCTGGGTGTCCTAGTGCATCAGTCAATGAAAGGAAGCATGCAGGTTCAGCAGGCAGTGAAGAAAGCCAATGGAATGTTGGCCTTCGTAACAAGAGGAGTTGAGTATAGGAGCAAAGAGGTCCTTCTACAGTTGTACCGGGCCCTGGTGAGACCGCACCTGGAGTACTGTGTGCAGTTTTGGTCTCCAAATTTGAGGAAGGATATTCTTGCTATGGAGGGCGTGCAGCGTAGGTTCACTAGATTAATTCCCGGAATGGCGGGACTGTCGTATGTTGAAAGGCTGGAGCGATTGGGCTTGTATACACTGGAATTTAGAAGGATGAGGGGGGATCTTATTGAAACATATAAGATAATTAGGGGATTGGACACATTAGAGGCAGATAACATGTTCCCAATGTTGGGGGAGTCCAGAACAAGGGGCCACAGTTTGAGAATAAGGGGTAGGCCATTTAGAACGGAGATGAGGAAGAACTTTTTCAGTCAGAGGGTGGTGAAGGTGTGGAATTCTCTGCCTCAGAAGGCAGTGGAGGCCAGTTCGTTGGATGCTTTCAAGAGAGAGCTGGATAGAGCTCTTAAGGATAGCGGAGTGAGGGGGTATGGGGAGAAGGCAGGAACGGGGTACTGATTGATGGTGATCAGCCATGATCGCATTGAATGGCGGTGCTGGCTCGAAGGGCTGAATGGCCTACTCCTGCACCTATTGTCTATTGTCTATCTTTAAGACCTTTGATTCCTCTGTCGCCTGTGAAAGTATTAGTTTATGAACCAAATATACACTATTACCAGCAAAGGTGGAAAGCAGCACTTGATGTGTAAGGACAACAAATCACTGAAAACAGCTTCTGGATTTTTAAATTTTTTAAATTAATTTATTTATTTTTAAATTTTATTTAAATTTTAACAAAACAAATACATGTATGAACTCATAGTACGCGATGGTACCTACATTATAAATTTGATTATACATTTAAATTCGATTATACCTGTATTGTTCTGTATTATCTCCCCACCCACAACCCCCCTCCCCCCACCCCCCAGTTAGAAAAAAGAGGAAAAAGGAGAAGAAGAAAGATAAAGAAATAAAAAATTTAAAAAAGGAAAGAAAGAAAGAAAGAAGAAAGAAGGGAACCTGGAGACAAGAAGGAAACACTTCCGGCTAATTTCTTATTAAATTCTTTTTAGGGGTATCAAAACAATCCTGAAATTAAATATTTCCAATTCTTAATCCTAGTTTTAAAGTGAATGGGTTCCAAAGTTTCAAAAATAAATCATATTTATCTCTCAGATTATAAGTAGCTTTTTCTAATGGGATACAACTACTCATTTCTGCATACCGTCTTGCAATTCTTATTTCATTGTGATCTTTCCAAGTGACCGCCACACATTTTTTTGCTATTGCTATTGCTATTTTGAGAAATCTTTCCTGATATTTATCTAAAATTAATCTTGGATTTTCATATTCAACGGCACATTTGTACTCTGGAAGTTTTCATTTTAACGGTGCAATGACAATGATTGCTGACAGTTTCACCATCATTAGAATAAGAAGGAATAAGATACAGGCCAATGTATATTGTGATGCTATATAGTACTGCATATGTGTGACACTAAACAATGTCAGTTGCATTTTCATCTTCTCCAGTTCAGGAAGAGGGATGTCACGAATTTATCACTGAAATTGGTGGAAAACAAATGTTAGGTTTGTTTTTGAACAGTTAAGAAATCTCATGATGATCCAACTGCCCTGAATATTCTCAGTTGTTTTATTAATTCACTTTAAAACTAGGTTATTCATGTTGACAAGACCAATATTTATTCCCTCTTGTATTTGGATAGGAGGAGTTTATGCACAAATACATTCAGGGGATAGAAAGTGGAGCATTATTCAATACTAAATGTCACCTTAAATCTCAAGTCAATAGCAAAGAACATATCCAAACTATTTTTCCCGTATCAGCAACATTTTGATCAGTTCATCAAGAACTCTTCCCGTAGCTTTCATCATGAAATGACAGCTGCTATTCTTTCATAAATAACAAAGTAAAATGGCCCTGGGCATATGACAACGTCTGCATACATTAATGATGTTCTCAATATAACTATTTTGCTCACGATTTAATTGACAAATAATAACCAAAGTAAATTTCTACAAATATTTTTTAATTTATTGCACTTGAAATATGAATGGTTAATTTTGAAACTCAAACGTCACAGTCTTTGTTGAAAGTTATCGCGGTTTTACAAAACCTATCCTCACACCGAACCTCACACTGAATTCCTGCATGCAGAGAAGTCCAGGGATGATTCCATAAGGTATGGAAACGAGGAACTGGACACACTATATGTTTGACTACTCAATTTTACACCAACCTGAACTGGCACATCTGCTCCTATCTCTTTCACTTCAAAGATAAGAAAATAAAAATATTCATGCCTTGAAGTCTCTTAATTGCCTCAATTGTATCTGCTACTATGCCTACTGCTGGAAGAGTATTCCAGGGATCCACCACCCTCTGTGTCAAAAAAATTGCCTTGCACATCTCCTTTAACCTTCTTCCTTTCACCTTAAAGCAATGCTAACTAATATTTGACATTTCCACCCAATCTATGCCTCTCATAATTTTATAAGCATCTGCACTCAGCCTCTAATGCTTTGGAGAAATCAATCTAAGTTTATCCATCCTCTCTTAGAGGGTGAATACCCTCTAATCCAGGCAGCATCCTGATACACCTCTTCTGTGCACACAACAAAGCCTCCACATTCTTCCTGTAATGGAGCAACTCAAACTGCACACTATACTCTAAATGCAGCCTAATCAATGCTATAAAACTGCAATATTACATCCTGATCTTTTATTCAATGCCCTGACTGATGATTTAAACAAACCATACACCTTCTTTACCACTCAATCTTCTCACATTAATGCTCTTCAAGAGACTTAACACCACTTCCTTCTTGATTTCAAATTGCCCTGGAATATTTGGATATACCCTTCACTGATCTCACTATCCTCCTTGTCCTTGTTGTTGGTGAATATCTATGCAAAGTACTCATTTAGTACCTTGCCTTCATCTTCTGACTCCAAGCATAAGTTCATGTGTAGGGAGTGGGTAAGGAAGAGGGGTTGCATAGAACCACTGTGAATGGATGATCGAACATTGACATTGGTGGACTAAAAATCCTGTTTCCATTGCTGTATCTCTAAACTGAACTAAACTAAACTAAACTAAACTAAACTAAACTAAACTAAACTAATGAAATAATGTGGATAAAAGATTGTTATACATTATTGATATTTACTGATGGGGAAAAATAATCATATGAGAGCAAAAGTCATATAACAATTGGATCAAAAAAGCGAACATCAAAATTTTTAACAAATTGCCCCATTGTTAACTATCCATCAAGATCTTTCTTTAATTTACATAGTTACGTGTTTATTTTATATAAACATATGTAGTAAAATATTCGCTATTGATAAAATGGATACTATGTAACTCGTCCATTAAGGCAGTGATATCTCCTGTTGATCAATTGAGAGGAACTTTTTTCCACATCATTAAACATAGCATACTTGTCTTAACAATACGGTCAGAACAATAAAAATCATATTATCTAGAGTAATTAATTCACAGCACGTAGGTTTCAAAGTAGCAGAAATTAAACTGAATGAGGTCAATGAAACTGTAATATTTAATCTAAACTGATAATGAAACGAGTGGAAGCTATTTAAAAAAGAAATATTACTTCAGGAAAATATATTGGATATATTTCAAACACAGATAAAAGCTTGGATGAACTGCATGACATTACAGTGTCTGAAAATAAAATTTAATATTGCTGAACATATTAAGAATTTTAAATGTATTCTAGAAAGATTGGGAACAACCAGCTAAATGTAGTAACTTATCAAAGATTAAAGCATAAATCCTTCAATAACAAATCATTCATAGCTGAGGTTCCTTCAATAGAAATTCATTTGCAAATGTAGGGTACCAGAACATTGGTGGTGTTAAGGGAAAATACTCCAAATGATGGATCTTCATAGTAATGGAAAATGTGTGGACGGAGAAAAAAAAAATCCAGAAGACGCTGGAAATCCCTCCTTGAAATATATGCATTAAATGAATGATGTGGTGATGAAAATGTATTGAATTTCTATTCTAAAATTCAATTTTATAGAACATATATTCTTCCTAGAACAGCATGTAGTTGAGTCCATTGGGGAAAAGACAATTCTGGATTTGATCTTGTGTAATGAACCGGACTTGGTTAGGGAGCTTAATTAAAGAAACCGTAAGGTTAAGGTTAAGATAGGAGGTAGTGACCATACATTGATAACAATTTAACTGACAGTTTGAGAGGGAGAAGATGAAATCATGTGTGTCGGTATTACTGTTGAGGAAAGTTGACTACCGAGGCATGAGGGAGGAGATAGCTAAAGCTGATTGGAAAGGGGCTGCCCCGCTAACAGTCTGTCTGCCCTTTCCTTCTTTGTGTTTTAATAGTATGTGTTAAATGTATGTTTTAGTGTTCTTTAGCTTGTTTTGTATGAGGGGCAGGGGGAAGGGGAAACTTTTTCTAATCTCTTACCTCGACGGAGATGCGATTTATTTCCATATCGTGTCTCCGTCCGCACTGCGGCCTAACATCGAGGAATTGGCGGCCTTTGCTGGAGACCTTTGAGAGCTCCACTGTGGGTGCCTGTAGACTTACCATCATGGAGCTTGTGGTCTCTGGTCAGAGACCAACTTCAGGAACTCCAAGCCGCAGGATCTTCGACTGCCCCGACGCGGGAGTTTCGACCGCCCCGACGCGGGAGCTTTGACCGCCGGCTGCAGGAGCTTTGATCGCCCCGACGGATGGTTTGACTGCCCCGGCTGCGGGAGAATAAAGAGGAAGAAGTTTGGACTTTTTTGCCTTCCATCACATTGAAGAATGTGGGGAAACCGCTGTGGTGGATGTTTATGTTAACTTTAATGTAGTTGTGTGTCTTGTTGCTTTTTATTTTCATATAGCTGTGTATGACCTTAATTAACCTTTTTTTTTGTATGACCTTAATTGGTACATGTGACAGTAAAAGACCTTTGAAACCTTTGAAACCTTTGACCCCAGCAGGGATGATGGTGGGGCAGCAATCGCAGGAGTTTCTGGGAGTAATTCAGAAGATGCAGGATCTTTTCACCCCAAAGAGGAAGAAAGATTTTAAGGAGAGAATGAGGAGACCATGGATGACAAAGGAAGTCAAGTACATCATGAAACTAAAAGGGAATATTGCAAAGATTAGTGGGAAGCTTTTAAACACCAACAGAAGGTAACTAAAAAGACAAGAAGGGAAGGAAAGATTAAATATGAAAGTAAGCTAGCCCTAATATAGAAGAGGATAGCAAAGGTTTCTTCAGATACATAAAGAATAAGAAAGAAGCAAGAGTGGACATTGGATTGCTGGAAAATTACTCTGGAGAAGTAGTAATGGGGAATAAAGAAATGGCAGATTAATTGAGTAAGTTTTTTGCATCAGTCTTCTGGAGGCCACCATCAACATGTCTGAATTTCAAGAGAACCAGAAGTTAGTGGAGTTGTTATTCCTAAGGAGAAGATGCTTGGGAAGCTGAAAGGTCTGAAGGTGCATAAGTCCCCTGGATGGACTATGCCCCAGGGTTCTGAAAGAGGCAGTTTTAGAGATTGTGGAGGCATTAGTAGTGATATTTCAAAAATAACTAGATTCAGAAGCTGTCCCAGAGGATGGGAAAATTGCAAATGGTACTCCGCTGTTTCAGAATGGTGCGAGGCAGAATGGAAACTATTGTCCGGTTAGCCTGACTTCTGTGGTTGGGAAGATTTTAGTCTATTATAAAGGATGAGGTTTCTGATTACTTAGAAGCCAGCGCTGCCGTCGCAGCTGCGGCTTGCCTGCAGTCCGTCTGTCTTTTGTGTTTTTTGTTGTTTTTGTATGAATTGTAGTTTTAATATGGTGTAGTGTTTGTATGTTATGTTTGGGGGGGGGGGGTGGGAGGGAACGGGAACTGTAAAATTCTCTCTCCCGAACGGAGACGCGACCTTTGTTTCTGTGTCGTGTCTCCGTTCCCGTTGCGGCCTACCACCGGCCATGCACCTGGGACCACCTGGGGCTCTGGTTTGCAGAGCCCGCGGCCCGGACTCACCACCTGCGGCGCTGGCTGCCTGCGGATGCTACGGGAGCGGCTGCGATTCGTCTCCGGAGGCTCCGGCGCGGGCCGCGTGGACGTCGGAAGCCCGCAGGCCCCTGGATGGGGGCCGACATCGGGAGCTCCGGCAGCGGCAGAGGCAGCGTGTTCGCCCGCCCCGAATCGCGGGGCTTGGGTCGGCCCGCCGCGGACCTTTCACCGTCCGGCGCGGCCTGAAATAGGCCGTTGACCTTTCACCGCCCAGCGGCGGCTTCAATATCGGGAGCCCCGACCGCCCCGACGTGGCAAATCCAACAGCCTGACCGCGGGAGAAGACGGCAGGGAAGAGAAAAAGACATTTTTGGCCTTCCATCACAGTGAGGAGGGACTGGAGGAGACTCACTGTGATGAATGTTTCTTTTTGTTTGGTGTTAGTTGTGATTGTATGTGTTATTGCATTTTTATTGATTATTCTTATTGGTCTTATTGTTTAACTGCGGGTAATGTTTCATTTCACTACACATTTATGTGTATGTGACAAATAAACGACTATTGACTATTGACTATTGACACATGATAAAATAGGCTGAAATCAGCATGGTATTGCGAAGGGGAGATCTTGCCTGAAAAATCTGGTGGAATTCTTTGAGGAAATAGCAGGATAGACAAAGGAGAGTCAGTGTATGTTGTTTATCTAAATTTTCAGAAGGCCTTTGATAAGGTGCTGCACGTGAGGCTGTTCAACAAGATGAGAGTCCATGGTATCAGATGAAAGATACCATGGTTACCAGATTGGCTGAATGGCAGAAGGTAAAGAGTGGGAATAAAGGAGGCTTTTTCTGTTTTGCTGCCAGTGACTAGCGGAGTTCTGCATGGATCGATGTTTGGGCCACTTCTCTTCACCTATATTAATGATTTGGATGATGGAATTGTTGGCTTTGTGGCCAAGTTTGCAGATGATACAAAGATAAGTGATGGGGTGAGTAGTGTAGAGGAAGCAGAGAGTCTGCAGAAGGACTTGGACAGGTTGGGAGAGTGGGGAAAGAAGTGACAGTTGGAATACGGCATAGTAAAGTGTGCGGGCAGACACTTTTGTAGTAGGAATAAACCCATAGACTATTTTCTAAATGGGAAGATGATTCAGAAATTGGAGGTGCAATGGGATTTGGGAGTGCTGGTGCAGGATTCCCAAAAGGTTAATTTGCAAGTTGATTCGGTAGTAAGGAAGGCAAATGCAATTTTAGCATTTATTTCGAAAGGACCAGAGTATAAAAACATATATGTAATGCTGAGGCTTTATAAGGCATTGGTCAGACTGCTTTTTGTGTATTATGAGCAATTTGAGGCCCCATATCTGAGGAAGGATGTGCATGTGTTGGAGAGGGTCCAGAGGAGTTTAGGAGAATGATCCTGGGGATAAATGGTTTAACATATGATAATTGATGGCTCTGGGCCTCTACTCGCTGGAGTTCAGAAGGCTGAGGGGGGACCTCATTGAAACTGACTGAATAATGAAAGGCCTGGATAGAATGGATGTGAAAATGATTTTTCCATGAGTGGGAATGTGTAGGACTAGAGAGCACAGCCTCAAAATAAAAGGATGTACCTTTAGAAGGGAGATAAGGAAGGATTTCTTTAGTCAAAGGGTAGTGAATTTATGCAATTCATTGCCACGGGTGTCTGTGGAGGCCAAGTCATTAGGTATTTTTAACCTGGAGATTGACAGCTTCTTGTTTAGTAAGGGTGTCAAAGGTTATTGGGAGAAGGCAGGAGAATGGCGTTGAGAGGGAAGGATAGATCAGCCATGATTGAATGATGGAGTAGACTCGATGGGCCAAATAGCCTAATCCTGCCTCTCTGACTTATGAACTTCTGAATATATTGGAATTTAATTTTAGACGCGGTGCACAGTGCCTTGCTGTTTTAGTGCAGGTGACCAAGAATACATTTCTATTCAATAGCAGTAGAGGATATATAATTTACTTTTAGAATCATGAAAAGATTAGATTCTATTCAATTAAGTAAGACCTCTGCTACATATTCCTAAAACTGTTAGGCAAAGGGATAAAAAAAAAAATCGGACAACCATCACCCTCTAGTGCAGATCAGGAAAATGTGAGGAGAAAAGGAATTCCTTTCACAGACACAAAAAGCTGGAGTAACTCAGCGGGTCAGGCAGCATCTCTGGAGAGTTGGTCAAATGTTGAGGATGTGCTCTCGGCGGATATGGAACTTGTCGCGAGCTACATTAAGACCTGGAGACTAAAACTGAGTGTGGCAAAAACCACCACAACGGCCTTTCACCTGAACAACAAGGAAGCTCAACGCCAGCTAACCGTCACCCTCAATAGGTCATCCCTACCCTACAACCCATTTCCTACATACCTTGGGGTGAAACTAGATCAGCAGCTGACCTACAAGCAACACCTTGAAGCTCTCCGTGCTAAAGTCTCTGCACGGAACAACCTCCTGCGTTGCTTGGCCAGATCGTCATGGGGTGCCAGGTCATCTACTCTTCGAACCAGTGCTCTTGCACTCGTGTACAGCGCCGCTGAGTACGCCGCCCCAGCATGGTGCCGCAGCGCTCATACCAGCAAGCTAGACGCCACCCTCAACGACACCATGCGGATCATCACTGGCTGCCTATGCCCTACTCTGACGGATCTCCTGCCGATGCTCACAGGTATCGCACCCACCAAGCTTCGCAGAGAGTTCTTCACTCATAGGCTGGTGTGCAAGGCCCCATCGGACACCACACATCCTTTGCACCTCCTCGCCCAGGATTCACAGCAACTGAGACCTCAACGACTGCCATCTTGTCACCCTTTCTCCCATCATGCAGTGATCCTCTGTGGCTCCGGTTTCAACATACTAGGAGCATGGAGAACCAGCTGGGAACAGACATCGCAACCTCCTCAATTCACTGTCGCACCGAACACCACAGCCCCACCCGCCTCGGACATGCCCCGCAAAGAGTGGGTCGCCCTGAACCGGCTCCATATAGGGGTCGGCCGGTTCAACGCCAACATGCATCGTTGGGGGTTGCGTTCATCAGCAGCCTGCGTGTGTGGAGCAGACCAGCAAACAGCGCAGCACATCATTTTCGACTGCACTGTCCTCCGTCCCCCTGATGGAGGGGTAGACCTCACGGCCCTCGACAACAGCACTGACTACAGCGCCTTGAGGGCATTACATAATTTCTGCTGCCTCAAACGCAAGAAGAAGAAGAAGAAGTCTGGAGAGGAATGGGTGACGTTTTGGATCAAGACCCTTCTTCAGTGGTTAGGGTTAAGGGAAATGAGAGATATAGATGATGATGTAGAGAGATAAAGAACAATGCATGAAGATATGCAAAAAAGTAATGATGATAAAGGATATCAGCCATTGTTAGCTGTTTGTTGGGTGAACAATGGCCTGTTTCCTTTATCTTCTCGTTTTCACCCAACAAATAGCTAACAATGGCCTGTTTCCGTTATCATCGTTACTTTTTTGAATATCTTTCACTCATTGTTCTTTATCTCGCTACATCATTATCTATATTTCTCATTTCCCTTGTCCCTAACCAATCTAAAGAAGGGTCTCGGCCCAAAACGTCACCCACTCCTTCTCTCCAGAGATGCTGCCTGCCCCGCTGAGTTACTCCAGCTTTTTGTGTCAATCTTCGGTTTAAACCAGCATTTGCAGTTCCTTCGTACACACGGAATTCCTTTCATTTGCTCCTTATAACTGACCTCTTTAAACAGAGTAAAATAAAAACAGAAAATGTCAGAGGTACTCAGCAGGTCCGGCTACATCTATTGGAAGGAAAACAGCACTAAAGATTCAGATCAAACTAGGGCCCTAGATCTGAAACATTAGCTTTATTTCTGTGGACTGAACTGCTGAGTATTTACAGCATTTTCTGTTTTTATTTTTAATTTCTAGCATCTGTAGTTGATTTTGTTTACTTTGAACAGAGCATACTACTTGCCAGGCCCTATTCCGAAAGTCATATATTTTCTTTCCCAAAGCAATTTGCAACTTTACAGAGAGAATCTCTCCTCTTTATTCACATGGATTTGTCAGGAATGGAAAGATATAGAAGATCACATGCAGAAAGAAGAGATTAGTTTCAATGGCATCGTGTTTGGCACAGACATTGTGAGCTGCAGGGCCCATTCCTGCACTGTACTGGTCTATCTTCTATGTTCTCGGTAAATACTCCAATTATTTCTCTATGTACACCCTTAGAGTTTCTGCTGTCTTAACATCACCTCCTTTGTGGAAAATCAGTCAAAATTATTGGTTGTTATCCTGGTCACGTCCTGGTCTTTCTCTGTAAGGCTCCCAGTTGTCGGGAATGGAAAGATATAGATCACATGCAGTGTACTCCCTGACTCTCTTATTTAAATAAATCCATTGCTGAATTATTGTTCTTTAAACATTTTTTCACATTCCTTTAATTACAAGCATGAGCTACCAAAATAATTTTATTGCTTTAATATATTTTAATCAAGAGTTTTGAGTGAAGCTATGCTCTGTCGTTTAATATGTAGCCTTTAAGTTAATGATGTGCTAAACATTAACACTAGAGATTACAACTGTGACAATAGAAGGTAATGCTAACTGTATTTGTATGGCACTTTGTTTTATTTGATTACAGACAATGAGCTGTTTATTTTAAGAATCCATTTAAAGCACCATTATTCTAAGGCTAAGTAGAATTCTGATAGAAAATAGCCTTTTTTTAAGCTTTGATGGAATGGATATTCCCTGAAATCCAATCACGTTGCATAATAAATTTGAAACTGAGGAGGGCACATTGCTGACTAGGTGAAAAATAACAGTGGGCTTAATTCCCTGCAATGATGCCCACTTTGTCACCTGTTCCTTGCATTCTGTTTCCACAAAATAGGGTTGTCACTCAGAGAGTTACATTGCACCAATATCTACAGCAAACCAAGAGTGTTCCATCTGTTGGAAGGGTTTCGACCTGAATCATCACCTATTCCTTTTCTCCAGAGATGTTGCCTGACCCGCTGAGTTACTCCCGCATTTTGTGCCTATCAGTGTTCCACATAATATTGGCACTAAACGTCTGTTGCACTTTTCTGACACTTTAAACAAGGAAGTTATGAGACAGATGCAGCCCATCAGGTCTATACTATCTCCCAGCAGAACATTACATTCCTATCTGCCTCATTCCTCTTATTCCTTTGTAGCCCTACAAATTAGAATTTTGCCCATGCCAGTAAAATGCAGTGGTAGAGTTGCTGCCTGACAGCACCATAGACCCAGGTTTGGTCCTGACTATGGATGCAGTTGGAACTGAGTTTGTGCATTCTCCCCGTGACCACATGGGTTTTCTTCGCTTTCCTCCCACATTCCAAAGACCTACATGTTTGTAGGTTAATTGGCTTCTGTTAATTGTAAATTGTTCCCAGTGTCTAGGATAGTGTTAGTGTACGGGGTTATCACTGGTCGGCATGGATCAGTGAGTCGAAGAGCCTGTTTCCATGCTGTATCTCTAAAGTCTAAAGTAAAGTCCACTTACAGTGCCTTCAGAAAGTATTCAGATCCCTTCACTTTTTCCACATTTTGCTATGTTACAGCCTTATTTTAAAATGGATTAAATTCATTGCTTTAATCATCAATCTACGCACAATACCCCATAATTAAAAAAGCAAAAACAGTGTTTAGAAATTTTCTGAATGCACTGTAGATTCTTTTGCCACTTACCTAACACTAAGCCGCTTAACATTGAAACATAGCAACATAGAAAATAGGTGCAGGAGGAGGCCATTTGGCCCTTCGAGCCAGCACCGCCATTCATTGTGATCATGGCTGTTCGTCCCCAATCAATAACCCGTGCCTGCCTTCTCCCCATATCTCTTGATTCCACTAGCCCCTAGAGCTCTATCTAACTCTCTCTTAGCCTTTGAGTTTATCTGTTGGATATGGGAAGAAAGCAGCTCTCCCACGACAAACATTCACAGGGAGAATGTGCCAACTCTAAACAGACAGTAGCCAAAGTCAGGATCAAACTAGGGTCCTGAGAACTGTGAGACTGCTACACTGATGTTGCTAAAATGTGTAATAGGTTGGAAAAGTTATCATTATCATTTATTAAAAAGTAAATTATCTAAATACAATCATTCAATTAGGCAATTTTAACAGTCTGTTGATCATGGTTCATTCTCATCTAGCTTTGCTTAAGAATAAAACAGAAAATTTATCAAAAATACCTAGTTATTCATATTTATATTTGGTCCATCATGGGTATGGACCTCCTACCATTGAAGGGATCTACAGGAAGCATTGCCTCAAGAAGGGAGCTAATATCATCAAAGACCAGCACAGCCAACAGGCAAAATAATACGTAGCTGCTATGAGGCACAAAGAGTAGGAATAAAGCGAGTAATATTTCAGACCTGTTAAGAACTTGGCTCTGATTTTCCATGAATTACTTTGATCTGATTTGGCAGGCAGTTTGGCAAGAAACCAAGGAAATAGCCATTTCTCTCAGAGTTTCACTGGAGTTTAGAAGGAATACACTGGAGTTTAGAAGGATGAGAGGGGATCTTATAGAAACATATAAAATTGTAAAAGGACTGGACAAGCTAGATGCAGGAAAAATGTTCCCAATGTTGGGTGAGTCCAGAATCAGGGGCCACAGTCTTAGAATAAAAGGGAGGCCATTTAAAACTGAGGTGAGAAGGAAGTTTTTCACCCAGAGAGTTGTGAATTTGTGGAATTCTCTGCCACGGAGTGCAGTGGAGGCCAAATTACTGGATGGATTTAAGAGAGAGTTAGTTAGAGCTCTAGAGGCCAGTGGAATCAAGGGATATGGGAAAAAGGCAGGCACGGGTTATTGATTGTGGATGATCAGCCATGATCACAATGAATGGCGGTGCTGGCTCGAAGGGCCGAATAGCCTCCTCCTGCACCTATTTTCTGTGTTTCTATGTTTCTATGTTTTCTTGATTTGCTGCTGAAGTTATAAAACAAATTGGAACAAACGTCATTTAAGTCCACGTTAAGTATAAATACTGCACCAATGAGGTTATTTAGTATGTTTCTTTTAATCATTCATAGGCAGATGTCCAATACAGGCTGAGGTATGATAGCAGGTTGGTCATCGTAGTAAATGATAACCAGTCTGATTAGGGAGAAAAAAAGCAAGTAAAATTGTGCGTGAAATGTCCATGGTTCATGCATCAAGAAAAATGGTTTATTGGAATCCTAAACCAATATCAGTAAGTGATGCATGAACAATATTATAAATATCAATGGACAAGAGTTCCCTTTATGTCGCTCATCTATGCCATTGTTACCTTGACTACTCCAATCATAGAAACATCGAAAATAGGTGCAGGAGTAGGCCATTCAGCCCTTTGGGCCAGCACCACCATTCAATATGATCATGGCTGGTCATCCAAAATCAGTACCCCGTTCCCCATATCCCTTGATTCCTTTAGCCCTAAGAGCTAAATCTAACTCTCTCATGAAAACTTCCAGTGAATTGGCCTCCACTGCCTTCTGTGGCAGAGATTTCCACAGATTCATAACTCTCTGGGTGGAAAAGGCTTTTCTCATCTCTGTCCTAAATGGCCTACCCCTTATTCTTAAACTGTGACCCCTGTTGCTGCTTTACAGCGAATGCAGCGCCGTCGACTCAGGTTCGATCCTGACTACGGGTGCTGCACTGTAAGGAGTTTGTACGTTCTCCCCGTGACCTGCGTGGGTTTTCTCCGAGATCTTCGGTTTCCTCCCACATTCCAAAGACGTACAGGTATGTAGGTTAATTGGCTGGGTAAATGTAAAAATTGTCCCTAGTGGGTGTAGGATAGTGTTAATGTACGGGGATCGCTGGGCGGCACGGACTTGGAGGGCCGAAAAGGCCTGTTTCCGGCTGTATATATATGATATGATATGATATGATATTGGGGACATTTTTCCTGCATCTACCCTGTCCAATCCTCTAAGAACTTTATATGTTTCTATAAGATCCCCTCTCATTCTTCTAAATTCCAGCGAATACAAGCCCAGTCGACCCATTCTTTCATCACACGTCAGTCCCGCCATCCCGGGAATTAAACTGGTGAACCTAGGCTGCACTCTCTCAATAGAAATAATGTCCAAATTAGGAGACCAAAATTGCACACAATACTCCGGGTGCGGTCTCACCAGGGCCCTGTACAACTTCAGTAGGACCTCTTTGCTCCTAAACTCAAATCCTCTCGCAATGAAGGCCAACATGCCATTGGCTTTCTTCACTGCCTGCTGTATCTGCATGCTTACTTTCGGTGACTGATGTACAAGCACACCCAGGTCTCGTTGCACCTCTCCTTCTCCTAATCTGACAACATTCAGATAATAATCTGCCTCTCTGTTCTTGCCACCAAAGTGGATAACCTCACATTTATCCACATTATACTGCATCTGCCATGCTTCTGCCCACTCACCCAACCTATCCAAGTCACCCTGCAGCCTCATAGCATCCTCCTCACAGCTCACACTGCTACACAGCTTTGTGTCATCCGCAAACTTAGAGATGTTACATTTAATTCCCTCGACTAAATCGTTAATATATATTATAAACAACTGGGGTCGCGGCACCGAGCCTTGCAGCACCCCACTAGCCACTGCCTGCCATTCTGAAAAGGACTCTTTGCTTCCTGTCTGCCGACCAGTTCTCTATTCATGTCAATATCCTACCCCCAATACAATGTGCTCTAATTTTGTACACTAATCACTAATCTCAGAGGTTCACCAGATTGATTCCTGGGATGGCAGGACTTTCATATGAAGAAAGACTGGATAGACTCGGCTTGTACTCGCTGGAATTTAGAAGATTGAGGGGGGATCTTATAGAAACTTACAAAATTCTTAAGGGGTTGGACAGGCTAGATGCACGAAGATTGTTCCCGATGTTGGGGAAGTCCAGAACAAGGGGTCACAGTTTAAGGAGAAGGGGAAAGTCTTTTAGGACCGAGATGAGAAAGTTTTTTTTCACACAGAGAGTGGTGAATCTCTGGAATTGTCTGCCTCAGAAGGTAGTTGAGGCCAGTTCATTGGCTATATTTAAGAGGGAGTTAGATGTGGCCCTTGTGGCTAAAGGGATCAGGGGGTATGGAGAGAAGGCAGGTACGGGATACTGAGTTGGATGATCAGCCATGATCATATTGAATGGTGGTGCAGGCTCGAAGGGCCGAATGGCCTACTCCTGCACCTATTTTCTATGTTTCTATGTTTCTCATGCTTGACTTTTCCCTTTGTAATCTTCAGAACTTCTTTGACCTTTACTTGCTTTTGAGATCTCCTGAATTCTGACTTCTTGTGCGCCCCTGATTTTAATTGCTTCGCCGGTGCTGGCCTTGTTCTTTTAAGTTATTTTTGTCATTTTATGGAGTACCACCAATTAGAGAAATTGATTTATACAAATTCACTTGTCTACCACATAAATAGGCAATAAAATTAGAATTGTTTTTATGTGCGCATCCCTTTTCCACTGACTCGAGTAGGTACATTTCCGGCTTATTTGGGAATCTAATGTGTAAATAGTTTTAATTATAAACAAATTTAAGAACATAATGTTCTGAAATAAAACAATGGCTGGAAATTAATTTTAAGCTCACATGGATGGCATAGAAACAGCAGTCTTACAAAGAACCAAATGCAAATCATGCTGAAGAATAGTCCCAACCTGAAATCTAACCTATCCATTCTCTCCACAGATGCTGTCTGGCCCACTGGGTTCCTCCAGCATTTTGTGTTTTTGACCAAATGAAAATTGTTTCCTGTACTCGAGTTTATACAAAAAGGATTCAAAATTGAGCTAATTGGCCCATTTTAATAATCTAACGATATTTTGTAATTATGTCTATTGTCTAATTTTTTGTAAAAATAATTGGTTAATTTGCACTATGACAAAATGTTATATAATGAGCCAAAAATGTCAAATAGATCCAATGGGTTCAGTACAACTTCCAATGAGAATGAATTTGAACTTTCAGACAATGTTGCTTGTATGCACAACAAAATGAATAGGAACTTTGTGATCCATAAACCATTTTTGTTGATGTGAAAATTATGAGATTATGAGTTATGAGATTAAACTGAAATCTGAAAATGAAATGTTATCACTTTTGTTCACTATGCCAGTTGTGAAATAAATGATAGTAGCTTTAGATAATTTAACAATGTGGCAATTTCTGTCACTTCTGGCACCCTGATCACATTCACACTCTTTGTCAGGAAGGAATGGGCCAGACTTTTTTGTCATTATATATTTTTTTTTTGAAGCAATTTGCAAAATTATTCATTCATGAGAAATTCAACTCATGACAAATATTGATTTTATGTCACTTCAAGAACACTTTCTTTCATTTCTTTAGTTTTAACTTTAATCTGATGATATAGCTCTATATTTATAGAAAATTACCTCAATAGCATGAAGCAAAAGCAGGAACAAGAACAGACCAGATAGCCACTAAAATTAGTTCAACGTTTATTAGCCCAGCATTTCCACACAATTTCAGAAAGTCTCTAATATCCTGAGCGATCCTTACGGGTTTTGTTCTGGCCATACTCTGAAGTTGCACTCATCAAGGAGCACCCATCACCAACACCAACAGTGTTGCTGGGAGATCTGGTGCTGGTTCAGCAATTCCATTCATTTTAATGGAGAGAAATGGTTGCAATGGAGAGAGGTGTTTTTCACTCTGAGGGTGAAATGGTGTATGGAACGAATTGCCAGAGGAGATAGTTGAGGCACTATAATAGCATTTAAAATGCACATGGTCAGTCACATGGATAGGAACAGCTGAGAGGGATATGGGCAAATGGGGACTAGCTTTAATGAGGCATATTGGCCGCATGGATGGGTTTATAAGTTTATAAATTCATAAGTTATAGGAGCAGAATTAGGCCATTCGGACCATCAAGTCTATTCCACCATTCAATTAGCTGATCTCTCTTTCCCTCTAAACCCCATTCTCCTGCCTTCTCCCCATAACCCCTGACACCCGTACTAATCAAGTATTTGTCAATCTCCGTCTTAAAAATGTGGGCATGGGGCTTGCTTTTGTGTTGCATGACTCCGACTCTATTTCAGGGAATTATCATTATTTAATCTATTGAATCAACTTTAATGTATTTAATTGCAAATCAATTTTCACATGTTGTGTCATTTTTAACTTTGAATTATTTTCAATTTTTTTTTGTGTTCATGAATGTGAGAAATAATCAAATCCTTTGACAATTTTAACAACTGATTCAACTCAATGTCTACTGTTATAGCATTTCTCTTGGTGAGTTTGTTATCTCTGGCTGAATGGCCAAGGACTCCACAATCCTTCACCAATCAAGTCAGTACTGGCCTCTTCGATCAAGTTGCCACTGGTAGATATGCTTCAGTTATGTGTCAGTCTAGTGGTAAGGGAAACAGCAAGTGAGGGGTGCTCACCACTCCAACAATTTCAGGACCACAACTATCATGGCTGGTCCTGCATCGTAACCACTTTGATTCCCCAAATGTCAATTCCATCAATATCTGAATATGTATTAATCCTCACCTTGAATTTCTCAGATTTTTTCATATGACAGGAGGTTGTTCATCTCATTCAATCTATGTCAGATTAGTTTAATTTGGTTTGGAGATACAGCGTGCAAACAGGCCCTTTGGCCCACTGATGACCAGTGATCATCCATACACTAGTTCAGTCCGACACACTAGGGGCAATTTTTACAGGCCAATTTACCTACAGGCAAATGTCTTTGGAATGTGAGAGGAAACCGGAGCACCCACATGAAATCCATGCAGTCACAAGGAGAATGTACAAACTCCGTACAGACAGCACCTGTAGTCAGGATTGAACCCAGGTCCCTTGCTCTGTATGGCAGCTACTGCTGTGCACTGTGTCACCCTGATATCAGAGCAATTCCTTCAATCCCATTCCTCCACATACATGTATCAGGGAACTGAATCATCCTACCACAACCAGAGAGCTGAACTACTATCTACCTCGTTGGTGACCCTCGAACTATCCTTGATCGGACTTTGATGGCTTTACCTTACACTAAACGTTATTGCTCTATCATGAGTCTATACACTGTAAATGGCTTGATTGTAACCATGTATAGTCTTTCAATAGTCAAGTCAATAGTCGTTTATTTGTCACATACACATAAATGTGTAGTGAAATGAAACATTACCCGCAGTTGAACAATAAGACCAATAAGAATAATCAATAAAAATGCAATAACACATACAATCATAAACTAACACCAAACAAAAAGAAACATCCATCACAGTGAGTCTCCTCCAGTCCCCTCCTCACTGCTTACTGGATAGCACGCAACAAAAGCTTTTCACTCTACCTTGGCACACGTGACAATAAACTAAACTAAACTGGAACCTATTTTCTTTTGTATATCCATCAACCTCCTTCTCCTAGAAAGACACAAAATGCTGGAGTAACTCAGCGGGACAGGCAGCATCTCTGGGGAGAAGGAATGGATGACGTTTTGGATCGAGACACTTCTTCAAAGAAACGTCACCCATTCCTTCTCTCCATAGATGCTGCCTGTCCCGCTAAGTTACTCCAGCATTTTGTGTCTATCATCGGTGTAAACCAGCATCTGCAGTTTCTTCCTACACACACCTTCCTTGTCCTCCTCTCCTACCCCCTCATTCACCTACACTAGTGTGGTCTTACAAAAGCCAATCAACCTACCAATTAGCGGGTCTTTTGGATGTGGGAGGAAATCAGAACACTTGGAGGAACAAAGAGAATGTGCAAAGTCCATAGCTGTGCACACAAGGTCAGGACCAAACCCAATTTGCTGTAAGGGATGAGGCAGCAACTCCACAGGTTCTGATCAAATATACTCCAACTGCACATGAAAGCCCTCTCTGGCACAGATAATTCCAAAGAATTATAATGACTGGTTTAGGGGAGTCTTTTCTCAACATAGACTTCAATAGTTGACTACTCATGTCTCCTTCGTTGCTTATTATTATCAATAAGGTCAGCACACATTCTTCCAAACTCCTAAGTAAAGACCCAAACCACTCAATTGTTTTTCTATTAACTATATCCTCTTCATCCTTGGAATAAATCCAGTGAACTTCTCTAAAGAACCTCAAAGGAGAGTAAAGAAGCACAAACTGCAAGCAGTACTCGAGGTGTACTCGTCCAAAGCCTTCTAGAGTTGTGGCTACACTCTCCTGCTTTTGCAGTACAGCCCCTTTTACAATGCAATTATCTCTCTTATCTATTGAAACGGAGCAATTAAATTCTTACATGCTGCTACAAGTAAGAATTTCATTGCTCTGTTTTAGTACATGTTACAATTAAACACTTTTGACTCCTCCTTCCAAATTACTTGCTGTTCCTGCATGCTCACACTCTGGGTTATTTTAGACAAGGACACCAAGATCAAATCAACATTTATGTGTCAGTAACGTGTCCTTAGATTTATATTCTGTGTGTCTAAGCATACATTTACGTCACTCTATTACCCTTTATGACCACTCATGATATTTTCATTATTTAGCCACCTACCAAAGCTAAATCTATTTTTAAATTCATGTTTCTTCTCATTAATATTGCATGAGATTACTATTTTAAGGTCTGCTATCTATTTTTAAACTGTTTTTTGCAATAATACCATCTCCCATTTATATGCCTAATATTTGCCATTTAAATATCTTTTTCCTTCCCTGAGAACATCCTATAATCCCACTGAAAATTAATAGATGGATAACTTGAACAACATGATTAACCTATTGTTTGCAATGCAGGCAGCATGCCAAATTTCTGCTTCCTATATATATCATTATTATCTGTGCAAGGTCAACACAAACTACTCAATGGCTCAATTGATCAACAGGGAGTCAAATTTGTGACTCCCTGCTCGTTAATCAAAGCAATGAGGAGTAGGTTTAAAGCAGTTACTTCTGATTGAACAACTGTCGTATTTATGGCCATTGTCATTTTCTCACTGCGAGATGTTTAATGGCAATGTGATCTCTTGCTGCAGATAAGCAATAACAGGTATAACAGAGCTTTATTTGTCATTCGGTACCGAAGTACCGAACGAAACTACATAGCAGTCATAGAAAAAAAAAGAAGAAAAAAAAAGAAAAAAAAAGAGTCACAGATGAGATTCAGTCTAAAAACAAGCCTGTCAGTGCATTGAGTCCATGCTGACCATCGACCAGCTGTTTATTCTAAACATATATTAATCCACTTTCTGTTCTCTTCACATTCTCATCACTCCTCCCAGATTCTACCACTCACTAGGTGCATTTTAATGGCCAATTAACCTATCAACCTGCATATCTTTTGGATTTGGAAGGAAACAGGAGCCACCGGAAGAAACTCACTTGATCACAGGGCGAATGTGCACTCTTCACAGAGAGCACCCAAGGTCAGGCTTGAAGCTGTGTCTCTGGTGCTGTGGCTCCACTATCCCCGGCCCTGTGTCCTACCCCCTACTGAACAATGAGAACTCCTTTTCACTGTTCTCCATCTTCCCTGCACATTTGTTGCAAACAGCCATTCATTTGTGTCCTGATGACTGTTGGCCTAATCCAACTATTGCTCATGACTTACTTTATTGTTCACGTCATATGATGTGTGAGCCTCTCCTGGATGAAAGATGTGATGCCTCAGATTTAAAATGGAATCATATCTTCACTATCAGAGTATTTTCCATTCATTCCAGCCATTCACTGGTAAATCCACACTTCAAGTTAAAATGGGGACTAAAGTCTTGTTCTTAAAAAAAATCCTCTGAAATAAGTTCTTTCATGATGCAATGAAAATCATAGTGCAAACAAACATTCTTTCTAAATCAATGAATGATGTGAAATGATAATTACAGATTCATTCAGAAACATTCTATTCTTTATTTTTCTTTACATCCCTTCAAACATATAATTATGATCTGTGAACTTTTAAGAATGCATAATTAACACGCTTCCTTGTTGCACAGTCATGTATTTGATCTATATTTTAGTTTTAGTTTTAAAATACAGTGTGGAATTAGACCCTTCGGGCCAATGAGTCCATGCGATGGTGATCTCCCATACATAGTTCTATCCTACACCATAGGGACAATTTTCAGAAGCCAATTAACCTACAAACCTGCACGTCTTTGGAATGTGGGAGTAAACCGGAGGAAACCCACGCAGTCACAGGGAGGACACAAACTCCGTTCAGACACCACCCAGTCAGCATCGAACCTATGTCTCTGACATTGGAAAGCAGCAACACTACCGCTGCACCACTGTGCCAACCTACTTTCCAAACTGGATGGAAAAGAATAAAGCAATTCAAGAGAAAACAATGGAATGTTGTCTCAGCTTGGAAGAACACACAGTGTCATCTTTAAGAGATGAAAGCGATTGTTTTCTAACTTGCGGTTGCTCAAATTGAGTAAATCACAGTATACGGCCAGTTCTTATGCCAGGAGTCTGCACCCTCATACATCCCCTAAATCTCATATCCTTGCTTGTTAATAACGACAGACCAGTGGATTTACATTATGAGAGTAGAATGAACAAGGACAAAATTACTGCACAATTTACCAAATGATGATGCAACTGATAACTGTGATAACTGAAGTGCTAGAGAATTAAAAGTAAACGGAGACAGATTAATACTAAAAGGAACAGTACAGAATAAAGAGCAAAGAAAATAATGGAGAGTATTCAGAATAAAGATAAGGATAGTGACAAATGGCATAGTTTGGAAATGGTCAGAAGTGGTAAAGCACATGCTCTCTGTTGGGGATTGCAGGGACCATAACTCACAGCTGGGATTCCCCAGTGGGACGTATGGTTGTCACTTGCCAGTCTGTTCACAGTAGACATCAATACCATTGATATATTGGCTATTCATAAGTGATAGGAGCAGAATTAAGCCATTTGGCCCATCAAGTCTACTCCACCATTGGCTGATCTATCTCTCCCTCTCAACCCCATTCTCTGACATGAGTATTCTCTGAGATCTTCGGTTTCCTCCCACACTCCAAAGTTGTACAGGTTTGTAGGTTAATTGGCTTTGTAACTTGTCCCCAGTGTGTGTAGGATAGTGTGAATGTGCGGGTATCGCTGTCGGTGCGAACTTGCGGGCCGAAGGGCCTGTATCTCTAAACTAAACTAAACTCTCTCCATCCCTTCCCCCTTCCCAGTTCTCCCACCAGTCTTACTATCTCCGACTACATTCTATCTCTGTCCTGCCCACTCCCCTGACATCAGTCTGAAGAAGGGTCTCAACCTGAAACGTCACCCATACCTTCTCCCCAGAGATGCTGCCTGGCCCGATGAGTTACTCCAGCCTTTTGTGTTTAACTGTTTCTTAAATGTTGGGATAGTCCCTGCCTCAACCTCCTCCTCTGGCAGGTTGTTCCATACATCCACCACCCTTTGTGTGAAAAAGGTACCTTTCAGATTCCTATTAAATTGTTTCCCCTTCACCTAAACCTATATCCTCTGGTCCTCGATTCTCCTAGTCTGGGCAAGAGACTCTGAGCATCTACCCGATCTATTCCTCTCATGATCTTATACACCTCTACAAGACCACCCCTCATCCTCCTGCGCTCCAAGGAATAGAGTCCCAACCTACTCAAACCCATTCAAAGTTTGTAATATAAGGAGCTGCAGATCCTGGTTTATACCAAAGATAGGGACAAGATGCTGGTGTAACTCAGCGGGTCAATCAACATCTCTGGAGAAAATGGACTTCATTTGCAGAGTCGGCTGAGAGAATATGGAGAATTGGGCAGGTCATGGAGACTGGGTCAGGAAGAGGAGAAAGGAGCCTGGGATATCAATTCCAATGCAAGGACACGGTGATGGAGGGGTTCATGTTCAGGGAATTCGTTTTTTAGGGATGGGAAATGGCCTCTGGAAATATCCATGTGATTAGAAGAGATGACCAGAAGATGAGAGAAAATTAGTAAAGTCCAAGGTTTTCTCACAACACTAGATGAGAATGTCTAGATGTTAAATTTATATACTTTAATGGAGCAGATATGGGGCATTACTTTAGTAATAGAGTCATACACCAGGGAAACAGGGGAAATAGGCCCTTCTTCCCCAACTTGCCCATGCCAACCACGATGCTCCATCTCCACAAATTTAACCTGCCCATGTTTGGCCCAATAATTCTCAAAACTTTTCCATGTATATGTCCAAATTCATTTCAAATGTTGTTGTATTACATTTCTCAACTACCTCCTCTGGCAGCTCATTCCACATACCCATTACCCCCTGTGAGAATACTTGAATTGGTTAGTTCAGAGCAAGAGAGACTGACAGGGCAATCCAGTAATTACATAAGCTGTTAATTACTGGAAGTAAAATTCTGTATTTAATGTGAAAAAGTAGCAAATTTGTGAAACTCAAAGTGACACTACTGAAGAAACGTCAATTTGGTGAAATTAATTTGGACCAGCACGTGTCATCTACAGATCTGTGGCCATCTGTAATTCACAGTGCATATCTTCCCATTCCAATAAGCAACCCATTCATTTCTTTCAAAACAATTGACCTCTAATTTTACATAGATTTTAAATAAGACATTTCTCTAATTTATTTGTTTGAATCTGTGAAACTTATTCCCAATGTGGCACATTCCCCATGTCTACAACTTCTTCATAATGCGATAAATCGATTGAGATATTAAACACTTTGGGTTCAATTTAACTTTATACAAGACATTATTTATTTTAAACATCTCAAATTCCCTTGGACTTTAAACACAATTATACTGAACTCCTGAATGTTGCCTTGAGAAACTAATCTTTCCAGATATTTACATCCTGAAGCACTATTTCAAACTAACTTGCTTCTAATTTTCACTATCTCAAGACTCACTGCTTACTAGCAAAATAAATGTAACTTTTGTCTCTGCATTTATGCTTTTTTTCATCAACGTCTTGCAAGTAAACCTCCCCACTCAACATCTCCATGGTCAACCTTTTAACATGTGCGTGTGTGTGATCCTTCAATTGTTATTCAGCTGGATTTTCAACAACCTGTTTAGTCTGAAGAAGGGTCTCGACCCGAAACGTCACCCATTCCTTCTCTCTAGAGATGCTGCCTGTCCCGCTGCGTTACTCCAACATTTTGTGTCTATCTTAGATTTCTACTTGTGCTTCCTCCTGTCTAATATTTTTCTTTAACCTTTATGAAGCAGTAGATAGTTTCCACCATAAAGACATCAGATAAATTCAAAGATGTACTTTGCTCAAAAAAGTATAGATATTTTCCAGCTCATTGAAATATAAATTAATTTAACCTTATGAGTTATGTTGATAACTATTGATATAGGCTTTGCAAAATTTATCATCTCTCTAGTTAAGTGTAATTGTAACAATATTATTAACGGTTGCATTGTTTTTCTCAGGATTCTTTAGTCAATTCTAATCGATATTTCTTTCAAACAGTAATGTTTGTTTTATGTCTTAACCAATGCTTTATCATAATCTTGTACAATAATTCAAAGATTATTTACATCAATGTGACACCGTTTCATTTATTGAAATTAAATGTCAATCAATGAGATCCCTAAACACCCTGCAGGCTCCACGTCTCGATGGAACATAAATTGAAATCCTTTATTATATTTATATAGGCTTTCAGTTTGGAAGTATTTTTCTCGTTGTTTTAATGTGACACAAGCAGGCTAGAGGTTGTGGCTGGATTGCCTTTTTTTTGGCACTGCTGATGCCGATTTTGCTCCATTGTTTGTTCACAAATCATGAGTGCATGCTTTTACTGTTGCCCACACTCCTCATCATTTGCACATCGCACGTACATACCCTAACATACCCTGGGGGATGCAGTTGGTAATTCAACCTTTGTGCAATGCTAGTTTGACCTCCATTGCTAATATGAACCTCAGTCCCACCAACCCGGGTTGTGACGATCCAGCTAACATCATATGTCAAACACGTAACAAAACCCTGCGAATTAGGTTATAGGAAAGATGTTGTCAAGCTGGAAACGGTGCAGGGAATATTTAAGAGGATGTTGACAGGACTCATGGGCCTGAGCTATATGGAAAGGCTGAGCAGGCTAGGACTCTATTCCTTGGAGCGCAGGAGGATAAAGGGTAATGTTATAATGTTACAAAGGGTAGTGTACAAAATTATGACATAAATAGTTTGGGTAAATGCACAGAGTCTCTTGCCCAGAGTAGAGAAATTGAGAATCAGAGGACATGGGTTTAAATTGAGGGGGGAAAGATTTAACAGGAACCTGAGGGTTAACCTATTTTACACAAAGGGCAGTGGACATATGGAATGAGCTGCCGGAGGAAGTAGTTGAGGCAGGTAATATTAAGAAACATTCAGACAGGTACGTGGATAGGATAAGTTTAGAAGGATATGGACCAAATGCAGGCAGGTGGGACTAGTGTTGATGGATAATGTTGGTCGATGTGGGCAAGTTGGGCCAAAGGGTCTGTTCCCACACTGTACCAAATAGTTGGTAAATGAATCTTGCCTTCCCCCAGTATCCAATACCCATGAGCTTTAAAATCATCCTCGGTGACTTCTAAGTTTGTTGGGGACCGAGTTGTGCTTCAGTTTGTTTGAGAAAAATATGTTTGTTAATCAGGCTAAGGAGGTAAATAGTCATTCATTCCTTTTACCACTTCCTCTTGTTGATGTGAATGAATGCATTGCTGGCCAATTCAGCAGGGCCGACCACTTGAAGAGGAGAGGAAGATGAGAGGGTTGTGGAGTCAGGCATGTTGACAGGAAAATATGGGATTTGCAGGCATGGCTTCAATTAGTGAATTCTAGCTAGAGTTTGTGTTGGTCATTCATGAAATTGTGGTTATCTGCAAATGTAATGGTGAAATTAGTATAAATTTTGTGCTTTGTATCAGGTTGGACTAGTGACTGTTAATCTTTGATCAGAACCTATGGCCCCAGTCCTGGCCCATCCAAATTAGCCTCCTCAGCATCGACAGTGTTTTGCATCTCCTTTGCCTATACCTCCAGATTTAGGGACAATTATCAGCTTTTATCAGGTGACTCAGCCATCCTGTCACTATCTGGAGAGTGATCCTGATCTACCATCTACCTCATTGGAGATCCTCGGACTATCTTTGATTGGACTTTACTGGATCTTTATCTTGCACTAAACATTATTCCCGTTATCCTGTATCTGTATAACGGGATTGTAATCATATCTAGTATTTTTGCTGACTGGATAGCACGCAATAAAAAAATATTTTCACTGTTCCTTGATACACAAGACAGCAATACATTAAACTAATCTAAATTGCTTTCATGTAACAAAACAGATATTTGTTTTCCTTTTTTTATTTTCCTGCTCAGTTTTAATTCATCTCCAATGTGCAAACCTCCAGTCAAATCATCTGCAATTAAGAAGCCTTCAACCCCCTGTCTCAGCTATCGTCACCACCACTTGTGTCGTTCATTTTCTCTTGGTCACCGTTCTATTGAAAACCCTTTCTCCTTCCCTGCAAATCAAGACATGCTAACTCTTTTCAGTTGGGACGAAAATTCATAGAGCTGAAACGTTGCTGCCATTTCCCTCCACAAATGCCTTCTCACCTGCAGAGTCTGTCCAATACTTTCTGTTTCTATTTATTTTCCAAGTGGTTGACTGTGAATTTCTTATGACTGTTTTGAGGGATCACAGGTATTACGTTTTAACAGTTTATGCGCGATCTTACTTTGAATGAATAAAAATGCTGGTGCAAAATGGCATACTTCTTTTGTATATTCAATAATTTCATTGTATTTTAATCAGGTATGCATTGTCCAGAAGAGAGATACAAAGAAAATGTACGCCATGAAATACATGAACAAGCAAAAATGCATAGAGCGAGATGAAGTCCGCAATGTTTTCAGAGAATTGCAGATAATGCAGAGACTTGAGCACCCTTTCCTTGTGAATCTGTGGTAAGTAGCTTCAGTAACCATTAAAGATGCTCAAAAGATGTGGTGATATAAAAAAATGAAACTTTTAATGCTTCCATGCTTTAATACCTCCATGTGTATGCTTCTGAATAGTGATTAATTGCATGAGTTTAGGCACTTTCATATAATTAGCAGGCTATAAATAAATGACCTGGAGTTGAATAGATGCACGTTTGTCGATGCAAGCCATTCAGTAGTGAGAAGGATAACTAGAAACCTTAAGGTTATGTGGAGAGACATTGATAATGGGAAAACACTTGGTAATTGAAGTTTAATGCTTTTAGGTGTAAAATAATGCATCTGATAAAAGGTGAGGCTGCATAAATGAAATGACACTATTTTCAGTGTGCTCAGTCCGCCTAGGCCAACGGGATCTCCCGGTTGCTGACCGTTTCAATTCCCCTTCCTATTCCCATAATGACCTTTCTGTCCTGGGCCTCCTCCATTGCCAGAGTGAGGCCACATGCAAATTGGAGGAACAGCTTCCAACCCAGTGGTATGAATATTGAATTCTTTAATTTTAAGTAACTTATACTTACTCCCCACCTCCATTCCTCCAACCTAGTCATTTCACCAGTTCCACAGTTCTTCCCCTCAACGTATGACATTCCAGAGAAAACAATCCAAGTCCGTCCAGTCTCTTCTAGCAGCTAACACCTTCTTTCAGGCATTATTCTGGTAAACCTCCTCTACACTTTTACCAAATCCTCCACATCCTTCCTGTATGGGCAACCAGAACTGCGCATAGCACTTCAAATGTGTCCTAACCAGTCCTATATAGTTGCATCACGACTTCCTGACTCTTAAGCTCAATGCCTTGACCAGTGAAGGCAAGCATACCTTACTCCTTATTTACCACTCTATCTAGCTGTGTGGCCACTTTCAGGGATTTATGGATTTGGATTCGAAGATTTCTCCGTACATCAATGCTGTTAAGAGCCTTGCCACTAATTGTGTGATTTCTCCCTACATTTTGAAGATTAAGTAAAGGTCTGGGAGGATGAAAGACACACTTCATTCTCAAAACATACTAAAAAAGGGTTTCCAATTTAATTGTTAATCTATATACTGGAGGAGGGATGGGGAGGGGGAGGGGAGGGGGGAGGGGAGAAGGGGGGAGGGAGGGGGAGGAGGGGAGGGAGAGGGAAGGAGGGAGGAGGGGGAGCTTGAATAAGAAAACTATATTATAATAACAGATAGACATTATCTGTCTATTATAATAACAGAATGTGAGAAAGGGAAGAAAGGATAAACACAGTAACATTTTTTTGTTTGGAATTCTATTTTCTGCATTCGTTTATAACTTAGGGAAAGCATCAAATGAATAAATTAACTTCTGCCACTTCCCCAGTCTCCTGATGTAATGTCTCGTCACAATACTCGATCTAAATGCTTTATACTTAAGCAGTGTTATTTCCCTAAAACTGCTGCAGTCAAAAGGCAGGGAAGTAATCAAATGCATGCGTTAAGATGACAAATGTAAACCAGTTGAACTTTAATTCCATGGTGTGTTGGATACATGATTGAATTACGGCCATAAATGTGTAAGTGTGTAGGAAGGAACTGCAGATGCTGGTTTACACCGAAGTGTAAGTAATGAAGTAGAGTGCAGAAAGTGGATTTTACACATGGGGCAGAATCCCCACAAAGGTCCCTTGATCAATCACCTTATCGATCACAAATTGGCATAAGCCACAACTGAACAATGTGAATGGCAACGATAGTGGTTGAAGTGAAGAGCGTGTCTGTGAAGCAATCTTTTCAACAGCCTGCTTTTTTTAGAAATAGGCCATTCTGAAGCAAGGAATAAGCAAAAATCATGTGAATTGAATCATGTGAATTGAATCTTCATGTCAATGGGACAAAGTTTAAAGGAGATGTTGGGGGCAACTTGTTAGCAGAGGGTGGTGAGGAGCATGTTGCTGGGATTGGTGGTTGAGGCAGATATGATAGTGGAATTTAAGAGACTTTTGGATAGGCATATGGCAGAGAATGAAGGGATATGGATTAGGTGCAAGTAGATTGGGCAGCACGGTGGTGCAGCGGTAGAATTGCTGCCTTACAGCGCCTACAGCTCCAGAGACAAGGGTTCAATCGTGGCTACATGTGCTTGGCTGTACAGAGTTTGTACATTCTCCCCATGACCGCAAGGGTTTTTTTTCTGATATCTTAGGTTTCCTCCCACACTCCAAAGACACACAGGTTGGGTGGTTTATTGGTTTGAAGCAAGTGTAAATTGTCCCTAGTATGTTTAGGATATTGTTCATTTGCAGGGATTGCTGGTCCGTGCGGACTTGGTGGGCCGAAGGGCCTGTTTCTGCGCTGTATCTCTAAACTAAACTAAAGATAAGAGATGGTCTTGACATCATGTTTGGCACAGACATTGTGGGCAGAAAGACCTGTCCTTGTGCTGTACTGTTCGATATTATTTGAAGTTATATCTTCAGATATATGTAACATATTTAGACATTACCAGCTATTTTTCTGCTGCCCAACAAAAATATTGGAAAGCTAATTTTTAAATGTATTGTTCTGTTTCTTAGTTTAATTTAGAGATAGAGTGTGGAAACAAGCCCTTTGGCCCACTGAGTCCACACCGACCTGTATACAAGTTCTATGTTATCAATTCAATTAGATATCAATAGGTCAAGCACAATAACCTAAGTGCTCTTTAATTTCCCAGCCTGTCATCTTTTTGAGCACAAATACTCTCAAAAATGTAAGTCAAAAATAAATGAGGTGAAAGTGAACATAATTTTTGAAGAAACGCAGTGATTGTTGAACGTACATGGAACACAGAAAAATACAGCACTGTAATGAGCCCACAATGTCTGTGTCGAACATAGTGCCAAGATAAACTAACTCCTATGCCTGCACATGATCCATATCCCTCCATTCCCTGCGTATACATGTGCATATCAAAAAGCCTCTTAAGCTCCACTCTTGATCTTACATCATTTACGTCGAAATAATATCTCCCAATTAAAAGTTGCCTGAGAATAATCATAATCACAGTTGGAGTAATTGACATAAGAAAAAAATCAACTGTAATGATATCTATTATCACCCATATTTCCTTATTGTCACAGCTAGGTTGCAGTTTCCATAAACAGGGTGAATACTGCAAACTCCAAATTCTGTCTTACATCTCTGTCTGGTAGACTGTCGAGGTCTATTAATTCTCGATCATCACTCCACGGGCAATATTAGGAATATCACTCCACAGCAATATTAGGAATGTACATCTTCTCTCATTATTTCAGAGAGGAGAAAGATGTGTAGGAAGGAACTGCAGATGCTGGTTTACACTGAAGATAGACACAAAATACTGGTGTAACTTAGCAAGTCAGGCAGCATCTCTGGAGAAAAGAAATTGGTGACGTTTCAAGTTGAGACGCTTCTCTGGGCCTCTCAGTTTCTCTCAGTCTGAAGATGGGTCCTTTTCTCCAGAGATGCTGCCTGATCCACTGAGGAAAATGATAACACTGGACCATAGCATAATAATTCTCCAGAATTGTTGGCAGATGAGATTTGTGCACATATATAAATAACAATCAGGATAAGGTTGCACTATTATTTTTATTAGTAAAGGGTAATAGTCTTGAATAGTTTAATAATTCCTGATGTTGGAAAACTGACGTCCAGTTAGAGTGAAAAATGTCATTGCTGACTAAATACATAGGAGCTAACTGAGGAAGTGTCATAAGGCATTGGGTCACTGTGCTGAAAACATGCATGAATTGCAAAGCTTACTGTGGCATCCATCAATCTTCAAATTGGTAGCATATCCTAGAGATGATCTGTAATGGGCATGAAGAGAGTGTGGAATCAAAGTTTCTTCCCAGCTGTTATCAGGTAACTGAACGGTCCTCTCATCAGATAGAGTGTGGTCCTGACCGTCTATCTACCTCATTGGAGATCTTTCACCTATTTTTAATCAGACATTATCGGCTTTATTGTGTACTGAATGTTGTACCCTTTATCCTTTATCTATGCACTGCAGACAGCATGAATGTGATCATGTATAGTCTTTTCTTTAACTGGATAGCACACATACAAACACCTTTCACTGTACCTCAGTACGCGTGACAATAATAACCTAAGCTAAACTAAACTAACCTAAACTAAACTGTTTAGACACAAAATGCTGGAGTAACTCAGTGTGTCAGGCAGCATCTCTGCAGAAAAGGAATAGGTGACATTTTGGGTCAAGATCCTTCTTCAGACTGAGAGTCAGGGGAGAGGGAAACTATAGGTATGAAATGGTACAGAACAAATCAGAGCCGGCACCGTTGGCCATGGAGCCCACAATGGTTCATTGTTGGCTGTGGAGGAGGTGATAGATTACAAAGGGATACGAACAGTAAAACTGACAGGACGACTAGGGTGGGGGAGGGGCGGAGAGAGAGAGGGAATGCAATGGTTACTTGAAATTAGCAAAATCCTACCGCTGGGTTGGAAGCTGCCCAAGTGAAATATGAGGTACAGTTCTTCCAATTTGCATGTGGCCTCACCCTGACAGTGGAGGAGGCCCAGGACAGAAAGATCAGTATGGGAATGGGAAGGGAAGTTAAAATGTTTGGCAACCGGGAGATTACGTAAGGCAAGGCATAGGTGTTCAGCGAAACGATCATTATTATTTTCAAGAATCGTTACTGCTTTCTGATACAAAATTGGCTTGGCAATAAGAGTCAGAAGATAGTGTGGAATTTTTTTTTCTGATTGGTAGTTTCTGACCAGTGGTGTACCTCTGAGATTGGTGCTTGAATATGATATGTTTGTTTGTGTGTAGTAGGAATTTGGATGTGATTTTGGTGAGACCCCAGTCATAGTTTTATGACTGGAGTTTATACAGTATGTTGAAGTGAAACCTGGGCCCAAAATACAGTCCTATGGGATGTTAGGTGAACTGGGAATAGAGTATGGGCAGAGCATACAAAAATGAGTTACTTCTGGTCATTTGTTCATCTATTCACCTCATTCTGGTCACTCCATTGAGAGATGTGGAGGCTTTGGAGAAGGTACAGATAAATGTTTACCAAAATGCTGCCTGGATTGGAAGGTGTTAGCGAAAAGAAGAGGTTGGGCAGACTTGGATAGTTTTCTCTGGAATGTCGGAGGTTGAGAGGAGATAGAGGTATATGTAAAATTATGAGAGGCATAGACAGGGTAGACAGTAAAAGCCTTTTCCTCGGGTGGAAATTTCAAAGACTAAAGGGCACAGCTATAAGGTCAGAGGGGGAAAGTTTAATGGAGAGGTGCAGGGCAAGGTTTTTATTCAGAAAGTGTCTGAAACTTGCTGCCAAGGATGTTGGCGGAAGCAGATATGATAATGGTGCTTAAGAGGCTTTTAGATAGACACATGGATATGTAAGGATGGAGGGATACATGTGCGTGCAGAAGAGATTAGTTTAACCTGGCTCCTTGTTGGCATGTTCCTGTGCTGTACTGTCCTATGTTTTACATACTAGACCTTAAAAGCTTCCTCTAAAGACAATTAATAAATAAATAAATAAATAAAGACATGAAGGTTCACAAGCTTACAAAATACAATATTTTACAAAACCAATTAGGGAGCAGACTATGCTAGATATCATGAATATTGAGTCTCAATTAATTAATGATCTCGTACTAAAGAATCCATTCGGGAAAAATGATCATAACATGGTAAAATTTCACATTCACCTTAATAATGAGAAACTAAGTCTTAATCTTAAGTAAAGGCAATTATGGGAAGAGAGCTTTTTAAAGTGGACTGGGAAAATAGATTAAGAATTAATACAATAGAGAACTAGTGGTAGACAATTCAGAAGATATTTTATAATTCTCAACAGAGACTAATTAACAAAATATGGGATTCTGCCAAACTAAAACAAGAGGGATTGAATGTTGTGAAGATTATTGGGAAGCCAAAATTTTGGAAAATTCTTAAAGACAAAAGATTGATAGTAAAATGGAGAAACAAATTATGGGAATAACCTCGTGGGAAGTACAAAAACAGGCAGTAAGAGTTTCAACAAGTATAATATAGGAAGAAAGCAATTAAGGATCAAAGATCTGATTGGGGAATTAATAACTGTAAATAAGGAAATATCAGAGACTTTCAACAAACATGCTTCCCGCTTGTTTGCCAATAGAATGTATTTAAACATCCCAATAATTGTAGAAAATCCAGGGTCAAATGGATGGAGGAACATAAAGCAATCACTGTCAACCGTGAAATTGTGCTTAACAAAGTAAATATCTTTATTGGATCTGATAGTCTTTATTAAAGTGGCAGCAGAGATTATTGATGCATTTGTTGTGATCATCCAAAGTTCCCCAGATTCTGGAACGGTCCCAGCAGAATAGAAAACAGCAAATATAACACCTCTGTTCAGGAAAGGGGTGAAACAGAAAGCAGAAAAAAACATCGGCCAGAAAAACTAGCCTATCAATAAGAAAATCCTAAAATTCATCATTAAGGACGTAATAACAGGATGCTTTCAAGCAGAACCCATATGGCTTTATAAAAGGAAAATAAGTTATTTGAGAATGTAATAAGTAGGGTGCAAAAAGAGAAATCAGTAGATACTCTGTATTGGAGTTTACAGAAAGCAAGCAAGGTCTGATGTAGGGTTAAAACCTGAAACATTGCCCACTTCCCTCCACAGATGCTAGCTGACCCAGCGTTCCTTTAGCAGTTTGTTTTTTTGTCCCAAGATTCCAACATCTCCGGTCTCTTTCGGCTCCAAAGGAAAATTGATCATGGTATTGGTGTTAATAGACAATAAACAATAGGCAATAGGTGCAGGACTAGGCCATTCGGACCTTCGAGCCAGCACCGCCATTCACCATGATCATAGCTGATCATGCACAATCAGTACCCCGTTCCTGCCTTCTCCCCATAATCCCCTGACTCCGCTATCATTAAGAGCTCTATCTAACTCTCTCTTGTAAGCATCCAGAGAATTGGCCTCCACTGCCTTCTGAGGCAGAGAATTCCACAGCTTCACAACTCTCTGAGTGAAAAAGTTCTTCCTCATCTCCGTTCTAAATGGCCTACCCTTTATTCTTAAACTGTGGCCCCTGGTTCAGGAATCCCCCAACATCGGGAACATGTTTCCTACCTCTTGCGTGTCCAATCCCTTAATGATCTTATATGTTTCAATAAGATCCCCTCTCATCCTTCTAAATTCCAGAGTATACTAGCCCAGTCACTCCAGTCTTTCAACGTACGACAGTCCCGCCATTCTGGGAATTAATCTCGTGAACCTACGCTGCACTCCTTCAATAGCAAGAATGTCCTTCCACAAGTTTGGAGACCAAAATTACACATAATACTCCAGGTGTGGTCTCACTAGGGCCCTGTACAACTGCAGAAGGACCTCTTTGCTCCTATACTCAACTCCCCTTGTTATGAAGGCCAACATTCCATTGGCTTTCTTCACTGCCTGCTGTACCTGCATGCTTCCTTTCAGTGACTGATGCACTAGGCCACCCAGATCTTGTTGTACTTCCCCTTTTCCTAACTTGACACCATGCAGATAATAATCTGCCTTCCTGTTCTTACCACCAAAGTGGATAACCTCACATTTATCCACATTAAACTGCATCTGCAATTCATCCGCCCACTCACACAACCTGTCCAAGTCACCCTGCCACCTCATAGCATCTTCCTCACAGTTCACACTGCCACCCAGCTTTGTGTCATCTGCAAATTTGCTAATGTTACTTTTAATCCCTTCATCCAAGTCATTAATGTATATTGTAAATAACTGCGGTCCCAGTACCGAGCCTTGCGGTACCCCACTAGTCACTGCCTGCCATTCTGAAAGGAACCCATTTATCCCCACTCTTTGCTTTCTGTCTGCCAACCAATTTTCTATCCTCGTCAGTACCCTACCCCCAATACCATGTGCTCTAATTTTGCCCACTAATCTCCTATGTGGGACCTTGTCGAAGGCTTTCTGAAAGTCAAGGTACACTACATCCACCGGCTCTCCCCTGTCCATTTTCCTAGTTCCATCCTCAAAAAATTCCAGAAGATTAGTCAAGCATAATTTCCCCTTCGTAAATCCATGCTGACTGGAACGATCCTGTTACTGCTATCCAAATGCTCTGCAATTTCGTCTATTATAATTGACTCCAGCATCTTCCCCACCACTGATGTCAGACTAACTGGTCTATAATTTCCTGCTTTCTCTCTCCCTCCTTTCTTAAAAAGTGGGATAACATTAGCTACCCTCTAATCCACAGGAACTGATCCTGAATCTATAGAACATTGGAAAATGATCACCAATGCGTCCACGATTTCTAGAGCCATCTCCTTAAGTACCCTGGGATGCAGACCATCAGGCCCTGGGGATTTATCAGCCTTCAGTCCCATCAGTCTACCCAACACCATTTCCTGCCTAATGTGAATTTCCTTCTGTTCCTCCGTCATCCTAGGATCCCTGGCCACTAGAACATCTGGGAGATTGTTTGTGTCTTCCTTAGTGAAGACAGAATCAAAGTACCGGTTCAACTCGTCTGCCATTTCCTTGTTCCCCATAATAAATTCACCTGCTTCTATCTTCAAGGGACCCACATTTGCCTTAACTATTTTTTTCCTCTTCACTTGCCTCAAGAAGCTTTTACTATCCTCCTTTATATTATTGGCTAGCTTACCTTCGTACATCATCTTTTCTCCCCGTATTGCCTTTTTAGTTATCTTCTGTTGCTCTTTAAAAGAGTCCCAATCCTCTGGCTTCTTGCTCTTCTTTGCCATGATATACCTCTTCTCTTTTATTTTTATGCTATCCTTTACTTCCCTTATCAGGCACGGGTGCTTCTTACTCCCCTTAGAATCTTTCCTCTTCTTTGAGATAAATTGATCCTGCAACTTCTGCATTATTCCCAGGAATACCTGCCATTGCTGTTCCACCGTCTTCCCTGCTAGGGCCTCCTTCCAGTTAAATCTGGTCAGCTCCTGCCTCATGCCTCTGTAATCCTCTTTGCTATACTGTAATACTGTCACTTCCGATTTTCCCTTCTCCCCTGAATTTGTAGATTAAAACTTATCATATTATGATCACTGCCTCCTAATGGCTCTTTTACCTTGAGTTCCCTTATCAAATCAAGTTCATTACACAAAACGAAATCCAGAATTGCTTTCTCCCTGTTAGGCTCCAGTACAAGCTGTTCTAAGAATCCATCTCGGAGGCCATCCATATGGATAGAGAACTGGCTAGGTAATGGAAGAATCGGTTATATTCAAATCCAAGCTATAACCTGTGGGGTGTCACCCATTTACAAGCAATTTTAATGACTTGGATGAAAGGACTATGTATAATGCAGCTACATTTGTAAATGGTATAAAGGTAGGTGGAAAATAATTATGAGGAGCAAGCAAATTATCTGTGAAATTATATTGATAGAAAATGGGCACAATTTTGACAGATGACATATAATGTGAGGTTATTCCCTTTGGTAGGAAGAATGGACAAGCATAGTATTTCTGAATGCTACAGAGAGGGAGGGGTTCCTTGCGTAGTAAACACAGAACATGAACAGGCAAGTCAAAAAAGTAATTAGAAATACAAATCAAATCCAGATTATTTTTCATAGGGGTTGGAGTATAAATGCCGAAAAATCTTGCTACAATTGTACATCTGCAATTCTACATGCTATCTTGGTCTTCATACACACACTAACAATGGAGAAACGTCAGAGGCTCACTAGTTTGATTCCTTGGAATAAAAATTGTCTTATGAGGAAAGTTTGAGCAGGTTGGGTTTGTGCTCATTGGGGTTTAGAAGAATGAGGATGGTCTTATTGAAACAAATGGAGTTTGACAAGATAAACTACCTGGAAATGAATAATGGAGTAAAAAAATCAGAAGATGTTAGAAATTTGAAATAAAAGCAGAAAATGTTGATAACATTCAGCAGGTTGGGCAAAAACTGTGGAAAGGGAAGCACAGTCGAGTCAGGGATAATGCACCTCTTGGGAAAATAGTGAACCAGGGCAGAGTTTAGGAATTAACGCATTGCCCATTCAAGATGGAGATGAAAAGTGTTTCAGAGGGCTGTGAACCTTTGGAATTCTCTACCATAAAGAGCGATGGAGACCAAATCATTGGATAGAATCAAGGCTCAGATAGATAGATTTTTGAACTGGAAGCATTATGAGAAAGGAAAGGAGAGTGGAGCCTAGGCCATGATCAAATCAAGTGTAATTTTCTTGAATAACAGTGAGGGTTCCTCCTACTCCTATTTACAATGTTATTATGCTTCATACGTTCTTAAAATCTCAACATGTCTATTTCAAATATACATGAAAATTAACACTTAATTTTTCCACCTACTGGAAAAGGTGTCTTAACAAGGGAATATAAATAAAACAAGCTGTTTAGATGCCCCATAACCAATTTAATACTTTCTGACATGTAGTCAGTCATTAGACAGCCTAATTTAGCAGACAATTTAAACACAGCAATGTCTTGGTAAATGCGATAAATGACCAGTTAAAGTGATGAGATGTGGTGAGGAAAAGAGTATAATGTAGACTTCAATCAGCATCTGGAAAATAATCCTTTAACATGCAATGCTTTCTCAGTACTACCGAGTGTTCAAATTAAGGATTGTTTTTTTAAAGTAAGGATGTCTGTTGATGATTTAGCTCAGTACTATGTAGGAAAATAACTGCAGATGCTGGTACAAATCGAAGGTATCACAAAATGCTAGAGTAACTCAGCAGGTCAGGCAGCATCTAGGAGAGAGGGAATGGGTGACGTTTCGGGTCGAGACCCTGATCAGTCTGAAGAAGGGTCTCGACCCGAAACATCACCCATTCCCTCTCTCCTAGATGCTGCCTGACCTGCTGAGTTACTCCAGCGTTTTGTGATACCGAGCTCAATACTATCTTCGTCGGTTGATCCTTGATCTACTGTTTATAGTTTAGTTTAGAGATACAGCATGGATGCAGGATCTTCGGCCTTCCAAAATCACGCCAACCATCGATCACCTGTTCACATTAGTTCAATGTTATCCCACTTTCACATCTATTCCCTTCACATTAGGGACAATATACAGAGCCCGATCAAACTACAAACCCACACGTCTTTGGGATGTGGGAAGAAACCAGAGCCTCCTAAGGAAACCCACGCATTCACAGGGAGAACATGCAAACTCCACACAGAGGTCAGGATCAATCACAGCTCTATGGCGCTCTGTGGCAGCAACTCCATCAGGTGCATCGGTGTGCACTCCCAATGGGGGGGGGGGGAGGAAGGGAGAAAACAAGGGAGGGTGCCAGGAAGAAGCTTCAATGTGTAGAAGAGAGAAAGAGGTAAGATTGAAGTGCAATACACAATGGAAACATTAATCCTTATCCCAGCCTCACAGGCATAGAATCCAACCTTACTGTTTACCTGCAGCTCAACATAGTTCCAAGCAGGTGTTTGGCTCATTCGACCCAGTGAATCGCAGTTTAGAAAATTTGGTCAGCTGGTTGTGTAGATTGAATAGTGAGAGCGACAATAATGATAGCAACAAGCTTGCAGCGAGAGCTCCCATTGGGAACTGCTCCCATAGTAGGTATATACTTTAAGCGCAACTCCTTACATGTGGTATTGCCAAGAAGCCCAGGAGTCAGGGGTTATGGGGCGAAGACAGGTGAATGGGGTTGAGAGTGAAAGGCAGATCAGTCATGATTGAATGGCTGAGGAGACTTGATGGGCCGAATGGCCTTATTCTACTCTTAGAACCTATGAACGTGAACTAATGTGTCAGTGCTGTCTACCCTCTCAACACCTTGTCAATCACACACAAAACATCTCTTCCTCACAACTCTATGAGGAACAAGAGCAGGCTCACATTGTGTGATTTTAATCTGCTGTTCTGAGGTGGTAGCTGAGTACAAAGATATATGGCAGTTTCTTATCGTAAAGGTTAATCGTCACCTTAATTGTGCAATGTCCTTAGTGCCAAGGATCATAGGAATTTTATTTTACTAACTTTATACATCATCTTACAGATCTTTTGAGTGAACATATTGAATTCAGTACAGACATTGCAATCTTTCAGCAGACTTTATGTGCTGTGTGCACAGGGGTCAAGGAGATTTCTTCAAATGGGTTCTGAGCTAAGTGATTTCAGTGATAAAGCTGGAATGTGGAAGATGAGAAAGTTCACTGCAGAACAGATAAAGCTGAGAGGAGATTTAATGGAGCCGTTTAAGACTGACAGGTTGAGATAAGCTAAATAGAGAGAAGCTATTGTCAATGTAAAGTCTAAAAAAGTGGGTGACACAGTAACGCAGCGGTTGAGTTGCTGCCAGAGACCCTGGTTCGATCTTGACTACGAGTACTGTTTGCACTGAGTTTTTTGCGTTCTCCCTGTGATCGCGTGGGTTTTCTCCGGGGGCTCCAATCGCCTCCCACACTCCCAAGGCATACAGGTGTGTAGGTTATTTGGCTTCTGTGAATTTGAAAATTCAGGGCCAAACAAACTTTCCAAAGGGAATTGGATGGGTATTTAAGGAAAAATAATTAACACGGCTGTGGAGAAAGAGAAAGAGTGCAGGAATGGTACAGTGGCTTGTTCTACTGAGTTCAGTTTAATTTACTTTATTGTCATGTGTATGGAAGTACAGTGAAAAGCTTTTGTTGCATGCTAGGGCCAAATGGCCTACTCCTGCACCTATTTTCTATTGTCTATTGTCTATTGTCTATTGTCTATTGTCTATTGTCTATTGTCTAGCCAGTCAGCGGAAAGACAATACATGATTACAATTGAGCCATCCATAGTGTACAGACACATGATAAAGGGAATAATGTGAATAATGTTTAGTGCAAGATAAAGTACAGTAAAGTCCGATCAATGATAGTCCAAGGGCGTCCAATGAGGCAGATAGTAGCTCTGGACTGGTCTCTAGTTGTTGGTAGGATGGTTCAGTTACCTGATAACAGCTGGGAAGAAATTGTCCAATCATATCAGATAATACTATACATAAATAAAATCAAGCCAAACTCATGTACAATAGGTAGAGCAAAGGGAAAGATACAGTGTGCAGGGTATAGTTCTCTCTAGATGCTACAGTATTTGCTTATCTGATGCTGCTTTGAGGTCAGGAAACAATGTTATTAATATCATTGCTTGTGTATATTTCTCTTGAAATGAATGTTGTCATTTTGGAGTCCGAGGTTAGTCCGTATTTGGAATGAGCTGCCTTGGGAACTCATAGTAGTGGATACAATTACAACTTTCAAAAGACATTTGGAAGCCATAATCATCCCACTGCCGAAAAAGTCTGTCATCAGCGGTCTTAACGACTACCGTCCGGTAGCACTCACACCGGTCATCACAAAGTGCTTCGAGAGACTGGTCCTGCAGCACATCAAAGCCAGCCTCCCACCCACCTTCGACCCACACCAGTTTGCCTACAGAGCAAATAGGTCTACAGCGGATGCCATCGACACTGCTCTTCACACTGCACTGACCCACCTTGAACACCAGGGGAGCTATGTGAGGATGCTCGTCCTCGACTTCAGCTCTGCCTTTAACACGGTCATCCCGAGCAGACTGGTCACCAAACTTTCCGACCTTGGATTTTCCCAAACCATCTGCCAATGGATCAAGGACTTCCTGACCAACCGCCCCCAGACCGTCAAAATAGGCCCTCACCTCTCCTCCACCATTACACTGAGCACCGGCTCACCACAGGGCTGTGTGTTGAGCCCCATCCTTTACTCCCTCTACACTCACGACTGCGCCCCCACCCATCCCACCAACACCATCATCAAGTTCGCGGATGACACGACTGTGGTTGGACTCATCTCAGAAGGAGATGAGACAGCCTATAGGGATGAAATCCAAAGGCTGGCAGCATGGTGTTCAGTGAACAATCTGGTCCTGAACTCCTCCAAAACAAAGGAACTTATAATTGACTTTAGAAAAACCAGTGGAGATTACGACCCACTCTACATCAATGGGGTCTGTGTGGAAAGGGTACCAGCTTTCAGGTTCCTGGGTACGCACATCGCAGAGGATCTTACCTGGTCTACCAACACCATCACCACAGTAAAGAAGGCACAGCAGAGACTCCACTTCCTGAGGATCCTCAGGAAAACCAACCTGCAGGAGAAGCTCATGTTGTCCTTCTATCGCTGCTCCATCGAGAGTGTGCTGGCATACTGTATAACCACATGGTATGCCAGCTGCTCAGAAAAGGACAGGAAGGCCCTTCAGAGGGTCATCACGACGGCCCAGAAGATCATCGGCTGCTCACTGCCCTCCCTGGAGCACCTGTTCAGCCTACGCTGCCTCAGTAGAGCAGGCAAAATAATAAAAGATCCATCCCACCCCGGCCACCGTCTGTTTGTTCACCTGCCCTCTGGTCGACGTTTCAGGTCGATCAAATCCCGAACAAACAGACTTAAGAACAGTTTTTACCCCAGGGCCATACGAGAACTGAACACTACCTTTGCACTAGGCAACACCGTTAAAAAATCTTGTACTTAATATAATTGTATTTAATTGTATTTATGTATTTATTTGTTTGTGCATTTATTGCATATATGTTTGTACGCACCGTCAGGATTGGCTATTTTTTAATTTCGTTGTACTCGTTGCAATGACAATAAATGAATATTATTATTATTATTATTATTATTATTTGGAGGATCTGAGCCAAATATGAGCAAATGGGACTAGCCCAGAATGCCAACTTGGTCGGTATGTGCAAGTTGGGCTGAAGGCCCTATTTCTGTGCTACATAGCTCTATGATACTGTGACTCGGTTACTGTATGTGACCTGTAATGGATTTTTTGTCGTGATTCAGGAAGACTGACAAACAATACCATTTTTAATCCTTAAGCTAACAGGAGAAGGGCACATTGCTAGCTGATAGCATGGTATTGTACTCTCTTCAGACCAAAAATCAAATTACAAGTCATAGGGAACATAGAATTCCCGGTGGAGGGTGGTGCTTTTCACTGAACATTTTATTTGATTAATTTTTGTTTAATTTGATAGAACAGGTAACTGTTTAAAATTTTATTCTGTGGTCATGAAATACAATTTGCATTTGATGTATAATGTATTGACTATTTTTTTTCCTGCCATGGCTAATTGCACGTAGTGCCATTTTGACATTGTATTATCAATGTTCTAGGGATTGTGATCAAAATACCTTCCAGAAATTATCTCATTGAAATTTGCAGTCTCAAGTGGAAAGTGTGGTCTTTTGCATGTGCCACACATACACAAGTACCAATCGAGGTGCATCTCTATCAGGCTGCCATGTCCTCCAGAGAGAGTATCCGAATGATGTTACTTTTATCTCAAGTCTACTCATCCATCCTGTCAGCACCTTTTCTATCAGTCTGTTGAAAATTGGAACCATCAGGCCAACATTTTTAAACCAAAGGTCAAGGGCCTTAGAGTTCTGGGTTATTTTCATAGATTAGATTAGATTAGAATTTAGAGATACAGCATGGAAACAGGCCCTTTAGCCCACCGAGTGTGCACCGACCAGCGATCACCCCATACACTAGCACTAGGAACAATTTACAATTTTACCGAAGCTAATTATCCTACAAACCTGAACATCTTTGGGATGTGGGAGGAAACCAGAGCATTCGGAGAAACCCACGCATTCACAGGAAGAACATACAAACTCCGTACAGACAGCACTGAAAGTCAGGATCAAACCCTGATTTTTAGTGCTGTAAGGCAGCAACTCTACCACTGGCAACTGTGCCGCCCTACTAGAAGCCCTTACACACGTTTTTTTCCCCTCCTGCCTTAGTTTTCTTGCATTGTCAATATTATCAGAGCATTTGGTTTTGACCCAATCAGAAGAAGAAAGCCTTGGCCTAGAATGTGTCTTTCCAGACGTGCCAAATGCCTTGTATTCTTCTGGCAAGAGGTTGGTGAAATTCAACTCCTGGAGGAACATAAAATATGCAATCGTAAAAGCAACCCATTTTGCATGCAAGATGATTTTTAAGAAACATGGGTAAATAGTTTATGGATAGGAAAGGTTAGGGGAGATATGAACCAAACGTGGACAAATTGGACCAGCTTAGATGGGGCATCATGGTCAGCATAGATAAATTGGGCCATAAGGCCTATTTTCATGTTATACAACTCAATGATTCTATGACTCTACCCTGTTTTACCTCATTACCTTGTTCCCTGTTTTTTCCCCCCCTGGGTTCCATCAAATTCAACAAGAGATTGGCAGAATTTCCAAGACGGTGGCAGTTAAACTCCAACTGTAATAAGCAATAAGACTTTGTACAATACATCTTTGAATATTGAAAGATGAACTTATCAATATCCTCCAACATTTTCGCCATCTCCAACGGGATCCCACTACTGGCTACATCTTCACACCTCCACCCCTTTCTGCTCTCTGCAGAGACCGTTCCCTCTGAACTCCCTGGTCAACTTGTCCCTTCACACTCAAACCACCCCCTCCCCAGGTACTTTCCCCTGCAACCGCAGGAGATGCAGCACCTGTCCTTTTACCTCCCCCCTCAACTCCATCCAAGGACCCAAACAATCTTTCCAGGTGAGGCAGAGGTTCACTTGCACCTCCTCCAACCTCATCTATTGTATCCGCTGTTTCAGATGTCAACTTCTCTACATCGGCGAGACCAAGAGCAGGCTTGGCGATCGTTTCGCTGAACACCTCCGCTCGGTCCGTCTTAACCTTCCTGATCTCTCAGTGGCTCAGAACTTCAACTCCCTCTCCCATTCCCAATATGACCTTTCTGTCCTGGGGCTCCTCCATTGTCAGAGTGAGGCCCAGCGCAAATTGAAGGAACAGCACCTCATATTTTGCTTGGGTAGTTTACACCCCAGCGGTATGAACATTGACTTCTCTAACTTCAACTTGCTTTCCCTGTCTATCCCCTCCCCCTTCCCAGTTCTCCCACTATCTTCCTGTCTCTGACTACATTCTATCTTTGTCCCGCCCACTCCCCTAACATCAGTCTGAAGAAGGGGTTGGACATGTTAGAGGCAGGAAACATGTTCCCAATGTTGGGGGAGTCCAGAACCAGAGGCCACAGTTTAAGAATAAGGGGTAGACCATTTAGAACAGAGATGAGGAAAAACTTTTTTAGTCAGAGAGTTGTGAATCTGTGGAATTCTCTGCCTCAGAGGGCAGTGGAGGCCAATTCTCTGAATACATTTAAGAGAGAGCTAGATAGAGCTCTTAAGGATAGTGGAGTCAGGGGGTATGGGGAGAAAGCAGGAACGGGGTACTGATTGAGAATGATCAGCCATGATCACATTGAATGGCGGTGCTGGCTCGAAGGGCCGAATGGCCTACTCCTGCACCTATCGTCTATTGTCTATTGTCTATTGAAACTTCACCCATTCCTTCTCTCCAGAGATGCTGCCTGACCCGTTGAGATACTCCAGCATTTTGTGTCTACCTTTATCAAAATTAATGATCTGCTCATGTTATGATTGACAGTGTAGAAACCAATTATCAAGATAATATGTCAGCAGTCTACTAATCGAAGAATGTTTTTGGTTCATTTGGCATCAAAGTTATTTGATAATATTAATAAAAGCTACTGTTATAATTTCTGGAGGTTATAGATCCCAGAGGGAGATACCAAAAGTTTATTTGAATAAATAAATTGGAATAGTCGGTTTGTATATTTCCCAAGTGTGGATGACCCATTTTATTTCAGGCAACGGCAACAGTTACTTTTGTCAATTTACCATTAGTTGGATATGGAGCTAGTTTTAACTCTGCCTATTATTAATATTAATATCAAGGCACTATAAATTAATTGATTTCCACGATTGAGCTCATGGGAGTGCTAACATGGGTAAATGAGACCTGCATTGATATTATGTCAGTGATATTGGTCCAAGATCCAATTCCCAGATTGGAGTCACACCACCAGATGTGCAATTCCCTGGTGATAGTATTGAAATTAGATACCACTAATCAGGTAGCCACTAATCAGTAGCCAGATAACCACTAATCAGGTAGCCAAACATGTGATAGGACAGGCATGAGAGACTGCAGCTGCTGTAATCTAGTACAGAAAAACCAAACTGTTGAAGCTACTCCAGCATTTTGTGAATTAATACCTTCGATTTGTACCAGCACCTGCAGTTATTTTCTTATAAACTGTTGAAGGAATTCAGCTGGTCGGGCAGCATGTGCAGTGGGAAAGGAATTAATACTTTGGGTCGAGGCCCTGCATCTTGATAGGACCATCCAGTAGACTATACAGTTTGTATTAAAATAGAAGCATTTAAAAAACAAAGATTTTCAAAATGCTTGGAAGATTCAACACTCTATTAAACAATAGCAGTGATGCAGCAATAGAGTTGCTGCCTTACAGGGCCAGGATTTGATTCTGACTATGGGTGTTATCTGTACAGAGTTTGTACATTCTCCCCGTGACCGCCTGGGTTTTCCCCAGGTGCTCCAGTTTCCTCCCACACTGCAAAGACTTATAGGTTTGTAGGGTAACTGGCTTTGGTAAATATTGTAAATTGTCCCTTGTATGTAAGATAGTGTTAATGGGCAGGGATCGCTGGATGGTGCGGACTTGGTGGGCCGAAGGTCCTGTTTCCGCGCTGTATCTCTAAACTAATCTATAATTTTACGTTCAACTGGAGTTAAAACAAAAACAAATTGTGTGAGAATTACTATAAAAACATAGTCTGTGGCCTCACCATATGTTTACAGACCGCACTACTGTGCTACGCCGAATCATGAACAAAGACGAGACAGAGTATAGGAAGGAGATAGAAAACCTAGTGAGACGGTGTCAAGACAAAACCCTTGCCCTCAATGTCAGCAAGACAAAGGAGCTAGTTTTTTACTTCAGGAAGCATTGTGGAGTACTTGCCCCGATCAGCATCAATGGTGCAGATATGGATTTGGTTGAGAGCTTCAAGTTCCTTGGCGTTAATATTACCAATGATCTGTCACGACCAACCACATTGATACGACAGCCGAAAAATCACACCAACACCTCTAATTCCTGAGGAGATTGAGGAAATTTGCCATGTTTCCTGTGACTATGGGTGTTATCTGTACAGAGTTTGTACATTCTCCCCGTGACCGCCTGGGTTTTCCCCAGGTGCTCCAGTTTCCTCCCACACTGCAAAGACCTATAGGTTTGTAGGGTAACTGGCTTTGGTAAATATTGTAACTTCTACAGATGCACCATAGAAAGCATACTGTTGGATTGGCCATTCCATATTTTCACTGACTGTTTTTAATTTACCGGTTTATGGTCTGAAGCCTTTGTTGGGGAAATTGGTTTGATAATGATATAATGAATTCCATAAAAATTAAAAAGTAAACCAATTCTGTTCAAAGAGATTCCAGTGATGGAAATCTTACACATTAATAATGATATAAATTGTTGGATTATGATAAAGAAATTAAAGATTTGAACGTTAACTCTTAAAAAACATTTATTTTATCACAAGATATCTATGTAATTTCTGGAAGTCAATTTACTTAGCATAAAAGAACAAATTCTTTATGAGTGGACAATAGGTGTACAATAGGTGATGATTTTTGAGGGTGCGCCATAGAGGAGGCTGTTGCAGTAGTCCAGACGGGAGGTGATGAAGGCGTGGATGAGGGTTTCTGCAGCTGTGGAGGAGAGGGATGGACGGAGACGGGCAATGTTTTTGAGGTGGAAGAAGGCTGTCTTTGTGATGTGTTTGATGTGTTTGTCGAAGGAGAGGGTTTGATCAAGGATGATTCCAAGATTCCGGATGTGAGGTGAGGTGGATACTGGGAGACCATCAATGTTGAGGATGAAGTTTTGGGTGATGTTACAAGGAATCATGGCTGATCTATCTCTCCCTCCTATCCCCATTCTCCTGCCTTCTGCCTGTAACCTCTGACACCTGTACGAATCAAGAATCTACCTAACTCTGCTTGAAAAATATCCACTGACTTGGCCTCCACAGACTTCTGTGGCAAAGAATTCATTACCCTCTGACTAAAGACATTTTTCCTCATCTCCTTCCTAAAAAAAGTCCTTTAATTCTGAGGCTATGACCTCTAGTCCTAGACTCTCCCACTAGTGGAAACATCCTCTCCACATCCACTCTACCCAAGCCTTTCACTATTCTGTATGTTTCAATGAGGTCCCCCCTTCATGTTGTGGGAGATGGGCCAAGCATTCTAAAGCTACCCCCGACCTCCTCAAAAGAGTGGCAGGTAATGTCATCAGACAAAAGAGCGCAGGGAATAGTCAGCAATTTATAAATGTTACAGCACAGAAACTGGCCCTTCAGCCCACCATGTCCAGGCAGTGCGTTTTCTAAAAGCGTCACCTCACAATACTGTCCTCATTTTTGATGGGTAGAGTATTGGAAAGAAGATGTGGAATTGGAGCAAAGCCTGGCAAGGGAAGAGCGGGACAAGGAATTTCAGTGAATAATGTCTTTGCGAAAGCAAAAATGGGATGGGACAGGAACACGTGACTGACGATGGGATCATGATTAAGGTGGTGGAAATGATGGAAAATTATTTGTTGGATGCAGGAATGGTGGAGTGAAAGGTGGTGGCCAGGGTAACTGTATCCATGTTCAGTCTGGGGGTGAGGGGGAATTGTGGGAAACAGAGTAGACTTGGGTGAGGGTTCCATTCATAACGGCAAGAGAATGTTATGAGGAAGGGTCTGATGAAGGGTCCCGACCGAAACGCGTCTGACCATTCCCTTCACAGATGCTGCCTGACCCAGCAAGTTCCTCCAGAATTTTGTTTTATGCTCAAGATTCATGCATCTGCAGCCTCTGGTGTCTCTATGATTTAAATGGCAGTCACTGTAATCAATAATGACCACAGACAGAGTTGAGAACATTGAAAACATTTTAAGCATTGAATTCGTTGAGTTAATAGGTTCTGCAATGCATTTCAAAATGTCTATTTTGATTCCCTGAAAGTAATTGAAATCTAAAATCTGATTGCATTTTAGCGCTCTTTTGAATACTTGATATTGCCTACAATATGCAATTTATTTCTTAGTAATGGTTGTGAGATCCACTGGTTGGCCCATCCGTGCATATTTTGCACTGTTTAATATTGCCATGATTGAACCAGTTAGAGATTTTCTTCAAACCAACAATAAGTATTACTTTAGGATGTAAAATAAAAGCAGAAAATGCAGGAAGCACTGAGCAGGTCAAACAGCATCTGCACAAGGAGAATATTCAGAGAATAATTGTCGAAGTTAACATTCAGGTCAAAGACTCTAGGGTTATTGAACTGAAACATGAACTATTTCCACAGATGGTGCCTGACCTGCTGAGTGTTTCCAAATTTTTCTCCTTTATTTTGGATTTTCAGTATAGAGTCATAGAGTCCTAGAGTGATACAGTGTAGAAAAAGGCCCTTCGGCCTAATTTGCCTACTCCGGCCAACATGTCCCAACTGCACTAGTCCCATCTGCCCACATTTGGTCCACATCCCTCCAAACTTATCCTATCCTTGTACCTGTCTAACTGTTTCGTAAATGTTGGTATAGTCCCTGCCTCAACTACCCCAATGGCAGCTTGTTCTATACATCCACCACCCTTTGTGTAAAAAAGTTACCCCTCAGATTCCTATTAAATCTTTTCCCCTTCATCTTAAATCTATGTCCTCTGGTCCTCGATTCACCTACTCTGGGCAAGAGACTGTGCATGTACCTGATCTATTCCTCTCATGATCTTATACACCTCTATAAGATCATCCCTCATCCTCCTGGGCTCCAAGGAATAGAGTCTCAGCCTACTCAACCTCTCCCTTTAGCTCACATCCTCTAGTCCTGGTAACATTCTCACAAAACTGCAAGCTTTTTTTTGATTCGCAATTATTTTAGAATTTTGGCCCTTCCTCACAACAATTAAATTTGAACATGTTAAGGAAATTAGATTTGCAAATATTTCTCAAATACAATAACATTTGCTCTGTAATCAGACCCTAATGTGATTTGGATACACATGACATAACATGATATAATTTGATATCATATGAATCATGGTATGATTTTATATTAAATTTTATATTATATAATTATATGATTCTGAGTAAGCTTTGTAACTAGTAATTATGTACAAAGGTCATTTGCATCCAAGAAAACCAGGAAGGGAGACAGCTGTCATTAAAGTTAACACTTCTGACAAGGATCCTTCCCAATCAGGGGAGTGACAGAGAGAGAGATAGAGATAGAGAGGGATTGAGAGAAATGGTGACAGAGGGAAAGAGACAGTGACAGAGAGGGAGAGAGAGAGATACAGTGACAGTGACAGAGAGTGACAGAGAGTGACAGAGAAAGAAAGTGAGAAAAAGAGAGAGAGAAAGAGAAAGAGAGAGGAGAGAGAGAGAGAGAGAGAGAGAGAGGAGAGAGAGAGAGAGAGAGAGAGAGAGAGAGAGAGAGAGAGAGAGAGAGAGAGAGAGAGAGAGAGAGAGAGAGAGAGAGAGAGAGAGAGAGAGAGAGAGAGAGAGAGAGAGAGAGAGAGAGAGAGAGAGAGAGAGAGAGAGAGAGAGAGAGAGAGAGAAAGAGAAAGAGAGAAAGTGACAGAGAGAAAGAGAGAAAGAGAGAAAGAGAGAGAAAGAGAAAGAGAGAAAGTGACAGAGAGAAAGTGACAGAGAGAAAGTGACAGAGGGTAACAGGGCAAGAGTGACAGAGAGAGAGTGAGAGAGAGTGGGCACGTCACAGATGGGGAGAGTGGGCGCGTCAGAGATGGGGAGAGTGCGCGATAGAGATGGGGAGAGTGTACGACAGAGATGGGGAGAGTGTGGGACAGATATGGGGTGAGAGAGTGAGGGAAGAAATACTTCTCACCCCATTAGGATTTTCTATTCAGTAAAATTTCCACTGTACAGACACAGATCTTCATAAATTATTACCAACTCATTCCCACATCCTGTGTCATCCTACAAGTCAAATGAGCCTGCCATACATGCACATTATTCGTATTTTAAATTATTTCCATAAAGTCATTAGTATTTCTTCCAACATCTGTTATAATGGTCTCTTGAGGAACCTTTGGTGTAATTTTACTCCATTCACCTTTTGGCAGCAAAATTCCCTTCGAGTGACAAATTCCTATAAGTTACAACTTCCATTGCTTTGAAAGACTGCAAGAAATTGCAGAGAGTTGTGGATGTAGCCGAAACTCCCAGACTAAACTCCCCACCGTTGACTCCATCTACACTTCACACAGCCTCAGAAAAGCAACCAACATAATCAAGGAACTTTTACCTGGTCATTCCTTCTTCTCCCCTCTCCTGCAAGGCAGAAGATACAAAAGCTTGAGAGTACATACCACCATACCCAGGACGAGCATCTTTACCTCTGTTATTAGACTACTGAATGGTCCACCTCTAAACTCTGGCGTAGTCCCGATCTTCCAATCTACCTCATTGTGGAAATAGGCCATCTCTGGAACTGTACCATTACAATGCTGTAAACTATATTTAGTTTAGTTTAGTTTAGAGATACAGCTCGGAAACAGGCCCTTCGGCCCACTGAGTCTGCACCGAAGAGTGATCCCCACACATTAATACAAGCCGATACACACATTAGAGACAATTTATACTTATACCAAGTATACAAACCCAAGCCAGTTAACCTACAAACCTGCATGTCATTGGGGTGTGGGAGGAAACCGAAGACCTCGGAGAAAGCCCACACGGTCAAGGGGTGAACTTACAAGCTCCATACAGACAGCACCCGTAGTCGGAATCAAACCCGGGTTCGATTCACCCGGTTTATTTACCCGGGTCTCCGGCACTGCAAGCACTGTAAGGCATCAACTCTAACGCCGCACCACCATGCCACGCATAATCATGTGGACTATTTTTCTCATTGTTGCCCTTGTGTATGACTTCATTGTACTCATGTGTCGCATGATGTCATTTAAATTAATTGGATAGCACACAAAAAAACCTTGCACTGCACCTCAGTACACGCAATAATAATAAACCAATGAAATAGCAATACGAATTTCATTTGGAAGTGAACCTTGGCTTAGATAAGAGACGTTTACTCACATACTACAAATATTTTTGCTTTAACAGAAAAGTTTTTTTTCCTTTTAGGTACTCATTCCAAGATGAGGAAGACATGTTTATGGTGGTAGACCTGCTTCTTGGCGGAGATTTACGATATCATTTACAGCAAAATGTACATTTCAAGGAAGAAGCAGTGAAACTCTATTTGTGTGAACTGGCTTTAGCTCTGAACTACCTAAAAAGCTACCACATCATCCACAGGTTTGTGATGTTCAAACTATATAATCACATTGGCGGCACGGTAGCGCAGCGGTAGAGTTGCTGCTTTACAGCGAATGCAGCGCCGGAGACTCAGGTTCGATCCTGACTACGGGTGCTGCACTGTAAGGAGTTTGTACGTTCTCCCCGTGACCTGCGTGGGTTTTCTCCGAGATCTTCGGTTTCCTCCCACACTCCAAAGACGTACAGGTATGTAGGTTAATTGGCTGGGTAAATGTAAAAATTGTCCCTAGTGGGTGTAGGATAGTGTTAATGTACGGGGATCACTGGGCGGCACGGACTTGGTGGGCCGAAAAGGCCTGTTTCCGGCTGTATATATATGATATGATATGATATGACATGTTGCCCATTCATTCTGATTCGTTTTCATGAACATCTGATCTAAAAATAATTAATATCTTGCATGCTCATCAGTTGTTATATGCCAATTGTTAAATTGAAAATTGTGCTGTTGTATCACACGAATAACTGTGCTGCTATCACCAGGGAAATTTATTTAAAAATGCAAATATTAACATTCTTAATTCATTCAAAAGGTGTATAGCTGAATCACTTTTAACATTAAAAAAAACTAATTTATTGGATGTGTACTGAAAATAAGTTATAACAAATGAAAAGATTGCATTTCTTGGAGTACTACTGATGAATTATATGAGTGAGGTTAGAAATGTAGAGATCTTGGTAGGTACAGAAAGCACGAATATTTGTGCAGACTTCCTTATAAATGAAATGATTGTTAGTAAATGGTGAAATATTTGATGAGTTGCCATCTATACATTGATTTTATTAAGCAAGCTCATTCATGACATGTCAGGTGCTTAGGACAAATTGGTCTACTTTAGTTTTAAGGGACTGAGCTAGCTTAAGAGCTAGCTTAAGATGTCCATGAACTATCCCTGCTTGCACGTATAATGCTCTACATATTACTGAAAACATCATACTATTTGATCACCTGCACAACATACAGATATTACATTCAAGAGTCCACCATTTAAAAAAATGAACTGGAGAACCCATTAAAATTTGAAAAACAGGACAGAATATACATTTGAAGCAAGTGCAATAGCAATATTTAAAAGACATTTGAACAAGTACACAGATAAGAAAGGTTTAGAGAGACGTGGTAAATGCGCATAAAGAGAATAGCTTAGCAGGGCATCTTAGTCGGTATGGATGAATTTAGCCGAAGTCCATGCTGTATGACTCAATGATTCACTGTGACTCTAATATACATTTGCTGAAACAGAATTCTCTGATGGGAATAAGGGATGTGTAACAGATGGTGTTAATGTATTAATGATTCAACTGCATCATCAAATAATAAAAACAAAGTTTGTTGTGTGGTGAAATTATGACCTGAGTTCTTTCGATTTTTGTACTTTGCCTCCATAAATTCTATTTAAACCATCAAACTTATAGCAGATATTATAAAATTGAATATCAAAAATAGGACTTATTTGTAAAGTTCTTTATAATCTACTCTGTTGGAGTGTATATCTTCTTTCTGATTGATTTAGATATCTATTTTCAAAAGCTTGTAAGTAAAGAATTAGTAAACTGTAAAGAGACGTCCTTTGCACACAGAGTCTTTTACTGGATATTGTTTATTAATTTCACTACACACATGTTATGCCCTAGCTGTCCGTGGTCATCACTGGAACTAGAGAGCGAGCTGGAGGTGGGGAAGCTACAATTATACAAGAGACAATGGGGAGTGGTTAGTAGTGGTGAGGTCACTATGTTAAAGGAACATGCACTGATCTACATCCTTCCTCTTGGAAACAAAAGTGACCACGGCTCATGCGCTAGGCTCAAACTACAAGCAGGGAGCAGATAGAATGCAGCACAACACAGACTACTCGTACACACCGTACCGGACAGGCGGCCTGACCACTCTCCCAGAGCGGGTGCGCAACCCACCATCCCCTCCGGTCGAAGGAACAGCATGGACGGGTGCGGGTACAGAGGCTGGGGAACCAGGGGAAGGAGGAGGACTGGGAAGCGATACACGCGCAGGCGAGGGAGGGGAAGGGGGCTGGGGCGACTGCGGATGTACCGGAGCAGGAGGCACATCAGGCACCGGGGACTGGACGGGAGGTGAATACGGGACCGCGGGAGGCGGTGCAGGCTCGTTTACCAGCATCAGGTGCTGGCGGGTACGACGATACACGGTGCCCTCGTAGTTGACCAGGTACGACCGTGGAGAGTCAGCATTGCCGACGACCACGGCCAGCCGGTGGTGACCGGAGGTGGACTCCATCCGGACAACCTGGCCAGCGAACAGAGGTGGAAGGGGACGGGACGATTTGTCAAAGGAGCGCTTCTGAATGAGCTGCTTTTCAGTGAAGCGCTCCCTGACAGCGGCAGGGCTCCGAGCCGTGGGTTGCAGGGATTGCTGGGAGACGGGGATAGGGGGTCTAGTGGTGCGGGACATGAGGCGCTGGGCAGGGGAACCGAGCGCGGGGTCCCGGGAGATGTTGCGGAGGTTGAGGAGGGCAAGGTACAAGTCCGAACTGTCAAGCCGGCAACGTTCCATCAGTTCCTTAGCGCTGCGGACAGCGCGCTCTGCAAGTCCATTGCTTTGCGGGTACTCGGGGCTGCTGATGATGTGGCGAAAGTTCCACCGGGTGGCGAAAGCAGCAAACTCCGCGCTGGTAAACTGGCTGCCGTTGTCGGACTGGAGGGATGCCGGGGAACCAAAGGTAGAGAAGTGGCGGCGAAGCTTCCCGATGACGGCAGCAGACGTGAGGGACGGCAGCAGGTCCACCTCGAACCAGCTGGAGTAGGAGTCCACCAGGACCAGGTAGTGTTTGCCACGCCACTCGAAAATATCAGCGGCAACAGCCATCCACGGCAACTCGGGAGCCGGCTGCTGCAGGAGAGGCTGGCGCTGCTGATGAGGTAATAGGCTGTTGCAGGCAGCGCAGGCGGAGACCCTGTCCCGGATGTCCTTGACCATGCCAGGCCAGTAAAACTGTGCTTGGGCCTGGGATAACGTGGCCTCCACCCCTGGGTGTCCGTTGTGGGCAGTCTGGAAGTAGTGATCCCGCAGCGCAGCCGGCACCACAACCTTGTGACCCTTCACCACCACGCCCGCGTGCAGCACCAGTTCATCCCGAACCAGGAAGTAGGGCACGGCACCAGCCGGCAGGGAAGACCGTCGTTCAGGCCAGCCACGGCGGATGACGCCCTCAAGCTGTTGAAGGTTCGGATCAGCGACAGTGTGTGTGACCAGTGACTGCATCTGCCAAGATGGAACGATGTTGACGTTCAACACCATCAGGTCAGCCGATTCGTACGGATGGCGGGAAGTGGAAGGTAGTGGGGCACGGGACAAAGTGTCTGCCACGAACATCTCCTTGCCTTTGCGGTACACGATTTTGAATGTGAAACGCTGCAGCTGCAGCATCATTCGCTGCAAGCGGGACGAGGCTGCGTGGATGGGCTTGTTTAAAATAGAGACCAGCGGCTGGTGGTCAGTTTCGATGGTGAAAGTTTTTCCAAGAACGTAGTCTCTGAATTTGGAGCACGCGAACACCACGGCAAGAAGCTCCTTTTCTATCTGGGCGTAGCGCTGTTCAGCAGGGGTCATTGTGCGAGAGGCATAGGAGACGGGCAGCTGTCGGTCGTCGTAGAGCTGCAGGCAGGCAGCACCAAGGCCGAACCGAGATGCATCGCAGGTGAGGACGATTGGCCTGTTCAGGTCGAAGAACTGCAAAGTGGGGGTCCGTGCGAGTCTGGACCTCAGGGCCACGAAGGCCGATTGGTGGTGCGGGAGCCAGACCCAGGCATTGTCCTTCTTGGTCAGCTCCCTCAGGGGGGCACTCAGTTCGCTGAGGTCGGGTATGAACTTACCCAAGTAGTTGACCATGCCCAGGAAGCGCTGCAGGCCGGGCACGTCAGTGGGAGCGGGCATTTTGGTGATCGCCGCCGTCTTCTCGGGGTCTGGCTTCAGGCCCCCCGCCGTGAAAACGTGGCCGACGTAGGTGACTTCCTCAACGCGGAACCGACACTTCCTTCGATTAAGCTTGAGGTTGATCTCACGAGCCTTGTCCAGGACTTGGCGGAGGTGTCGGTCATGCTCAGCGACGTCCCTCCCGTACACCAGGATGTCATCCACAATGATGGCGCACGGCAACCCAGCAAACAGCTGCTCCATCGTACGCTGAAAAACCTCGCTTGCCGAGTTGATCCCAAAAGGCATGCGGAGGAAACGGAACCTGCCGAACGGTGTGCTGAAGGTGGTCAGGAAGGAGGAACGTGCATCCAGCGGGATCTGCCAAAAGGAGCTCTTGGCATCCAGGACCGAGAAAACTGTGGCTGGACCGACCTGTGCCGCGACGTCCTCCACCGTCCGCATGGGGTAGTGCGGGCGTTTAATAGCCAGGTTCAGGTCCTTGGGGTTGATGCAGATCCTGATCTCGCTCGCGTCCTTCTTGGCAGCGACCACCATGGTGGAGACCCACTGGGTGGGGGCACTCACCTCCTTGAGGATGCCCATGTCCACCATGCCACGTAGTGTGGACTCCACGCGGCCCTTCATGGCAAAAGACACACGGTGGGCCGGTCTGACCACTGGGTCGACCCCCGGGTCCACAACGATCTTGTAGGCACAGGGCAGCTTCCCCAGGACGTCATCAAATCGGTCAGGGTACTCGATCAGGGGGTCCATGGGGGCCTGCACCAGGTGGATGTCGCGGTGGAATGAGACCAAACCAAAGTCCTGGCATGCACGGGCGCCCAGCAGGGTGACGTTGTCAGATGCTAGCAGGAGGAACGTGAGGGGCCGAGAGGTCTCCAGAACAGTACAGATAACCGTTGCCTTTCCCACGGCAATCAGAACGCCTCCCCCATAGGCATGGAGGCGGGAGTTGTCAGGAGTAACCCTCTCCCCCGAGCTTATCTGCTCGAAGAGGCCCACAGACATAACATTTGCAAAAGCCCCAGTATCGACCTTGGCAGGGAAGGAGTGTCCATTGACTGTAACATGCACGGATGGATCCGTTATCAATGCAGGTGCACCCAAAAGCGAAAACAGCATAGAGTCTCCATGGGAGGAAGTCGTATCTGTGCCATGGAGTTCCTCATGTTGGTACCGGGAACCGGTTGCGCTATCATCGGTCGCAAGGTTGTTTAGACTCCCTCTAGGAGCAGGGACAGGTCTCCCACGAGAACGACAAGCTGCAGAAAAATGGTTCTGCCTCCCGCAGGAATTACAAGTTTTGCCCTGCGCTGGGCAAACGTTATACCTGTGTGACGAGAAGTTGCAGTTTGGGCATCTGCGAGGGGTGACCATAGTGGGCGCGGAGGGGGTGACCCTGGTCTGCGGGTCATTCAATCGCCGGCGGCCGGTGAAATTTATGTCCTGGGGCGCCGGCCGAGATACTGAGCCAACAGCAGAGGCCATGCGTGCGGCATGTATGGCGTCCGTTAGCGACAGGTCAGGCTTCATCAGGAGCTCATCCCGCAGCTTAGAGTTTAGGAGACCGTTGACCAGGACGTCCCTGATCATCTCGTCGGGTGTAATCGTTTGAAGGCGGCACCGCCGAGCCATATGTCTTAAGGATGCAATGAAGGCGTCAACGTGCTCCCCTGGAGTCTGACGCCGCGAGAAAAAGTTGAAACGTTCGATAATGTTATTGGTGGGTATATCGCACAGGGCAGTGAACTTAGCCATGAGACATACCGGGTCGTTGCGGTCCTCCGGAGGGACGAATTCGAACGACGCACAGCGTTCCATTGCCTCCGGACCAGCCAGGTTGAGGAGCAAGTGAGCTTTTATCGCAGCAGTTGCATCAGGATAGGCAATCGCTATATAGTGTTCGTAGTCCCGCTGGAAGACAGTCCAGCGGTGCACTATGTCCTCATCAAAAACAAGCGTGTCCGGACGACGACACGAGGGAGCCATGGCAAAGTGGAAGGATGGGACACAACTGGGACGAACAAACGCTAAAAATAAAAACCCGATAAACAGGAGACGCAAGTCTACCGCTCTGACACCATGTAAAGAGACGTCCTTTGCACACAGAGTCTTTTACTGGATATTGTTTATTAATTTCACTACACACATGTTATGCCCTAGCTGTCCGTGGTCATCACTGGAACTAGAGAGCGAGCTGGAGGTGGGGAAGCTACAATTATACAAGAGACAATGGGGAGTGGTTAGTAGTGGTGAGGTCACTATGTTAAAGGAACATGCACTGATCTACATAAACCAACAGCCAAAATGATATTCAAAAAATGATTTTACTGTGCAAATTACAAAGATGATATTGCAATAGGTGTAATGGAGGGACATAGCTCTGTTTACTCAATGAAGTGTGAGTGCAGATGTTCATGGAGAATATACATACACGTGTCATCAAATTAGACAACTAGATCCAATAACCTTATTGATTGGTATTGAATTCCTTGGTAATACAATGGTTACTAATTTTAGTGAATGAGAAAATGCTGCACTGATCCACCTCATTACACCTCAAATTGAATTGATATTTCTGCATAAGGAGCCTTCAATACACTCAATGAGTTTTCTGATCTTTTAAGGATTATTCATAGGTTAAAAAGAACATAATTCCAAATACAGGAGCTGCTTCCTTAATTTCATGGTTTTTAAACTGACTCGAAGCATTTCATTTCAGATAATAATTAAGTTTATTGCTTGATTTTATATTCTGCTGCATTTGCACTGTACTTTTCTTATTAGTTTATTATGCTTGTGGCTGAATCAGCAAAAATAGGATTTTCAGTGCATTGACCCAGGTGTTACAGTATGAATGCTGTCAAGAGCTGTGAACCTTAGCTGTAATTACACTAATTGACAATACCATTTTACTGGGTATTTCAATGGTTGTTACAGTTTGGGAGGAGCTAAGAGAATCAGCAAAGGTGGGCTTGCCCCACAGAATCTAGTGCCCACATGGACCTGTGCAAGAATCTATGACTTTCAATGCAAACAGACTTGAGTGCAAGAGATAACAGCAATTTCCCTGGTCCGCATGGTTATATCCACACTGATTGAAGCCTGTGGCTCAGAAAGTCAAGGATCCAGGGGCAGTGGGGAATACTCGTTCCGAGGTCCAGGAGTTTGGAGATAATTTTGGATGGGACCATGGTGTTGAAACCAGAGCTATAGTCAATGAATAGGTGTCTAACATAGGTGCCTTTGTTGTCCAAGTGAGAGAAAGGAGCAGGTTTTGGGGGTGGCGGTGACAGGTGTTGGGAGATGGCGGAAGAAATGGGTCAAAGCCTGGCAAGTTAGCCATTCTTAATCTTTAATTTGATTGAGATTTCATGCTTCTAAAAATACTTTCACACCATGTAATTAATCTTAAGGTAGCATCATTAGAAGGATGGTGTATTTTATTCTCATATCCTTCTTAGTTGTGTCCACTTAGAAATCTCTTTATTTGGCACATTCTGATCCTCTGAGAATATGAATAACTCTTCCTACTCTTGTCCATGAAACTATTCTTTTATTTTTTCTTACAACTTAATAAGCTCCCAACACCCACATCCACACCCACGCCCCTCCCACCCACATACACAAATCAGTACCTTATGATTATTTGGAAAGTTAAAATACTGAAAATTATCTGTGCAATAAGACATTGAGCCTAAAAGAATATTACTATATTTTACCTCTTGATGCATTATCAACTCTTTGCACGCCTGTAATTTATTCAGTTTTTGTATGTTGTCACCATATAAAGACACTCAATTCATAAACACATAGGTGGTCCCCATTCAATACTGATATGTGGCAGAAAATATGTCAGATATGTTTTAAGCATAGGTTCTACATTTACGCAGCTAATTTCTGGCTGGATAATTTCTTAATCCTCTCCCACTTCCTTTCAAAGTATTGTGTATTTCACGGAGAGCAAACATATATTGTTGGCGCAATCATTTCCCATACATGCCATTATGTCAGCTGGTGCAGTTCCAGTTAAAGGTCCTCCATGTTAACATTTTAGAAGATAACATTCAGTATAATTTGTGTAGGAAGAGACTGAAGATGCTGGTTTATACCGAAGATAGACACAAGATGCTGGAGTAACTCAACGGTCAGGCAGCATCTCCGGAGAAAAGGAATAGGTGATGTTTGCGGGTTGAAACCCTTCTTAGGACGTAGGAGAAAGCCTTTGACCTGAAACATCATCTATTCCTATTTTCCAGAGATGCTGCCTGACCCGCTGAGTTACTCCAGCATTTTGTGTCTATTCAATATAATATGTTGTATAACACGTGGGCTTTTCTACATTGCAAATTGGTTGAATTTACCTAGTTTTACTTCCACTTATCACAAGAATATGTGCTCTAGAAATTATATCGGATTCCTCCTTATTTCTGGATTAAATACAGCCATTCTACTGGAGTAAAAGTGAAGTGGATATCAGAATATAATCAAATATAATTAACATTTACTGTGAAAGGCCTCAGAGCTTTCAAATCATTTTGTAAAGCCTGTCGGAAGTGTTTCCTTTATTTTTCATATTTTGTCTTCAATTATATATTTTTAAATGAAAGATTACATTATAGCTGTAGCTATAGTTGCTATTGTGATCAACTAGTGTTGCACAAGAGACTTCAGCTTCAGTGCAATTGCCAGCAACGGGTCTAACTGAATGTGCTTTGAGGCACAAAATAGCTATTATGCAGTGTCTCTCCACAAACTCAGATTTTGCTGCAGGATAGCACAAGAATTGATTTTTTGTAAGGTTTGGGGACAAATGGAAGCTATAATTGATTAGCAATAGCAATTTCAAAGAAATAATTTCATGATGTAGCTGTTTGCTTTATTTCAACTACATCCATTTTCACAATGAGAGATCGTTTTGGAAATCACAGCAATTTGGGTGAAATTTCAAACATTTTCTTTTATTTACTGAGGTATGCTGAGGAAATGAATGCTTGGTTCTATATTATGGGTCTCATTTGTTACCATAAATTGTCATCTGGAAAGTAATTTTGCAGTCTTTCAATCTGAAGCATTTGGATTGGAATCTTAGGCTTACTCATCTATAGGTTTCATTGTGTATTACACCTGGACCTGGACAATAAATTGGTTATTTGAATGTGACAATAAACATTTGCTTTTCATGAAAATCATATGTAAGCAGCCACTCAAAGATAACATTCCACCATTTTAAACTTATTTTTCACAATCTAAGCCAGACCGCGTTTTATTGCTCATCCTTTACGACTCTTGAGGAAGTGGTGGTGAGTTGCTTTCCTAAAATGCTGCAGATTTTTTCGGTAAAGGTACTTTTTGGATGAAGTTCTGTTGTAGAGGAATTTCTAGAATTTAAATCCAATGACAATGACAATAAGGTCATAAGGTCATAAGTGATTGGAATAGAATTGGGCCATTCAGCCCCTCAAGTCCATTCTGCCATTCAATCATGAATGATCTATCTCTCCCTCCTAACCCTATTTTCCTGCCTTCTCCCCATAACCCCTGACACCTGTACTAATCAAGAATCTATCTATCTCTGCCTTAAAAATATCCATTGACTTGGCCTCCACAATACATTTCTCAATGTGTAACGTGGAAGAGAACACATAATAAGTGGCCTGAAGCTTTTGTCCTTCTTGGTGGTGGAGGGTGGTGAATCTGTGGAATTATTTGCCACAGAAGGCTGTGGAGGCCAAATCAGTGGAAATTTTTAAGGCAGAGATAGATAGATTCTTGATTAGTATAGCTGTCAGAGGTTATGGGGAAACAGAGGTTATGGGGAGAAGCCAGGAGAATAGGGTTAGGAGGGAGAGATAGATCAACCATGATTGAATGGCCTAATTCTATTCATATTCCTTATGACCTTATGATGTTAGGTTGTATGCTTAATGAGTGACCTAGGCAAATGACTGCCATGCATTTTATAAAAGGTATATGCTGAAGTCACGATGCCCCAGTGATGGAGGGCATGAATGCTTACAGTGCTTGCTGGGCTGCCATTCCTGGCCTGCCATTCCTGGCTGCATTACTGTTTTGGATGGTGCTGACCTTCTTGAGAGTTGTTGAAGCTACAATGAATCAAACACACAGAAAGCCACTTTGACAAGCTATTTTGTACAATGGATTAGGTACAAGATTCTTCCCAAAACTGGAACGCCCATGACCAGCTAATCCTCAACTCGTGTATGTATGGAGTTTGCAGGTCTCCGTGAGACTACATGGGTTTCACCCAGGTGCTCCGGTTTCCTCCCACATCCCAAAGACATGCGAGTTCATAGATTAATTGGCCCCTGTAAAATTGCCATTAATGAGAAAGTGGGATAACATAGAACTATTGTGAACAGTTGATCGATGGTTGGCATGGACTCAGTGGGCCATAAAAGACCAATCATGATTAGGAGTTCATGCGGTTGGAAGGGTGGCATGAGTAGTCAAGAGAGGGTGGTGAGGTGGTCAAAAAGGGGAATTGTAATTGGCAGTCAAGGGCTGGGGATTACCACAGGAGCTCAATGAGAGGTTCACTGGAGAGTTAGTTTAGTTAGTTTAGTTTAGAGATACAGCGTGGAAACAGCCCCCATCTGCCCACCAGTCCATGCCGACCAGTGATCGCCCGTACACTAGTTCTATCTTATACAACAGAGGCAATTAACAGAAATCAATTAACCAACAAACCTGCATGTCTTCGGAATGTGGGAGGAATCCGGAGGCCAATTCACTGGATGAATTTAAAAGAGAGTTAGATAGAGCTCTAGGGGCTAGTGGAATCAAGGGATATGGGGAGAAGGCAGGCACAGTTTACTGATTGTAGATGATCAGCCATGATCACAATGAATGGCGGTGCTGGCTCGAAGGGCCAAATAGCCTCCTCCTGCACATATATTCTATGTTTCTATTTTCTAAACCTCGCAGTTAAGTGGAGAACATACACACTCTGTGTGCACAGCTCCCATGGTCAGGATTGAACCTGGGTCTCTGGCACTGTAAAGCAGCAACTCTACTGGTGTGTCACTGTGCCATTCCTTGTGTGAGTAAATTAGCTAAAGGGGAGGCAGCTGGGTTGAGATTTCCCCTCGTTCTAATTGATCAATTGTTCTAAGCCCAGCTTGCTGTGAAAGTCTGCTGCTCCAATGATGGCAGACAGGTCAGGGTTTATATGCACTTATGAAAAAGGCAGAGGTGATGGTCACACTTATGTGGCACATTGCTCAAAGCAATTGCACAGACCCAGGGATCCCTCTGTGTTAAAGCATCAGAAGTGCGGAGGCTCTGCAATAGAGCCACTGGGTTTCATGATCTACATGGAAAATCCTCTATTTCCAATGACTGATTTATTTCCCTAGAAATTGTGTTGTACAGTGCACAAGAATATAAGGCAATTTAATCCAATTTCTAGGAATGTTCTTTGGATTATTGTTCCGAGACCCTGGAACACAGCCTAGTAAAGTAACAAATATTCTACCCAGTCCACCTGCTCAATCTTTGCCTTGAATTTCAGGGTCAGCGATTTTACACAGATTTTGTTAATACACCACACTTGTGCACTTAGCAAGTGTGGTTTGGAGCAGCTATAACTAATTATTTAAGAATTCAATTTGCACCATCTGTTCATTTCATTAATTCATTGCATATCATTTTGCAGCTGATGACTCAATTCTGTACAGAGCAGTTGGCGTTTTTTTAAAACTTGCAGAGACTGACCAGGTGCCAGCCTCGGAATGTAGTCTTGCAGTTGGCTGTGAAAGCAGATTTTAAAACCCTCCTGCTCAGATGGCCATTGAAGAACAGCCAGACATTCCCAGTGGCTTGGTGGACATTGTTTACACGGCTCGATCTGAAATTGGCCATTTACCATCTCGTGCTATTCATGGCCATATCTGCACACTGAAGGATTCCTGCATCGTTAACATGACAACGATGCCTTGGAGCTCAAATACAAGTTGTTGTTCTGGGAACCCTTAAGAGTGCACATCTTACTATGTGCTACATTATTTGTTTCAGTCATATTCAAGACCCTTCCGTCGGGTCTTATCATCACTGTATGGTTCTCATTTTTACTATAATGGTCTGGTTATGCATTATTATTGTCTGGTACCCTCTCAAAACGGACAATTTTTTTTATCATTGTTTATTGTATATTTTTTTCTGATGTTGTTGCGTTAATGTGCCTGGAAAGCTGACAAATTTGTAGATAAACTCCCAACCAGTAAATACTGGAAACTCAATGGCAGGGATAGTCACTGTGTCTACACTTCACCCTGCCCTGCTTACAATATAAAATTATCCCAGGTTTTGCATCACCCTTAAAAGCTTCCTCCCATGGCAGTGTTTCCCTATCTTACAATGAGGGTTCATAGGATCCTTAACTTTATCCATCATATTTTGTATTGTTCTGTTCTCATACCATCTCCATTCTTGATTTACCTGCCAAATAATCCCTCCTCTACACTCACGACTGTGTGGCTGGACACAGTTCAAACTCCATCTTCAAATTCGCTGATGACACCACTGTTGTTGGATAAATTACTGATGACCATAAGTCAGAGTATAAGAGGGAGATCGATCAACTGACCAAATGGCCACCACAACAACCTTGCTATCAATGTTAATAAAACCAAGGAACTAATTGTCAACTACGCAAACCTGTCTTCATTGACGGGATGGTGGGGGAGAGAGTCAAAAACGTCAAATTCATGGACGTACATATCTCTGAAGATCTGTCCTGGACCCACCATGTTGAAGAAATCATAAAGAAAGCCCATCAAGGAGATTTGGTATGTCAATGAGTAGTCTCTCATACAGTAGAGAGCATATTGACTGGTTCAGCAACTCAAATGCCCAGGAACAAAGAAGAATGCAATGAGTGGTGAACACTGCCCAGTCCATCATGGGTACTGATGTCCCAACCATCGGAGGGATCTACAAGAATTGCTGACTCAAAAAGGCAGCCACAGAGACCCACACATTTCACTGCTGCCCTCGGAACAAGGTGCCTGAAAACTATAACGTCCAGGTTCAGACGTAATTTCTTCCCGGCATTCATCAGGGTATTAAAAACTACAACCTCCAAATAAGCTCCAAATTACATAGACTAGGGGCATTATGGTTGTCTATTTTGTCTTTGCACTTTTATTGTTTGTTTATCTAGAGAGATGGCGTTTCAGGTCAAGACCCTTCTTCCTGGAAAGAAGGAATTGGTAATGAGAAGGAAGAAAGAAGGGTCTCGACCCGAAACGTCACTCATTCCTTCTCTCCAGAGATACTGCCTGTCCCACTGAGTTACTCCAGCATTTTGTGTCTTTCTTCGATTTAAACCAGCATCTGCAGTACTTTCCTACACATTATTGTTTGTTTGTTTGGCATATATATATATATATATCTGAGTTAGTCCCATCTGTCCGTGTTTGATCCATATCCTTCCAAACCTTTTCTATCCATGCACCTTTCCAAATGTATTTTATATATTGTTATTGTACATGCTCAACCATTTCCTCTGGCAGCTCGTTTCATTTACTCACTACCCTCTGTGTGAAAAGTAGCCCCTCAGGTTCCTATTAAATATTTTCCCCCTTGCCTTTAGTAGAAAGGCGGCTTGGATATGATAAACCTTCTAAAAGTGAGAAAAGACTTGCAGGACTTGCAGTTATCAGGAATCTTTCAATATTTATACATATTTCATTAAATGGGCACTTTTGTTTTATTCTTCCAGGAAAAGATTTGTATTCATTAACGAAAGGTTGTTTTGAAACATATTGATATAAAGCAATTATATATTGTAAGTAAGAAAGGAATAGATTGTGAAACAGAGTCAGTTAAAAAAAATGTTCCAATGTCAATTTCATGGGAGAAATATCAAGTGCACCCAAAACACAATAGCAATTTTTTGTAATATTTTCAAATCTGGAAAAATACATAATGGCTTCTCATTACTTTCACTGTAGAGATTGGATTAGCAGAAATGTAATTAAGAAAAATAATTAAGAAACTGTGAATTATCAATAAACTCTGTTTCTATTTTTGTTTTAGGGACATCAAACCTGACAATATTCTTCTTGATGAGCATGGTAGGTTGCTAATACCTGTTTATCTTGATTTGGAAGTGTTCATGTCTGGACTAAAGATTCCCTATGTTTAACAAGTGGTTTTGATGATATATGAATTATCCCACTGAAGTATCTAAAAATAGTTTAAAACAATGTTATTAGACAATAGACAATAGGTGCAGGAGTAGGCCATTCGGCCCTTCGAGCCAGCACCACCATTCAATGTGATCATGGCTGATCATTCTCAATCAGTACCCCGTTCCTGCCTTCTCCACATACCCCCTGACTCCACAATCCTTAAGAGCTCTATCTCGCTCTCTCTTGAATGCATTCAGAGAACTGGCCTCCACTGCCTTCTGAGGCAGAGAATTCCACAGATTTACAACTCTCTGACTGAAAAAGTTTTTCCTCATCTCCGTTCTAAATGGCCTACCCCTTATTCTTAAACTGTGGCCCCTGGTTCTGGACTCCCCCAACATTGGGAACATGTTTCCTGCCTCTAACGTGTCCAACCCCTTAATAATCTTATATGTTTCGATAAGATTGAATATTTCGATATTACTGTTGCTAGATCCAATTTCAATCTGCTTTATTTCAAATTCAACATCAAAAATTTCCTCATAAATCTTTACATATTGATATATTTTTTCTGTCAATTGAACAACAACATAGGGTAATTATATTGGAGTTATACAGCATTGTATAAACAAAATAATATTGGATTTCTCTACTGTATTCTAACTTTCTTACAGGCTTTCTTACAAGATTTGTCTTTCCAACCTGTGTGTTTGACTGCTTGTTTGTGTCTCCTTTAGTTTTTTTCTCCCCTTCACTACTTAAGAGACTTAGTGACTATCCAACAGAGTGGAAGTGATCTGTTAGCAGTTGATAGCATTTTGTTTGTAGGCTTTGAGAAAGCATCAGTGTCCTATTATAAGCATTTAAACTACAGAAAATGGTGGTGCTTTATTTTAAAATATCTTTTTAGATTTATATATATTTTTTAATATCTTCCATGATGCACCTTGTCTTAAAGTTCAAACTTCTAAAACTCCTACTTCATCAGATTTGATCCATGGAGATGAGGCAGCATCTCTAAAGAGAGCAACAGTTAATATTTTAGGGCAATGCATTTTCATCAGAATTGATTAATGCTTTGAGCTGAAACAATAAATATTTCACTTTCCCTAGATTCTGCTTATACTTCTGAGAAATTTCAACATTTGACATTGTAGTAAATGCTGTCTCAATTACTGAGCAAAACGCAAAGTGCTGGAGGAATTCCGCCTAAAGAAGGGTCCTGAGCTGAAACATTGCATGTCCATTCCCTCCTCTAACTTCTCTAATTTCAAGTAACCCTTGCTTTCCCACTCTCCATCTGTCCCCCATCCTCGTTCTCTGACCGGTCTGACCGTCCTCATTAAATTTTACATTATATGCTTTATTGTCACCTTCCCCAGCTAACAATAACCTATTCTACATTATCTTTGAACTCCATCCCCTCTGATCTCTCATTTTCACACCTTACGCTTCCATATCTCTTGTTTCCCTCTTTCCTGCCTCTCAGTCTGAAGAAGGGTCTCAACCCAAAATGTAACCTATTCTTTCTAACCAGAGATGCTGCCTGTCCTGCTGAGTTACTCCAGCATGATGTGTCTATCTTCCCGAGATGCCACCGGCCTTATGAGTTCCTCCAGTACTTTGTATTTTGCTCAATATTCCAGCATTTGCAATCCCTTGTCTCTCAGCTGAATCAATTACTTTTTGATCCATTGTCACATAGTTATGTGCTCAATGTCTTCTAAATTGGACCCAGATTATAATATGATCCTAAACTCGGATCAATAACCCCACATTGGCTGCATCTAATGCATAGTTTATTGAAGTAAAGAAATATAAGTCAAATTAATGGACACTATGTGATTTTATTTTACTTCAAATCGCCACGGATAACATTTTAAAATTGTTTTCCAGAAGTGTTGTAAAGGAACCAAACCCTAATTTATCATTTTGACTTGTTTTTCATGTATTTCCAGTCAACATTTCATGCTACAGTTTTCTATGAAACCTCTGAGGTATTTTGAATAGTGATATCATGGCTGAGCTAAAATTGTACCAATCAGTTTTTATTCCTAAAACATACATTTTCACTAGAGTTTGCAATTAATGATGCAGTTCCTTCAGCTGAATCATAATCCAGAGCATATCCACTGAATTGCATGAAAGGCAATACAGAGTCTGGCAAGTACATACTGTATATACCCAAGCAAATCAAATCTGTTTTCTTTGGTTGAATTGAGTGATTTGGCTCTTCTCAAATTAATGGCCAGTGGCAAAAGTAACAGATCATCAAAAAATGTTAACACATTAAGCAAGGATGTAATTTTTATAAGTGAAGGTGAATTCAGTTCCTTCTTGTACCAAGGCAAACTAGAACAAGACTACACCACACTAAATTCTAAGCAGAAACGTAAAACAAATTTATACGATATTTATAAGCAACAATATTTTGGAAACACATATTCAGATTCTAGCAATAAAATAATGATGAGGAAACAAAACCAAAAGAGGTTGCCATGGATAAATTAGTATGAAAGATTTGTATATTTGTGGTGTAATACGGAGACTGGGCACATTTTAGATAAAACCACTAAAGCTCTCGGATAAAGCATTGGCAATGTTAGTGGAGAACACCGGCAAAGCATCCTGATAATTTATAAATTAGACCATAAGGAAACCTATTGTTGCATTAAGATTTTTCTTAAATGTTAATTTATGAGATTTACTGCAAGAATGGTGAAACCTGCACATCCATAGTAAAAGAGTATAAGACCACATTGAGTATAAGAGTTATGATGCACTTTGGATTGGCCACATTTAGAGTTACTTTAACACTTTGGTTAGGCCACATAATACATGCAGTTCCGGTTGGCCCATTACAGGAATGAAGTTCATAAGCACAATTCCTGGTTAATACAGAATGTACAGAACAGTCCAGTGAGTCCATAAGCAAGAGGTGCCATTTTGGCACCATTTTACAGTCCCAGCTGCAGCTGGCAACAAAGGTGCATAGCAGCCATCGCCTCTATCTGGTCGTCCCATGAACCGATGTCCCTCTTCATGCCTGGCCCTCTTCAGCCCCTGTTCCTGCAGCCGACCTTGAGGGCGCAGAAGGTAAGACCCCTGGTTCTTCTTCCCCGTCCATCATCTGCTGCGGTCACCGTCCCCCTCCACCTCCTCTCCCAATCCCGGTCCACCAGAGTTCTCAGTTCCGCGAGAGGCGAGCCGGGCTTGCGGTTGGGCTGCAGCTGAAGTTTATCACGAGGGTTGCTTGGCAATGATTTCCCACGCAGGTGCTTTGTGTGTGTTTGAAGGAAGATGGTATATCTGTGTTTGTCTGTAAATAATTGGGATGCACTAGCAGGCATGAATGCTGATGTCCACGGAGCAGGATGAAGCCAACAGTGGACGTCTGGTGATGCTGGGCTACCACGGGTGAATGGTGAAGCTGACAGGACCAGGGTCAGGGTAAGGAGAGGGCAGCTCAGAGGTTTGGGGTGACAGCACAGACACCAGGATCAAGGATAGTGATCTGACTCTAGTAATCTGAGGGAAAGGCATTGGCTTTGAAAACGTGGCCTCCACTGCTGCAATCGGTTCAATGGAATTCCTCTATCCTACTCTTTTGACCAGGCTTTCTTTGTATAATGAAAAATACCCCAGATAAGAAAATAAAGCACATTTTACATTGGTGAAGGTGCTATTGCCTTGGGAACATGCTTGTGGTTAGACTTGGGTAGCAATGCTTCACTTGTCAAAAAGGTCTCAATACAATACCATACAATATATCTTTATTGTCATTGTACAGGGGTACAACGAGATTGGGAATGCGCCTTCCATACGATGCAATAAATTAATTAGCTAATCAGCATAAATTTAGACAACCCAGTGAATCAAAATTAGAAACAGTTTTAAAACAGAATAAAGTGCAAGTAGGTCTGTGCCGGATCACTGTGCGATGTGACCATCCAACTCAGCAGGACCGGTTCAGAGCAGCTATGGCCCTGGGGATGGAGCTGTTCCTGAGTCTGGAGGTGCGGGCGTAGAAGGCCTTGTAGCATCTGCCAGATGGTAGAAGTTCGAACAGACTGTTGCAGGGGTGTGAGAAGTCTTTGTGATTGTTGGTGGCTTTTCGGAGGCATCGTGTGTTGTAGATGCCCTCCAAGGCTGGTAGCTGTGTTCCGATAATCTTCAGAGCTCTATAGACTACCCGCTGAAGAGCTCTCCTCTGCCTCCGTGCAGATACCACACAGGGTTGCCATGTGTTAGGATGCTCTCTATGGTGCAGCGGTAGAAGGTCGTCAGCAGCTGTTGGGGCAGACCAGACTTTTTCAGTGTTCTCAGGTAGAACAGTCGTTGCTGCGCCTTCTTGACCAGCGCAGCAGTGTTAGTGGACAATGTGAGGTCCTCCGAAATGTGAGTGCCCAGAAACTTGAAGCTGGAAGACTCTCTCCACACTGTCCCCGTTGATAAAGATTGGAGTGTATTCCCCATTATGTGATCTACGGAAGTTGATGATCAGCTCCTTGATCTTGGAGGTGTTTGGGGACAGGTTGTTATCTGAGCACCAGTCCGCCAGGTTCTGCACCTCCGCTCTGCAGTGTGTTTCATCACCATTTGTGATCAGCCCGATCACCGTTGTGTCGTCTGCAAACTTGACAATGGTGTTGGTGTCGAATGCAGGAACACAGTCATGTGTGAATAGGGAGTAGAGCATGGGGCTCAGAACACAGCCCTGTGGTGTGCCGGTACTCAGGGTGATAGTGGAGGACAGGTGTGGGCCCATGCTCACTGCCTGCGGTCATTCCATCAAGAAGTCCAGGATCCAGTCGCATAACGACGACCTGAGGCCTAACTGGTGGAGTTTGGTGATGAGCTTGGTGGGGATAACCGTGTTGAAGGCAGAGCTATAGTCAATGAATAGCATTGCTGGTAACATTAATTATTCATCAGTGTATAGTAATTTAATATAAAAAGTTAAGAACGGAATCAAGTATATTATGTGTAACATACGACAGTCCCGCCATTCCGGGAATTAACCTAGTAAACCTACACTGCACGCCCTCAATTGCAAGAATATCCTTCCTCAAATTTGGAGACCAAAACTGCACACAGTACTCCAGGTGTGGTCTCACTAGGGCCCTGTACAACTGCAGAAGGGCCTCTTTGCTCCTATACTCAACTCCTCTAGTCATAAAGGCCAACATGCCATTCGCTTTCTTCACTGCCTGCTGTACCTGCATGCTAACTTTAAATGACTAATGAACAAGGACACCCAGATCTCTTTGTACTTCCCCATTTCCTAACTTGACACCATTTAGATAATAATCTGCCTTCCTGTTCTTACCACCAAAGTGGATAACCTCATATTTATCCACATTAAACTGCATCTGCCATGCATCTGCCCACTCACCCAACTTGTCCAAGTCACCCTGCATCCTCATAGAATCCTCCTCACAGTTCACACTACCACTCAGCTTTGTGCAAATTTGCTAATGTTACTTTTAATCCTTTCATCTAAGTCATTAATGTATATTGTAAATAGCTATGGTCCCAGCACCGAGCCTTGCGGTACCCCACTAGTCACTGCCTGCTATTCTGAAAGGGACCTGTTAATCCCTACTCTTTGTTTCCTGGCTGCCAACCAATTTTCTATCCATGTCAGCACTCTATCCCCAATACCATGTGCTCTAATCTTGCCCACTAATCTCCTATGTGGGTCCTTATCAAAGGTCTCGCTAGGGAGACCTTTGGGAGATCAAAGGTCTCACTTTTCCTTATATTAATTATCAATTATAATTAACAGATCAATAAGAATGTTCAGACAATTATATTTAAATGATACAATATTTTATACTTTAACACTTTGATTTTGTTTAGTCTAGAGATACAGCATGGAAACAGGCCCATCGGCCCGCCAAGTCTTTGCCAACCATTAATCACCCGTTCACATCTGTTCCATGTTATCCCACTTTCTCATCAATTCCCGACATATTAGGGGTAATTTTTTAACTAAATTTAATTCAAGTTAGTCAACGATCTTATTAAAGCAACAGGTAAAAGGAATTACATCCAAGTACACTCGTGCACTTTATTAATATCACATAGTAAAATTCCAATCCAAATGAATCTCGTAAATGTGAGCCTTTTACTTTACTTTATATGTCATGCTAGTCACTGGTGGAATAATTAAATCTGATACTAATAAGCAGTAAAAAAATGAAAAATGCAAAAATTAAATTAGGTCTTAATTGTTGAGTTCCAAAAATGAACCAATTTGATTTGCAACAATTGACCTCTAAATGAAATACAATGGTCTTCATTTTGGTTCAAATCCTCCATTGGCAGCATTCGAAACATTAAAAAACTGGATTACTTTGGTTGGATATGCCTTAGCTAAATATATCTGTTAGAAGAAGATAATCTAATCACGTATACATAGAACCCTCTGTTTGATAGTATCAGTGGATTAAAAAAAAGATAGAATAATGACAGAGAGTCAGCTAGATTTTAAAGGCTTCTAGATTTAATTAGCTGAATGTTCACCAAGAAATCATTAAAAAGATTCGAGCCACATGTCTCACGAAGTGCATTGCAAGATGTCTTTTGATGTAGTTGCAGAGTAATGTGATTATATTTTCAATACACTCCCTGACCAATAGCCAAATTAGTGCAGGGCAGAACCAGATTCTTTTTGCAGCCATGTCTCGAGGATCTGAGCATATTTGCCGCAAAAAGCAATTTGTTTTGTTGCAGGAAAGGACGATTTACTGTGAGCTAAGGTCAAAACCCAGGAGATCAGTGCAAGAAATGTCATCGGTCAAATGTGGCTAACATCAAAAACTTATGCTATTATTTATTTTAATTAAGTAAAATTTAAAGCTAAAATTTAACTAATCATAAATAAAATAATTTATTTTAATTAATTAAAATTTAAAAATAAATGTGTTTAAAGAACATAAGAACATTTGAACCCATTTAACAAATTAAATAGAAATAAGACACAAAAAGCTGGAGTAATTCAGCGGGTACAGGCAGCATCTCTGGAGAGAAGGAATAAGTGACATTGCGGGTCGAGACCCGTCTTCAGACTGGTTAGGGATAAGGGAAACGAGAGATATAGACGATGATGTGGAGAGATAAAGAGCAATGGATAAAAGATATGCAATAAAGTGACGATGATAAAGGAATACCCATTGTTAGCAGTTTTTCGGGTGTAAACGAGAAGCTAGTGCGACTTGGGTGGGGGAGGGATAGAGAGAGAGGGAATGCTGGGGTTACCTAAAGTGAGAGAAATCAATATTCATACCACTGGGCTGCAAGCTGCCCAAGCGAAATATGAGATGCTGTTCCTACAATTTGCATTGAGCCTCACTCTGACAATGGAGAAGACCTAGGACAGAAAGGTCTGTGTAGGAATGGGAAGGAGAATTAAAGTGTCCAGCACTGGGAGATCAGGTAGGTTCAGGTGGGTTCTTGAATAACAGATACAGTACACGAGGTTGGAGGAGGTGCAAGTGAACCTTTGCCTAATATATAGATTTTATAGGTTTAGGGGGATAAGCCCAAATGCAGGCAGCTGTTTTGATGTTTGCCTCTGAAATTCTTTCCATTTACTTTAGTGACCACTTTATGGACAATGTAATGTGTAATCATGAGAGGAATAGATCGGGTAAAGACACAGAGTCTTTTGTCCAGAGTAGGGGAATCGAGAACCAGCAGACATTTTGGAGCCATTTTGTGTTTATTAGTTATTTTTGCATATTGTTAGTATTACCTTGTATCCTGCTGTAGTTTGGACACTAAAGTATGCGTAAAATGGCGGCGCGTCCAGATGCAGCAGCTTTGCGCTCTCCATATCGATACAATTCATGCGGGCCGGATCGCTCATGGAGCCGCACGGAACTACTCAACATCGGTCGCGGCTGCGAACAACGGGTTTTTAAAAACCTCGGCGGCTTCAACAACATCCCGACAGAGCTGGTCAGAGCACCAGCAACTCCTAGGATCGCCACACCGGCAAGAAGGAGACGGAGGCAGCGCCGGGAGAGAAAACAAAAACGTGGATGGCACGTGGGGGTTCAGGCAAGGCTACAAAGGGCTCCACAAAGACCATCCTTACCGAGCGTTTTCCTCGCATATGTCCGGTCACTCACCAACAAGTTGGATGAGGTAAGGCTGTGACTCAACACGCAGAGATCCCTGAAAGACTGCTGTGCGCTGATCTTCACGGAGACGTGGCTCAACGCGCTGGTTCCCAACAGGGCTGTGGAGCTAACGAACCGGTTACTACATTGTGCAGACAGAACAAAGGACTCCGGTAAGAGCAAAGGGCGGGGGGCTCTGTATCTTCATCAATAACGACTGGTGCACCAACCACACTGCAATAGAGAGGTACTGTTCTCCAGATCTGGAATACCTACTGCTTAAATGTAGGCCGTTTTACCTGCCTTGAGAATTCTCCGTCGTTATCATAATGGCTGTATACATTCCGCCACAAGCTAATGCTAATCTAGCCCTAGCACAGCTGCATTCGGCCATCAGTAAACAGCAGGATGCTCACTCCAATGGCGCCTTCATTGTTGCAGGGGACTTTAACCAGGTCGACCTACATGCTGTGCTCCACAAATTCCACCAGCATGTGCAGTGCCCTACCAGAGGCTCAAACATGCTGGATAAAGTGTACACAAACGTCAAGGACTCATACAGAGCTCTCCCGTGCCCATCCCTGGGACAATATGACCACCTTTCATGTTCTTTATGCCAGCATACACACCTCTCATCCACAAGACCAAACCTGTAATAAAGACAGTCCAAATATGGCCTGAGGAAGCCACCTTACAACTCCAGGACTGCTTTGAGCGCACCCACTGGGACCTGTTTGCACAACACGTGACCGATGGCACAGAGGTAGACTTGGAGGAGTACACATCCACTGTGCTCTCCTACATCAACAGCTGTGTGGAGAATGTCACAGAGGACAAGAAAATAAAGATATTTCCTAACCGGAAACCGTGGATGAACAAAGAGGTACAAAATCTTTTAAGAGCACTCAATAATGCCTTGAAATCCGGTGACACTTCAGCATACAGTGTTGCCAGGTCAAACCTGAAAAAAGGTATAAAAAGGGCCAAAGACCTCCACAGGCATCGTGTGGAAGGCCTCTTCAACAGCACTGACACCAAAAGCAAGTGGCAAGGCATCAGGGCTATCACTGATTACAAGAGCAACCCTGCCTGCCCCCACAGTGATGTCACACTGGCCAGCGAGCTCAACACCTTCTTTGCTCGCTTTGAAACCGGCAACAACACCATGAGTGGAAAAATTTCGACCTCAAGCTGAGCATACATGATATACAGCGCGCGCTGCAGAGGATCAATCGATGCAAGGCTGCAGGCCCGGACGGAGTCCCAGGACGGGTACTTAAGGACTGTGCTGACCCTTGCTGGGGTATTCACCAATATCTTTAACCTGTCGTTATCTCTGGCAATGGTCCCGAAGTGCCTGAAGTCGGCTACCATAGTGCCGGTGCCGAAAAAAACAAGCATCAGCAATCTGAACGACTACCGTCCGGTTGCCCTCACGCCGATAATTATGAAGTGCTTTGAAAGGTTGGTCCTCTCCCACATCAAAGCCATCATCCCAGCCTCACTGGACCCACATCAGTTCGCTTACAGAGCAAATAGATCCACAGAGGATGCCATCTCTCTGCCTCTTCGTGCTGTCCTGACTCACCTGGAGAGACAGGGCACATCCGTGAGGATACTATTTAGAGACTATAGCTCTGCCTTCAATACTGTCATCCCCACTAAGCTCACCTCCAAACTCCACCAGCTTGGCCTCAGCTCATCAATATGCAATTGGATCCTGAATTTCCTGACGGAGCACCTTCAGGCAGTGAAAATGGGCCTCCACCTGTCCTCCATTACCACTCTGAGTACTAGCACACCACAGGGTTGTATATTTAGCCTCATCCTCTACTCCCTCTTCACACATGACTGTGTCCCTGTATTCGCCACCAACACCATCGTCAAATTTGCGGATGACACAATGGTGATCGGACTGATCTCCAACGGCGATGAATCAGCCTACAGAGTGGAGGTGCAGAACCTGGCAAGCTGGTGCTCAGAGAACAACCTGTCCCTAAACACAACTAAGACCAAGGAGCTAATTATCAACATTAGAAGGTCACAGAATGCGGAATACGCTCCAGTCTTCATCAACTGTGACAGAGTGGTGAGAGTGTCCAGCTTCAGGTTTCTGGGCACACATATTTCAGAGGACCTCACATGGTCCACTAACACTGCTGTGCTAGTCAAGAAAGCACAGCAACGGCTGTTTTTCCTGAGAACGCTGAAAAAGGCCGGTCTGCCCCAACAGTTACTGATGACCTTCTGCCGCTGCACCACAGAGAGCATACTGACATACGGCATCTATGTGTGGTATCTCAGCTGCACGGCAGTGGATAGGATAGCTCTTCAGCGGGTCGTCTGCAGAGCGTAGAGGATCATTGGGACACAGCTACCAGCCCTGGAGGACCAGTCGATGACAAGAGATATATGTTAGATTGCGACTCAAATAAAGACGACTAACTAATTCAAACACCGTGGAGGTCTCCATTATTGTGATTGCTTGCGTCAATAGGCAATAGACAATAGGTGCAGGAGTAGGCCATTCGGCCCTTCAAGCCAGCACCGCCATTTAATGTGATCATGGCTGATCATTCTCAATCAGTACCCCGTTCCTGCCTTCTCCCCATAACCCCTGACTCCACTATCCTTATGTGCTCTATCTAGCTCTCTCTTGAATGCATTCAGAGACTTGGCCTCCACTGCCTTCTGAGGCAGAGAATTCCACAGATTCACAACTCTCTGACTGAAAAAGATTTGCCTCATCTCCTTTCTAAATACATTATTATTATTATTATTATTATCATATCTATTTAAATAGCTGTATTTTGCAGTGGGGAAATGATCACTGAACAAAAATTGTGTTGGTTATTTACATTTATGCAGATCAAATGTAATTTCTGCAAAACTTGTTCCAAAAGGAGAACAAATGGAAGTATACCCAGTCAATAAATCTATCAACACTGATTGCAAAAGCAAAAAATAACACAATTCAGATCTTAAACAAAGAAGTCCTATAATTGTTTACTATCTATATTGACAATTTGGATGAAAATGTATAAGGTGTGGTCATATGCTTCCTGACAAAACAAGTCAACTCAACTTTCTTTCTTTGATTACATTAGTAAAAATTCTATCTTTTCACATTTGCTGCAGAAAATGCTGCATTGAGACTGAAGGAAAATCAAGCTATTGTTGTCTTGTTAATGAACTCAATTTTCCTCAATTGAGAAAATAATTTTCTTACAAATTTTCAATTAATTTTTGAGGGAAGAGCAATGATCAAAACAATGCTAAAGATGTCGGTAAATAGTTTGTTATTACATTCCAGTTGCATTCATGAATTTCTTTTATAATGTTGCATATTAAAAAATAAAATTAGTAAATAAAGAGGTTCAAGGTTTCAAGGTTTCAGGGTCAAGGTTTCGAGGTCAGTTTATTGTCACAGTTCTAGTTGCCATGTTACAAAAACTTGGAAGGAAATTGTCAATTAAAATGATGCATCATACATACAAGAAAATGAGTTTAGATGATTGAATTGCGTAAGAAGTTGTAATATTGGAAAAGCTAATTTTATATAACGTTTCAAGCTATTAGTTTTATATCATTATAAGTATATTTTCCAAACAATCTTTTCCCACCAAGGTCTTAATGCAAAAAGCCAACTCACCAAAGCAAATGCTTCCTATTATATGATTTATCGGCATGCGATTTCTGGCCATAATTTTCAAATAGAGATTCACATATTTTATACCAATATTAAAAAATCTGTCTGTTATAAAAACAAAATGTGGTACTTCCATGAAACAAGCAAATTAAGATCACGCTTAAGGCATTACTCTGAGAGATTTATAGCTTTATGAACAAGCATATGGCCTATTCATATGCTATAAAACTCCCAGCGTTCGTGTTCGCACAAATCCCAGCCAGTAAATTGGATGGAAAACTCAACGTTCTGAACAAATTTCGAAATCCGCCAAAACAAAAATCTTTTGCACTTCTTCATCCAATATGTATTTATGCAATTCTTTGCAAACTTGACTACCAACCACTTTTCTGCAATATGGTTCCTTTCAATATTGTTAAATGAAATGAAATTTTCTTCTATGCATCATTTGTATTTTTATGGAGAATTTCCTTTAAAATTATGTTTTTAAAGGGCATGTTCACATCACTGATTTCAACATAGCAACACTGGTGAAGGATTCTGAAAAGGCTACATCTATGGCTGGGACAAAACCCTACATGGGTAAGTAACAATAAGGATTAGGGTCTTAAGAAAGGTCCCAACCCAAAATGTCACCTATCATGTTCTCCAGGGATGCTGCCTGACCCACTGAGTTACTCCAGCATTTTGTGTCTTTCCCAGGAGTAAGGAATGAATACCTATGATAATAGAGAGATACTAATATCATTATATAATACTTTTAATTTGTAGGGGTAGTGAATGCAATCAAAATCAGATATCATCAATTTTAAAATTATTATTATTGTCATATTCTTCAGATGGAAATGATAAAGTAATTTTCATAAAACTATAGAACGTAGAGCATAGAACAATACAGCACAGGAACAGACTGTTCGGCAAAAAATGTTAGTGCTGGACATGATGCTGTTAAATTGATCTCAACTGCATGTACATGATCCGTATCCTTCTATTCCTTGCACTTTCATGTGCCCAGCCAAAAGCCTCTTAAATGCTACTATCGTATCTGCCTCCACCACTACCCCTGGCAGTATGTTCCAGGCCCCCACCACTCTCTGTGTAAAACAACCTGGTGCTCACATCTCCATCTCCATCTCAGGACTTTCATATGAAGAAAGACTGGATAGACTCGGCTTGTACGCGCTGGAATTTAGAAGATTGAGGGGGGATCTTATAGAAACTCACAAAATTCTTAAGGGGTTGGAGAGGCTAGATGCAGGAAGATTGTTCCCGATGATGGGGAAGTCCAGAACAAGGGGTCACAGTTTAAGGATAAGGGGGAAGTCTTTTAGGACCGAGATGAGAACGTTTTTTTTCACACAGAGAGTGGTGAATCTGTCGAATTCTCTGCCACAGAAGGTAGTTGAGGCCAGTTCATTGGCTATATTTAAGAGGGAGTTAGATGTGGCCCTTGTGGCTAAAGGGATCAGGGGGTATGGAGAGAAGGCAGGTACGGGATACTGAGTTGGATGATCAGCCATGATCATATTGAATGGCGGTGCAGGCTCGAAGGGCCGAATGGCCTCCTCCTGCACCTATTTTCTATGTTTCTATGTTAAACTTTCCCCCTGTCATCTTATAGCTATGCCCTCTAGTGTTCGACATTGGCACCCTGGGAAAAAGATTCTGACTGTCTACACCATCTGTGCCTCTCATCATTTTATTTCAAGGCTATTAAGTCTCCCCTCAACTTCTGACATTCCAGATAAAGCAATCCAAGTTTATCCAACCTTTCTTTGTAGCTGTAAATTTCGCCGGTGTGGGACGAATAAAGGAATATATTATTATTATTATTATTATTAAACTCTCGAATCCAGGCAATATTCTGGAAATATTCTCTCCAAAGCTTCCACATCTTCCCGTAATGGGATGACCAGAACTGCATGCAATATTCCAAAGCGGCCTAACCAAAGTCTTATAGCACTGCATCATCAAGTCAAGTCAAGTTTATTTGTCACATACATATACAAGATGTGTAGTGAAATGAAAGTGGCAACGCCTGCGGATTGTGCCCCATAATGTTGCTGGCTCTGGATCTGCACTCCTGATGTATAGGTCCTGCAGGGGGGCGAGTGTAGTTCCCATAGTGTGTTCAGCTGAACGCACTACTCTCCGCAGAGCCTTCCTGTCTTGGGCAGAGCTATTCCCAAACCAGATTGTGATGTTTCCGGACAAGATGCTTTCTACAGCCCCATAGTTGAAGCACTGAAGGATCCTCAGAGAGACTCTAAATTTCCTCAACTGTCTGAGCTGGTAAAGGCGCTGCCTTGCCTTACTCACCAGTTGTCCATGTCAGATCCTCTGTGATGTGGACTCCCAGGTATTTAAAGCTGCTCACCCTATCCACAGTAATCCCATTTAACTCCAGTGGCATATACTTCCCGACTCTTCTACTCAATGCCCTCACCAAAGAAGGCAAACAGACCATATACCTCCTTGACATCCCTATCTACTTGTGCTGCCGCCTTCTGTGAACAATGAACTTGGACCCCAAGATCCCTCTGCACATCAATGCTGTCAAGGGTCTTGTAATGAACTGTATACACTCCCGAAACTTTGATTTTGAACTTCGAATTGTGGATAACTTTGATCACAGTGGAGATTTTTAACTGGTTGTTTAATATGAACATTAAGTTAACAAAATAAGTAAAATCAATACATAGATACATAGATACATACGCAGGAGTAGGCCATTTGGCCCTTCAAGCCAGCACCGCCATTCAATGTGATCATGGCTGATCATCCACAATCAGTACCCCGTTCCTGCTTTCTCCCCACCTAAGAGCTCTATTTAACTCTCTTTTGAATGCATCCAGTGAATCGGCCTCCACTGCTTTCTGAGGCAGAGAATTCCACAAATTCACAACTCTCTGTGTGAAAAAGTTTTTCCTCAACTCAGTTCTAAATGGCCTACCCCTTATTCTTAAACTATGGCCCCTGGTTCAGGACTCCCCCAACATCAGGAACATGTTTCGTGCTTCCAGCGTGTCCAATCCCTTAATAATTTTACATGTTTCTACAAGATCCCCAGATTCAGCTCAAATCGCTTTGTGAGAAGAACATAATACAGGACATATATGCCTTATCTCCACATCAAGGAATATTTAGTTTAGTTTAGTTTCGTTTAGCTTAGAAATACAACATGGAAACAGGCCCTTAGGCCCAGTGAGTGCATGCTGTCCATCGATGACCCATTCACACTAGTTCTATGCTATCCCACTTTCTCATCGACTCCCTACACATTAGGGGATAGGTTACAGAAGCCAATTCCTACAAACCCGCATGTCTTCGGGATGTGGGTGGAAATCGGGGCACTTGGTGGAAACCCACGTAGTCACAGGGAGAACATGCAAACACCACACAGACAGCACACAGACAGCACCCAAGGTTAAGGTTTAAACCCAGATCTCTAGAGCTGTGAGGCAGCAGCTCTACCAGTGGTGTCACTGTGCTGCATGTTTAGTTCTGCAACAAATGTAAAACAACAGAATAGTTCAGAGGAAAGATAAATATATCCCATAATTCTAAAGGATCTCCACAGCTTTTGAATTCATGGCGGTTATTAATATGTTGGAATTACAGGCAATGTTGTCTTCAATAAAAGCACAAAATGCTGGAAATTCTAGGAGGTCAGGTAGAAAATGTGGAAAGAGAAACAAAGTATGTTGGCTTTAGTCCCAGCTGGTCTATTTATACTTACCCGAACTGTAAGTCAATAAGACAATGTAAATGATACTAAACTGGATTCACCCTTTGGAATCTTAGACATCTAAAATGTCAATGTTACGCAGCACTACATAGAAATGCAGGTGTCTGAATTTTGGGAGACTTGTTTGATCTTCTGAGGGAGTCATTCAAATATTAGTTCACCATTAAAATGAAATCATCGTGCATTGAAATATTGCAATCTAAAATCAGAAAGGGATTTAGTTTACTGAAATTGAATCATAAGCTAAGCATGGATGAACATGTCTTGATTTTATCATTATTATATAAAACATACTCATGATTTTTCTTCAGGCTTTCAAAATTTCCTCCGAGACAGAACTGAAGTAACGTGATAATTTAGCAGATATGGCACATATTAATGACGTGGGGGGGGGGGGGGGGGGTTTGAAATTGAAAACCAGCTGCAAATGTTATCAGCCCTCCCTGGCTTGGTTGTAATAATTATTGTATCAGTGGTGAGGTAGCAGACACACAGTAGGGTTGTTCAATGGCGCAGAGAGCAGCACAGTGGCGCAGCAGTAGAGTTGCTGCCTTACGGCGCCAGACACCCGGGTTCGATCCTGACTATGATTGCTGTCTGCATGGAATTCGTACGTTCTCCCTGTGATCGCCTGCGTTTTCTCCTGGTGCTCCGGTTTTCTCCTCCCACTCCAAAGATGTGCAGCTTGATTGGCTTCTTTAAATTGTCCCTAGTGTTTAGGATAGTGCTAGTGTACGGGGTGATCACTAGTCGGTGCGGATCAGTGAGGCAAAGGCCTGTTTCCACACTGTATCTCTAAAGCCTAATGTCTAAATTATTTCAACAACATGTTTAAATTTCTGTAAGAAATGCCTGATGAATTTCCAAATAGCAATCATCCCTTCTAATTTTGCCTCTAAGAAATCATTAATATATAATTCACCCCAACACCAAAAAGAATTGTGTTCAGAGATGTCCCGTACAATTCCCAAAGCATCTACCTACAAAGGTTGCAGAGGCCACGTCATTGACATGCGGGATTATGGACAGTGTGTCAGGGTTTGAAAGTATGCTCTCCACAACAGGCTCAACAATTGAAATAAGGGCTGTCGTAGAGAGAACGGTAAATGCAATGGAGGTGGGATAAGATTGCCACTGTGTCTGAATACTCCTTCCATGTTTCCATTGTGATCTTGCCCTCCCATACACTCCTCAGCATTATGTTGGCCAAGCCACCGAGAGACTGAATCATAATGCAGGCAGAGATCACAGTAATGAAGTTAAAGGGTGCTGCAGGCATGCATGCACAGAGAACTGATCAGCCACATTAGCAGGCTGGCACAACGAGAGGGAAAAACATTCAAGTCCGAGCAAAAACATTTTAATTCGTGTTTTTTCTTTGTATTGCTTTGCACCAATTTCAGTCATGAGTGAATAAATGAGTCTCATCCGTGGGATGATATCTTCTTGTGTACAGCAGACACCAAGTAATGTCAACTTATTGAGGTAAATCACATTTGAAAAAGCTGAATTCAAGTTCTTGATTGTAATGGGTACAACCATGTTAAAATGGGAACAGTTATTTTAATGCCCATTTTGCATGTATGATCAGTTCAGATTTTTGACAATATTTTTAATCTCACAGTGGAACTATTCATGTGATCCCTATACTCCTTGTCGTAGCTATTTTAGGTTAACATCATATCCTCTATCTAATATAGTGAAACTCAGGATTATGCAGAAAATTGCTCCCAATATTCCTTGGAAAGGAAGGCTCCAACTAACCTCCGAACTATGAACTCCATGGGTTGCGCTAGGGATGTTGGGGTTTATTTTGCTTTTGAACTATATTGGGGTTTTTTATCCATTGAATTTCTTTTTATTTGTTTACTATATTGTCCATTGACTACCGTGTTTACAAACCTGTTTTGCTGCTGCTGCAAGCAAGTATTGTATTGTTCCATTTTGGTACATATGACAATAAAACACTCTTGATTCTCTTATGTGGAGGGAAAGATTAAAGAAGAAATGTGCAATGAAATTCAATTGAGAAAGGGAACCCAGTGGTTTAGTGAATGAGACCTGATAGTAGAAAGTATAATTTAGACAAATGTTCGCTGAGTGAAATGGTGTTAGCTTTGACCAAAGTTTCTGAAAAGCCAAATCTATATGATACATAATTTCATATATTTCTTTACAACGTGGATGGTCATTCACCCCATCCAGTTTCTGCTGATTCTCAGAACAATCCATCAATCTCTGTATTCCACTTATTTGCCATAGCCTGTTCTCTGTTACATGCCCATTAAATGTTTGCAAATTTTCCAACAGTTAACTTCGCCAGGCATGATTTACAGCAGGAAATTAACTGAAAGACTGCATGTTGTTGGGAGATGGAAGGAAACTGGAGCATCTGCATTCATGGGGAGAGTATGCAAATTCCACCAGAGATTAGGATTGAACCCATGTTGCTGAAGTTCTGAGACAGGTGCACTCTCTGCAGTATCACTGTACCACTCAATCCTTGTGTTAGGTAAGGATAGTGAACAAGTTAACAAACATGCTTTGGAATGATTTAGAAGCATCTCAAACTGTTAGCAGTAAGATGGTGACACAAGAGACAGCAGTTTAATTTGGATTTGAGATCCAACATGGAAACAGCTCCTTCGACCCGAAGAGTCCACACCGACCAGCAATCCCCATACACTGGCACTATCCTGTACACCAGGGACAATTTACAATCTTTATCAAAGTCAATTAATCTACAAACCTGTACATCTTTGGAGTGTAGGAGGAAACTGGAGCTCCCGGAAAAAACTCATGCAGCTCATGGGGAGAACGTATAAACTCCATACAGACAGCCCCCTTAGTCAGGATTAAACCTGGGTCTCTGGTGCTGAAAGGAAGCAACTCTACTATTATGTCACCATGCCACAGATAATCAAATCGTGAGCAAAAGTACAAGATGCTGGAGGAACTCAGCAGGCCAGGCAGCATCTGTGGAGGGGAAAGGACAGAAGTCAAGCTGCCTGGCCTACTGAGTTTCTCCAGCACTGTTTTTTAATCAAAACATTAGTATCTTTGAAAATCAGAGGAGATGAGGTATATGGAACGAGTTATCGGAGGATGTGGTTGAGGCAGGTACCATTCCAATGTTTAAAAATCATTTGAACAGTACATTGGATAGGATACGTTTGGAGGGATATGGACTAAATGCAGGCCGGTGAGACTAGTGTAGATGGGACATGTTGGTCGGTGTGGGCAAGTTGGGCCAAAGGGCCTGTTTCCACGCTGTATGACTCTGACTCTATGACCAAAATACAACAGGCAACAATAAACAGGTAACAACAAGATGATGCTGGAGCATGGCGTCTTTGCATGCTTTTTGTACATCGTCACATCACAATGGCTTGACGATGTGAAAGTCATATTTATATAAACACACCAGACTGCAGATTAGAGCTGGACTCAATGCATTGAATTGGTACAAGACACACAAGTGAAAGTGTAAGTATGGTGGAGGCTGAGGAAAGTAGGTAACAAGCCACAATCATATTTAAAAGCTTCAGTGAGGTAGAAATGATTCATTTAAGCAGATTCAGCTGAAAAGTGGAAAATTACTTTAAAAAATCATGGATGCCTAGATACCATGAAATAGAAAACCAATGTTTTGGAACTGTCATGTGTGATCGCATAGTGAAGCTTGAGAGACTGCTGAATGTAACCTTTAGGAATTCAAGTGTTAGGTTGGATTTAAGTTAAGTTATCATTTTTTGGTAGAGACCAATTTTTGTAGTAGATTTTTTGCAAGTAAAACAATCAATGAAAACAAATCCAGGTTAGCTGAAGAGTATTTTTTTTTTCTTTTCATAGTGCAGAGTTTGTAGGATTTTGCAATGGTTAAAGTAAGACAGCCCTTTATCTTTGGATGGTAGTACACTTATTCTAATCCTTTTGAACTGTTAGAATAATAACTGAAATTGTAACTACATCTGATTCTTATTTCTTCATGCGACAATTAGCTAAAACAAAGTAAGTTGTTTGTATGTAATGTGGAATAAAAGTGATGCAGTACAATCTAGGCAAACAGTTTTTTAGATGCTGAGGCTTGGGGGGCAAGACCATATTAATTAATTCTGTGCACAAACAATGCATGAACTCTACAATTGCAAGTTAGGGAAATTAAGGCTCAAACCAGAATATTACACAGTGCATTGACATTTTAACAAACACTTGCATAGCCAGCGTTCCCTTGCATAGCTAACGTTAATGCCAATGGAAAGCAATATTGGGAAGAATTAATTTTGAACCATTGGGTGGTAACCCTGAGGCAAGTGTAGAGAAACAAGTGTCCAGCAACAGCTGCAGGGATATTTTTGAAGCTATCAACATGAAATACACATTCCTCTTGATCACTTGAACCTGGAGACTGGATAATGTCAAAGATTCTGCCCCTGACATCTTTTGGTTCTTGTCATGATGTAGTCACTCATCAATTCACTCTGCGGACTAAATCAGTCTTATGTATATTCTTGTCTTTATGTATATTCACTGTCTTTCAGTAATCTGGATATAGGCCTTCAAGTTAAGGTAGACACAAAATGCTGGAGTAAATCAGAGGGACAGGCAGCATCTCTGGACAGGCTCAGCGATCATTTCGCTGAACACCTCCACTCAGTCCGCCTTCACCTACCTGATCTCCCAGTTGCTCAGCACTTTAACTCCCCCTACCATTCCCAATCTAACCTTACTGTCCTGGGCCTCCTCCATTGTCAGAGTGAGGCCCAGCACAAATTGGAGGAACAGCACCTCATATTTTGCTTGGGTAGCTTACACCCGGCGGTAAGAACATTGACTTCTCTAACTTCAAATTGCCCTTGCTTTCCCTCGCTCTCCGTCCCATCTCCCTTCCCAGTTCTCCCACCAGTCTTACTGTCTCCGACTACATTCTATCTCTGTCCCGCCCACTCACCTGACATCAATCTGAAGAAGGGTCTTGACCCGAAACGTCACCCATTTCTTCTCTCTAGAGATGCTGCCTGTCCCGCTGAGGTACTCCAGCATTTTGTGTCTACCTTCGATTTAAACCAGCATCTGCAGTTTTTTCCTACACATATGCCTTCAAGCTGTATGTTTAAGATGCTAGAATAAATTAAACATCCAATGGTGAACCAGCAGCACGAATTTCAATTCTAACTCCATAGCATTTATGCGTCACTTCTAAACGTCTTCCCTTTCTAAGAAAAGTTCAGAAATAATAGCCTGAACCTTAAATGTTGGTATGTCCCTAGAGTTTAGGATAGAACTAATGTTTGGGTTATCTTTGGTTGGCACAGACTCAGTAGGGCCTGTTTCCACAACGTATCTTTAAACTAAACTAAACTAATCTAAACTAATCTAAACTAAACTAAACTAAAATAAACTAAGATCAGAGCGAGATAGAGGTAGCTCTCTCCTATTTACACTCTAATGAAGCATGAAAGTAATTGAATGAAAAGTATCTCAACTTCAGATTAATAAACTTCCAGGTATGATATTAAGCTCGTCACTGAGATCACAGCTACTGCTCCCACTTTTCCCAGACTGTAGGTGCTGGCAATGATTCGAGTTGTTGAGTTATACAACATGGAATCAGGCCCTTTGACCCAAATTTTCCATGTCAACAGAGACGTCTATCTGAGCTAGTCCCATTTGTCTGCATCTGATGATTGATGTTACACTTCTTTAAGATACATCTTTATCTTTATCACTGCTGCATCCCTTTGTCATGTAGTTTTATTTATTTTATCATTTGTCCATTTTGTCTCTTAAAGCTAACCGAGAAAGCTGTCAAGTGTATTTCATCTAAACAATTGCAGGTCCAATACTTCTGCAATCCAGCACTCCTCCAGCAAAGTGTTAGACTGGATTCCAGGGCTGAAGCCTCAATATCCTAACTTTAAAAAATAGCACTATCCCTCCGTACCATAATCCTCTACCTAACACATAATAAACTTCAGCTCAAGAAAGAGGCCCTTTGCCAACCTTTATCAGATGACTACAGACACCAATAAATATAGACAGTGTTGCTTAGATCTTGAAAAACTTTTCAAAAATAAAATTCACACAGAAGAGTGCCTTTGATAGATCAATTGTGTAAAAATACCTTTGAAAATGTAGGAATAAATTGTTTTTTCAGACAAGAAGTCTAAAGCATCTCTTGAGGTTACCCTCCATAAATGCCTCCATTAGAAAGTCAAAACTAACATATTCAGGCAAAGATCAACGCCTGCTGTTATGATTGCTACCGAAAGTCATCAGAAATTTCAGATTATGAATATATCACTTTAGTAATTGGTATTTCAAGTGCCTAGCTTAAATTTAAATGTTTTCTTTTCTGAATGTATTTCCTCTGCGCTTTATCTTCCAGTTCCGTGCTTCACAAAAATGAATATCTAGATTCTGAATAAGTAATCTGAAAGAGAAATTCACTGAGTTTAAGATAGAAAAATAGTGGATTGTATCTTTTTTATTTTAGGATTTGCAAATGTTCCCCTTCCTGAATGTAAAATTCATGCCCTAAGTATTCTCATTGGAGACCTTCAAACTACCTTTAATCAAGATAGTTACTGGACTTTATCTTGCATTAAACTAACATTTACCCTGTATCTGCACTGTGGACAGCTTGATTAATCATGTATAGTCTTATGGTCTTATAGCACGCAACAAAAAAGCTTTTCACTGTACCTCGATATATGTGACAATAATAAACTAAACTAAACTAAACTAAACTAAACTAGTTATTTCTAATGCACTAAACCATTACCATATTTCGTGTTATTGTCTACTCAAGTCCACTGCAAGAAATCATAAAAATTCTGTTTGAAACAGCAGTAAAGCCTGAAAGTCCCTGAAAAAATGGGCCTCAACTCCATAATACACTAAACAATGACCTGTATGCTCCCCAGCAGGAGCTATGGTGTGTTATTGTGATTGCTGTGCCTTGGAAGGTCATCGCAGTTTAAAAGACCCATTCCCACAACAGCCGCAGAGCAGCATGAAAGGCTGCCATGGACGTGAGGGAAGATGTGGGGAACGGTGCACAATGTGTGCCATGCAATCTGATGCAGCTTCTGGAGTGAGTCGCCCAGGCCACTGAGACGCGTGAAATGATCACTGAAGCTGAGATCACACCATTAAGCATTGAAGTACATGATTTTTTTTAAACTGCAAACGTTGATGGAAGGAGGATGCAACAACCATGAAGGATGTAACCCTTGTGCATCCTTAAATTTGCGTTAGGAAGATTCATCAACACATTTCTAAACTAAAAAAAAACTTCTCCCCTTCAGCATTTGACATCTCCATTGCAGACACAGTATACTATAATTTATAATGGCAGCCTCTGGTTTCTGCCCATCAGATTATGGGGAACTGCACAATTATTTGAGGCCCCCTGGGAAACACATAGGTCAATGTCGATGCTTATTTCCTGGTGTAAGCCACCCAAACAGACCCTTCAGCTCACAATGTCTGTGCCGAACATGATGCCAAGTTAGACCAATCTCTTACACATGATTCTTTAGACTTTAGACATTAGAGATACAGCGTGGAAACAGGCCCTTTGACCCACCAAGTCCGCACTGACCAGTAAAAAAACCGCGTACATTAATACTATCCTACACATACTGGGGACAATTTATAATTTACAGAAGCCAATTAATCTTCAAACTATTATGTCTTTGGAGTGTGGGAGGAAACCGGAGCATCTGGTGAAAACCCACGCAGTCACAGGGAGAATGTACAAACTCTGTACAGACAGCACCCGTAGTCAGGATTAAACTCTGGTCTCTGGTCTCTGGCGCTGTAAGACAGCAATCCTACTGCTGCACCACTGTACTGCCCAAATCCCTCCATTCTCTGGCTATATATATGCATCTTCTAAAACCTTCACAAATGCCACTATCATATCTAGAATGTTCCATACAATCAACGCTCTACATTTCCTGCTGCATTTTAAGCACTTTCACAACTTTTTGCATGGGATCCATTTAGCATGAGCCCGATGTCAAATCCGATATTTTACTACACAAACAACCGGTGAAACCAAATTTCTAGTAAGACTTTTGACTGGTCACCATCCATTTTCTCTGGCAGGCAGCTTGGTTTAAAGCTGATCTTTATTTCAGACACCTCAACTGAAACTAGCTATACTGATTTAATCCAATAGATGTTTGAAATATCGCCGTGATTATTTCTATTGATATAATCAGAGGAAGTCAGCATATAAATAAGCTTAGCTACTTTTGAAAAAGAGGAGGAAACAAACAACTTTGCTTCTCCAGTGAGTCCAATACCAATCAATTTTGATTGACTGAGCATGCACTGAATAGTGACTTATGCATTTGGCACTGTCTTCATGCTTCATTTGCCTTCTTCACAATCTGGCAGTAATGTATTCCTCTGCTGCTTTGCTTTATGCAAATATATCAAAATTATAATTCAAATGAGTTTACTTTCACCGTAATGAAATTTTGCAGCAACAAGTTCATTTCCAAAGGATGGACTCATCCATAAAATTGCAATATATTGGTCACGGATTTCATGTCATTTCTAAAATTAAATTTGGAACATTTCACCACAGACAATTAGCAATCTTATTTACACATATTTTGCCCTGCAATGTACTCATGTTTGTAAATTGAACTCAGTACATGTCTAAGATTATTTGTTGGTACTTTTGATTTTTATGTGGTAGGAATCAAAGCAATGTATTAAAATATTACTTGGGTACAATGCTAACTTTTCAAAATATTTGCCACCCGTGAAGTAAATAATATTTTATTTTTCTAAGGGCTAAGACAGATGATTGTGGGCTACAATTTTACATCTAAAAGTTGTTTGGAGGTGGAAATTAGAAATCACTTTGCTCTTTTTCTAACCCTAAAGTGGGTGCTTCAGTATTAAATACTTTACTAGAGGATCTCCTGTTCAGGATGTTTATGGCGTAACTCACTGACAGTGTCCATTATTTTTATACTTCATATCTTCATTAGCAGCACAGTGGAGCAGCTGGTAGAGCTGCTGCCTCACAGCACCAGAGACCCAGGGTCAATCCAGACCTTGGGTATTGTCTGTGTCAAGTTTGTATGTTCTCCCTGTGACCATGTGGGTTTCTTCTGAGTTTGGTTTTCCCCCACATCCCAGAGATATGTGGTTTTGTTGGTTAATTGACCTCTGTAAATAGCTCCGTGTGTGGGGACTAGATCTGAAAATGGGATAACATAGAACTAGTGTAAACAGGAAATCGATGATCAGCGTGGACTCGGTGGCCCAAAGGGCCTGATTCCAATATTGTATCATTCAATCAATCAACTGTAGCTGTAAACCCCCAAAAAACACCCATGAAGGAAAGTGTCTATCAAGAGTTAAAATGAATGTCCCTCCTGGAGCAGTCATTGGGAGTGTGTTAAAGCATAACCATTTATATTTTGCAGAGATTAGCTGTGGTCTGCAAGCACAGACTTCTGTTGTTGGCTACAACAATAGCATTAATGATATTGGTAAACGTCTTGGCAAGTCCATCGCGGCATATGATTTATTTTCAGTGTTAATGAATGAATCAATCTTACACCGACAATGTACTAACTATCTTGTATGACAGCAAATGCTTTTACGATTGATGATGAATGAGCTGAGTTTGGCTGGCTAATTCAGCAGATGCCGACAAGTTTCGTTTAGTTTAGAAATACAGCAAGGAAGCAGGCCCTTTGGCTCACCGATTCTACACTGACCATCGGTTCACTTTTTAGACTAGTTCCATGTTATCCCACTTTCACATCCACTTCTATACACATTTACAGAGGCCAGTTAACCTACAAACCCACACATCTTTGGGATGTGGGGAGGAAACTAGAGCACCCTGAAGAAATCTGCATGGTCACCAGGGAGAATGCAAACTCCACACAGACAGCACCTGAGGTCAGGATCGAATGTAGGTCTCTGGCATTGTGAGGCAGGAGCTCTACAAGCTGTGCCATTGTGCCCCATTCAGTTTCTGAATCAATCTTGGGAATTTGGTGCCAGAAAATTACACTTGGTGAATGGACAACTTCCGAACAGAACTGAAGCAAATTTTGGCTTATTTTATATTTTTTCAGAAAAAGATAAATTCTAATCAAGCCAATAGTTTGGATAGTGGATAGAACATTCATTCTCATTATCTTATAGTTTTAATTTCAATTGTCCTGATATTTTATTCATCTATCAAATGCCAGGTAATTATATTCCAATGTGATATGTAAAGGTTATGCACTTGGTTTGCGTTGGTGTGTGTATTAAATAGTGGTGATGGATGCCTCACTAAACGCACTAGAAAATAAAGTCTTTTATTAAGATTTATAGTGGGTTCAAATGTTTCTTAATGAGGAGTGATGGGTAGTAGTCAGTCTTGGGAAGAGAGATACACATAAAATGTGACTGTCAGAATTGATTTAGAGAAGGATCTGTAAACATTCCAAAATGAACAGCCTTCATTACTCTGATGTTTTTGTTGGCAGCTTAAATGTACTACATAAGCTGATTACATATTGCCCCCTGCTTTGAGAGCCCCATCTGCACTCCATCAAGTGAGTATGACTATGGCTACAGTGGAGCTTCAATAATTGGCTTTAGTAGTTCTAAATGAAGGAGAGGAGAACCTAGCCAGAATGCCTATTCCTCATCCCTAGCAGCCAAACACTTACCTGAAATTTCTAGCTTGAGCCTAATACACGGTCCCATATTCCCACAATGTGTAGGGAGAAACTGCAGATGCTGGTTTAAACCAAAGATAGACACAAAAAGCTGGAGTAACTCAGCGGGTTAGACAGCATCTCTGAAGAAAAGGAATAGGTGACGTTTCGGGTCGAGAAGAAGGGTCTGAAGAAGGTTCTGATCCCAAAATGTCACCTATTCTTTTCCTCCAGAGATGCTGCCTGGCCCGCTGAGTTACTCCAGCTTTTTGTGTCTATCTCATATTCCCACAATATCTACTGCCAAGGTCCAAAGTAATACTCTAATCCCAACCCTGTTTCTTGGTCCATTGAGGTATCCTTTTAGAAATTTCAGTTTGATAGTCATGTTCACAGGTAAGAGGGTGTGCATCAATGCCTCACTACGAGTTGTTGGCAGGGCTGAGTTTACAACATCCTTTCTATTTTATTCCCTTTATCTTGTATCTGTACACTGTGGACGGCTTGATTGTAATCATATATGTTTTTCCGCTGACTGGATAATATGCATAAAAAAATGCTTTTCACTGTACCTCGATGCACGTGACAATAAACTAACTAAACTAAACTAAACACGAGAATGAGCTGGGAAGCTAGACAGGCTAGAGAGCTTAAAAGGCCAGGAATTTGATTTAGCAGAAAACAGCCAACGTTAAAATTCTGCATTATATTTCACATCCCTACGAATTCAATTTGCTTTCATAAGAGTTTAAATAATTTATAAAATAATTCTAAATTAAATATAAATAAATAATGTATGTTATTGTCCTGAAATAAACTTCCCATTATCATTAAAATGTGATCAAAAGAGTGCACGAGTAAGACTGTAGAAAGAAAGAACTGCAGATGCTGGTTTACAAAACCAATAAGCAGTGCTAGAGTAACTGGCAGCATCCCTGGAGAACATAACTTGATAAAACGACTGAATAAGGACCCCGACCCAAAATGTCACCTAGCCATTATGCTGCCTGACCCACTGTGTTACTCCAGCACTCCGTGTCTTTGTATGAGTAAGACTATTCTTTACGTTGTCCAATAAGGAACGTGTATTTTCTTGAAATCAAACAAAAATAAAGGAATAAAACCTTTTGCTACATTATGAATATGCTGCATATTTTCATGATCACTGTTCATTATTGGAAACTTTATTTTGGATGAAAATAATTGTGGCTAATTTTGTTGTCTTTTGCTTTTCTTTAGCTCCTGAAGTTTTTCAGTCCTTTTTGGAAGGAGGCCCTGGCTACTCATATCCAGTGGACTGGTGGTCCTTGGGAATAACAGCTTATGAACTGTTGCGGGGCTGGGTAAGCAGTACAGTTTTGCACTCATAGGTTTTCATGTAACATGCTTGTTTCACATAACTGGTATTGGATCCTAAAAATGGAGAGTGAATGAATCGCAAACTTGTGGTTGAAATATCAACATTACATAGAAACATAATTAAAATTTTATGAGCACATTAAATCTGCTTTTACCTGTCACCCATAAAAATACATCACATCCAGTACTTATAATGCCACCTTATAACAAATTAAAAATGGAAGGATGTTCTGTGTGGTTCATAAATGTCAAAATAGAATCATGATCTAGAATATCCCCATTTTCACCTAAAACAGGGGAAATAAGAGTACGTTTGGTGTCTCATAAATGATCATTGCTCATTCACACCATGACATGCACTGGATAACTGTCAATTTTTTGACTGTTTGCATCTCCCGCAATTAAAGTTTTTCTTTCTTCAATCTAAGGATGTTAATTGAAGAATAGTTCCTCACAAGAATTAGGATTCTGCAGCGTCCAAGGAAGGAATTCATGTTCATAAGTTCATAAGTGATAGGAGCCGAATTAGGCCATTCGGCCCATCAAGTCTACTCTGCCCATCAATCATGGCTGATCTATCTTTCTCTCTCAACTCCATTCTCCTGCCTTCTCCCCATAACCTCTGACACCCGCACTAATCAAGAATCTATCTCCATCTCTGCCTTAAAAATATCTATTAACTTGGTAATAAATTCCACAGATTCACCACCCTCCGACTAAAGAAATTCTTCCTCACCTCCGTCCTAAAAGAACGTCCTTTAATTCTGAGGCGGTGACCTCAGGTCCCAGACTCTCCCACTAGTGGAAACATCCTCTCCACATCCACTCTATTCAGGCCTTGTGGAGTCAACTGAGAAATTCATAATTATTATTGTTATCAAATTGCAATTAGCCCGCAAATGTTAAGTATAGCATTGCTAGAGTCACTGTGTTGCAAGTAACACTGATCCAGAAAGAAGTTGGTATGTTATCATACAACCAGATATTAATATATCTTCACCAACGGTGTTTGTTTTATTTTCAAACTAATGCTTCACCTTGTGCAAAATATCTTTCATTACAATGATATGCTTTTTTCCTCTGATAGTAATTTTCAGACAATACATTTTTGCATTCCACTTCTGATTCCACTTCAAATCTTTTGTTATTACTAAAATTAGAGGTTAGCTACAGAGAAGCCACAACTTGTTACCAGGAAATTAGAGTTCAAGCTTTCATTCTTCATCAGGTCATTGCCACGACAAAGAACCTTAATTACTATGAAGAAAACATATCTAAAGCATGTTACATTAGCAGAAATAAAACATTGTTATTTTTTTCAGTCTGTAAAGGGCACAGTTAGCCTCCATGGTTCAAAGCATTGAAAAGAAGCACTTGTGATTAGCTTAATTTGCAAAGCAATTATTATTCACCACAGCATTCTGAATGCAAGAACATGTGGCAGTTCCAATTCCAGTTATGTTTCCTCACAGGGGAAGGAATAAGGTATTCATCTCTGTGACAACAATAGGTAGTTTGATTTAGAGGAAGGTCAACTTTGAATATACTGGTTGTTTAATGCCACGGTAACAAATAGTTCTAGCAATCCAGAATTTGGATGGTCTATTTTGTTTCCATCCTTGTTAGTTTTCACCTGAGGATGTTGACTCCATGCTGTTTATTGGTCTTCCTGACACAAAGCACTCTTCAGTCCCAATCCAGTTTTCCATTCTTTATGAGGCATTCTTTATAAGGCATCCTATGCAGTCATTACTCGCAGGCAGTTTGAAAAAATGAGGTATTACAAGCAAGCTCACATTCGATCTGCACACAAATGCAACATTTAATGATCTGGAATTAGAACACTAGCCTATTGTCCACTGTTGTGAGTTTAAACGAACCACTCGGAGTCTGGAGCTGTAGGTATTACAGGTCTTTACTCAGCAGAAGCAAACATGCAGATAAGACCTGAGGCAAGAATCATCTTAAACTCAAAATTTCAAAATTTTAGACCTTTTGGGGAAAAAGATATTAACACACAATCAAACAAATAGTTACAAATCATTAATTGACACAAGTGGTGGAGTAACTCGGGGGTCAGGCAGCTTCTCTAGAGAAAAAGGGTGGATGACACTTCAGGTCAGGATCCTTTTTCAAGAAGGGTCCCGACCCAAAGCGTCACCCATCCATGTTCTCCAGAGATGCTGCCTGACCCGCTGAGTTCCTCCAACACTTTGTGTCGATCTTTGGTTTAAACCAGCAGTTCTTTGTTTCTATAGTTACAAATCATAGTTTACTTTGTTGTTTTGGGTGTGAACAAATGGCTTCATAGAATTACGCAATTAAAATAGGAGCACATTGTTAATGTCAAGACCAGAAAGCAAGGTAAGACAAGGTAATTCTGAGAATAAAATTCAGACATCCAAAACATCCTTCTTTCACCACAGAATTGTGAAGAATTACTTATTGGATACACAAGCAGCCCAAGTATTGATATACAGAAAAAATATATAACAATGTCCGCATTTGATATGCTAACTGGCAAAAGAGCTGGCCTGATACTTTCCATGATCTCATTCCGTAAGTGGATCTCCAAGGCATCCTTTTAAATGTTGCAAAAGTGCAAAGTATCTTAGCACTTCAAGATATCTAATGCTTGCTTTGGAATGTTAACTATCATTTTTGATAAAGTTGAATGCCACACTCCTCTCTCAGTACAGTGGTGGTAGGGATTTTAATGTAGACCAATTACCATAGCCATACTATGGGTGGTACAGTGGTACAAATAGCAGAGTTGTTTTTTGTGTGGTTTGCATGTTCTCCCTGTAACTGTTTGGCTTGTCTCCCAAGTACCAAAGATATGTAGGGTTGATTGGCTACTGTAAATTGCCCCTTGCATGTAGGTGAGTGATAGAATTGGGGGAGAATTGGTGGGAATGTGGGGAAATAAAATTTTAGTAATTGATTAATTGAAATGGGTGTTTGACAGTTGCTGCAGACTTGGTAGATTAAAGAGCCTGTTTTCATGCTGTATTATTTTGTGATTATCATCTTTACATTTGACCAGTGGATACCAGAATGTTTCTAATGTCTCTTGGTCATGCCTGTTTCCAAAACATATCTCTTAAGTGGTCTCCCGCAATAAGCTGGCAGCCTGCTTGTTTAGTTTGCTGCTGTGCTTGTAACTTCAAAACTGATTATTGCATGTAAGTCATATTGGGAAGAGGTTTGAAGGCTGATTCATGCTTGTACTAACGTTTCCAATTTTATACACTCTGTTTATCATTCACTGCTCCCTTATATCCACTTGGAGAAAAATAAGTTTTAGAAATGTCCTTTCTGTGCAGTGCGTCAATTAATAGATTCACTGATTATTCCTTGAAAGTAGGAACATTGAATTCACCAATTTTAGGTAACTAATGTAAAAAAACAAAACCTCCACCCCCTTTTTATAGTCAGAGCATCAGAGTGATACAGCTTGGAAACAGGCCCTTTGGCCCAACTTGCCTACACTGGCTAACATGTCCCAGCTACACTGATCCCACTTGCTTGCGCTTGGTCCATATCCTCCCCAAACCTGTCCTATCCATATACCTGTCTAACTGTTTCTTAAACGATGGGATAGTCCCAGCCTTAACTACCTCCTCTGGCAGCTTGTTCCATACAGCCATCACCCCTTGTTTGAAAAATGTACCCCTCGGATTCCTGTTTTCTTCTTTCCCCCTCCTTCCCTATGCCCCCCCTGGACTCTCACCCATTTCTCCCTTTCCCCCTCCCCTACCACCCATATTCTTTCCTCTGGCTTCACAATTCACAATTCTCATCATTTACAAAGTTGGATTGCTTAGATAAGCCAGTGCAAAGAATCAATGCTGACTAGCTGGTGAATAAGTATAGAGAAATAGGAGGGTTGAAGTCACCAATTACAGAAGCGTTTGCTGATGCAACCTTGATGTTGAAACTAGACCTTGTGTAGAATATATTGGTCAAAGATTTGGACCAGGCTGAGTGTCCCAGAGGAATTGAATTTTTTTCCAAAAATAACCCATATTCGTAATCTAAAAATATGCAGAAAAATAACACAGTACAAAGCTCTTTACATTCTTAGTGACCGTTTACACCTTCCAGAACAGTAGCTGTTCACAGTCCAAAGCGCGGCAGTGGTGCAGTGGTAGAGTTACAGCCTTACAGCACCTTACAGACTTGGGTTCGATTCTGACTACGCTGTCTGTACGGAGTTTGTATGTTCTCCCTGTGACCATGTGGGATTTCTTCAGGTGCCCTGGATTCCTCCCACACTCCAAATACGAACAGGTTTGTAGGTCAATTGGCTTCGGTAAAATTATAAACTGTACCTAGCGTGTAGGGTAGAGCTAATGTAGGGGGTGATCGCTGGTCGGCGCGGATTCGGTTGGCCGAAGGGCCTGTTACCACACTGTATCTCTAAAGTCTAAAGTCTAAAGTAAACGTGTATCAGATGGAATGTACCTAATAAACTCTCCAAAAGCAATTACAGTACACTCGCTATTACCAGGAGTTTTTAGACTTTAGACAAAAATTTATTTGTACAGTTTAGTGTAAGCAGGTGAACCGAGAGAATAGTGCAAAGTAATGTAATGTATTCAAAGTCATGAAGTCAATTACCACTGGCATGACAGCTGCAGAACAGGATGTCAGGCTTGAAGTGTATGAGGTCTTTCTCTCAAGTGATACACAAGAATTCTATTACCTGGCAGTGGTACTTCAGATATAGCAAGTGCGGCTTGCAGTAAAGAGAGAGTAAAGAGAACACAAAGCTGCGTGAATTCATGTGGTTGCATTAAAATAATTACTTGGTTTGCATGTGTGAATAATTTAATTCACTGCATATGTTTATTTCCAAATTAAAGGGGAAGCTACAGTTTAGTGCATTTTATATATGTGTGTACTTCTATAAGCCCCAATATTGCAATTTAGTTATGAATTACAGAATTACTATCTTCAATAAAATGTTCTGTTTATAGCTCTGCCTCTGTTTATTTACTAATATACATTGCAACACAAAGTAGCCTACAGCCTCTACAAAAAGCTTCTCTTTAAAGAAAATTCCACTCTAAGTTTTAAGCGTTTCAGGGAGTCCAACACCTTACAATGACACAAACCAAGAGAGTAAGCAGCTTTGCCCAGCAGTACGAAGCAGAATAAAATAAGTCTGACCATGTTACATTTATGAAGTTCCCTCAATACAACTGTGATATATCTACCGGATGCTCTGGGCGGCACTGTGGCGCAGCGGTAGAGTTGCTGCCTTTCAGCGAATGCAGCGCCGGAGACTCAGGTTCGATCCCGACTACGGGCGCCGTCTGTATGGAGTTTGTACGTTCTCCCCGTGACCTGCGTGGGTTTTCTCCGAGATCTTCGGTTTCCTCCCACACTCCAAAGACGTACAGGTATGTAGGTTAATTGACTGGGTAAATGTAAAAATTGTCCCTAGTGTGTGTAGGATAGTGTTAGTGTGCGGGGATCGCTGGGCGGCGCAGACTCGGTGGGCCGAAGGGCCTGTTTCTGCGCTGTATCTCTAAAAATAAAAAATAAAACCAATTCGGAGATACAGACAGCCCTTGCGGCTGGCTTATGTCAAAGCCCCTCACTTTATTTCAACAAAGGAGACATAACCAATATATGTTGTTAATTTATCCAAGAAAAGTTAACTCTTGATTTTGTTTCATGGGATTACACATCAAGCTTGTCTCCTATCACAAGTAGTGCAAACAGCAAGGTGAAATCAACTCACTATACAGGAACTGTTGTACAACTTAAATCATGATAGCTTGCCACTATGCCTCAGATAAGCTCTGGGCAATTCCTTTAACATAATGATAAATCTTCAGTTTACCAAGGGGGCTATCATCAATAAGGTTGAGATTATGTCAGAATTGTTGTTTGTTATCAGAATTTAACTTTCTCAATGAGAATGGAAGAAAGTTGATAAGATTTTTATTAAATAAACAATTCCTTTGTAAATCTCAAAAATACCCTTTTTTATTGTTATGCAATTCTCAATATGGTCATGCATACCAATAATATATTTTCCTTTGGCATCCCAATACAATGATATGAACAATTCCATGTTATCTTGTAGTGATTTTGAGCATCTGCATATTAAAATTAATCCACTTGGGGGTAATTTCTCAGGTGCCAGTTGCATGAAAGGGCTCAAAGGAAGGTATTAGAAGAAGATCATGGAGGCTTTGAAGAGAATGTAGAAGAGGTTCATAGGGTCATGAGGTCATAAGTGCTGGGCATAGAATTAGGCTATTCGGACCATAAAATCTACTCCGCCATTCAATCATGGCTGATCTATCTCTCCCTCCTAACCTCGTTCTCCTGCCTTCTTCCCATAACCTCTGGCACCTGAACTAATCAAGAATCCATCTATCTCTGCCTTAAAAATATCCACTGACTTGGCATCCACAGCCTTCTGTGGCAAAGAATTCCACATATACACCACCCTCTGACTAAAGAAATTTCTCATCTCCTTCCTAAAAGAACGTCCTTTAATTCTGAGGCTATGACCTCTTGTCCTAGACTCTCCCACGAGTGGAAACATCCTTTCCACATCCACTCTATCCAAGCCTTTCACTATTCTGCATGTTTCAATGAGGTCCCCCTCACTCTCCTAAACTCCAGCGAGTACAGGCCCAGTGCCGACAAATACTCATCATAGGTTAACCTACCTATTTCTGGGATCATTCTTGTAAACCTCCTCTAGACACTCTCCAGAGTCAGCACATCCTTCCTCAGATATGGTGCCCAAAATTACTCACAATATTCCAAATGCGGCCTTACCGGCGCCTTATAGAGCCTCAGCATTGCATCCCTGTTTTTATATACAAGCCCTCTTGAAATAAATGCTCGCATTGAGTTTGCCTTCTTTACTACCGATTTGACTTGCAGATAAACTTTTTGGGAATCCTGCACCAGCACTCTCAAGTCCCTATACACCTCCATTTTCTGGATTCTCTCCCCATTTAGAAAATAGTCTATGCCTTTATTACTACTTCCAAAATGCATGGCTCCGCACTTTGCTTCACTATATTCCATCAGCCACTGCTCTGCCCACTCTCCGAACCTGTCCAAGTCCTTCTGCAGAGTCCCGGCTTTCTCTACACTACCTGCCCTTCCAGCTATTTTCGTATAATCTGCAAACTTGGCCACAAAGCCTTCAATCACCTCGTCCAAATCATTAATATACAACGTGAAGAGACGTGGCCCCAGCACCGAGCCCTGCGGAACTCCGCCAGTCACTGGCAGCCAACCAGAAAAAGCCCCCTTCATTGCTACTCTTTGTCGTCTGCCATCCAGCCAACCTGCTACCCATGCTAATATCTGCCCTTTGATACTGTGGGCTCTCATCTTCCATAGCAGCCTCACGTGTGGCACCTTATCAAAGGCTTTCTGAAAATCTAAGTAAACAACATCTACTGACTCTCTTTTGTCTGTCCTACTATTTACTTCTTCAAGGAATTCCAGCAAATTTGTCAAGCAAATTTGACAAGCAAGACTTCCCCTTCACAAAGCCATGCTGACTTTGGCCTATTTTATAGTGAACTTCTGGAACGTTGCCTGGACCAGAGAGAATTAGTTATAGGAAAGGTTGGACAGACTTGGATTGTTTTGTCTGGAGTGTCAGAGGCTGTGGGAAGACCTGATATCTGATAGAAATGTATAACCTTTGAGAGGCAAAAAAATAGAGCTGAGAGCCAGAGTCTTCATCCCACAGTGGAAATGTCCGACACTAGAGGGCACAGCATTAAGTTGAGAAGGTTGAGAAGTTTAAAGGAGATGTACATGTCGAAGGAGGTTTTACACAAAGAGTGGTAGGAGCCTAAAATATGCTGCTGGGGGGGGGGGGGGGGGGGTGGTGGTGAGGGTGGGAGGGAGTGGGATTGGTGCGTGTGGAAGTTAGGGTGGTGCAAGCAGATGCGATAGTGACATTTCATTGGCATTTACACCAGCATTTGGGTAGATAGGGAATAGAGGGATATGAATCATGTTGAAGCAGATGGAATGAATCTAATTTGGGTTTTGTAAGGCAAAGGGCACGTTCCTGTGCTTCACTGTTTTATGTTCTGTGTTATAAAATGACAAGCATTCTTAATGGCTTTGCGAAGATCATAGCGAACTTTCTTGTACCACACAAGATTGACATGTATGCAGCCGACCTTTCCTTCAATGAGACCAAGGGCATTAAATACAGCACCAGAGATATGGCCTCACCAATTACTTATGTGTGTAGGAAAGAACTGCAGGTGCTGGTTTGCAAGGGTATGGGAATAGGAAAGGGTATTGGAAAACTGAAGATAGACACAAAAAGCTGGAGTAACTCAGCGGGACAGACAGCATCTCTGAAGAGAAGGAATGGGTGAAGTTTTGTGTCGAAACCCTTCTTCAGACTAGTCAGGACTGAAGCATAATCTTTCTACTTTTTGTTCAGTTTTCCAAGCAATATAGCATAATATTCTGTTACCTTTCCTAATTACTTACTGTACCTGATATTAGCATTTTGCAAATCATGGTTATTACTAATCATATTTTAATACTATTACTGTTGTTTTGAAGAGAATGGCCTTTGTTAGTAAAGGCTCCTGACATATACTGAAGGCAGTATAAGATAGAAATTAAGTATTTCTATTCTGTTTTGTCTTCCAGAGACCTTATGACATTCACTCCAACACTCCAGTGGAAGAAATATATCTCATGATCACCACAGAAAAGATCCACTGTTCCTCAACCTGGTCTAAAGGATTGGTGGCATTAGTGAAAAAGGTAAAGAATGGAAAGAAAAGGTCACAGCAGACATTCTTGCTCCTGACATAGATACTTTGAGTGCGAAAAATCAATAATAACACACTTCGCTGCTTCAAACGGATGAAAAGCATTCTCGGTGCTGTGTGAAAACATATTGCATTGAAATGCAGGATTGGAGTTTTAATCCATTCTACGCAGAATTCCACAAGCGTAGAAAGATTACAACACAAGCCCATGTCATCTTAATCCAAGGGCAATACAACTGCCTCCTTGCCTTGCCCTCCTATTCCCATACCCTTGCAAATATTATCCTTTCAAGCATTACCCAGTTCCCATTTGAACCAACGATCCAAGGAGAGATAGCCGAATGGATAGCAAATTAGCTCCATGGAAGGAAGCAGAGGGTGATGGTGGAAGGTTGTTTCTCAGACTGGAGGCCTGTGACTAGTGATGTGCCTCAGGGTTCGGTGCTGGGCCCGTTACTGTTTGTCATCTACATCAATGATTTGGATGAGAACATACAGGACAAGATTAGCAAGTTTGCAGATGATACAAAAGTTAGTGGTTTTGCAGATAGTGAAGATGGTTGAGAACAATTGCAGCAGGATCTGGATCGATTGGCCAGGTGGGCAGAGGAATGGTTGAAGGAATTTAATACAGAGAAGTGTGAGGTGTTGCATGTTGGGACGTCGAATAAGGGCAGGACCTACACAGTAAATGGTAGGCCTCTGGGTAGTGTTTTAGAGCAGAGGGATCTAGGAGTATGGGTATATGGTTCCTTGAAGGTCGAGTTGCAGGCAGATAAGATGGTCAAAAAGGCTTTTGGCATTTTGGCCTTCTTCAGTCACAGAAGTTGGGAGATCATGTTGCTGTTGTGTGTAACGTTGGTGAGACCGCATTTAGAATATTGTGTTCAGTTCTGGGCACCATGTTATAAGAAAGATATTGTCAAGCTTGAAAGGGTTCAGAAAAGATTTGCAAGAATGTTGCCAGAATTAGAGGATAGGAGCTATAGGGAGAGGTTGAGTAGGCTGGGTCTCTATTCCATGGAGTGCAGGAGGATGAGGGGTGATCTCATAGAGGTGTACAAAATCATGAGAGGAATAGATCAGGTAGATGCACAGAGTCTCTTGCCCAGAGTAGGGGAATCGCGGACCAGAGGACATAGGTTCAAGGTGAAAGGGACAAGATTTAATAAGAATCCGAGGGGTAACTGTTTCACACAAAGGGTGGTGGGTGTATGGAACAAATTGCCAGAGGAGGTAGTTGAGGCTGGGACTATCCCATCGTTTAAGAAACAGTTAGACAGGTACATGGATAGGACAGGTTTGGAGGGATATGGACCAAGCGCAGGCACGAGGGACTAGGGTAGCTGGGACACTGTTGGCCGGTGTGGGCGAGTTGTGCCGAAGGGCCTGTTTCCACACTGTATCATTCTATGACTCTATGACTCTATGAATGCCATGATCAAAACACCTTCTAATAACCCACTTAATAGTACTTTTAGATTCCCAAAGCACTCATTACATTGGCCAGTTTCTCCTCATGACACTTAAAGGAATAGTGGTATATAGGTCCTCTAGAATGGAGCATCTAACTTTACCACCCAATCATGCTGGCCATCATTTTAAATGCTTATGGAAGAGGCTCTCAGCAGAAACAGCCAGGAACCTGGAAATCAATTTAATTTTTCCATCTGAATGTGACAGTTCGGACAAGAGGCAGAATTTGTTTTCCAATCCTATTTATTCTGAGAAGTTGGTGGTAAGCTTTTTCTACCTGATATAACTGAATGAAGTGGAAGGTGATTGAGTTACCCACACGGGTATGTGACCACAATTACACATAGACCTCACCTGGTGAGACCAGATGGCAGTTTCCGTGCTTCAGAGGAAATTAGTCAGCAATCAAAGCTTAGTGGTTCTTATTTCAAGATTTATTTTTAAACTGAATTTAATTGCATCAATTAATAACTCCTATTCTCTGAACCAGATCAAATATCTATTCCAGAATCCTGTAAATTACGTAGCAAACTATTTAATTCTAGAAATGTATGTATTTTGAAATCAATTTCAAAAACTAATGTCTGTTTCGTCTTTTATCAACCAGCATAAAAATACAATGTTAAAATACCGTATTTTATGTCACGTTAGCTTCTTGTGAAAGAGCCTGAGTATCGCCTATCAAGTCTCAAGGACATTCAGAATTCTCCATACTTAGTTGATGTCAATTGGGATGCTGTTCTGGAGAAGAATCTCACCCCTGGTTTTATTCCTAATGTAAGTTTTTTTAAATGAAGGCAAAATATATTAGTACTGATTGATTGATTGATTAATTTAATTCCTGTACTTTGGTTTTATCATTGCACTTAATTAAGCTGATAATATACACATTCTGAAACAATGGGGGGGGGGGGGGATGTTTTCTTTTGCCAGTGGGACTCACTTACAAAAAGCGAACTTCTCCCAAATGCTTAAAAAAAAAAAATTATCAATTAAATTTGCTGTGAGAGGGATCAATCAACAAATGAATAGAAAATAGGACAGGACAGGAATATGCCCACAGTCTCATGTACGCACCAGCGTGAAATCAAATTAATCCCATCTGCTTGCACATGGCTTGTATCCCTCCATCCATCACCATTTCACACCTGCCTAAATGGTTCTTAAATGTTGCTACCATATCTCCTTCTAATTCCCTTAGCAACGTGTTCCTGGTACCTAGCACTCCCTGCATTAAAAAAATTGCCTTGTAAATCTCCTTTACACGCTCCCCTTCTGATTTTAAACCTATGTCCTTCAGTATTTGATATTTCCGCCCTATTCAGATAGGATATTTCTACCCTATCTAAGCCTCTCAATTTTATAAACTTCTACCAAGTCGTCCTTTAACCTCTGACCCTCCAGAGAAAACCAAGCCAGGTTTGTCCAACTTGTCCTTATAACTAATACACTCCAATCCAGACAATGAGGGAACAAATTACAATAAGTAAAAGTATAAGGTGGCTGGTTATTCTTTCAAATTTTCAGACATGTTGAAGATAATGGTGAAAAACATAGAAACATAGAAACATGGAATAGGTGCAGGAGGATGCCATTCGGCCCTTCGAGCGAGCACCACCATTCAATGTGATCATGGCTGATCATCTAAACTCAATACCTCGTTGCTGCTTTTTCCCCATATCCCTTGATTCCTATAGCCTTAAGAACTAAATCTAAATCTCTCTTGAAAACATCCAGTGAATTGGCCTCCACTGCCTTCTGTGGCAGAGAATTCCACAGATTCACAACTCCTTGGGTGAAGAAATTTTTCCTCATCTCACTCCTAAATGGCTGACCCCTTATTCTTAAACTGCGACCCTTGGTTCTGGACTCCCCCAACATCAGGAGCATTTTTCCTGCATCTAGCCTGTCCAATCCTTTAAGATTTTTTAATGTTTCTATAAGAACTCCTCTCATCCTTCTAAATTCCAGTGAATACAAGCCCAGTCGACCCATTCTTTCATCATATATCAGTCCCGCCATCCCGGGAATTAACCTGGTGAACCTACGCTATACTGCCTCAATAGCAAGAATGTCCTTCCTCAAATTAGGAGACCAAAATTGCACACAATATTCCAGGTGCGGTTTCACAAGGGCCCCTTTACAACTACAGTAGGACCTCCTTGTTCCTAAACTCAAATCCTCTTGCAATGAAGGCCAACATGCCATTAGCTTTCTTCACTGCCTGCTGTAGCTGCATGCTTACTGCATGCTAACTTTCAATGACTGAAAACATTCAAATGGCTTTCCTATTCGCTAGTGTAATCTAAGTACCTATTTATCAAATCTAACTGAGTTAATGAATTTCTGCTAAAATCTTCGCAACAAATACTGTCCTCAGTTTTCAGTCCCAACTGTCAAGGGAAACAATACTAATTCAGAAGGTATCTTGTGAGAAATTACACACCTTTGACCTAGGGAGTGTAGCTTCAAGATAAGTGGTTGTTTGCTGAAGACTGCAGTGAGGTAGAATTTCACCTTTCTGAGCGTTATGTATCATTAGAATTCTCTCTTCCAGAAAACTGTGGATGCTTAATCATTAACTTCATCGAAGGATGAGACAAATAGATTCTCGGACTCTGGGGGAATCAAGGTTATGGGGAACAGTCAATACATTTGTCTTGGGACAATGAGTGAATCATAATCTTGTTGATTGGCAGAGCAGATGTCAGGGTCTGCGTGATCATTTCTACTCTTATTTTGTAAGTTGTCACGATACAAAACATTAAAACTTTTCTGTTTTCCTTAAATATATTGACCACCATGCTGGGGGAGCCAGACATCCAGCACCTGTAACGATTTATACAGTATTTATTATCTTTTAGTATGTGAGTTGTAGTCAGGGCTCATTGCACACAAAATAAATGTGATAATAGAGTGATACACTCTATCTCAGAACGCATGGCAAAAAGAAACCAACACCATTATGGCCTTCCAATGTTACCATCTATGGGTTCTTTCAAATTCAGAATGCACAGATTCAGACCTTGAGTGCAAGGGTAAATCACTTATATGAGGGTATGATATCTTGCTAGCACCAAGAATCAGGCCAGTTGCAGTATGCTCAATATTATGGGGAACCAGCTTATTATTTTCAAAGATAGAGAACATAGAAACAAGTATGTTCACTGAAGTTCACTGAATAGACTTTTTTCAATTGTCCCTTATATAAAATATAATGTTGGTGCACACGAATACTTCAAATTGGTTCTGTTATACACCACTTAATCTTTCCAACTTGGCCAACCTCCTTCATATACATATATAAACCGTACGGCATGTCGGCGCAGCGGTAGAGTTGGTGCCTTACAGCACCAGAGACCCGGGTTTGACCCTATGGATGCTGCTTGTGTGGGTTTTCCCCGGGTGCTCCGGTTTCCTCCCTCACTCCAAAGACATTTGTAGGCTAATTGGCTTGGTAAAATTGTAAATTGTCCCTAGTGTATGTTAGATAGTGTTAGTGTGCGGAGATCGCTGGCTGACGTGGACTCGATGGGCCTGTTTCCTCACTATAGCTCGAAACTAAATATCCTTTCAAAACAATTTACTTTATCTGCTTCAACTGCTCCATTTGTCATAGAATGCATTCCCAATTCCGTCTGTCAAAAACTCCTCCTAAGTGCTACGCCTAACCTGTGTTTCATTATTCCCTCTTTGGTCTGGTACCCTTTGGTTGTGGAAACAATGACTCAACATTCAGCTAACTGAACCCAGCCATCATTTTAAAGGTCTCTGTTAAATTTGCTCCTCTCAGTTTTGGTAACAGCCTTTTAATTCCTTTCTACACATCTCCAGAGCTTCATAGTGATCGAGTCATACAGCATGGATACAGGCCCTTCGGCCCAACTTGCCCAGACTGACCAACATGTCCCAATAAGCCTCGATTTCCTTTCTTGTGGTATTTCAAGCACAATCTAGAAAAGGTTCAATTAAAACCTAATGAATCTTCTCTGCCTTTGCATTCTTTTTCAATAAAAATTATCTATTGCCTGCAACTTTTCTAAATTTTGTCACTATCTCTATTGATTTTTGTAACAGTAATCCCACAATTCTTTATTCTTCTTATCCATTCAATTTCATGTTTTTCACAGGATGCTTTATCGCTCCTACATTTACTTTTGTTACTTTGAATTGTATGTCATGTATCCACTCACTGTTAGCTTGTTATGACCGTCTATATTTTAAAGTTTTTCAGTATAAGCTGCATACTCAAAGTCCAATCATCATCAAAAATGTTGACAACTGCGCTTAGAAATTGCTTCAATCCCTGTGTTAAAAAATGTGGATTCAAGACTAATGGATTGTAGACACCTGGTTAGTGTTGATAGCTAGTTGACTGGTGATGATGACAGTTTGGAGTTACTGCATTGTTGGCAGTAACCCTAAAATTGTTTCTCGGAGGATGTTTGGGGAAGGATAATTGGGTGTGACTAGGAATGAACAAGACATCTAGTTGGGCTGGAAATGCTGCATTGATTAAGTGATAAAGAAGGCTATTTCCACCATTCTTTTTTAAAATCATTTCAGACTTCCAGTAACTTTGCATTCTGCGTTCTTAATGCTTCATCATATTTTCTCTCTCTCATTCTCTTTCCACTGTACTTGCCCTCAACCATCTTCCATCTCCCTCTACTTACACTTCTCTTTACAGATCATGTATAAATTACAGATCATGTATAAATTACAGACATTAATTTCAGTTATATTAGATAACCACCAAAAGTGATTGTGTAACATGGACAACTCTGGTCTTTCCTCTATTGTCTACAGCCCCAACCCCCTTGGAAATGTACACACCTTTTGTCTCACTTTTCCAGCTCTAATGAGGAATCATCAACTTGAACTATTAACTCTGTTTCTCTCACCACAGATGCTGCCTTGCCTGCTGACTGCCCACTGCATGTTCTGCTTTTATTGAATTACTTTAGTTCTATTTCCATGGTTGCAAGTAAAATCCACAGTGATACTTGGTTTCCTTAGGGTTCTCTGGTTTCCTCCCATAAGTCAAAGGCAAGCAGGTTTGTAGGTTAATTGGCCGCTGTAAATTGCCCCAAGTGTGCAGAGAGTGAATGCAAAAGTGAATAACATAGAAAAAGTGTGAACGGGGTGACCGATTGTTAGCTTGGAGTCAGTGGGCTGAAGGGCCTGTTTCCATGCTGTATCTTTCAATCTTTCAATCACACATGTTGTAAGGAAAGTCCCAGTGTAGAGAAGTTTGGGAACCATGGATTAAAATGACCTGATTCTCCCAAGAATGTTAACACAAGTATTGTTTAAAAGTTTTCATAAAATTCACCCAAATGTATTATATTAGCATATTTTATACCCACTTCTTATAGTCAAATCTAATCCAAAGAATCAAAATGACTGACAGGTTCCCTATGCTTGAACCCATTCTGCAATAGCTTGTAAAAAAACTTAGCAGGGAAGCATTGCCAAAACCATTAGCATTGAAGCCTTCCCTCTCTGACAGAAATACAGAGAAGGTTAAAGCAAAAGGGCTGCATAGAATAAAAGAGGCAAAACCTTACTCAATAGTTCTTCTCCCCTTGGAACTTAAAGGCAGTATGCTTGATTGAAACACAGTTGCACAAAAATAATTCTCATGTGTTGAAAACCCAATCCATTACATTTCTTTATTTGGACACCAGTAACATTTTGCCCTCACCAACTATCTCTTATCTTTGCTATATGTTCCACATTATTACCCCATTCACCACACTAAACTGTAACAGTTGCATCTTACAAACACCATCAACTTGAAGAATTTCTTGAACAGATTTTTATCAAGGATACCAGCTGCACTTGCAGTTTCAATTTAAAACTCAGTGACAAAAGGTATTAAACTCAGTTGCTCTTTCATAATGAATCACTTTTAATGAGGATATCATTGTTGACATTCACTGTTCGATTGCCACATTTTCTCTTTTCGAACAGAAAGGAAGGTTGAATTGTGATCCAACCTTTGAACTAGAAGAAATGATATTGGAGTCGAAACCTCTTCACAAGAAAAAGAAAAGGCTGGCGAAGAATAAATCGAAAGATCTCAATAAAGAATCTTCACCTCTGGTAAGATGCCTTGATCTAACTTGAGACATCCCATTCCACATTGGCACTGCATCGTAAAAAGGCACATTAAATCTTCAGCTGCAGTTTTCAGTGGGTTGAGTGATCACAATAAAGAAATACTGAAATTATGGACCAATTCAATGTTCTGTTGTTTATTTTGGTGATGGAGGTAGTGCTTCTCTTACCAATCAAAAAAACATTCAGAGCTTGACATTCAGAAGCCAAGGTTATTCTTGTTGAGATTCTATCTTGAGAATGCACTTAATGCACCTGGCACTTCTGCAGAGTTACAATATGGAACACAGAAAATTGCTGGGATCAATGATATGTTTTTAAAGGTTATCTTTAAGAGTAGATTTTCTAGATATAATCCAGTTTTACTTTTCAAAAATAGCAATAATGAATTAAAACAAGAAAGTAAATCATGCTTTATTTTCCATTTATTATTAAAGTAGATATGTTCAGTATTTAAATTTCAAACTTAAAGTGAAGCACTTGCAGCTGGATTAATTGTGTCTCTCAATCTAACATGTTCTTATTGCTTTTTCCTTGAACATTCATAACTTTGAAGAATGGCCATCTTCAACAGTGTCTGGAAACAGTCCACAATGACTTCACCATATTCAACAGAGAAAAGTAAGTGCATTAATTACTCAGCTTCACACGGGCATTATTAAAAGGATTCACATCAAAATCAAGAATGACCATGTTCCTGAGTGATACTGCCGCTACAAGAATAAGGCAGCACAGTGGTGCATCTGATAGATCTGCTGCCTCCAGCTGTATTTAATCCTGATCTCAAGTGCTGTCTGTGTGAAGTTTACAAGTACTCCCTGTCTCATGTAGGTGCACCTGTTTTCTTTGGTGTTCCAAAGATGTGCAGCCTGGCAGGTTAATCGGTGCAATACCCCTAGTGTTTGGGTGACCAGTCTGGGGGAGCTGATAAAATGCAAATGTGGAGAGAATGAAATAGAATTAGAGTAACTGGGTGTTTAATTACCAGTAGATTTAATGGGTGGAAGGGTGTATTTCTGTGCTGTATGACTATGACACCAACATCTTTTTGAGGAATTGCTGCTATTTTGCAAGCAGCAGATACCATGCCACGGACACGTGCTGGCTCATTGTAAATGCAGAATGCTTTTAAGGACTGCACAGATGCTAAATGTAAAATATTGGGACTTCATTATCTTCTCTTCCCAATCCACCCCCCGAATGGATTGAACATGGAACAAGCCGTGGGGAAAAGTGACACGTTTGATATTGAACTGTAGAACCTTTTGGAGACACAAAAAAACTGCAGATGCTGGAATAGAGTCATAGAGTCATAGAGTGATACAGTGTGGAAACAGGCCCTTCGGCCCAACTCGCCCACACCGGCCAACAATGTCCCAGCTACCCTAGTCCCACTTGCCTGCGCTTGGTCCATATCCCTCCAAACCTGTCCTATCCATGTACCTATTCAACTGTTTCTTAAACATTGTGATAGTCCCATCTTAACTACCTTCTCTGGCAGCTTGTTCCATACACCCACCACCCTCCGTGTGAAAAAGTTACCCTTCAGATTCCTATTAAATCTTTTCACCTTCACCTTGAACCTATGTCCTTTGGTCTTCGATTCCCCTACTCTGGGTAAAAGACTCTGTGCATCTACCCAATCTATTCCTCTCATGATTTTGTATACAAAACTGTTGGCAGACCAATTTCCCTCCTGGGATAAATAAAGTTCTATCGTATTGAAACAGCTACTGAGTCCAAATGCAATAGTCGCCTGGTTGTGACATTATTTCACAATCCAGCTGCAGCTGTCCACAAAGCCCCGTTGCCGCCATCACCTCCATCTGGGAAAGAGAATTACCAGAAGGTAAAGACAGTAAACAAGATCTCCCCTCACCACCCATAATCTTGAGTCAAAAGGGGACCAATTCATCAAATCATAAGATGATAACTGAATTGCCTGCCTGACCCACTGTGTTACTCCAGTACTTTGTGTTTCACTGACATCCTCCAGTTATTGATTACTGTTTGAAGTTTATATATAAAAACATTTAACTCTTTTTCTTTCTCTGGATAATCCAGTCTCTTTCCATTAATGCTTTCAGTATCGAATTTGGCAATTAATTCACTAATCAACTGTTACTTCTTGATTAATTATCTACACTGCAAGAGATTCAAGATTCAAGTTTATTGTCACTTGTACCAATTAAGGTACAGTGAAATTTGAGTTACCATACAGCCATACTCAGTAAAAAGCAACAAAACCATGAATAATTCAATGTAAATTAATTAAGGGGTACACTGTTGCTTACCCTGATTGTACATCTAATGCCCTGAAGATGAAATTGCACCATTTTCATCTCCCCTAAAGCAAACTGTTGCTATGAATAGAACATAGAACAGTACAGCATAGGAACAAGCCCTTCGGCCCAGAATGTTGTGCCAATCTTGAACAAAATACAAAGTGTTGGAGGAACTCAGTGGGTCAGGCAGCATATGTGGAAAGAAAGGAAAGACGAGAATTCAGGTCAGAACCCTTCTTCCCAGTCTGACCACGTTGACATATTGAGCCATTTGCCTGCATTTGGCCCTGAGCCCTTTAAACCCATCTTATCCATATATCTATCCAAATATCTATTGCAAGTCTTCATTGTATCTGCTTCCATAGATTCCACCAGCAGTTCATTCCAATATGTACTACTGTTTGAGTGAAAGTATTGCCCCTGAGGTTTCTCTTTAATCTCCCCCCTCTCATATTAAGCCTGTGCCTCCCTAGTTTCAGAATCATCAGTTCCCTCCATCCTGAGAGAATAAGTGTGAGCATTCCCCTTGTGATGTGATGTTGTACACTTCAATAAGGTTACTCCTCAGCATTCTACGCTCCAACGAAAAATGTCCCAGCCTATCCAACATCTCCCTATAACTCAAGCCCACAAGTCCAGGTAACATCCTGGTGGCACAGTTAAGGATAAAGGAAGGTCTCATTATCTGAACAGATGCAACAGAAGCAGAAGAGCTAGTAGAATGCAATGTAAGAAGCAGAATGAGAGGAAGCATGATTGAGATAGCTCTGAAAGTCTGTAAGTTATAATATATATTGGTCACTAATCTATCCCCTGACTTGGAAATAGAAAAATCCAGAAGGAAAGTGAAGTGTCAGATTTGGACAAAAATAGACCATGGGGAGTAGTAGATAGTGTGCAGGTGATCAATGTGAACTCAGTGGGCCGAAGGTCCTGTTTCATGTTGTATCTCTAAACTAAACTAGAAACACTCATGAAACTTAGAGGGGACCAGCTTGCTTGACTCACACCTCAACCACTGCCCTAACCATTCACTTCCTCTGCCAGCAGTGTGGAATGGCTGAAGAATATGCCATCTACAAAATAAAATGCTGTTACTCATCCGGGCTATATGACTGCATATCTCAAGCCAACCAGGACAACAGGAAATTTAGAAAAAAAATAAAAACTTGAAAATAGCACGACACAAAATTCCAATTTTACAGTCAAAGTGTGAAAGTGAGCATTAAGTTTTGGGAAGTTAGTGTTCTGTAGGTAAACAATAGATTTATTTATTATTGGAGACTTGCCATTGAAAATCTTTTGCACTTCCAAATTGGCCTTGAAGACCAAGCTTATTTCAAACAATTTATGGCATTTGCTTTTCAGGTTAAGAAAATCACAAGCAGAAGTTGGGCAAACATCCAGCAAAGAAAATGGAACTTGCGGTCAAACACATGAAAAGACACAGGATGGTCACAATAACAATGTGCTCGAATCTGTTTGCACAACTATTCCTAGCTAGTCCACCTGAGTCAGTCTGAGCCAACCAAGAACCCAAAAGATATCTGTATTATAGTGTGCATTATTTCAGTGCATGCCTTGTGGTTTAAGTATCCTTCTCTGCACAAGAAAGCAACTCAGAGGAATCATTCTTTGAAAGAAATGACTGGAGAAGTCCATTATCTACATTTATACAACAGACTGGAAAAGTGTGAACATATTGGCAGGACAACAGCCTTACACAGAAGACAACAATATTGATAATAGACACAAAATGCTGGAGTAACTCAGCGGGACAGGCAGCATGTCTGGAGAGAAGGAATGGGAGACGTTTCGAGTCGAGACCCTTCTTTAGACTCAACCCTGAAAAGTCACCCATTTCTCCTCTCCAGAGATGCTGCCTGTCCCATTGAGTTACACCGGCATTTTGTGTCCATCTTCGGTTTAAACCAGCATTTGCAGTTCCTTCATACACACTTTGAGAACCTATCATTAAACCATCTTGAAAACAATTTCTCACATTGATTCCTATAAAGTCATTAAAACTGTTTTAAGTGCAGGCAACCCATCTAAACCCTGAGAATTGATACATTCTATGCCGGGTGGTGCCGTCAGCTGTGGCAGCCTTGCCAACAGTCTGTCTCTTTGTCTTTTTTGCTATTTTTAGTGTGTTATAAAATGTTTATGTCAATGTTCTCTGGTTTGTTTTATGTGGGGTGTGGGGTGTGGGGGTTTGAGGGAGGGGGTCGGGGGAAACTTTTTTTCAATCTCTTACCTTGTTGGAGATGCAATTGTTTTCCGGATCGTATCTCCAGTCGCTCTGCGGCCTAACATCGTGGAGCTGGAGGCCTTACTCGAGACTGACTTTAAGCCCCACCATGGGGCCATGGACTTACCATCAGAGCCTGCGATCCCTTGCTTGGGATTGACGCTCCAACCACGGCCTGCGGATTTCACCATCAAGGAGCTCGCAGTCTCGGGTAGAGACTGATGTCGGGAAGCTCCAAGCCGCAGGAGGTTTGACTAGCCCCGAATTGGGGTCTGATCGCCTGGCGCGGGAGAGCTGAGATCCCCCCGAGCTTGATCGCCCTGACGCGGAGAGCCTGACCGCCAGCTACAAGAGCAAAGATCACCCCGACAACAGAAGTCTCGAGGCCCCCGACCGCGGGAGAACAAAGAAGAGAAGAGATTGAACTTTTTTTTCGCCTTCAAACACAATGAGGAATGTGGGGGAGTCGCTGTGGTGGATGTTTATGTTAAAATGTAATTTGTGTGTTCTGTTGCTTATTATTGGTATGACTAAATCAAATTCCTCGTATGTTGCAAAACATACTTGGCTAATAAAGTATGACTATGATTTTTATGATTATGATTATGATCTTGTCTTTAAAATATGCACGGTATTGAACCATGTCCACAGAAAGATTATGTTCTAATGTGTGATCTCCCTGATGCTTTAACTATGTTATACCGTTGGCCTGATGGAAATTTCACCTGGATTTAAAATATATATATATACAATTTTTAGGATTCAGGGAAGAACCTGTGTTGTTAAAGCGTTAAAATGTGACATGCTCCTTTTTGTTAATAATGAACCCTCTGTTCCGAACAACTTCTGTCTTAATATAAATTTCATCGTCTGTGTTAATGCCCAGCCTAGTATGTGGCATGTCTGTTTTTAAGTTAATTGACACTGACATTTTAAATAGTTTGGTTTTGTACAGATTGAGAACTGCAAGTACAATAATTATAATTTTAGGTGTATTGACAATAATTCATGCCGGATAATGGCTATTCCTTGACATTTTACAAACCTGTTATTGTCAGAGATGATATGAAAACAGAAATAACATTTATAATGAATAAATCAAGTTAATGCTAGGGTAACTTACTTAAATTTTTTTTGTTCCCTTTGCTATCACTTTGATGCTTACAACTGCCAAATAGTGATCGGTTTGCTATGCCCACTCTATCACCTGTAATTTGTCTTTACTGTTGCCATTAATTCACCAAGAGAAGCTACCTAATGCGGGATACTGATAAAATTAATGCATTATCGATGCCGTGTAAAAAAATTGTAAAATACTTAATTTTGAGTAGCGCAAAGTACTTTCATATCATTAATGCGAAAACATTGCATGAACTGAGTGGGGATTTAAACTGTGACCACTTATTTAACATCAGCCAGGATAATCTTAGAGGATTTGGAAGGAACTGTTATGAAAGTTATGTTGTTATTTCAAAAGTGACAATAGCATTAAATCATAATTGAATAATGTTCATAGTTTTTGATACTTGTTTCTAGTTTTAATATATATGTTTTAGTTTGTAGCTCCATTCAAATAACAGATATTATTTTACATTTACTGAAGAGAAAAAGATGGGATTATCTTAGATGGCGCATGTTGACTGCCGTGGACAAGATAGGCCGAAGGGCCTATTTCTGTTGTGTGACTCTCTCTGACTAAACAGATCTGCACTGAGCCCACAACACAATTCACAATGCAACACTATTACATAGGAAATGAGCAGACCAAATTACAATAGAGTTGAAGACTGATAAATCACAAAAAAATATGTTGCTTATTTATTGTAAACAACGGGCACAACCAAATTAATTAAAATGTGAGTGCAGATATAATATTTCCTCCAAATTCCAAATTGGATTCTTCCAAAATAGTCCTATTTATGATTCAGGATAAAGTTGAGCTTGGAAACAAATATTTTTCACAATACATTCACAATATGACCCTGACCTCTGGTGCTGTCCATACAGAGTTTATATGTTATCCCTATGACCGCGAGGGTTTTCTCCGGATGACCTGGTTTCCTCCCAAACTCCAAAGACATTCAGGGTTGTAAGTTAATTGGCTTCAGTAAAATTGTAAATTGTCCCTAGTGTTTAAGATAGTACTAGTTTATGGGATAATCGCTGGCAGGTGTGGACTCGGTGATCTGAAGGGCCTGTTACCGCACGGTATCTCTAAAGTCTAAAGTATTGGTCTAATGCTGAGTTGAATTTCCTTTGGCCTTCCTAGCTGATTCTCTGATCCAAATGCTTACATCCTGCGTCTAGCCCCTGATCGCCAACCTGCAACCTCTCACTCCCTCTATCCCTGATACCCAACATCATCCCCCCAGTGCAATTGTTCCACGGCTGGACAAGATTTTCCAGGACTCAAAGATAGAATTTTAAAAATCAAGAAACAGGAAATACAATAGCCAATACAAATTTTAAAAGGGGACATTGTCATGAGCATCTTTTTGAATATTTGTCGAAATAACTAGTAAAAACGTTTATGCTGTGGGTCCAGCATATTTGAATTTTCAAAAGGCCTTCAATTAAGTACTGTATGGTAAACCCCAGACCATGATCAAGCCTTTGGATGGCACCAAAAAAATTACGATAGTGATTAATTTTGGCTCATTAGCCTGAAAGAGGAATGGATATGTTATTCTGTAGTGCCTTCAAAAGAAATCATTGTTCTGCATTTACACAAATCCCCATTTTCAGACTTCAAAATCAGGAGCATAATGTCAATACCTGTAGTGAGCACCGAACTGGGTTGTATTTAGATACTGTGACAATAGACAAGGAGGGATGGTGTGCAACTAAAACACTGAAACTAGATACTAAAACTCTTGTTTGTTTGTTTGTTCGTTTGTTCGTTCCAGAACTACAGCCAAAACAGTACACAATAGCGCAACACTTTTAGGGCCACCTTACTCACCATTGGTGCTAATGGAAGAAGTTTAATTGAAATCGGTGTTATATTTTTAAAGTTATTCACATTTTAAAGTTTAAATCTATCTCCTAGGGAGGGAGGGGGAGGGAGGGAAGGAGGCAGGATAAGTGGGTTGAGGGGATGGAGTGGGGGGGTGGAGAAGGAGGGAAGGGAGGGTAGGGGAGGGGAGGGAGAGGGACGGGGAGGGGAGGCAGGAGGGAGGGGGAGAGGGGGGTGAGGAGAGGGTGCTGCACCAATGCAGGAGAGGTTTGGGGCCAACGGGGCCACGGTCTAGGTTCAAATAAATTCTGTCAAAGCCAGTGCAATTTGGAGGCAAGAAGGAGTATGTACAGAATATGGTTACAAAATGTCTGATTGAGACACAGGAGCAGCAGAAGAGGTATAATTAATATCACTAAACAAAGCAACAGATTTCAAAGGTCATAAAGCAGCAAATTGACGGATTCATTAGAAAAAGGTAGAATAGAAAAATGAGGGAAGATTAAGTATTGGGAACAAACTCACAGGGCTGGAAGATCACAGCGGTTAGGGCAACATCTGTGGGCTGAATGTGATGTTTCAGGTCAGAACCACTCTTCAGTCGGAAAAATGGCCTCGACCCAAGAAATGGTAAATATGTTAAATTATTCTTTTTCATTAATATTCACTGTGAAGTACACTGCAAATCTTCCTGGGATTTCATTTAAAACAGTACGGAGGTACTTGTAAAAAAATAAATCACAAGAAATAAAGCATGAAAGACATTCAGAGGGCTGGTAATTATTTCTCAAAGTTCGTGCAAAAATCTTGTGAATTTTCTCCACAGCTTCTTCAGGATTCCGAAAACCTTTATAACCTGAAGACCAGAACTGTGTGAGTTACCTGTCCATCCCCCCCCCCCCCCCCCCCCCCCCACAGATGCAGCCTGATCCATTGAGTCACTCCAACACTTTGTGTTTTGCTCAAGATTCCAGCATCTGCAGTTCCTAATGTATCAAGATTCAAGATTCAAGATATCTTTATTTGTCATCCAAAAAACAAGTTTTTTGGACGAAATTTAGTCACCCACAGTCCAACAATAAAAGCAGTAAAATAAGCAAATTACACAACCCCACCCAACACACAAAAAAAAAGAAACATCCATCACAGTGAGTCTAATTATGGGGGGCTTTTGTTTGATGGTGCCTCACACAGCTCTGAAATTTCTTTCATACTTAATTTCCTGTGATTTTTTTTCCCACAAGTACCTCCACGCTGTTTTAAATTAACCTCTCTGATATCCCAGGGATATTTGCAGTGTACTTCACATTGAATATTAATGAAAAAAATTGATTTAACATATTTACCATTTTTTTTCTTCATGTTGTTAATTCACCAGCCTTGTTCTCCAGAGATCGCACACTTACCTTAGCCACTGATTTCCTATTTAAATATCCATGGAAATTCCCACGGCTCCTTTTGATGTTGCATGCAAGGTTTCTCTACAAATCGACAGAAATCATAACAGGAAATGACATGATTGTGCTGTAAAATCAAAGCTTAGTTTCAATTGCATTAATAAAAGCATGTAACAATAGTCACCAATTATCTCAATGCTTCTGCGCTTGTTACAATGTGTAGGAAGGATCTGCAGATGCTGGTTTAAACCGAAGATAGATACAAAAATCTGAAGTAACAGTGGGTCAGGCAGCATCTCTGGGGAAAAAGAATAGGTGACGTTTCGGGTTGAGACCCTTCCTCAGACTGAGTTTTTTAGCTGAGTTTAGAGATACAGCGTGATAACATGTCCCTCAGCCCACAACGACCAGCGAACCCCGCACATTAACACAACCCTATACACACGAGGGACAATTTTACATTTGCAGCATCTTATTGTACATTTATACCAGCATCTGCAATTTCTTCCCGCACATCTGTCACTCTGCTGCATGCTGGAAGACATAGCATGGTGTTGGAGGCCTTAGTCATTTGAGTGGGGGTTCCTGACCTGGGAATTTTAATAAAGAATAAAGGTCTTTTTTTTATCAACTTATTTTATTGAATCTTGGGTGTTTTTAATTATGACATTGGTACTTTAAATGTAACATTCAATTTCTTATTTTTTCATATTTTTAATTACAAAACATACAGAGCAGTCTTAATAATTGAATATCAAAAACAGTCAAACAATTAAAAAAGCTGAAGATAGGCAGAAAAATCTGGAGTAACTCAGCGGGTCAGACAGTATCTCTGGAGGAAAAGGATAGGCGACGTTTCGGGTCGAGACCATTCTTCAGACTGAGAGACAGGGAAAAGGGAAACGAGAGATATAGATGGTGATAAAGAGTCATATAGAACAAATGAATAAAAGATATGCAAAAAAGTAACGATGATGAAGGAGTAGAGTTGGAGAGCAGGAGGAATCACAGAGGGGGAGCAACAAGAGAGGATGTTGCAGAACTCTCGTCGGAGGGAGGAGGAGAACTTCTTCAAAGGAGGCATACCTTGAGGAGATTTCGCAGAGGAGCAGACAAAATGTTTAGGAAGGGAATGTTTTGGGAAGATGCTGGTTTAAACCAAAGATGGACAAAAAAGCTTGAGTTTTGACCGGACAGGTTCAAGCACCAGACTTTCCTCTTGTCAAATATCAACAGCAGGTTCCAGGACAGGCCCTCACATGGCACTGTTGAGGCTGACCTACTGCCAACACCTCACTCTACCTCCAGCGAGCTACAGGCAGCTTGTTTGGTGTTCTGCGTCAGCCTAGATAAGAGATGGGGGGTTGAGCAACAGTTTGCTTGGCTTTCTGTGTCGGCCCAGATAAGTGGGGAGGTTTGGGGACCATTAGAACCAGGGTATTATCCAGCTAGATTCAAAAACAAGGCTTGTACCCCAGTATTCTGGGGTTAAAACAAATCATTGCTGTATACATGTTCATAAGTTATTGGTGCAGAATTAGGTTATTCGGCCCATTAAGTCTACTCCGTCATTCAATCATGGCTGATCTATCTTTCCCTCTTTCCCTCTCAACCCCATTCTCCTGCCATCTCCCCATAACCCGATACCCGTACTAATCAGGAATCTGTCAATCTCTGCCTTAAAAATGTCCATTGTCTTGGCCTCCACAGCCTTCTATGGCAATGAATTCCAGATTCAACACCCTCTGACTAAAGACATTCCTCCTCATCTCCTTTCTAAGGTTACGTCATTTTATTCTGAGGCTGAGCCCTCTTGTCCTAGCTCCTCCCACAATAGATCATGTACTCATTGCAAAAAGAAGGGTAAGCTTTAATTTCCCGTTACCAGTGTTAATTATAGTAGATAATGAGCACTGAAATCAGTGGAAGAAAGAACGCAGACTTATGGAATAATATTTTTAAGTCTTTATTATTCCCTGAAGTCATTTCAAGTGAAGGGTTGTTTATTTGCTCATTCTGCTAAATATCGCACATAGTAGGTAGAATGTTAAATGTCAGACATATGAACTGCTACAATCCAACCACAGCTTAGGTGTTGAAAGTTACTAATTAACTGACAGCTGTTTAAAATGATCGATCTGTGAATATGTGAAAGTTAATGAAAAGTTTCACTTGAATCCAGTTATCCATCAATTCATTGAGTCAGACAGCACAGACACAAGACGTTCAGTTTACTCTATCCACAGCAACCATTGTTTACCCATCTGCACTTACCAACAGTTGGTCCATAATCTTCTATGTCTTGCCAATTCAAGCATTCGTCTAGATGCTCCTGAAATGTGAGAGTTCCCACTTCCACCATCCACTCAGGGAGGAGGGCATTCTGATTCCAGCCCTCTCTGGGTGAAGAAACTTCTTCCCCAGATTCCCTCCAAACCTCTTTCGCCCATCCACTCATCCTTTCTATTATGGTTTTCTTAAGCTATTAAGAACATTTTAGTATTTTAGAATAGAATGGGAAGATAAGGATACTGCTCATCAATGAAATTGCAAAAGAAAATCATAAAACTTTTGGTTAGGCACATTTGGATTATGTTATGCAGTTGTGGTCACCTGATGTGGAGGCTTCAGAGAGGATGCAGAAGAGGATTACAAGAATGCTGTGTGGATTAGACCTGATATACCTACAAGAAGAGGTTGAATAAACTTTCTCTGAGTGTCAGAGACTAACGGGAATGGAGTGATATGGATCACTTGCAGGTAAAAGGGATTAATTTAATTAATGGTGTTTAAAGTGGTTTCAGATGGGCAGGGAATAGAGGAACATGGATTCTGTGCAGGCAAAACAGATTAGTTTAATTTAGCATCATGTTTAACACATGCATTGTGGGCTGAAGGGATTGTGCCTGTGCCATTCAGTTCAATGTTCTATTTGTCAAGGATTCTTGTTACCACCCTAAGGGCATTGGTGTGGGGTACTGCATCGAGTTTAGATCTCCTTTATTAAGGAGCAATATTCTTACATTGAAAGCAGTTCAAAGCCAGTTGGGCTGAATCAAATTATAGTTTAGAAGAATAAGTGCAATATTATTTAAACATAAAATTTCAGTAGCTCAACATTATCGATACTGAAAGGGGGAATCAATATACAGTATAGTGAACACAGTTTCAGAATAAAGAGTCACTTTTATAACATGATCCAATGGGCAGAAGTAATCCCTGTTCTCCTTTATGCTTCTGACCTGAACAACTAACAGCAGGCACCACGAGGCACTGGGAGAATACAGCTGAATACTGCCTCTGCAAAGTCTTCCAAGAGATTAGCAAGAGGATAGAGGAAGTGAATGTTCTCAAGAATCAAGTGTTTGATTGTCATATGTACCAACACAATAATGAAATTTGCCCTTGGAGCAGCATAACAGGCATGTAAACACAATGCACATAGAGAATCAATGTAATACTGAAGCTCTATAAGGCGCTGATCAGACCGCATTGGGAGTATTGTGAGCAATTTTGGGCACCATATCTGAGGAAAGTTGCACTGGCCTTGGAGAGGGTCCAGAGGAAGTTTATAAGAAAGATCCCAGGAATGAGTGGGTTAACCTGTGATGAACGTTTGTCGGCACTGGGCCTGTACTCGCTGGAATTTAGAAAAATGAGGGGGGACTTCATTGAAATGTACCAACTAGTGAAAGACTTGGATAGAGTGGATGTGGAGAGGATGTTTCCACTAGTGGGAGAGTCTAGGACTAGAGGTCAAACCCTCAGAATTTAAAGGATGTACCTTTAGGAAGGAGATGAGAAGGAATTTCTTTTGTCTGAGGGTGGCGAATCTGTGGAATTCTTTGCCACAGAAGGCTGTGGCCAAGTCAATGGATATTTTTAAAGTAGAGATAGATCGATTCCTGATTAGTATGGTTGTCAAGGTTATGGGGAGAAGGCAGGAGAATGGGGTTAGGAGGGAGAGATAGATTGAATGGTGTAGACTTGATGGGCTGAATGGCCTAACTCTGCTGCTATCACCAATGATCTGCTCCATTATCAGCAAAATAATGACAGCAAAGTAAGGATTTCCGTGCATGCTGAAATCCTGTGTGTTGATTCAACCTTTCTCTCGAGTTCTAAAGTCTTTAACAAACAGAATCAAAGTAAATCACTTGAATTAACATTAGGTATTTATGAACTGTTCTTGTAAACTACACTTGAAAATGTCACAGTTTTATGATATGTCAGAGTTTTTATTGCCAATTTTAGTTATAATAAATGTTTTCCAAACTCACTGGTCATAAACAATTTATGTCCATGGTATTGTTTCTACATATTTCAACATAAAATGCTTTTGCACATTGAAACATTTATTCATTGTATGCATATGCTCCAATCTTTATTTAGTGTTCTATAAAAAATATAAAAGTAATTCAAATGAGCTTTTACCTTCCTGGTTGGCAGTGGATTAGAATTCCTACTGACTGATTGCTGAATTCCAGAGGTCTCTCTGAAGTTCTGCACAACAGATGTACAGAGAAAGGAGAGCTAACACAATAGAGATTGCTGGACTGCTTTGTGGAGCTTTCTCCAATGACAGTGGTGAGCATGACTATTTCATGGTGAGACCAGGTGTCTATGGTTGCTATGGAGTGAGCTGAATAGGTTAATGTTATCTTGAGGTTCAACATCACAAAACTGCAGCATGTAACACACATGATGAATCAACTACATGTACAACCATACTGGATGGAACTAAGCACTGAAACATGTATGTGAAAAACGTGTAGAAACAAGGAACTGCAGATGCTGGTTTACAAAATCAGATAAGAGTGTTGAAGTAGCGAAGTGGGACAGGCAGGATTTCAGAACATGGACAGGAACGTTTCGGTCTGAAGAAGGGATCCGACTAGAAACATTGCCTATCCATTTTCTAAGATGCTATCTGAGCCACTCCAGCACTTTGTAACTTCATGCGGAAAACATGTATGTCCTAGGTAGGCACAGTTGGTAGAGCTCCTGCCTTACAACACCAGAGATCCGGGTTTGATCCCGACCACATGACTGTGTGGAGTTTGCACATTCTCTCTGTGATTGCATAGGGTTCCTCCTTGTGATCCAGTTTCCGCCTTGTGATGCAGTTTCCTCCCTCATCCCATAGGTTTGTAGGTTAATTGGCTTCTGTAAAGTTTCCTGAGTCTGTAGAGAGCAGATGGGCCATGCGGCCTGTTTCCATGCTCCTTTTCTAAACTAAACTAAGCAAATCTAAAATCTTTACGGTATGGAGTGAAGAAATCAAAAAGTTAATTTTTATTTAGTTTAGTGTCACGTGTACCAAGATACAGTGAAAAGCTTTTGTTGTGTGCTAACCAGTCAGCAGAAAAACAAAACATGATTACAAATGAGCCATCCACAGTATACAGATACATGATAAAGAGAATAACGTTTTGTGCAAGATAAAATCTGGTAAGGTCTGATTAGAGAATATTCTTGCTATTGAGGGCGTGCAGCGTAGGTTCACTAGGTTAATTCCCGGAATGGCGGGACTGTCGTATGTTGAAAGGCTGGAGCAATTAGGCTTGTATACACTGGAATTTAGAAGGATGAGGGGGGATCTTATTGAAACATATAAGATAATTAGGGGATTGGACACATTAGAGGCAGGAAACATGTTCCCAATGTTGGGGAGTCCAGAACAAGGGGCCACAGTTTAAGAATAAGGGGTAGGCCATTTAGAACGGAGATGAGGAAGAACTTTTTCAGTCAGAGAGTGGTGAAGGTGTGGAATTCTCTGCCTCAGAAGGCAGTGGAGGCCAGTTCGTTGGATGCTTTCAAGAGAGAGCTGGATAGAGCTCTTAAGGATAGCTGAGTGAGGGGGTATGGGGAGAAGGCAGGAACGGGGTACTGATTGAGTGATCAGCCATGATCGCATTGAATGGTGGTGCTGGCTCGAAGGGCTGAATGGCCTACTCCTGCACCTATTGTCTATTGTCTATTGTCTATTGAGATAGTCCGAGGATCTCCAATGAGGCAGATAGTGGCTCAGGACCACTCACTAGTTGTTGATAGAATCGTTCAGTTGCCTCATAACAGCTGGGAAGAAGCTGCCCCTGAGTCTGGAACTTTCTTGAGTTCCCATTCTGCAGTGGGGACCAGTGCAATTAGCTCAAGTGACAGTGATGCATCACTCCCAGCCGAGCTCAAATGTTTCTATGCTCACTTTGAAAGGGAAAACATCAGTTTGGGTGTGCATATCTCTGAAGATCTGTCCTGAGCCCAGCACACTGATGCAATCACAAAGAAAGCTCATCAACGCCTCTACTTCCACAGATGATTGAGGAGACTAGGCATGTCACCAAATATGTTATCAGACCTACAAGTTTAAGGTATAGAGCATACCGACTGGTTGCATTACGCACTGTTCTGTAACGGAAAGGCCTAACAACAAAGTTTTCAAAAAATGATGGACATTGCGCAGTCCACACCAGGATTTGACCTTCCTGACATCCAAATCATCCGCAGGATCTACAAAAAGCGCTGCCTCAAAAAGGTAAATAATATCAAAAAGCCACACCACCCTGGCCACACTCATCTTGCTGTTATCATGGGAAAGAAGGTACACAAGCATGGAAAAATGAGCTCCATTTTCAAGAACAGCTTCTTCCCAGCAACCATCAGGCTTTTGAACCACACTTCACAACCCTAACAACAACCCTATCTCAGCAACGATCTACTATGGACTTTGTATATCGGGTGCACTATATACTTCAGCTGCACTACTGTGGTCTGGTTATCTCGTATAATTGATAAATAATTTTGTGTTATTGATTACTGTCTATTTCAAAGGTTTCAAACTTCTTTTATTGTCACATGTACCAATTAAGGTACAGTGATATGCGAATTACCATACAGCCATACGGAAAAAACAGCAACAAGACACACAAGTACTTAAAAGTTAACATAAACATCCACCACAGTGGATTCCCCACATTCCTCACTATAATGGAAGGCAGAAAAAGTCCAAACTTCTTCCTCTATTTATTGATGGTTTTGCATTAATGTGCTTGTAAAGCTGTAACAAATAAAAATCTCATTGTTCTGTTCCCTGTGCATATGACAATTAAACACTCATGACTCTTGATGTTAAATAGACTATAGTTGAATGGAAATAAGATTGTTAGACTTGTGTGTGATTGTTAATTTGGAAACCAGACACAAACTGCTGGAGGAACCCATCGGGTCAGGTAGCATCAGTGGAGGGAATTGACGTCAGACTTGTTTCTTTGTTAATCTACATAATATTATTTCAAACAAGTACTGAGCAGGTGGGTTTGAATCTGGAACAGATTAATGCAGGCCTTGGAGATGAGTTTTGACCACAGGCCAGGTCTGGTCCAATCTCTGAGTGAAAGTGTGCACTTATTTTTCTGTTACAAAGGAATTCAATTCCACAAGCCCACACAAACAATCACTGCTAGAGATAATTAATTAATTAATTAAAATGAATTCTCTGGGATTCTCTGCCTCAGAAGGCAGTGGAGGCCAATTCTCTGGATGGTTTCAAGAGAGAGCTAGATAGAGCCCTGAAAAAAACCTAACCTAGACCCCACCTTGCCTAGCATCTACTGACCTATTTCCAAACTGCCATTCCTGTCAAAGGTAATTCTAAATCAACTAATGCCTTACCTACACCAAAATACCATCCTGGAAAGTTTCCAGTCAGGTTTCAATGCCCACCACAGCACAGAGTCTGCCTTGTTGAAGGTACACAATGACCTGCTTCTCGCCATCGACGACTGTGCAATTTTGCTCCTTCTCAACCTCGGCGCAGCGTTCGATACAGTGGACCACACCATCCTAATTGACGGTCTCCGGTACGGGGTTGGCATTGATGGCACTCACCTGAGCTGGTTCGTTTCCTACCTCAAAAATAGGAGTTTCTCCATCAACATAGGCAAGGTGAGACAGAGGTTCACCTGCACCTCCTCCAAACTCATCTATTGCATCTGCTGCTCTAGATGTCAACTTCTTTACATCGGCAAACCAAACGCAGGCTCGGCGATCGTTTCGCTCATCACCTTCACTCAGTCCGCCTTAACCAACCTGATCTCCCGGTGGCTGAGCACTTCAACGCCCCCTCCCACTCTCAGTCTGACCTTTCTGTCATGGGCCTCCTCCAGTGCCATAGTGAGGCCCACCGGAAATTGGAGGAACAGCACCTCATATTTTGCTTTTGCAGCTTGCAGCCCAGCGGTATGAACATCGACTTCTCCAACTTTAGATAGTTCCTCTGTCCCTCTCTTCCCCTCCTCTTTCCCAGTTCTCCCTCTATCTTCCTGTCTCCACCTATATCCTTCCTTTGCCCGCCCCCCTGACATCAGTCTGTAGAAGGGTCTCGACCTGAAACGTCACCCATTCCTTCTCTCCTGAGATGCTGCCTGACCTGCTGAGTTACTCCAGCATTTTGTGAATAAATAAGGAGACGAGGAGGGATACCATAAGCCTTCAAAATCCTCATCATTTTGCATCGATGAATCGAGTCAAATGCCTTCTTGAAATCAATGAACGTTAGGACGGCCGGCAGGTTGTTATTCTTCACCTCCTCAATGATTCTTCGGAGGGCAAGGATCTGTGTGACCGTGTTCCTCTTCTCTCTGAAACCGTTCTGATTGTAATGTAGCTTCGGGTCAATAGCAACCCTAATCCGGTTGAAAATCAAGCGGTTGCAGACCTTGGCCAAGACACATATCAGGCTGATGCCACGATAGTTGTCAGTCTTGTTCAGGCTCCCAGATTTGGGGATGGGGATGATGTTGGATTGTGACCATTGTGTTGGCTTATCATTCGTCATTAACGCTGTGGTGCAGAACTTGAGCATGATGTCGTCAAGCTCACAGTTTTTCAACACCTCTGGAGGGATGTTATCAGGGCCAAGGGATATGAAAGGGATATGAAAATCATCTTTCATACTACATAGAATGTAACATATAACTATGCAGAAAAGGAGTCAATTTCTGCCTCAGCTTGTACTGACAAAAATAAAACAATGCACTTGTTTTTTTTACATATAATTTGGGTTCTTGCATTTAATTTCTATTCATATTTGCTGGTAAACATATTTGGACCCACAAATTAAATTCTCAGTCTGAAGAAGGGTTTTGACCCAAAACGTCACCTATCCGCGTTGTCCAGAGATGATGCCTGACCCGTTGAGTTACTCCAGCATTTTGTGTCTATCTCAGGATTTACAACGCTGGAAGAGAGATTTATATGAAGACAAATACATTTCAAAGGCATCATCAAGTCATTACTTTGCAGTATAGTGAGTTAGATTAAATTGTGAAAAAACATTTATACTCAATCTAACTTATTAGCGCTTAATAATAGATCTGGAAAATAAATGCAGTGCTCCCAGTTGATATCCATTTGGATATTTTGGGGGAATGTAGAGCAGATTGAAGCAAGCAAATAAAACTATTTCATTCACCTGGATGTCTTGCTGAACAGCCACACTGCACAAAATAACTTCTGAGTGAAAACATTATGTCATGCAAGCAAAAATTCAATTCAGGAAAATACCCATCCGTTAACATCATTGAACACTGAAAAATAACCGCATCACAAAATATCAAATATCCCTCAAAAAAAGGGCAAGGAAACAAATATAATTTTTCTTTTTATAGATAGTTCAAAACATGGTCATTAAGCAAAACAAACAAGCAAGATCAGAACAAATATAATGGTTTATTCCAATTAAGATTGGCCTAGTAAAGTGGGAAATTATGAAACATCATCACAGGGTTATTAGAAAGAATAGCACAACTAATCAATCTGGTCATGAACAGGAATTTAATGGCCATTGAGAGGTTTTTGAGAAAGAAGTGGGAGGAAAGTGCAAGAAAGTTGATCAAAATTGGCCATATCTGTATTCCAAAAAAGATTAGACAAATAGAATGACAATGCTGTTAAACCACTCACTTTAAACCTTGCACAGTACCATAGAGGATAAATGTTTATGATTCAAACTGAAGATGTCAAAGTAATGAAAACCTTGAATTAGGTAATTTAATGTTCATCCCAGTTTGCAACAGCTGATCTTTTAAAATTTAGGAAGTTGCGTTTTTTCTTTTTTGCTGGAATGTACTTGGAGCAGGTCTCGCCCTTCTTGGTCCGGAACACAAAGACTTTCTCTCCTGTATCTGCCAACTTCAGTATTTGTCCTGCTCCTTCATTAATTAGTTCAGGATGGTGGTCAGGAAGGAATTCAGAGGAACCGTGGCTTTGAGAAAAAGATACCTGTTTCAAGAGCTGCAGGCGTTTCTTCTTCAATATGCTGCAAACAAAATTCAAGAAAGACAAAATGAATGCAACTTGCTTATGAGTTATCAATCAAATATAAATTGTACATTAATTGTACACAATTCTACACCTGGCCAGAGACCAGGGTTCGATGCTGACTACGGGTGCTGTTTGTATGGAGTTTGTACTTTCTCCCTGTGACCATGTGGGTTTTCTCCAAGTGCTCCGGTTTGCTCCAACATTTCAAAGACATGCTGGTTAATTGGTTTCTATAAATTGTCCCTAGTGTGTAGGATAGAACCAGTGTACGGGTGATCATTGGTCAGTGTGGATCTTGGTGGTTCTGAGGGCTTGTTTACATGCTATATTTCTAAACTAAACAATGCCCAAGACTTTGTTCTATAAATAACAAGCAGGAAGGACAAAAAGAGGAAGCCGTATCAGAGATGGGAGATGATGGAGTGGAGGATGAAAATCACAAACTTGTGAATTGGTGGTGGGAACAGTGGAGGTCAGGATCTTGATCATTCAGGGCTTCGGTTCAGGGCCTGGTTGATAGGTTGGGGGAGCACGTGGGTTGTTTGTCAGGATCGGTGCATGGGGAAGTTGGTACCTTGGGGATGGAGAATGTCGGAATGTGATCGGCATTTCCTGGACAACGTTTGTTAACTCCGGCCAAATGTTTCAAAAGAAAACCAGGCTCTGGGAGCTACCATCTGACATCAAGACACTTTAGCAGATGTGCAAACCCTAATCATGCCAGGCAGTGGAGGAAAACAAACGAGGTCTGGTCACAACTACGTTTCACTCCAGGAAAAATCCATTTTTATTTTAAGTGTGACACAGTGGTGCAGCTGGTAGAGTTGCTGCCTGACAGCGCCAGAGTTCGATCCTGACCATTGGTGCTGTCTGTGTGGAGTGTGTATGTTCGCCCTGTGATATGTTTCCTCCAGATTCTCCGGTTTTCCTTTACATCCCAAAGATGTGAGGGTTTGTAGGTTAAATTGGCCTTTGTAAATTGCCCCTAGTGAGTAGGGATTGGATGAGAAAGTGGGATTACATAGAACTTGTGTGAACAGGTGATTGATTTTTGGCATGGAGAAGGGCCTGTTTCCTTTCTATATCTTTGATCAAATATGCAGTGTTTAAATAAATAGTACCACATGATACAATTGTCATGCTGTTGTCATTTACTGAGCACTGAACACTCAAACATTAATGCAAACACACAAATGCTCTCCAAGCTTGGATCATTATGCAGAACATCACCCATTAATGCACCCAATCTTATTCAGCTGTACAAATCATGGACACACTGGAAATAATGAAAAAGGCTTTAGTTTCATATTTATTTGAAGATAACAGTGTGTGTCCACAGAGACTGTCCATTTAATTTACCTCTATTTTGCGCCTTGATGTTGCATTTCTAAAATAGCAAAATGCCTGAAGGCAATTCACTGGAGCGTTATCAAGCAAAATCTGGCATTGAACATTTGGTCTTCTCATTATTTCGAGGGAGAAAATTCAGTTCTTGATATAGGACAAGTAATCTTACAATTTAGTCACAATGGTGAGGTTGAGTTAGATAGCATTGACACTGAGCTCAGGGGTCACTGTTTAACCTTGCAGCCTGGACACCATGAGAAAAGAGTGGGGCTGGCTGAAAAGTGATCCTTCGGTTACCCCAGGAAATGAAGTGATTCTCTGATCAAAAAAGAAAAGATTGGAACCAGGACAGTAATCCCATCTGATTGCACAACAATAGAGGAGGATGGTGTGGTCAACTACGCCAAAGTTGTAGACAATAACAAAGCGGAAGGACTGATTCAGGACTCTCATGATAACATGAGACAGTAGGAATGAGTTCACTGAGTGCTCTTCACATATTGTGGAGGGGCTCAAACAAGAAGTATTGATGGAATATTTGGGGGACAGTGAGTTTTTCATGGACTTTGAAGAGTAATAAAGATGCTTGGCGTTTGCAATTGTCAATGTTTATTTGGTTCTTGAAAGGTAAGGAGCGGTAAAAATGATGAAGAATGCGATGGAACTTCAGGAGATAGATGATGTCTACAGGATTAAAGTGTGATGTTTTCAATGGGTGATTCACCCAATTTCCTGCCTACCCAGTTAACACTTCTACATGCCTTTGATACAGAAAAATATCCCAATCCAAAATGTAGTGAGAACCAAATGGAACATCTGGCAAGCTTAAGAGATGTGGAAGCCTGGGCAATACATCTAGCGTTCACATTAGCACCCTTGAGTTAGGAAGACAGTGTTTGGTATTGGATTCCTTTTACAGTATGTGATAAACTGTATCACATACAGTTGACACATGTGATATGTAAGGAACTGCAGATGCTGGTTTATACCAAAGACAAACACAACGTGCTGGAGTATCTCAGCGGGTCGGGCAGTATCACTGGAGAAAAAGGAAGGATGATATTTCGGGTCAGAACCCTTCTTCAGAATCAGTCTGAAGTACTCCAGTCTGAAGAAGATCCTTCTCCAGTCTGAAGAAGGCTTCCGATCAGAAATGTCACCCATCCTTTTTCTCCAGAGATGCTGCCTGACCCATTGAGTCACTCCAGCATTTTATGTCCATCTTCAGTAGGTGATAATGTGAACCCTTGAGAACATATGGGAAACACAAAAGTAATAAAAGTGTGTGCATAATGAGGAAGATGGGGATGATTGCACATTTTTTGTCTATTGTTACATGTCTTTGTTATATCAATGATGATCCCTGAATGGCTTTCAGGTTAGCAAAGCATTAACCCACAACAATGAGATTGTACGATCTGTGGATATTTCTCACTCCCTGTTCTTCCAGTTTCCAACCTTTCTAAAACACAAATATGTCCTTCCTTCCCTCACTAATGGAAGGTTCATACCAGATGTTCATTACAATTAGTAAAAAGAAAAAATCTTTCTGGCCATTCCTTGCTCAACCACGAAGTGTTGGATCTAAAGGTGGCACAGTGATGCAGCGGTAGAGCTACTGCCGCACAATGTCAGAGACCCGGGTTCAATCCAAACTACGGATGCTACTTGTACAGAGTTTGTACACTCTCTCTGTGACTGCATGGGTTTCTCTGGTGTTCTGGTTTCCTCCCACATTCCGAAGACGTGCTGCTTTGTAGGTTTTATTTGGCTTCTGTAAATTTCCCCTAGCGTGTTAACGTTGTTGGATGCAAAAGTGGAAAACATAGAAAAAGTGTACAGGTGATCGATGGTCAGTGTGGACCTCGTGGGCTCAAGGGCTTGTTTCTTCACTGCATCTCTAAACCAAACTAATTGGTTTAGAGATACATTGGTTTAGAGATAATTGATTCCTCCAATGTTTACAATACCAACAAACTGAAGGTGAACAAACCTTTCATTGTTTTAATGTTATAGCTAAAATAAGCATTGGTCTAGCAGTATATTTATTTTAAATCATAGCCAATTATATATTTGCCTTCCCAAATAAATATGCTTACTGCAGGTAATTCATTTTGGAAAATAATTAAATGAGTCATATTTCATTTCCTACTATTTGTTTGAAAACTTACAAACAGAAGTTGAACAAGTAGTCAAGGGCCATGAAGAGTAATTACCTTCCTTTCCTGCTGCAGGGAATATTGACATTCCCCAGATTTTCACCAATGAGCTTGTTCCTCAGCTTTAGTTCCAATGACTTCCAGAGTTTCCTGTAGGTAGAAGCAGTAATACATTTGATGGATGAAACCTCAAAAAATATGGGTATTAATCCAAAATGTCCACTGTTGTTATCATTCTTTACACTTGAGAGTAAACTGTAAATTCCAGAATTTAAAAATATTAACAAGTTAGAACATGAGGAATGATAGAACGAAGAACAGTGCAGCATGCCAAGTTAAACTGATCTCATTTGCCTGCACATGATGAATATCACTCTATTCCTTGCACTTCCATGCACCTATCTAAAAGCCTTTTGAACACCACCATTGTTTCTCCTTCCACCACTTGTTGGTGATGTGTTCAAGACCCCCAGCAGTCTCTATAAAAATACTTGCACCCCACATCTCCATGAAACATCCCTCCTCTCACCTTGTAGCTATTTCCTCTAGTGTTGGATATTCCATCCGGGGGAAATTTTTCTTTCTGTCCACCCTATCTATGCATCTCATAATTTTATGCACATCTATTAAGTCTCCCCTCAACCTTGGTCGTTCCAGAGAAAATAATCCAAGTTTATCCAACCTCTCCATCAGCTGAAACCCTTTAACCAGCCATAAAATCTATGGAAACATATTGGAAAATTGCACTTAAGTACCAGTATGATATTAAAATGCGACAGGAGAATTTTTAGATGAGTTACTGAAGTGGAAATGGAAAATCTCCATACATCTCCATTCATTGGCTGCTGAAGCCTATTCATATGGCCAATTTCCCTTTCATTTTCATCTGACTTCTGCCTTCTCCTCTGCTATTCACATGTTTACTGATCATTGCAAATGCTCTTCCTATTTCTTTTTACTTTCTTTGAGGTCAATTGAAGTTTATTTTTTATTAAAGTTCAGCTTTGCTTTTAAGCAGATTATTTTATTGCCTGTATCTTTCTTCCTCCGGTCATTTTATTATTAAACAATGTTGATTGGTAAGCTTCTATGTATGTGATGGGCAAGCCAAATGGACAACTCTCAATGATCCATTCTTAGAGGCACACCCGATTCCCGGCAATACATTTCCATGTTGAACAATAAAATATACTGGTGAAAAATAGGAACAGTATGGGAATGTAAAAGAAAAAAAAGTAAAGTGAAGAAGTAATGCATTTCCTCAACTAATTCATTTGAATCCAGAGTGAAAATTCATATAGCTATTTCAATAATATTTCAATGAGCCAAACAATAACATATTATGAGAACCACATAAACTGCTGGATTAACAGTGCAACAGGCAATATTTTTGGAGGACATGAGATCAGTTACCAGGCTTTGTCCAGCCCCCCACTTCTTCTCCAGCTTTCTTCCTCCTATCAGTTTGAAGAAGTTTCCCAACCAAAAACATCTCATATCCAAGTCTTCCAGAGAGGTTCCTTGACCTGCTGAATTACTCCAGCACTTTGTGTTTCACTCAAGATTCCATCATCCGCAGTTTCTTATGTGTCCATAAAATACTGGAATTGCACATTGACTTTAAATGAACCTTCCTTCAAATTTGTTACAAGAAAAGATCAGATTGGATCATGGGTTTGTAAAAAAACCCCAAATATTTGTAAATTAATAACTAAACATTAAATAGTAGTTGTTTAGATATTAAAGTCAGAATTTACTGTAACTGTTACAGATTGGATCTTGAAGATGAATGGCTTGCCAGTCACCCGGCTGCCTTCAGAAGCTCACTAGTTGTTAGGTTGACAGCTCAAGCTGGTGAGATCAAAGATGACAAGCTGCATTGCTCAAGCCTAGCAGCGTCGAAAATTCTATTAATGAATTCCTGGGATAATATGATTGTGTCAAGATGAAGGATAGGTTGTAATGTTGATCTCAAATCCCAGGCATTAAGCCGAGTGGTTTCACATCTTCCTCCTTGGGAAGGGGGAATTAAATTACTTTAAAATCAGCTGATGTTCTGTGTAAATCAACTTGTTCATAAACATCTTTATTCAGCTAAGGAACTCATGTTATTGCACCTTGCAAATATTTAATATTTAATATTTGATTAAATATGTATCAAATTTAATCCATAATTTGATGGATTTAAAAAAAAAAAACATCAAATCCATTTTATGATGGAAAGGTTGGTTTCTAACAGGAGTAAGCACCAGTCTTGATCAACAGGCTTTACCTCTTTCTCTCCTTGTCCACTATGTCCTTGTTCATCCCACTGCTGACGTTTTGTTTGGGATAAATTCTGTGTACAAATGGGTTTAATTCTTCCTGGATGATATTCGGAAGAAGCAGTTTGAGCAGAGCTTGAAGTATGCATACCGGCACATCCAGTTGCTGTATAAGGTAAGCAGCCAGTTTCAACTCCTGCAATAAAGGACACATGGCTGGAGCAAAAATGTTGGTTGCTCGCTCAGTTCACCACAAACAGAAATTCATTGATACCTGTCCAATATAAAAAAGGCCCAAATTAATCCATCTCGACTTGTAAAATAGGTACACAGCTGTACAAAATATCACGCTGCTGTGGTATTCTGTAGACGTTTTAAATTTGAGGAAGGATATTCTTGCTATTGAGGGTGTGCAGCGTAGGTTTACTAGGTTATTTCCCGGAATGGCGGGACTATCGTATGTTGAAAGACTGGAGTGACTAGGTTTGTATACACTGGAATTTAGAAGGATGACAGGGGATCTTATCGAAACGTATAAGATTATTAAGGGGTTGGACACGTTAGAGGCAGGAAACATGTTCCCAATGTTGGGGGAGTCCAGAACAAGGGGCCACAGTTTAAGAATAAGGGGTAGGCCATTTAGAACAGAGATGAGGAAAAACTTTTTCAGTCAGAGAGTTGTGAATCTGTGGAATTCTCTGCCTCAGAAGGCAGTGGAGGCCAATTCTCTGAATACATTCAAGAGAGAGCTAGATAGAGCTCTTAAGGATAGCGGAGTCAGGGGGTATGGGGAGAAGGCAGGAACGGGGTACTGATTGAGAATGATCAGCCATGATCACACTCTGCCTCGGCAAGGCCACTGACATAATCAAGAATGAGTCGCACCCCAGCCACTCCCTCTTCTCCCTTCTCCCATCTACGTACAAATATTGTTTCTTAGTCAAGCAAAATTAGGCTGAACTTACAATTATAAAATCAATGAACAATATATAACCTTGTGGTGTACTGCAGGCCCATACTAGATCACCAAGAGAATCAATTGGAGGACCGATTGATTAACAAATTATCACTGGTATAGATAAAGTAGATAGTTTGAGTGAAAATGCAAAAGACTAGAGGGCATAGCTTCAAAGTGAGAGGCGCAAAGTTTAAAGAAGATGGACGGGGAACATTCTTTTATTTACACAGTGGGTGATGGGTGCATGGGATGCGTTGCCAGGGGTGGTGGTGGAGCCTGATAGGATAGGCATTTAGACATGACGTTGCATTAAAGAAAATCCCAAGGGTTTTTATGCCCACATTAAAAACAAGAGGGTAACCAGGGAGAAGGTAGGACCGCTCAAGGATAAAGGAGGGAACTTACGCTTGGAGTTAGGTGATATAGTTCAGACACTTAATGAGTGCTTTGCATCTGTTTTCACCATTGTGAAGGACATGGAATACAGTGAGATCAGTGTGGAGAATACAAATGTGCAAGGGCAGTTTGAGGATTAAGAAGAGAGTGTTCAAACTCTTGAAGAACATTAAGGTACATAATTCCGCAGAGTCTGATGGGATTTATCCCAGGTTATTGAGAGGCAAGAGTGGAGATTGTGGGAGCCTTGACAAAGATCTTTGCATCTTGACTAGCCACAGGTGAGGTCCTGAAGGACTGGAGAGTAGCCATTGTTATTTGTTTGTTTCGGAAGGAAAGTAGGGAGTATCCAGGGAATCATGGCCCAGGGAGGCTCACATTACTAGTAGGGTAGCTACTGGAGATAATTATTTGGAAGAGGATGGGTTAATTAGAGACAGTCAACATGGTTTTGTACAGGGCAGTTTATGTCTTACTAACTGGATCAAGCTTTTTGTTAAGGTAATGGGGATGCTCATTGAGGGTAGGGCAGTGGATGTTGCTATATGGATTTCAGTAAGCATTTTATACAGTCCCTCATGGTATACTGATCAAGAAGATGAAATGCTTAGGATTAACAGTTACCTGGTCATATGGACTCAGAACTGGCTTACTGATAGAAGACAAAGGGTTGTGGTGGAAGAATTATATTAAGACTGGAGGTCTGAGGCCAGTGGAGTTCCACAGGGATCTGTGCTGGGACCTCTGTTATTTGTGATAAATATAAATGACTTAAATGTGGATGGGTTGATTAGCAAGTTTGCAGTTGACACCCAGATAGCTGGGAACGTAGACTGTGAGGAAGGCAGTCAAAATATACAGCAGAATATAGATCAGCGACAGAAATAGGAGGCAAATTGACAGATGTAGTATAATACAAATAAGTGTGAGGATTTGAACTTCGGAATGTCGAAATTAAGGGGAAATATACAATAGGGGGCATGATTCTTAACAGTACTGATGTACAGAGGGATCTTGGGATCCAAGTCCATAACTTCCCGAAAGTGTCAACACAAGTAAACAGAGGGAATATGGTATGCTTGCCTTCATTGGTCAGGGCATGGAGTATAACAGTCAGAAAGTCATAACACACCTTTGGTTAGGCAGCATTTGGAGTGTTGCGTGCATTTCTGATCACCCTATTGCAGGAAGGATACAGGGAGAGGTCGGACAGGCTTGGATTGTTTTCTCCGGAACGCCAGAGGTTGTGGGGAGACCTAATAGAAGAATATTAAACGGTGAGAGGCATAGATAAGGTAGATACTGAACCTATTTCCCAAGATGGAAATATCAAATACTAGAGGGCATAACTTCAAGGTGAAAGCGGCAAAGTTCAAGAGAGATGTGCGGGGTAAGTTTTTTTAGACAAAGGGTTGCGTGTGCCTGGAAGGTGCTGCCAGGGGAGGCAGATACGATGGTGGCATTCAAGAGACTTTTGGATAAGCACATGGATATGCACTGAATGAAGGGATATGGATTATGTGCAGGCAGATAATGGTTGGCATCATGTTTGGCACAGGCATAATGGGCTGATGGACCTGTTCCTGTACTGTACATTTCAATAGGGGCTAGTGGAATCAAGGGATATGGGGAGAAGGCAGGCACGGGTTATTGATTGGGGACGATCAGCCATGATCACAATGAATGGCGGTGCTGGCTCGAAGGGCCGAATGGCCTCCTCCTGCACCTATTTTCTACGTTTTCTATGTTAATAGAAAATTTCTTCAAAATGCTGGAGTGACTCAGTGGGTCAGGCAGCATCTCTGGAGAAAAATGATGGGTAAGGTTTCGAGTCGGAACCCTTCTTAATTTTAATATACATTTCAAAGTTGTATATGTAGGTAATGGAGGGATATGGATAATGTGCAGGCAGTGGAGATCAGTTGAACTTGGCACAGCGTACAATGCGGACGGTGTGGAGCAAAGGGCCTGTTCCTGCCCTGTACTATTCCATGTTCTGACAAAGCCATGTTTACTCACGTGGTCAGTTGATTCTTTGTGGCACATTTAGACATGGAAATAAATTGCTGTTTCTTCCTGTAAATAAATCTGTTCAAAAACCAGGCCAAGTCTCAGTACGGTCATTTGAGGAGCCTTATTTGCATTTTTGAAACTTGACAGCTGCTGCCGGGGGAAGCTGGGCTGAAACATATGCGGTGAGGACTGGACTAGTCACCTCTGCATAGAACCTGGACTCCTGTCCAAGTTCTGCAAAGAAGAAAAATGTTGCCAAAATTAACTTGGACTGGGTACAAATTATAATTGGTCCATTGCCAGTTTCTGCACGTTATTTCCCAGTACTCTATAATAGTACAGGGGCTCACCTCTCCTCCACCATTACACTGAGCACCGGCTCACCACAGGGCTGTGTGTTGAGCCCCATCCTTTACTCCCTCTACACTCACGACTGTGCCCCCACCCATCCCACCAACACCATCATCAAGTTCGCGGATGACACGACTGTGGTTAGACTCATCTCAGGAGGAGATGAGACAGCCTACAGGGATGAAATCCAAAGGCTGGCAGCATGGGTTCAGTGAACAATCTTGTCCTGAACTCCTCCAAAACAAAGGAACTTATAATAGACTTCAGGAAAACCAGTGCAGAATACGACCCACTCTACATCAATGGGGTCTGTGTGGAAAGGGTACCCGCTTTCAGGTTCCTGGGTACGCACATCGCAGAGGATCTTACCTGGTCTACCAACACCATCACCACAGTGAAGAAGGCACAGCAGAGACTCCACTTCCTGAGGATCCTCAGGAAGACCAACCTGCAGGAGAAGCTCATGATGTCCTTCTATCGCTGCTCCATCGAGAGTGTGCTGGCATACTGTATAACCACATGGTATGCCAGCTGCTCAGAAAAGGACAGGAAGGCCCTTCAGAGGGTCATCACGACGGCCCAGAAGATCATCGGCTGCTCATTGCCCTCCCTGGAGCACCTGTTCAGCCTACGCTGCCTCAGTAGAGCAGGCAAAATAATAAAAGATCCATCCCACCCCGGCCACCGTCTGTTTGTTCATCTGCCCTCTGGTCGACGTTTCAGGTCGATCAAATCCCGAACAAACAGACTTAAGAACAGTTTTTACCCCAGGGCCATACGAGAACTGAACACTACCTTCTGCACTAGGCAACACTGTTAAAAGTTTTGTACTTAATATAATTGTATTTATTTGTTTTTGCATTTATTGCATATATGTTTTTACGCACCGTCAGGATTGGCTATTTTTTAATTTCGTTGTACTCGTTGCAATGACAATAAATGAATATTATTATTATTATTATTATTATTATTATTGTAAAGGATAATCTATTTTGTCAATTACAGCCACACAAATGAACTAATTCACCGCCAGCTGAGAAGCTTTGTCCATGCTTGCAATACTGTGTTTATTCAAGGCTAATTTTTTTCTGAATCACCCTAACTAAAGCACAGTGTGCCATGCCGTGCTGTAATATTCCATGATACTCGGAAACCAAGCATTATGCAGGACCTATACCCTTAACCAACAAAGTGCTTTAATAACAACTAAAACTAAAAAGTTAAAGGCCTCGACCTCTTCCCTGGTATATGTGCAAATTATAGACAATAGACAATAGGTGCAGGAGTAGGCCATTCGGCCCTTCGAGCCAGCACCGCCATTCAATGTGATCATGGCTGATCATTCTCAATCAGTACCCCGTTCCTGCCTTCTCCCCATACCCCCTGACTCCGCTATCCTTAAGAGCTCTGCTCTTAAATTCTGGCAAATATGTTAAAATGGAATCAACTGCTTGGAAATGTGTTTGATGCCTGCACTTAGAGAAAGTCAATGCCTATGCCTGCTTTGTCTAAGCTGACGGAAATATAAACAGAGTCTTCTCCCATTGAGCATGGAGCTTGGATGATCTTCTCAAGCAGAAAACTGAGAGGCCTGTCACAGATTAGGAGTTGCAGCCAACATAATCAAGGTCCATTCCACCCTGGCCAATTTTTCTTCTGCATTCTCTCCTCAGGCAGATACAAAAGTTTGAAAGCGTTTCCAGACTTTCATGAGCAGCTGCTTCCTTTCTGTCGGACTCTTGAACAGACCTCTCATTTGCTGCGGCTGAATTCGTAATCTCCGAATCTACCTCCTTTTGGCGCCTGCATTTTTTAAAAGTAGACTTTTCTGTAGCTGTAACGCTTTATGCAGCATTCCGATTCTTTCCCTCTCTTGAATGTTAATGCACCTATATACTGTATACGATATTGCAGATGATACAAAGCTGGGTGGTAGTGTGAACTGTGAGGAAGATGCTATGAGGTTGCAGGGTGACTTGGACAGGTTGTGTGAGTGGGCGGATGCATGGCAGATGCAGTTTAATGTGGATAAGTGTGAGGTTATCCACTTTGGTGGTAAGAATAGGAAGGCAGAGTATTATCTGAATGGTGTCAAGTTAGGAACAGGGGACGTACAACGAGATCTGGGTGTCCTAGTGCATCAATCACTGAAAGGAAGCATGCAGGTATAGCAGGCAGTGAAGAAAGCCAATGGAATGTTGGCCTTCATAACAAGAGGAGTTGAGTATAGGAGCAAAGAGGTCCTTCTGCAGTTGTACAGGGCCCTAGTGAGACCGCACCTGGAGTACTGTGTGCACTTTTGGTCTCCAAATTTGAGGAAGGATATTCTTGCTATTGAGGGCGTGCAGCGTAGGTTTACTAGGTTAATTCCCGGAATGGCGGGACTATCATATGTTGAAAGACTGGAGCGACTAGGCTTGTATACACTGGAATTTAGAAGGATGAGAGGAGATCTTATTGAAACGTATAAGATTATTAAGGGGTTGGACACGTTAGAGGCAGGAAGCATGTTCCCAATGTTGGGGGAGTCCAGAACAAGGGGCCACAGTTTAAGAATAAGGGGTAGGCCATTTAGAACTGAGATGAGGAAAAACGTTTTCAGTCAGAGAGTTGTGAATCTGTGGAATTCTCTGCCTCAGAAGGCAGTGGAGGCCAATTCTCTGAATGCATTCAAGAGAGAGCTGGATAGAGCTCTTAAGGATAGCGGAGTCAGGGGGTATGGGGAGAAGGCAGGTACGGGGTACTGATTGAGAATGATCAGCCATGATCACATTGAATGGCAGTGCTGGCTTGAAGGGCCTCCTCCTGCAGCTATTGTCTATTGTATGATTCACCTGGATAACATGCAAAGAACATTTTTAGTACAGGTGTCGATAAGTGATAACACATGTGACAATACATGTGTTCATACAGTCCTAAATAGGCAATCTCCTTTTTTAGACAATTCCCCTTGTCCAATTCCATGTGCTTGGAACATAGAACAGTCCATAGAACATAGAACTGTACAGCGCAGGAACAGGATCATACACCCAACCACCCTTTGTGTGAAAAAGTTACCCCTCAGATTTCTATTCATTCTTTCACCCTTCACCTTAAATCTATGTCTTCTGTTTCTTGATTCCCCTACTCTGAGCAAGGGTCTACCTGATCTATTCCTTTCATGATTTTATACACCGCTATAAGATCACCCCTCATCTTCCTGTGCTCCAAGAATAGAGACCTAGCCTGCTCAACTTCTCCCTATAGCTCAGACCCTCGAGTCCTGGCAACATCCTTGTAAATCTTCTCTGTACTCTTTCCAGCTTGACAATATCTTTCCTATAACATGGTGTCCAGAACTGAACGCAATATTCTAAATGCAGCCTCACCAACATTTTATATAAATGCAAGATGACCTCCCAACTTCGATACTACTTGTAAAGATTGGAATTATTTTATTTTATTTTGGAGGCCTGCATGTCTTTGGAATGTAGGAGGAGACTGGAGAACCCAGAGAAAGCAGACGCGGTTGCTGGGAGATCGTGCAAACTCCATACTGACAGCACCCATAGTCAGAATCGAACTGGAGTCGCTGGCGCTGTAAAGCAGCAACTCCACCGATGCGCCACTGTTCCGCCCTAGGATCACAACTTTCCTGTGGATTCAAGGATTTTATTCTGATGGTTTTTATTGGTTATGTTCTCCATGTGTTGCTTTTCTAACCATAATCCATTCTCCAATCTTATTTTTCCTCTATAAAAGTATTTTTTAGGCAGAATGAGAGAAACCTCTGTCCCTCTCCTTTGAGTCTACTTTAGTATTTACTTATTAAAACTTTTTCACTTTACCATCACACGCCTTACTGTGAAACATAATCAGACCAGGGTCAAAGTGATAAAATGATTTTGATTTCTTCTGATTGCTTCTGACATACTCATCAACAGGTACATTAGCAAAGAAAAAGCCCTGAGAAATCCTTCAGCAATTCCATGCAACGATTTAATATATAATGTCCAGGATCATGCTTTCTTGTTCTTGTTACAATCTTCATAGATTTGCCAATCAATCCCAGTTAAATGGAATTCACACACATTGACCTCTTTTATTTCTACATACGCTGCAAAGTTGATTATATTCCATATTTTTTAAGAAGGTTGCACAAGAAATTAGAACAAATTCTGGAACATCTAACACATTATTTGTATAATTCAAAAATATGTACATTTAAGTATCGGATTTGATTTATTATTGGTTGGAGATATGATGGTCATTTTGACTTGAAAGTCAATGAAAGATTACATCATTTGTTGCGTATCTCTAATTCCCATTGTCTATTTAACACCTTCACCCAGGTCAAACTTACCCCATGACCCTTTTTTATCACACTAATCCTGTAATGATAACATCAATCTTTTTTCATGTTTACATACACATCTTAGCAGGAAAAGAATCACAAGCAGAAAGCATTCATATAAACATTATTGCCTGCATTTGCTCTGAGACTTTGATGCAGAACATTACCTGGTCTTGGAGATTCAGCAGTGTCTTCACCACCAGTTGATCTTTGACATCTTCCAGCAACTGACTATTTCTCTCTTTGTCTCTTAATCTGGAAAACCGCACAGGTATTGTTATTTGTTCTTGACTGTTCACCCTGTCACTAAGTAACATACATAGAGGAAGATCAAGAGGCAATGAAAACCTGCACCACAGGAATGGTAAAGAGTATCTTTTAGACACAGATAACTGGAATAGTGGTCAACACTAACAAGTTCTGTGAGCTTGCGTATAAAACTGATCGGGCGAGCAAACGGTAAGGCAATAAATTATTTTTCTGGAAGTTGATCTTATCTGATTTACTCAAGTTGACAGTGCCAATGTCATACAGATTGTAAAATTTCAATTTAAATAAATCACCATAAAGACTGTTGTCAAGCCTGTAATGTTAAAACCAAATTTACCTGACATAAAATTCTCTATCAAATGAAAGAAAATATGATTAAACAGGATTAAACAGGTGTAGCCTGAAGTGCACTTCCGAAACCAATTATATTTTGAAGAAATTATTTCGTAACTATAAAAAGGATAACATCTTTGATTTATTCGTTTTTCTAAGCATTCACGGGTTTAATTTTCAGTGCAGTAGATGTAAAAAGAGAGTAAAATGGCACTAATTAACCTATCGGTAATGAATCTGAACTTGCGAATATTGCAACAGGCAGTTGAGACTGTGAGCACTGATTCAGAGAAAGTTGCCACGTCCAGAACGGAAAATTGGGCTGAAAGGGCCATGGGGGTAAGTGTCGCACTCTTCTCTAGTGGCCAGCAGCCTATCACCTGACTACTCCATAGGTTCTGGGAGATGACTCACAGAGGGGGAGAGGGAAACTTGCTACTGATAGGCACAACTGCACATTTAGCCAATCCCATTTTCTTTGCATTCCTCTTTCAACATTCACGTGGCTCTGGAAAGATGAGCAGTTACAATGAAAGTCTTATACTGTATATAGACCATATGCTGGAGTAACTAGGCAGGACAGGCAGCAGCTCTGGATAGGAATTGGTGACATTTCAGGTCAGAGACCCTTCTTCAGTTCCTTCTCGACCCAAAACGTCATCCATTCCTTCTCTCCAGGGATGCTGCCTGTCCTGCTGAGTTACTCCAGCACGTTGTGTCTATCTTTGGTTTAAACCAGCATCTGCAGTTCCTTCCTACACAATGAAAGTCTTATGGTCGGCAGCTTTGCAGGCACAATACAACCAAGAACAAAAAATCAATTCTGTATGTAATAAATTATCTGCTATTTCAAACCAGCCCATAATATTGCAATAAAAAAACAAAGCATATAGATCAACCATAGTGGTGCCAAGTCTGTAATGGTTTGGTGCTGAGGTAAAGTTGTGGTTAGGGTTGTGCAGAGTGCTTCAAGATCCTAACGATCGATGGGAAGAAGCTGTTCTTGAACTGGAAGTAATGGTTGTCAGGCTCGTCGTCCTACTGGTAGCAGCAAGAGGATGGTGTGGATCTTTGATATTAGTTGCCTCACTGCCTCAAGCAGTGCATCCTGTAGATCCCTTTGATTGAAGAGGGGTTAGTACCAATGATGTCCACCTCTTTCTGTAATGTCCACCACTTTCTGCAACCCCCTTCGTTCTTGAGGGTTCGAATTACCAAATGACGCTGTGATGCAACCACCCAGTATGAGACTACTACTCCCTAGTCAGTATGACCTCAGAGTCATAGAGTCATACTGCATGGAAACAGGCCCTTCTGGCCAACTTGACCACACTGACCAACATGCCTCATCTACACTAGTTATCGTTCATCCAAGGCTTTTAGTTAGGGAACTTTCAGATGATCTTGGTAAGAAAGCACTCCTCCATATATTTTTTAATGAAACCGGTAACAACCGTGACACATTTGTTCAGGTCCATTGCCGAGTCCTTGAACATCGCCCCAGTCTACTAAATTCAAGCAGTTGTAAAGTCCTCAGCTTCACCTGGCCAGCTCTCTATAATCATCTTTGACAGAGGTGCGCTGTTCAGTCGCTTCCTAGATGCAACAAGGAGCAGCAGTCTGCTTCTTTAAATGGCAGCCAAGGAAACGAACGATTGCCATCATTGATGGTGGAATAACAGTGATTGAGAGTGTTTAATTCTCTGGTGCTGCAGGAGACACATTTTAGGTAGTTTGGAAGTGCTTTCTTCAAGCTAGCCTTGTTGAAGTCCCTGGCAATGATGGAGAAGCCACAGGGTATGCCATCTGGTTTTTGTTGACCCATGGCTTATAACTCATCATGCTAGCTGAGGATCTACCTGGGCAGGAGTCTAGACTGCAGTCATGATAATCGAGATGAATTCCCTCGGGAGGTAGAAGGGACTGCACTTCACTACTAGATATTCCAGGTGGAGGGAGCATGAGTTCAACAAGGTCAAAATGTCGAGCGCCACTAAGAGTTGACCATGAGGCGGACGCCACCATTTCTCCCTTTTCCCATTGGCACCATCCGGCCCTGGCACCAGATTGCGAAAACTATGGGCAGGAGGTAATGAGGTGGTGTGAGACATCAGGAATACATCTTTAGTTTATGAGAGATCCATTCAAGAGACCGATAGCACAGCGGAAGAAGCTGTTCTTGACTCTAGTGGTACATGATTAGGGCAATGGGGCATATTTCGGGATTCTTTCTTCATTTACATCTAACTTTATCTCCCAGTAAATCTCTTAGTTTAAAACATTTTCTGATAACAAATGTATACATATAGTGCATGTCTGACACAGGATGTGTTAATATAGGTTTTAATCCCCAGAATTGCTCTTCAGTCACACGTGTGTCAAGGATTATGGGGAGAAGGCAGGAGAAAGGGGTTCGGAGGGAGAGATCGATCAGCCATGATTGAATGGCAGAGTACACTTGATGGACTAAATGGCCTAATTCTGCTCCTATCACATGATCTTATGAATTGCGATATGATCTTTTATTTTCCCAATTTCTTCTTTGCATTCTAAAATTACCTTTGACACTCTGCTTCCACTGTGTCTTTACACTTGGACATAGCCTGGTATAGACAGACGGACATCTGACTGTTGTTTGGTGCTGTATCTTTTTCATTGAGAGATCTGCTGTACATCTCTGCCCAGCTGCTCCATTCAATTTGCTCACTCCCAATAGTAAGCTCCTGCTGTAAGTTATTTGAATGCAACTGTTCAAGTTGCTCCAGATCCTATGGGGAACAAAAGATGCAATTTATCCTATCGCAACTTATGATGCCTTCTATCGACACTCTAATACTCCCCAAAAGCACACTCAACCATATTCCTTTCATTCTTATACGCAACATGTCGGCTTATTTTCACAAATCAAAGATCAAAATTACAGAGGAAAAGAAGTACTCTAATCCTAAAACAAATTGTCACACTGCCAATTCTCTTCATGGCCTCTTGATTCCTTACTGAGTTACAGTTCCAAGAATACCAGGCAATCTCCAAGGGGCCCAAGTGGGCAACCTATATGTGCAGACTTGGGCCGTGAGAACTCTGAGCTTTTAGACCTGCCAGATTCATCATTGCTTAGCTTAGTTACATCAAGCCATGCAGCAATGCTTCAGAGTTATTTCTGACTGTGGTAAATAATGTGTCCCAGTAAAAACATTGAGCTCAAGAAATTGGCATGTATTCTCCTGTAGAAACAAGGATCTGCAGATGCTGATTTACCAAGGAAAAACATAACGTACTGGAGCAACAGCGGTTCAGGCTGCATCCCTGAGAACAAGGATAGATGACACTTCAGGTCAGGACCCTTCTTCAGACTATTTTCCTTTTACGTTATGCAGAGGAGCAACAGGTTTTGGCATTGTTATCGATTAGCACCCTTTAGCGTGCATTGAAGGAGCTGTATCAGTTAATTCGGTCAAGAGCTTTGTGAGTTCTATCCAGTATCAGAATATTGATTATTGTTCCAATAATGATGCTATCTATTGAGGAAGCTGCTTGTGACTTTTCCCCATTGGTCTGGAAACTGCAGCCCATGCTATTCTGAAACTTTACAGTCCAGAGCAGAGAGAACCTTTAGAGGAAGTCATTGAAAAGTTACTGGAAGACAAAAGTACGACCGATCCCTGCAACTCCAACCCGGTGCTGACAGCAGCACAAAGGCCTTTATGCCTAGGTTAAGGCATTAACATTTTGAACAATTTTGAACTTGAAGGGTACAAGATGGTGCTTGAAACACAGTGGCTCTTGTGCATTGCCTCAATGTAATCTACTATTATTACACTCTTGTACGTATGATTGTGCCTATGTATAGTAAGATTTTTACTGAACTGCATGCAAAAAATTGAATTTCACTGTTCCTAGGTACATGTGACAATAAAGTACCATTGGGTGTCCCGGGGAACCGCACGCGGTGGGAGTGTCCCAGGGAGCTGCGCGGTCCCGATCCACCCGCCTAACAACCGCACCGCCGCCGACCAGAACGAAGACCGAAGACTGGAAAAAGCCCCGGCAGTCCTGACTCGCCCCACAAGCCTCCCAGGGGACTGCGGCGAAGCAGGGCGGTGAGGTCTGTCTGGGCAGAAGGAGCCTCAGCGGCGGCAGCAGGACACTCGGCGGAGGCAGCAGGAGTCTCGGCGATGGCAATGTGGGCCTCGGCGGCGGCAGGAGCCTCAGTGGCAGTGGGGCCTTGCAGTTGATGAGCGTGACGGGGGGAGGGGAAGACAATGTGGACCCAGAGGTGGGAGAACAAAGGTGGACCCGGTATGGGGGAGGCGGGGGAGCTCTAGTTTAGAATCCTCTACCCAGGAGATAAGTCTGTGTTTGTTTGTTTGTTTGTTTGTTTGTTTGTTCCGGTGAAGGAGCTGTGCACACCGTCAGCCAGACAACACTTGCTTGTCTTTTTCTATTTGTTTTCACTTTTAATTTCAAGTTTTTGTGTACCTTGTGTGTTGTGACTGTCGGCAGACCAATTTCCCTCCGTGGATGAATAAAGTTTATCGTATCATATCATATGAATCATTTACTGACGATCAATCAGTCTTGTCCACAGGATTTTGATGAACTCCAAAAGTCTGAGTTGGTTTCCAAAAGATCAAATGATAAAATATTGGTTTAACTGCTCTTCACTTTCATCCATTCCCTGAGTGGAAATCATACCATCTTCAGGGTATTGAAATACATTGCCAAAAACGTATCAATGACTCAAATGGGTTGCTGGTCCAACCATGAGGATGAAAGAACCTCAAAATTAGATTACAAATATGTATTGAGTTGTCTGATGTCACTGGATGACAGCGTGCTTGAGATGGGGAGGTGAAGAGGAATAATTCCACTGATGGCAATTAAGTATACTTTAAGATCATAAGGTCATACGTGACAGGAGTAGAATTAGGCCATTCTGCCCATTAAGTCTACTCTACCATTCAATCATGGCTGATCGACCTCTCCCTTCTAACCCCATTCTCCTGCCTTCTCCCCATAACCTCCGACACCTGTACTAATCTAGAGGATTATTGGATTGCTCCATGCCATGGCATATCTGAGCTAAGCAATGATGAATTTGGCAGGTCTAAAAGATTCTCACTGTCCAAGCCTGCACATATAAGTTGCTCAATTGGGTCCCTTGGAGATTGTCTGGTATTCTTGGAACAATAACTCTGCAAGAGTTTCCCCAAGAAAAAAGGGGGGAAGAGAATTGAATGCAAGGATAGTGCCAATGTATGGGGTGATCGCTGGTCGGGGCGCAGACTCAGTGGGCCGAAGGGCCTGTTTCTATGCTGTATCTCTAAAGTCTTATGTCTAAATCTGAAACAGTGACAAAATTATGAGTTAAAAAGTCGACAAAAGAAACCCACGCAAATCAATGATTGCATTATCCAAACTTCAATTACCATGTAATAGCTGTGATTGTGAGAAATCATAAATGCATAGATAGAATGTGGATCAGCAAGCAAAAGAGATGAAGAGAAGGGAAGAGTGAGAATGAAACAGGGTTATCTAAAATGAATAGTAAAATAGACTGACAGCAAAAGCAATGAGAGTGAGGAAGAAGAATTAAACTTTATGTCTCTGGATATTTCATTACATTAAAACTAATCTGTGAATGCAAGTGCCATGGACGTAATTTTGACTCCCAAAGCTGCCTATTTGGAGACTACCTATTAGCAGAAGGTATTATTAGTCAAGAAAGCTGATGTTTAAGGGAGGGACCAGAGTGAAATCTAAAAGCATTAAATAATGCAAATGAAGTAAAAATTCAGGTCATTGAAGAAAGTAGGAACAAAATACATTAATAATAAGTTGAAGAAAACTAAATTTAAAAAGGCAGCTTCTTCATTGAAAAGAAAATATAAATATATTAATAATCTCCAGAGAGGTTTCAATATGATGGGGTTGAAAAGCTTTGCTATTTCGAATGACTTTTTTTTGTCTGAAGCTCTTTATATTTTACATGGAGTTCGGCTACATAAACTAAATTTTACCGGAGAAGGGAATTCTGGATTTGTATCCCCTTATGCGGCACGGTTGCACAGCGGTAGAGTTGCTGCCTTACAACGCTTACAGCACCAGAGACCGGGTTTGATCCTGACTATGTGTGCTGTCTGTACGGAGTTTGAATGTTCTCATCGTGACCACGTGGGTTTTCTCCGAGATCTTTGGTTTTCTCCCACACCAAAGACGCGCAGATGTGTAGCTCAATTGGCTTGGTATAAATGTAAATTGTTCCTAGTGTGTGTAAGATTGTGTTAGTGTGTGGGGATCACTGGTCGGTTTGGACCTGGTGGGCCGATGGTCTGTTTCCACTTTGCATCTCCAAAACTAAAACTAAAGCCAGGTTGGGTGGATATTGATGAAATGATTTTTGTTTTGTCCAACTGTGTCGTTCTCCACCTGAGAAAAGATACAAGTAGGAATTTAGATTGCATCTTTCACTCTGATTCCAACGTATCCCAACCAGCGCAAAACTTTGAAGTATGGTTATTATTTATGTGGGAAAATTTCTCACCAGTTTGTGCAGAACATGATCTGGAAAATGCTACATGATAATCACTAGATATCTTGGTTTTTTAATGTTGACAGCATGGAGACAGGATTAGCAGAAACATAGCAAATCTTCTTGATAACAAAGATGATTATTATTACTTTGGAAAAACAGTATGCAGAACCCATTGTAAGATGGAAACTATCCTATCTGTAGAGTTACAATGTTGGCACTGCCAACTCAGCTTCCCTGACATCTCAGGATCGTGAAGTCAGAATTTTTACAAGGATGAGGGGATTTATCTCTGAAATTAGATTAAATGATTTCAACAAACAATATTTATGCTCGACTTTTATGCAAGGTCTCTTAGTTACAAAACAATTAGTAGTTCTTGTCTTAAATCTGACACTTAGAAAATTAATCTGCTTCAATTTTTGTTGAAGGACAAATTTTATTTGACAAGATATATGTATGGTAGGACGTGTGTTGAAAGAAAGCATCTGGATGAGGCATAGGGATTAATATGTATGTAGCATACACATAAATATTCTGATTACTGCCTCTGAATCCTTGCAAGATCTGACCTTTATTTATGTGGAGGAGATAGTTCTTCAAGTCACTTTGCTATGCTGCCTGGAAACCAGGAAACAATGTCTGGCAATTATTGATGTACAGACTCAGGAAGGTCTTGAGGAAGGAGCCCACGGTTTAATAAATTTTGGGATCCCAGGAAGCAAGCCTATCCCTTGTTCCATAAGGAGCCTCAAAGGTACTGCAAAGGGACAGTTCAGGTGGGCTTCTTCTGTCCAAGAGCCATTTTGAATGAGATGTAATTGGAATGATTAATACAGCTTGCATAAAGTGGTCCAAGGTTCAAACCATGCCAGCGCTGCGAGATGATGTTGGGCCACAACCATTGAAAATCCAGCAGGACAAGAGGACTTCACGTGATGCTATCCAGTGCTGATCACCACACTATAGGAAGCATGTGATTGCACTGGAGAGGGTGTGGTGATGATTCACCTGAATGTCTGGAATGGAGTGTTTCAGTTATAAGATGAGTCTGGATAGGCTGGATTTATTTTATTTCGAGTGGCGGAGGGTGAGGGGGAATCTGAAAGAGCTCATGCAAAATTATGGGGTAGATAGAAAACTTTTTCCAATGGCACAACCATCAAATACTCAAGGGTGTAAGTTTAGGATAAGAGACAAGAGTTTTGGAAAGGGTCTGAGGCAGATCTTTTTCACCCAGAGGGTGGTTGGAATCTGGAATGCAATGCATGAGGGGATGGCGGAAGAATGTCCTCTAATAATATTCAATAAGTATTAAGATGAAAACTTCTGTGCAGGCACAGAGACTAACATTTCATATTATCTGCCAGATTTAGACTTTGGACTTTAGAGACACAGTGCAGAAACAGGCCCTTCGGCCCACCGAGTCCGCAGCAGCCAGCGATCACCCCATACATTAACACTATCCTACACACTAAGGACAATTTACAATTTTACCAAAGCCAATCAACCTACAAACCTGCACGTCTTTGGAGTGTGGGAGGAAACCAAAGCACCCGGAGAAAATCCACAAGGTCACAGGGAGAACGTACAAACTCCATACAGAACAGCACCCATAGTCAGGATCAAACCCAGGTCTCTGGCGCTGTAAGGCAGCAACTCTACCACTGCGCAACTGAGCCGCCCCATCCAGGCAACGCAAAATCTTAACAATTTGTCTCCATGGCAGGGATTCAAAATAATTGAGAGGAGAAGGGTTAGGTGTATGTACTGAATAAAGAGAAAGTTAGGCTCATGCTTTAGGCAGAATTGAACACTCACACAAATGTGCTCCTGAACAACTTGGGTGCTTGCTGGCTCACAGTGTAACCCTGCTGTGGCCATTTCTTCGAAGAGCAGGGCTTGCAGGTTGAGAGTAGCGTTATGAATCTCCAGGGCTCTCACTTGTCTCTCGGCTCTGTTGAGCTGGATCGAAGCCAGACACTCTCCTACATTTTCTTCCAGATCCTCTATTTGATTACCTCTCTGGTGAATCAGATCAGCACAAACCTGGAACGACATTTAGCTGGCATTTTGTTATGATATTCATTACAAAAAGTAATTCTATGATAGAAAAGTAAGACATTGGCAGTATAAAGTGTGGCCAATGTTTGGAGTATTCTAGGAACATTAATAATTTTGTCAAAGAGGATTCTCTTGAACTTCTACAGGAGAGCATATTGACTGGTTGCATCACGGCCTGGTTCAGCAACTTGAACTTTCAGGAGCGGAAAAGACTGCAAAAGTTGTGAACACTGCCCAGTCCATCACCGGCTCTGATCTCCCCACCATCGAAGGGATTTATCAGAGTCGCTGCCTCAAAAAGGCAGCCAGCATCATCAGAGACCCACACCATCCTGGCCACACACTCATTTTACCCCTGCCATCGGGAAGAAGGCACAGGAGCCTGAAAACTTTAATGTCCAGGTTCAGGAACAGCTTCTTCCCGACAGCCATCAGGCTATTAAACACTACAACCTCAAATAAGCACTGAACTACAATAGACTATTATTATTGTTATTATTATTACTTACAGTGTACTATGTTTACATATCATGTTGTGTTGCAGCAAGTAAGAATTTCATTGTTCTATCTGGTACATATGACAATAAAACACTCGTGACTCTTGACTAAATTGGTCTGTCACCATTGCCATCCCTTGACACAAGGATGACGTCTAATGCTTTGGCAGGTCACTGATGAGGTTACACTGTTGATACGCTCAGTAACATCCTTAAATATGGGGAAGGTAGCATACAGGTGAACTGAGCCCTGTGACCTGTATAATATGTAATAAAAAGGAACTGCAGGTGCTGGAGTAACTCAGCAGATCAGGCAGCATCTCTGGAGAAAATGTATAGGTGACGTTATGGGTCAGGATCCTTCTTCAGACTGATTGTGGGGAGGTGGGGTGGGAACCTGGAAGCGAGGAGGCACAGGACAAAGCCTGGCAAGCATACGGTTGATAGGCAAATGGTGGACAAAACCGGAGATGAAAAGACAGAAGGTGTAAAACAAAAGGATTGAACAGTTACGAATTGTGAAGCTAGAGGAAGGACTAATGGTTGGAGGAGGAGGAGGGGGAGGGGAGGGGAAAAATAGGTCCGTCCAGGTGGGGCACAGGGGAGGGCGATATGAAAAGAAGGGAGCGGGGAGGATTTTGTAGTTACCTAAAATTGGAGAATTCAATGTTCATACCGATGTGTAACAGTGTACACAAGGTTGTAAGCTACCCAAGTGGAATTTGAGGTCTTCCCTCTCCAGTTTGCATATGTCTGATGGAAATGCAGGCAACCGATTGCACCACAGCCCTCATCGACCTTCCCTGGTGCAGAGAAGTGACATACCCTCAAACCCACTGTTCCCTTGCCCCATTTCTCTACATCGGCGAGACCAAACGCAGGCTCGGCGATCGTTTCACTCAACACCTTTGCTCAGTCCGCCTCAACCAACCTGATCTCCCGGTGGCTCAGCACTTCAACTACCCCTCCCAATCCCACTCCAAGTCTGACCTTTCTGTCATGGGCCTTCATTGTCATAGTGAGGCCCACCACAAATTGGAGGTACAGCACCTCATATTTTGCTTGGGCAGCTTACAGCCCAGCGGTATGAACATTGATTTCTCTAACTTTAGATAGCTCCTCTGTCCCTTTCTTTGCCCTCCCCCTTCCCAGTTCTCCCAGTCTTCCAGTCTCCAACTACATCCTTTCTTTGTCCCGCCCCCTCCCCCGACATCAGTCTGAAGAAGGGTCTCGACCCGAAGCGTCACCCATTCCTTCTCTCCTGAGATGCTGCCTGACCCACTGAGTTACTGCAGCCTTTTGTGATAGCTCCATTGCTGAGGTCAACAACAGTTTGTATTCTACACCATCACCTCAGACCCATTTGTTATCAGTGACCAGGAACAGTAGACCCCAAACAACAGACCTCAGAGGGTCACTGGAAATCAGGGACCTCATTTGTGCGACAAGAAGCGGAGAGGTTGAAAAGGTGCACTTCAGCGATGGTTAACATGATCGTGAGCTTACTGAACTGGGTACAGAGAGCAGCGATTAGGCTTGACTTTTACGCCAGTAGTTCATCTGGTTGAAGAACAATTCTGAATGGATTATCAGTTGTTTTCTTAAATCCACCATGAGGAGTTTTGTCGATCAATATGAATTTTACTGGAGGCAAAAGGTTGGCCCTTGGTGAGGTAGTAGAGCGGCTCATGGTTTTGTGGTGCTGTTAAATAGGTGTTAATGAGTCGTTAGTTACTTAACAATTCACTGCTGAAACTGACAAATTAAAAGTTGAGAAAGCTATAAATTGGACTGCAGACTCTAGTTTACTTTAGTTTAGAGATACAGCAAGGAAGCAGGCACTTCAGCCCACCGAGCCCATGCCAACCAGCTTACACTAACACTATACTACACACTAGGGACATTTTACAATTTTACCAAAGCCAATTAACCTACAAACCTGTACACCTTTGGAGTGTGGGAGGAAACCGGAGCACCCAGAGAAAACCCATGCGGTCATTGGGAGAATGTATAAACTCCATACTGACAGGATCCTTAGTCAGGTAAACACAAAATGCTGGTGTCATCAGCGGGTCAGGCAGCATCTCAGGAGAGAAGGAATGGGTGACGTTTCGGGTCGAGACCATTCTTCAGACCGCTGCCACCGACTTCCACCGCATTATTCAAAAGCACCATGCACCCTTAGTCAGGATCGAAACCGGATCTCTGACACTATAAGGCAGCAGCTCTACCTCCGTGCCACGGTGCCACTACTGTACTGTGTACTGTACTAGTACTATGAGCAAATTTGGGCCCCATATCTGAGGAAGGATATGCTGGCTCTCCTTCCAGAGGAGGTTTACAAGAATGATTCCAGGAATGAGCGGGTTAGCATATGATGAGCGTTTGACAGCACTGGGCCTCCACTTGCTGGAGTTTAGAAGGTTGAGGGGGGACCTTATTGAAACTTACAAAATAATGAAAGGCATAGATTGGATGTGGAAAGGATGGTGTGAGAGTCGAGGACCAGAGGTCAAAGCCTCAGAATGAAAGGGTGCTCTTTCAGAAAGGAGGTGAGGAGAAACGTCTTTAGTCAGAGGGTAGTTAATATGTGGAACTCATTGCCACAGAGGGCTGAGGAGGCCAAGTCAGTGGATATTTTTAAGACAGAGAGACTAAATCTTGATTAGAACGCCTGTCAAGGATTCTGGGGAGAAGGCAGGAAAATGGGATGAGGAGGCAGAGATCAGCCATGATTGAATGGCGGAGATTTGATGGGCCAAATAGCCTAATTCTACTCCTATAACTTGTGAACTTGTATGCAAAGAGCTACCTCAATATTTTTTATTTCTGTTTTTCCAAATTTTCCAAACATTTTCGTCATGGGGAAATACAATTTTCTTTTAAATGTAGAAATGATCAATTGAAAGTTGTCTCTGAGACAGAGGAGAGAGGGTTGGAGGACAAGGTGCTTTACCCCAGCATTTAGATGACAGAGAGATTATAACATCTTTTAAGTACAAAGTGGAAACATATTTGAGTGGGAGAAAGATAGATGGCTCTGGGGAAGAAAACAAATCAGTGTGAGTATTATAGACAATAGACAATAGGTGCAGGAGGAGGCCATTCGGCCCTTCGAGCCAGCACGGCCATTCAATGTGATCATGGCTGATCATTCTCAATCAGTACCCCATTCCTGCCTTCTCTCCATACCCCCTGACTCCGCTATCCTTAAGAGCTCTATCCAGCTCTCTCTTGAATGCATTCCGAGAATTGGCCTCCACTGCCTTCTGAGGCAGAGAATTCCACAGATTCACAACTCTCTGACTGAAAAAGTTTTTCCTCATCTCAGTTCTAAATGGCCTACCCCTTATTCTTAAACTGTGGCCCCTTGTTCTGGACTCCCCCAACATTGGGAACATGTTTCCTGCCTCTATCGTGTCCAACCCCTTAATAATCTTTCCAACCCCTTAATAATCTTATTAAGATTGCTCCAGCACATAGCCAGCGTGGAAATACTGTGCTGATTGGGTTTACTCTTTCACAGTGGTGGCGTTAATCTGGGAATGATCTGGATATTCATAAAGGGTTTAATTTTGGTGTTGTACACTGTTACACATCAATGCAGATATTCCATTTGCAGTAATAAATCAAGTAGAACATTCCAAACTGCGAAGGAGAGCAAGATTTCTCTGCCAGGAGATTTAATGGAGAAACGCTCAGTTTCATTCCCCTATGCCTTGAAATCCGTTCAAAAGTAATGAGATGTGGAAATTCTGCTGGAAAGCAAAAAGATCAATTTGTTCAAGTTTCATGTTGCTTCCTTTGTGGGAAGCAGTCAGTCTGAAACTGGAGTGCTATGCCAGTGATTTAGATGAGGCTTTGAAGAGGAAATGAGGCCAAGGGATTTTGTATCCTTTATGATAATTCAATTGCCAGTGAGGGATGTTGGATCATTGAAGCTTCAACAGATGAGCTGGAATAGCCTCCCTCAGTTCCATATTGCTTTTAAATGTTTCTGAACATCATTGTCTGAATATTAATTTCTAAAACTAAAGAGCAATTTAGGTGTCAGTCTTGCCTTTTGGTATGATTCATATCACCCAGTAAGTTACAGAGCATGTTGACAGAGATTAAGTTCAGTGCAGTATTGAAGGGGCTTCTGCTGTTGAAGGTGCCTCTCTGACCACTGCCCTGATCAACCTTTTTGTCTCAGCCAACACCATAAAAACTGTGGAGAAAAAAATGAGTTTTGCTTGCACATGACATATTAACACGTGGCACCTAAATCTGGTTCTGAAATGTGATGGAGTTGAGGTGAATAAGGTTAACATGGTGCTGAATTTTCTGGCTGTATCTGAAGAACTTTTTTTGTGGAGTTAAACAATTGTATTTAATTTAAGCCTCAAACTCCAATCTAACCCGCAGACACCCAAAACCATTGCTATAAAGGAGGGTTTTAAGAGACAAATAAATGAGACTGTGAAGTTTTGCAATGGGAGCAAACTTTTGGGCATTTAAAAAGGCCACCTATCATCTTACCAGGCTGCAATTCTCTTGTTCCTTTTCCAATGTGAACTAAACTTGCAGCTCATTACATGTGTGTGTGTGTCGTCGTCCCCCCCACATCCCCACTAGGCAGAAAGTAAACACAGATTAGATGACCATTTTGTCAAGGACCTCTATTCATTTTCGACAATTAACTCTGCATTTGCACTTGCCGATCACTTTAATTCTCCACCCTTGTCTCAGTCTCATCGCTCTGGCTATGTCCTCTTTCATTGGGCTTCATTGGAACAGTACTAGTTTGAAGAATAGCATTTTATGTTCTGAATTCAGAATACAGCCCTTAAGGCTTAATAATGAATTTAACAATTTCATGTAACCTGTCTGAAGAAGGGTCTCGACCTGAAACGTCACCTATTCTTCTCCAGAGACGATATCTGACCCGCTGAGTTACTCCAGCTTTTTGTGTCTAATCAGTCTTTCTAGTTTCAATAGAAATGCCCGTTTCTGATGAAAGGTCGTTAATCTAAATGATAACCATTTCTTTCTTACATATATTACCTTGCTTGCTAAACATTTCTAACATTCTCCATCTCTATTTCAGATTACTAACATCTGTTTTCTTTCTTCAGTGTGTATCTGATAGATATCCCTCTTTAGTTTTCCTGTTTTCAATTGTCTCCTTTTATTTACATCTCCTCCGCCATCATTATCAAGTCACTTGCCCTGTGCTGCCCCCTCAATTCTACTTCAGTATTTCTCTGATGCCATATCACAAATTATCGCAAGATTTGTCAACTCAGTGTGTGGAATAAATAACTACAGAAAAACTACACGTAAATAGTGCCATTCATGTATCAAGACCTCTGGGCAGATATCCGTGCAAACAGGTTTTTATATCAGCAGGCCAGGCACAGATAAACAGATTATCTGGTTAAATAAACAGATTTTAAGAAGATTTTAAGAATCTAAACTAAATCTTAGAGAGGAGAGAAATAAATGGCTACCAAGATACGGACGGGAATAGCAGACCTTTGGTTGCAGGTAACTACAAAAACTACAAAACTATGAATTATCATTCATAATAGAATGATTAATGTTGGACAACCACAAGAAGAATTCAGCACTGCGGAGATCTCTAAGATTAGTAGGGTTGGACAAAGCTGTAAAGAAAGGATTTTAACACAGCTTGTACTGTGGCAATTCACCTGGAGAAGACAACAAGCTACCTCCTACCAGGTTCCACAGGGGTGGCCCCATCAGATCTCGGCTCACATGAGAGATTGATTGATTGAAAGATACAGCATGGAAACAGGTCATTTGTCCCACCAAATTCACGCCTATCATCAATCATTTGTTCACACTAGTTCTATGTTATCACACTTAGCACCCACTCCCTATACACTAGGAGCAATTTACAGAGGCCAATTAACCTACAAACCCCCATGCCTTTGGAATGTAGGAGGGAACAGAAAGAGACCGAACCATGTGGTTACAGGGAGAATGTGCAAACTTCTGACGAGACATCACCCGAGATCAGGATCGAACCTGGGTCTCTGGTGCAGTGAGGCCACAGTTTTACCAGCTGTGCTACTATGCCACCAGGACTTCTAAGAATCCCATTGCACCTTTCCCCAGTAGCCTCCCCTCCAAGGCAACCATAATGTGGATTGCTGATGCCTGTGAGCTGAATTAACTCTTGACCCTCGGGAACCATGCCGATCCAGTCTTCATGTACCTTCTTGGCTGTAAATTACTCTAACGCTGTTTCAGATCTGCTTTTGACTAATTTCGTAATGCCTTGAGAAGGACTTGAGAAAGATTTTCCTTCAGTGCTAAATGTAACTGATATTTGAGCAGATCAAAAAATCAAATCTAGTTTCTAAATACTAATTGTGTGAAAGATGGGACCTGAGCAGAGATGCACCATATATCAGGATGTTGGATATAGAGAGTCCGGAGATAGAGCGGAGCAGAAGTGTGCAAGGACAGAGAGATCAAGCACAGATGGGTTCCGAGAAGGGATGATGAGGACATATTTGATTAGGATGGGGGAAGATGTCTTAGTAACATCAGCAAACATGGAGCCCAGGAAGGCTGTTGATTTGGCAACAACGCTGAGGAAATGGAGATAATCTCGTGGTGAAGATGAGTTGGGAGTAAATGGAATGATGTGAAGCCAATGAGCAGGGTGGAATATGGGCCAGTAGACTCGGTAGTTTAATGCCAAGAAGTGAAGCAGACAATGTCTGAAAAGGCAGTCAATATCTTTCTGACAGATGCAGCGAGAAAGCGCTTTTCACACCTGTTCAACAGAACACAACAAAATCTTAGACACAAGAGACATATTGCAACACTCACTCTGCTTTTAGCATAACGCTAAAAGGAAATCACCAGGAGAAAAAAGAACAATGTGGATGATTTGAAGCAAAGGCCTCAAGGAGTTTAAAGACACCAGTTTGTACCACAGTGGACTCCCAAAAGAGTAAATTGCACAGGTAATGGCAAGCTTAGATATGTTCATACTGTTTACTAAAAGGTCTGTGACCTGAGAAATTACAGGGAAGAAATGTCCTAAAATCTCAGAACTGTTCACTCTTCTCAAATCTCAGCAATGTTATATCCTCATTACCACTGACTACATTCTGTGCACAGAATAGGAGAGATTTTCTTCTATTGATTGCACTGCAGGCAAACTGCCAGCTTTGTGCTGTCTGTTCATTTCAATGCAATTGACATCCAGTGTGTACTGACCACACTGTTGGTTGGGATGGTTACATCAGCAGGGAGCAAACAAAAAGAGTGACGAGCTGCAGTTAAAGCTTGCCCGTGCCTCTTAAAGGGGAGGTGTATTGTGGCTGGAGCAGAGCATTCAGGAAGTGAATCTAATCTTAGGAACAGTAGTGTAAGAAAATAACTGCAGATGCTGGTACAAATCGAAGGTATTTATTCACAAAATGCTGGAGTAACTCAGCAGGTCATGCAGCATCTCAGGAGAGAAGGAATGGGTAACGAAACGTTGCCCATTCCTTCTCTCCTGAGATGCTGCCTGACGTGCTGAGTCACACCCGAAACATCGCCCATTCCTTCTCTCCTGAGATGCTGCCTGACCTGCTGAGTTACTCCAGCATTTTGTGAATAAATAATCTTAGGAACAGCTTTGTAAGGCGAGGTGCACGCCAGGGATTCCTGATGCCTTGGTGGAAAAGCTGCAAAATCTGCAACTTAGTGAGTGTCCACAGGAAGCCAGGAGGTTTTTCAGGCAACTGAGTTTTAAAGAAATGGGACCAGTAGTTGTCCACTTTTCGGAGTCAGGCCTTGAGGATCAATGTACTCAGTCTTTAGATTTTGGAGAAATAGCGGGGAAACAGGTCCTTCGACCTACTGAGTCTGCGTCGACCAGCGATCACCCTGTACACTAGTACTATCCCACACACGAGGGATAACATACTATTTTTTTAATCAAAACTAATTAATCTGTACGTCTTTGGAATGTGGGAGGAAACTGGAGCACCCGGAGAAAACCTAAGGCAGACACTGGGGGAATGTGCATATTCCATACAGTCAGGATCAAACCCAGGCCTCCAGCGTTGTAGGCAGGAACTCTACTGCTGTGCCACTGTGCCACCCTATTTGAGGCAGGTACTATCACCACGTTAAAAAAAAAATGGATAGATACATGGATAGGATAGGTTTAGAGGGACATCAACAAAATGGACGAATTAAAACTACAGATATCAGAAAACAAACTCGTGGAGGACTGTTGCATTCTCTTAGTAACAGAGACATGGCTTAATCCACTTATCCCAGACGGAGCCATTGAGCTAGCCGGGCGTACAGCGTTTCGCTGGGACAGAAACATCGACTCCGGTAAGAGCAAGGGGGGGGGGTTATGCATTTACGTGCACAACAACGGGTGCACTAACATCCAAATCATGGATAGCCATTGTTCTCCTGATCTGGAGTTCCTAACAGTTAAATGCAGGCCTTTTTACCTTCCTCGTGAATTTACAGGGGTTATAGTAACAGCAGTCTACATCCCACCGAATGCTAACGCTAGCACAGCTTTAGGCTACCTGCTCGGTGCAATAAACTCACAACAGAGCACATATCCAGAAGCAGCCCACATCATAGCCGGGGACTTCAATCATGCAGACCTAAAGTCAGTTCTCCCGAAACTTGAACAACACATACGATGTGCTACCAGGGGGAAAAACACACTAGACAAGGTTTATTCAAATATTAAGAAGGGTTTCAGGTCAGCACCACTACCACACCTGGGGCAGTCAGATCACCTGTCCATATTCTTAACTCCAGCATACACCCCACTCAGGAGGAAAGCTCCAGTCACCATAAAGGCTGTTAAGACATGGCCTGAAGGAGCTTCCTCGCAGCTGCAGGATTGCTTCGAAAGGACCAACTGGGATATTTTTGAGGATCAGGACTTGGAGGAGTATACATCAACTGTACTCTGCTACATCCAAAACTGTGTTGACAATGTCACCGTCGACAAACGTATCCGGTTGTATCCCAATCAGAAGCCCTGAATGACAAAGGATGTCAGGTCTCTCCTCAAGGACCGTAACACCGCCTTCAGGTCTAGTGATAGAGCTCTATACAGTGCTGCTAGAACCAACCTGAAGAGAGGCATCAAGGATGCCAAAGCGTCCTACAAGAGGAAGATTGAGGACCACTTTACCAACAATGACCCACGGCGGGTATGGCAAGGCATCCAGCACATCACCAACTACAAGACCAGCAACCGCACGACTGCCGACGGCGACGCCTCGCTGGCAGAGGAACTTAACTGTTTCTTTGCTCGTTTCGAGATGAAAGCTGCAGTGGCAGACATAACACCCTCTCCAGCACCTGACAGCAACACCTTCACTGTGCAGGAGTATGATGTCAAGTGCGTGCTCAGAGCAGTGAATCCCAGGAAAGCTGCAGGCCCCGATGGTGTGACGGGCAGAGTGCTGAGAGAATGTGCAGACCAATTATCTGAGGTCTTCACAAAAATCTTCAACCTGTCTCTTTTAAAATCCACCATCCCTCCCTGCCCGAAGTCCACCACAATCATCCCACTGTCGAAAAAGTCTGTCATCAGCGGCCTTAACGACTACCGTCCGGTAGCACTCACACCGGTCATCACAAAGTGCTTCGAGAGACTGGTCCTGCAGCACATCAAAGCCAGCCTCCCACCCACCTTCGACCCATACCAGTTTGCCTACAGAGCAAATAGGTCTACAGGGGATGCCATCGACACTGCTCTTCACACTGCACTGACCCACCTTGAACACCAGGGGAGCTATGTGAGGATGCTCTTCCTCGACTTCAGCTCTGCCTTTAACACGGTCATCCCGAGCAGACTGGTCACCAAACTTTCTGACCTTGGATTTTCCCAAACCATCTGCCAATGGATCAAGGACTTCCTGACCAACCACCCCCAGACCGTCAAAATAGGCCCTCACCTCTCCTCCACCATTACACTGAGCACCGGCTCACCACAGGGCTGTGTGTTGAGCCCCATCCTTTACTCCCTCTACACTCACGACTGCGCCCCCACCCATCCCACCAACACCATCATCAAGTTCGCGGATGACACGACTGTGGTTGGACTCATCTCAGGAGGAGATGAGACAGTCTACAGGGATGAAATCCAAAGGCTGGCAGCATGGTGTTCAGTGAACAATCTTGTCCTGAACTCCTCCAAAACAAAGGAACTTATAATTGACTTCAGGAAAACCAGTGTAGAATACGACCCACTCTACATCAATGGGGTCTGTGTGGAAAGGGTACCCGCTTTCAGGTTCCTGGGTACGCACATCGCAGAGGATCTTACCTGGTCTACCAACACCATCACCACAGTGAAGAAGGCACAGCAGAGACTCCACTTCCTGAGGATCCTCAGGAAAACCAACCTGCAGGAGAAGCTCATGATGTCCTTCTATCGCTGCTCCATCGAGAGTGTGCTGGCATACTGTATAACCACATGGTATGCCAGCTGCTCAGAAAAGGACAGGAAGGCCCTTCAGAGGGTCATCACGACGGCCCAGAAGATCATCGGCTGCTCACTGCCCTCCCTGGAGCACCTGTTCAGCCTACGCTGCCTCAGTAGAGCAGGCAAAATAATAAAAGATCCATCCCACCCCGGCCACCGTCTGTTTGTTCATCTGCCCTCTGGTCGACGTTTCAGGTCGATCAAATCCCGAACAAACAGACTTAAGAACAGTTTTTACCCCAGGGCCATACGAGAACTGAACACTACCTTCTGCACTAGGCAACACTGTTAAAAAATCTTTTGTACTTAATATAATTGTATTTATTTGTTTTTGCATTTATTGCATATATGTTTTTACGCACCGTCAGGATTGGCTATTTTTTAATTTCGTTGTACTCGTTGCAATGACAATAAATGAATATTATTATTATATGGGTCAAACACTGGCAAGGGGAACTAGTGAAGATTGGGCATGTCCTTCAGTATGGGCAAGTTGGTCCGAAGGGCCTGTTTCCACGCTGTATGACTCTATGACTTCAAACATCTAGCACTGCTACAAGAGTCATGCCCCATCTTATGACATCTCTCTCTCTCTCTCTCTCTCTCTCTCTCTCTCTCTCTCTCTCTCTCTCTCTCTCTCTCTCTCTCTCTCTCTCTCTCTCTCTCTCTCTCTCTCTCTCTCTCTCTCTCTCTCTCTCTCTCTCTCTCTCTCTCTCTCTCTCTCTCTCTCTCCCTCCCTCCCTCCCTCCCTCCCTCCCTCCCTCCCTCCCTCCCTCCCTCCCTCCCTCCCTCCCTCCCTCCCTCCCTCCCTCCCTCCCTCCCTCCCTCCCTCCCTCCCTCCCTCCCTCTCTCTCTCTCTCTCTCTCTCTCTCTCTCTCTCTCTCTCTCTCTTTTCCTCTTCGCAAGATGGCAGATCATTGGATGCTGAAAGGGTTTAAGTTAGATGGGGCAGAGCTTTTGTGGTGATCTGTGGTGGTGGGGTAGAGGATTCCTCTGGCTTGAACTGGACTCAGGATACAGGATAAGACATTAAGGTCTGAGATGAGCAGAAATTTCTTCACTTAAAGGGTTTTGAACTTGTGGAATTCACTGGTAGAGAGGTTGCTAGGGGCCACGTCATTGAATTAAGGTATCTGGAGAGAGTGCAGGAAAGGGACATTGAGATAAAGAATCAGCAATGATTGTATTGAATGGCAGAGTAAGGCTCAGAATGCCCTATTCCTGCTCTGTTTTCTGTTTTTAATTGGGGATGGACATTAGAGATGATATTGTCAGAGATATCAACATCATGCGAACAAATTCAGAGATAGTTAAATAGTTGTCGTCACGAGACCCTGCATTTGCCTACAGCACATATATAACTGTGCTTCAAACAAAAGTCATCAATTGGGAAACTTAGGGATGTTAACAGAGCAATTTATTTCTTCCTTAATTATTAACCAGTTTGAATGTGTTAAATAACTACAATATTTTTTTTCTGAACAGAGAATGATTGCAGTAATGTGAAGAACAGCATTTCTAAATCTAAATAGCCTCAGTAAAACACAGGTTGTCCAAAATGACCGTAAGCATTAAAATATTTCATGTCATATTTTTGATAGCTTTGCATTAACTTAAATCTACAATAACATCATAAGCAAACCTATTATCCCTACACTGGATACAAGTTAATAGATCTCTTAGAGATGGAACACAGTCAATGCTCGTTTCTCTGCACTGCAGTTTTACAAATATATTACAGATTATATGACTCAACCTGTGGAGCTCGTCAACCTTGTGCAGGAGTGAGTAATTTGTCAGTGGTCAAATGGAGTTTTCACCCAATAAATAATGCGATAGTCAGACTACCTTTGTGGTAGTTTATGTTGTGTCATCTGGGATTTACACTCAAAGAGCTGTTAATTATTAAACAGCTTATCAGCATTTTGTGTGAAAAGTAAATCTGTAATAAGTGGATATTGCAAGGAAACTAGAAACTGCTGGAATTGTGCAACAGCTTGTACCCAGGCAACACGGACATTTGCGGAGATGAGATGGAATATTTCCACCATTTCTGACTATGCTTAACAAAATAATGGCATTATAATTATTCCCTGAGCACATCAGTACATCAATGAATTTTGAAATGAATAAGCTAAAGCTCCAGTGAAACAGTAGGAGTGTAATTGCAGATGTGGAATCTGAACCGTTTGTGTCAGATCACCCATGCAATTTCAGGGCTGATGGATTTTAAATTAATAATTACACCATCACAGAAAGTGGACCGGGAAACATTTCTGAACTTTGGTGTGTCCATTTACTCACTGCATTGTGATGTGCTTCAGGTTGTAGCTAGCTTTTGAACTAGGCACAATATACTATGCTACATATGACCCAGATAATTCTTATCCCTCAAAGTACTTTCTCTATATTATGACCACTGAGGTATTAACTGAGGAGGGGTGTTAATGGCAATTTCTTAGCCTATGTTTGAAATAACACCTTGATATAGATTCTAGACTTACTCCAATAGCCATCTACTACATGGATGGCACAGTGGTGCAGCTGGTAGAGCAGCTGCCTTAAGGTGCCAGAGACCCAGGTTTGATCCTGACCTCAGATGCTGACTTTGTGGCATTTACACATTCCCCCCATGACCACGACGAGGGTTTCTTACGGGTGCCCTGGTTTCATTTCATATCCCAAAGACGTGCAGGTTTGTAGGTTAATTGGCCACTCTAAAAATAATTCCTAATGTATAGGGAGTGAATGCAAAAGTGGGGTAACGTCGCACTAGTGTGAACAGGTGATTGATGGTCGGTGTGGACTCAGTGTGCCGAAGGATTAGTACCAAGCTCAACAAACCAACATAACTGCACCACCATCAAGATTGCCTATCGCTGGTCCCTTACCCTTATTTTGCCAATTTGATCATCTGTTGGTTCTCCTAGTGGCTTACTGACTATGAATCAAAGCAATAATCTGTGGAGGCCATCAATCTACTTCAGGATTGCTTTGAGTTGGTGAACTGGAATATGTTCAAGATAATTTCATCCTCAATGAGTATACCTCAGTCGTCATAGGTTTCATCAAGAAATAAGTTGGCGACTGTATCCTGACAGAGACAGTTAGGGTCTTTCGGAACCAGAAATCTGGGATGAATGGGGAGATTGACTCTTTGCGAAAGTCCAGATCCAAGGCTTTCAAGGAGGATGATCCTACACTGTACATGTTCATCTCCTTGCCTGAGGTCATCTGTTGACACTAAAGTAATGGCGGACAAGTTGGTGCAGTCCACATTTTCATTACATTGATGGAATCTATCTTTTTGAAGCCTTACCTTACTGATTTCTTCATCAGTTCTCTCCGTTTCTCCAGTGTACAATTTAATTTTCTGTCTTGTACGCTCTTGTAACGTCACCAGTATATTCTGGTCACCATGACCACGTTCATTGGCTTTTACTTTATCCTGTGATATAGACACACACAGATAATCTTTCAATAATCTGTCAAACAGACCAGACGCCCCACCATTGACTCCATCTACACTTCACCCTGTCTTGGGAAACCAGGCCACATAATTAAGAAACTTTTTCACAACAGTCATTCCCTCTTTGCCCTGCTATGGTTGGGCAGAAGATACAAAAGCTTGAAAGCACGTACCACCAGACCCTGCTCAGTTTCTGCCCTGAAAGTGATGCTTGCAAAGAAAACAAGTAGATTAGACCTGTGAGGTCTGAGTGAGCTTGGAGCAATGTTCTTTCCTCCATCAAGCTAAATATTGCAGATTCCAGAACCAGAAAAGTGCAGGAAATAAGTTCTTTTTTATGGTATTTTTGGTGACTTTCTTCACACTCCACATTGCCCCATAATGAAACCATGAGTCTCCTTGCTCTGCACCCTTGACTTCCCACCAATTATGATTCCCTCTCCAAGGTCCTTGATGCATGTAATATGGTGCAGACAGTCCACTCGCTTTCTTGATAGCAGCCGTTGCCTAGCCTTCATGTAGGTCAAGTCCGACATAACAATGTGCAAATTAGATTTAGGTTTATTATTGTCACGTCTATAGCGGTACAGTGAAAAGATTTATCCTGCATGCTATCTGAACAACTCAGATAATACTACACATAAATATAATCAAACCAAACTCAAGTACAATATGTAGAGCAAAGGGGAAGATACAGAATGCAGAACATAGTTTACAGCATTATAGCACAGCAGTAACAGCTCAAACACTATGTCACCATGTACAACAAGGTTACTAATACCTGCAGTCCTGCAATTTATTCTCTCTCACTTGCCCATCAACTTCCCTATGATTTTTTTCCCCTTCCTACATTAAGAAGTAATCTTCATGAGCCAATGAATATCGCAGCATGTATTAACGATATGGGGAAAAAAGCCTACATAAGCTGCACGGTGGCCCAGCGGTAGAGTTGCTGCCTTACAGCACCAGAGACTCAGGTTCGATCCTGACTATGGGTGTTTGTCTGTATGGAGTTTGTACGTTCTCCCCATGACCTGCGTGGGTTTTCTCCAGGATCTCTGTTCCTCCCATACTCCCAAGGACATACAGGTTTATAGGCTAATTGGTTTGGTATAATTGCAAATTGAGCCTAGTGTGTGCGAGATAGTGAAAATGTTACGGGGATCGCTGGTCGGCACAGACTCGGTTGGCCGAAGGATCTGTTTCCGCGCTGTATCTCTATACTAAACTAAAAACTAATCGCATCGGGAAGGCACAGACTCCACACAGACAGCGCCCAGGGTCGTGATCAAACTCAGGTCCCTGGAGCTTTGAGGCAGCAGCACCATGTGCCACCCACAATCTACAAAGAGTCCCAGAAAGCTAAAAGTGGAATTCGCAGCCTGGTTCATCTCACAAACTGGCCTCTGCATCTACTCCATTTACAATTCAGGTTATCGTGAGAAAACAGTCAACATAATTAAGGGCCACTCACACACCACTCATTCCTCTTCTCCCCTCTCCCATTGGGCAGAAGTTACGTATGCTTGAAAGAATATGCAACCTGATTCAAGAACAGTGTAATCCCTGCCGTTATCAGAATCTTGAACATACCTCTCATAATCAAAGGATGAGTCCCGATCTCCCAATCTACCTTGATCTGGCTCTTGAACTTTTTTATCTGCACTTTCTCTGTAGCTGCTACACAATACTCTCCACTCTGTTTCCTTTCTCATTTTTACTCTACCTGCTGTACTCATGCATTGTTTGATTGTACTTATGCAAGGTATGATTTTCCAGGATAGCACACAAAATGAAAATGTGTCACTTTGTCTCGGTACATGTAAGGGTGTCAGGGGTTGTGGGGAGAAGGGAGGAGAATGGGGTTGCGAGGGAAAGATAGATCAGCCATGACTAAATGGCAGAATAGACTTGATGGGTCAAATGGCCTAATTCTGTTCCAATAACTTATGACCTAATGTGACAACAACAAAAACAGTATCACTACATCTCATCACCTGTTTTCTCCACCGTAGCTCAAGCTTTTCTATCTTTGCCTTCCTCCAGTCTGTCATGTTGGCTTGGAGAATGGACCTCTCGCACAGTTTAGGTAGAGCCAGGCTTTTATCCATTTGACAGAAAACGTCAAGAAAGCTCTGCATCATTTGTTGAATTTCCTCCTCTGATAGCACTAGCGCGCTCTTCATCATGTTTCTTTGAAATGTAAAAAGTAGTCATCGAATGAAGCTGAACGATAAACAGTCTAAAGGCAATGCATTTAATGGGAACCTGATGTCACCATGATCCATTGACTGCTTGACTTGTGCTGAAAGATCATTTTCTGATGAATTATATTCTCCTGTATTGTAACTAATCTACAGCAGTTTCATGTGGACACCAGGAACTGCAGGTGCTGGTTTACAATACCAGATACAAAATGCTGGCATAACTCAGTGGGTCAGGCAGCATCCCTGGAGAACATGGATAGGTGGCATTTCGGGTCAGGACCCTTCTTCAGACTGAGGGAAAATACTTTAAGATTTCCTGTTCTTGAAACTGCCCCAGACTCGGATTAATATATCATATCCCTTAGTGTCAATGTCCTTACAAAATCATTGAAGATGAAAAGATCTGGAGATGAAACTATTAATACATCTCACTCGTATCAAAGTTTAAATGATTCCCAAATCTCATCACTGCATCTCAGGCCAAGGTGGTAAGAAGTGTGTTAGGGATCGATATAGGATAAAAGGTGTGCTTATTGCAGCATTACCGTATGATGCTCTCCAGGGTATTTAAAAACATTTCAAAGCCCTGTGAGTAAAGGATGCTGAAAGGCTTTACAAGGTTCAGTGCACTGGCACTCAAAGGTGCCCAGTCCTGCTAAATGTGCCTTAAATTATTTATCCTGCTGATGCAGCAGACAGGGGTACAGGTGTCAGCCATTATCATAACTTACACAATTACTACTCTTGTACACTGTGATTTGCAAGCTGCGCTAAGATTGATTACCTTAGTCAAATAGTGACGCAGATTTAAGACCAAATATTGATCTCAAGCACTCTTTAAATCTTTAAATATCAATGCAATATAACTTATTATTATCACAGTAAGGCAGATGATTAAATCAGCTATGGCAACAGTACGTTCTCACTATAGATTAGCTCAGGATTTGCTGGGCTTTGACAGCATATCTGCAGCTAACACTCTGCATTAATCTATCTATTTGCCAAAAGCAGATGGCCTGAACTTGCTGACAGATTCCAGTTGGTAAATCTGTCACCAGGCTTTGCTGCTGGACTTCACGTGTCTTCCCCTAGAAAATGGGCAACCTGCCCCTAGGTCCTGCAACTGGATGGAGCTGCTACAGGATCCATGTCGCCATTCAACTGAATGGAGGATTTATAGCAAAGAGGAAGGCAGGTAAGAATATAATACATATTTTGTAATGATTTGTGTTTACAGTATTATTCTTAATTAGAACATTTAAGTGTTTTGGGCTGATTTAAAAATTACGTTAAAATTTTAAACGTTTCAGATTTTTATTTCATTACTAACAGTCAGAGGTATTCGGAATCATGGAAAGAAGCAACTCCTCCACCTCGTTTGCCTCCCTATCACGTCAGAAGCATCAAAACCCTGTAACATTGAGCTGCCAGTCGTGTCCCTCTCGCAACCACATTTCAGCAACAGCCATAACATCATAGTCCCAAGCACAGATCCAGGTTCTAAGTTCATCTACTTTCTCCACAATACTCCTTGCATTGAAATAAACCAACTTCTGCCCATTGGTGTCACCATATTCTTTCATCACTCCCTACTTGTCCTTCATTTAAGACTTATTGGTCCTAACCTCTAACTTCCCCATCACTCCTTCCAATTTTGGAACTATCATTCTGGTTCTCACCCCCCTGCCTGTCTAGCTTAATGCATCCCGAGTATCACTTGTGAACTTTCCTGCAAGGATATTAATCCCCCTCCACTTCAGATGCAACCTCTTCATCTTATACAATTCACCTCTGCCGCAGAAGAGATCCCAATGGTCTAAAAATCTGTATCCTTTCCCCCTGCACCAACTCCTGAGCCATACATTCATCTGTTCTATCTCCCTTTTCATACCCTCACAAGCAAATGACACCAGGAGTAATCTGGAGATTACTACCCTCTCTATTCTGTTTTTTTTCTCATTGCTAACCCAAATCTATGGAATTATTTCTTCATATAACAAATTTAAGCCATTGCATAAAATTTTGGACCGTGATCTTGTTAACAACATTCCAAGATTAATTTATAAAATCTTAATGCACTTACTGCAAGAGCAAATATGTCTGATGCCGTAAGAATTTCTGTTCTTCAATCTCTGACTGAAGCCGATGGGACAATTCCTCCCGAACGTTTTCCAGTAATTCATTAGCTTTGTGATTTTCATTTTCATCTTGTCTCATTTGGTTTTCGTGCAGAAGATTTGCTTCCTTCTCCTGGCTCTCGGCCACTTGTTTTAAATAATCCTTCCCGACCCCAAGGTTGAGCAACTCCTGGCCAAGCTTAGTGTGAATCTTTTTAATTTTCAGTGAGGCGTCTTTGGCAAGTTGCTCTCCGAGCATTTCCAGTCGGTCTAATGCATCCTTATCCAATTGCTCCACCCGTTCTTTAAGTTCTGCAGCTTGATTCTTTAATAGGTCATGCCAATCCAGGAGGTATTTGTTATGGCAGGATATTCTTTCTCCAGAGGTAGTGAGAAGAGATGACAATTCCTTTTCTTGACATCCATGCTCACCAATCTAACAATACAAAGAATTACACCAAAATCGTCTTTCTTGAAGAAAAACCATGCCAATTATCGGGGACACAGAATAACATTACACAAAAATGCAAAAAAAAGATCTCTTGCTTAAAATATGCAATACAGTGGTGGAAGTGTGTTGAATACCTTAATGTAGATCTGCTAAATACAAAGGAACACATTTTGGAAGCAGATTGCAAAGAGAAATTGCTCTTCAATTGTGCATTTAACACAAGCAATGAGAGTGAACTTCTACATGCAATTCCACAAACATAACTTTTGTGTAAAGTCACTGTTCATTGTGGAAATATCTGTACGGGATTCACACAGTTCTGTCTTTAGGCATGCTATCATATTTAAGACATTTATGACAGGTTGAAGAAACAGGTGAGAGAAAGTTGCAATAATAATGACAGAATACATCCATAAACTTTGCTTTATTAGTCATGGGCCTACTTTCAATGAATTTAGGAAAAAACTACTGGATAAAAAAGTTACAATACTGCCACCAACTGGATCTGCTTGCAGAACTAATTTGCATCATACCATGTTTCAACTACACTATTTTTTCTCTCATCAGTTTCATCCACATGTTGATTCTTTACCAGACCATGGTTCCATTGGTAAAAACTGCCTCAAATTGAGGCTAAGTCCTACAGATAGCATTGGAACAGAATCAATAATCTTTCGACTCAAGCCTTTTGTTGGCCCAACTGTTTGTTAATTGCAAAAGCCACAAACTTTTCTGAAACAGAACATCAGTATATAGACTTCCTTCCTCCATCTTGATCCATTTGAGAACAAGCCAAGGAAGATCCAACCACTTGTTAAACAATAACAAATAAACACAAGAATTAGAAACAGAGTAGGTTCTTTGGCCTTTTGTGCCTGCTTCAGCATTCAGTAAGTGATCTTTTACCTCAGCACCACTTTACTATACTAAAGCCATATTCCTTAATTCACTTAAGATCCAAAAGTCTATGGATCTTTGCCATGAACAGTCAGTGACATAATTTTCCCAATCCTTGGATAAAATACTCTAAATTTCTTTTCATCTCAGTCCTGAATACCCAACATTTACTTTTGAGAAATTAGAACCACCTGGTTCAACATTCCCAAACAAGGATAAACATTATTCTACAGTTATCCATCAAACCTTTCAATGAGATCATTCTTCTAAACTCGGAAGAATATAGGCACAAAACTATCCTCATGGAATTCCCCAATCCCTGAAATCAATCATTCTTCATCGATGGGACTGCACTGGAGAGTAACAGCTTCAGGTTTCATATCTCTGAAGTTCGATCCTGGACCCGGCACATTGATGAAATTACAAAGAAAGCTCATCAATGTGGCACGGTAGCGCAGCGGTAGAGTTGCTGCTTTACAGCGAATGCAGCGCCGGAGACTCAGGTTCGATCCTGACTACGGGTGCTGTACTGTAAGGAGTTTGTACGTTCTCCCCGTGACCTGCGTGGGTTTTCTCCGAGATCTTCGGTTTCCTCCCACACTCCAAAGACGTACAGGTATGTAGGTAAATTGGCTGGGTAAATGTAAAAATTGTCTCTAGTGTGTAGGATAGTGTTAATAGTGTTAGTGTGCGGGGATCGCTGGGCGGCGCGGACTTGGTGGGCCGAAAAGGCCTGTTTCCGCGCTGTATATATATGATATGATATGATAATGCCTCTACTTAATTGAAAGATTGAGAAGATTCGACATGTCGCCAGATACCCTATCAAATCTGCAGAAAAGAAAAGAATGCAATACCTCATAGAACATTGAAAAGTGCAGGAGAGGCACAGGCCCTTTGCCCAACAATGCCTGTGATGAATATGATGCCATGCTGAACTGATCTCATCTCCCAGCACATAATCTATACCCTTCCATTTATTTCATATCCATGTAGCTATGTTTTTGTTTGAAGACCCTTCATCTGAACTGGGAAAGAGAGAAACAAGTTGGTCTTAATTTGCAAAGACCCTCTTGACAGCACAGATGTGGAGAGGATCTTTCCTCTTGCAGGAGAATCTCAAACAAGGTGTCATTGTTTAAATATAAGGGTGGCAGCCATGAGATGAGACTAAATGTTTTTTTTTAATCTCTCAGAGGGTCCTGAGGCCATGGACCTCTCCTCCTCAAAGGGCAATGGAAGCAGAGTCCTTGCATTTTTAAGACAGTGGTAAGTAGGTACATATATACAAGGGATATATACATCTCTCCCGAGATGCTGCCTGACCTGCTGAGTTACTCCAGCATTTTGTGAATAAATCCATATATACAAGGGGATGGATTGTTAATCCATCTTCAAATGTTCTTACAATACTCAGTTTTGCAGTCTTAATCTGCTTTTATTACAAATTACTACAACCTAAAGTTTGCTTTAACTGATTTTTCATATTATAGAACAGAAGCAGAGGCAAAGAACTACAATGAAAGTGATTAGATGGGGGTGTCCGATCTCCTGCTGTTATTTTGTCAGAAACAACAGAAGAATGGCAGCTTACCTAACTTATTTCCCACCAGGAAATAGGTGAAGTGAAAGTTAATTAAATAAAGTCATGTGTTCAAGAACTGATATATTGACATTCCATGGCATCTTCAGCACCATAGTCAAGAGGCTGAATAATTCTCATCATCTACTTACTCTCTTGATAATATGCTTCCTTCTCTCATTGATGAGCTTGCGGTGAATGAGTTTCTTTTCTTGATCCATGACTTTATCTAATCCGAGCTTCACACGCAGAATTTCCTGGTGCACCATCTCCAACAGTGACTCCACTTCACCTTCTGTCAAATAACCAGCACTAAAAAGTGAAAATAAAAAGAAACTAACTTTGGTTGAAATATTTTGAAATTATTTGAAGTACAATAAGGCACAAACTTACCACAAATCAAAATATTTACACTTCCAATAACATTTGTAAGAGACCATATCTTTCTGATTTGAAATATACCTCTTTCCTCACATTCTTGCCTTTAACTCTGTGGGCTTCTGGGCTAATTTATTTTCATTTACAGCTTTAAGGATAAACTTCAGAAAGAGTAATTTCCAATAATTCTACTTTGTGCATTTGTACTAAAATTTAGCATGGAATTCAACATCACATTCAAAGCATCATTATGGTCCTTGGATGATTAAGGGTAAGGATTTTTGAAGATCAGGACTCTTCAGACCTGGCAGATAGTAGTGGTCTATCAGATAGTGATCCGTAATCTCCTATGTGTTTCTGAGGCCTGGACTGTGTCCATCTAGTCATGAGAAAAACACTCCAAATTCACTGAAAGGTGAAACAAACTAATGTCAGTTCCTTCTCCTGGGTCAACATCCCTTGTTAGACTTTATCAATGATGCCGAGCTGGCAATGGCCACCACTCAAGTCCCCAAATAGACATTCTATTCCAAGCTCTATTGTGAGAGGAGATTATCAGGCAGACAGAGAAAAAAGGTTCAGCAATGTGCTCCAAGTTTTTTTGTAGAAGTACAGTAGGTCTACTGACTCCTCGGAAGCTCTGGCCCATAACGGGAACATTGTGGATGGTATTGGGACATTGATGCCAAGCACTGGAAGCACTGTGTAAGTGGAGGTAGGAGAGCATCACCTCACAAACTACCCACCCATCAATCACCTCCGGTTCCTCCTACAGAAGAGTCTGCAGTTCCCACAATGGCCTCATCAGTCCCCTCAGAACCCACATAACCCACACCCAGTCCTCCTCAATCCTGAGGGACTGCACAGAAGGAGGATGTGGAGACGATGCTTCCAGTAGTGGGAGAGTCTCGGACCAGAGGGCAGAATCTCAGAATAAAAGGATGTACATTTAGAAAGGAGATGAGGAGGAATTTCTTTAGCCAGAGGGTGGTGAATCTGTAGAATTCATTGCCATAGACGTCGGTGGAAACCACGTCATTGGAAATGTTTAAAGCAGAGATTGATGGGTATTTGATTAATAAGGGTATCAAAGGTTACAGGGAGAAGACAAGAGAATGGGGTTGAGAGGGAACGGTAGATCAGCCACGATTGAATGGCAGAGTAGGCTCGATGGGCCAAATGGCCTAATTCTGCTCCGATGACTTATGGAGAAGATTAGATTTTATTGTAGAGCTGATATTCAGAAAATTATAAATTGTCACGTCCTGTTGAAGGCGGGTCAGTCTTTTCTTCTCGAAGATTTGAAGTCAAATCGGGGCAGAATGAAATTAAAATAATTTGTAAGAGCTTCAAATTAAATGAGTCAGATTTGTTTCAAAGCAGTTTCTCATATCCATGTGCGCACACTAATTAAGAACTAATTACAGTTATGTGCCAGCCACACCACACACTTCACTGGCTAGGGAAAATGAATGATGTCTCCAAAGTCTGAAACAGTACATTTAGGTTTTGTTGAAGTTTATGACTTTTTGACCAAGGTCATAATGCAGACGATGTGTCTGAAATGCAAGCATTTGCTGCTAATTCTGAATACAAAAATTATAAGAAAATAGTATTAGAGTCTGAAGGCAAATATCCTCATCTTAACGAGCTGTTACACCCCATTAAAATAAATAGAACTTGGCAACTTGTATGACCTGCAGATTAGCTAATAAAGCATATGACTTGTCCTTCTCTACCTTTGAAATGGCCTTCCCCCATTAATTTACAACCCACTTCAACTTTGGCCATCCATAATTTCCTTTTCATCTAAAGGTACCTGTGCCCTCAGTTGCCTTGGCTCTGAGAACAAAAATCCTTTGCTAAATCTCTTTTTCTCTACTTTGAAACTTCAGTAAATCCATCCTTTTTGACCAAACCTGTAGGCAGTTGCCCTTATATTTTCCAATGGGGTCTTGGTGTCTAATTGTCTAATTGTCTCTGGATTTGCCTTTGTGGAATGGCCTGAAACTTTATCTAAGTCATCTCAGCTTACCCTCTAAAACTCAATCATACCTTCAGTGGGACCAGCAGAACAAACCTCCTCCAAGGAGCCAGCTTTATCTGAGTGATAATCAGGCCCTCCTGATCATAAATCCCCACCAGAATGGTTTGAAAGACAACTAATCCGGGCTGAGTAAGATTCAAGGATATCAAGTAGCTTGAACCTCAAAATCTCTGTGACATTCAAAACCATTTTTTTTTTAAATCAAGAGCCAGTGAAGGTTAAACATATTATTCAAAAGTCCAAGACACAAAGTGCTGGAGTAACTCAGTGGGTCAGGCAGCATCTCTGGAGAACATGTATACGTAACAATTTGAGTCTGGACCCTTCTTCAGACCAAGTCTGAATGATCCTGACCCAAAACGTGACCAATCCATGTTCTCCAGAGATGTTGCCTGACCCACTGATTTACTCCAACACTTTGTGTCTTTTTTTGTAAATCAGCATCTGCAGTTCCTTATATCTCCTATTCAAATGTTCAAAACTGTTTAAAAAATATATATATTAAAATACTTCATGAAATTTTAAAGAGTGAAGTTCAATCCACATTTCCTTTTAACCACCTTGGAATTGTGCTTCTCTGTTCTAATGAATGGATTTGCTGTCCCTGTTTCAGATGCAATCGGGCATAGTGGCAGTGGGCAGGTTTCAGAAGTTATAGGAGCAGAATTAGGAATTTTAGCCCATTAAATCTTCTCTGCCATTCAATCATGGCGTAACTAATTTCAGAGACAAGCTGGAACAGTCTGTACTCTCTCTGGAGCCCTGCATTCTGCAATCTGTGTATCTCTGCAGCAGGGAATAATGTATCTTAGGCTGTGAGCAGCTTGGCTATTTTGCACTGCCCTTTGCCAGGTCAACTATTAAATGCAAGTGAGTGGACAGGTTCTCTTGGATTTTGTTACAAAAAAATAAGCCTTCAGAGTAAAGAAGGGTCCTTATCCAAAATTCCACCCAGAGATTGTCTATCCATTTACTCTGCAGATGCTGCCAGATGCACCGATTTACTCCAGAACATTGACTTCATCAGCTTTTCAATTAATGATGTTTTCTAACGTAACCATCAGTATCCACAAATGCAAAAGATATGTTAGTGCTCAAAGGTTTGCCACCATTTCCACATGTGCTCTGACATTGTACTCTCTGTGAAGTTCAATGCGGAGGCACTGATCACCAAAGATTTCTCACCACTTATGATCAGGAAATTGCATTTAATCGGATTGTATTGGACTTCATATTTCACTAAATGTTATGCCCTACACCTTTAACTGTACACTGCGGAAGGCTTGATTGTATTTATTTACAGTCTTTTGTTCGATTGAATAGCATACAAATTAAAGCTTCTCACTGTACCTTGGTACTCGTGACAATAATAAACTAAACAAAACATCCTGCACCCAGTCGCATCTGGCACTGGTTCTTTCCCAATTGTTTCAATGATGGGAAAGGACTCAAGGAATTATGATATTAGTTCATTTAGATTAGCTTGAGTTATAAGTGGGGAAACCTCCTGGAATGAAGGAGGTTAGAGATGATTTAACAGAGGCATATAATTGTGATTGACATAGATAAGTAAATAGTCAGTCTTTTTAAGAGAATACTGGAGTAGAATACTAGAGGGTGAGAGGAAAGATCTAAAAAGGCCGGAGGGGAAACCTTTTCAAACAGAGGGTGGTGGGTATATGAAACAAGCTGCCAGAGAAACTTGTGGAGGCAGGTAAAATTACTATTTAAAAAATCATTTAGAACGGTACATGGCTAATAAAGGCGATGTGATATGGGCCAAACACAGGCAAATGGGACTAGCTCAGAGTCATTCATCATGGAAACAAGCGCTTCACCCCAACTTACCCATGCCAACCAAAATGCCCTATATACACTAATTCCATCTGCCCACATCTGGCCCGTATCCCTCTAAACCTTTCCTATCCATGAACACATCCAAATGTCAAATGTCTAACATAACTTAATTATTGTTTGAGGGTTTTGAAATGTTTTTGAAGGTATAGCAATTCTGGAATATCTGAGACATTCAAAAATATTTGTGGATTGTCATTTTTTGACAAACTTGTCAGAATTGTCAAGTTTCAGAAACCTAGCAACTCTGATAACTCTAGCTGAATTAGGTTTCAAGGGTTAGCCAGCTAATAAAATGGTGCTTTTCTTTTCTGAAATATATGGTTTGGTCTGCATCCTTACACAAACAGCCAGCCTCGCTGAGGTGATAGTATTACCGCACAAAAAAAACTTTTGATACTTTGGAGTTACAGCTGAGGACCAGGTTGGCTTCCCACCTCAACCCCACACAGGGAAAAACATCCCAGATAGAAGGAACTCTGTTCAGAGGTCAGAAACAAGAGACAGAAGGTTGACCATCGTTATTGGGCTATTAGTAATTAATTGCAGGTCATGGCGATGCACTGTTACACAAGAGTACCTAAACATTTGATATTTATTCATGAAGTATCCGTTCTGAAGACAACTGTTGACATTTGTCTTTGTGCCTCAAGTGTAGAGAGAAACATTATATTCTGCTCCACTAATCATCTTGTTGTTACAGTATGGCCCATTGAAAGGTCCTGAAATCTGGCAATTATATTTTAATAAGTAAACCATCAACATTTAAAAAAAATCAAGTTTCAGATTCAACTCTTAAGTAATCAGCATTTAAACACCACAGCTCATTTTGGTAAATGCATTGGTTGCACTTCAGCCAGTAACATGACAATGTGTGCTCTGGTCAGTCTGAGAAAGGGTCCGGTCCTGAAACATTGCTTGTCTATTCCCTCCACAGATGTTGCCTGACCTGCTGAGTTCCTCCAACATTGTGTTTTGCTCCAGATTCCCACACCCGCATTTCCTTGTATCTCTCTTTTTTTGACAGCATCTGTGTTCTGGCATCACAGAATGCTGACATATTAGTCTCCAGTGTGGTACTCGTGGTTCTGTGACCACCATTTTATGTGTGGTGTACACATTTGCTCAAGTGATCAACGGAAAGCACTATGAAAAATAGTGATTCCTTTTCCCTTGCTGGACTGGGGAAATAAATTCCTACCTCAAAGGTAAACAGTCAAACTGGGGTTTTTTTTCTGATATGAAATGGATATAAAGACCTTATTTTGGTTTCCTATGGTTTTTTAGAACCATTTTGCAATTAGGAACTTTGTTATTTTCTAAATGCTGCTCAATACAATGTTAAAAACTGTAGCGGGATTCACATTTATATTAAAATAATTAAATATATTCTGAATTTATAACCTATATCTGTTTTGCATTCCCACATATTTATCAATTTCAGCTTTCTCCACTAACAAACTAAAGTAAAGTGGGCGGCCACAGTGGCGCAGCGGTAGAGTTGCTGCCTAACAGCGCTTGCAGCACCGGAGACCCGGGTTCAATCCCGACTACGGGGGCTGTCTGTACGGAGCTTGTACGTTCTCCCTGTGACCGCGTGGGTTTTCTCCGAGATCTTTGGTTTCCTCACACACTCCAAAGACGTACAGGTTAATTGGCTTGGTGTATGTGTAAACTGTCTCTAGTGTATGACATGTGTGGGTTAATGTGTGGGGATCGCTGGTCGGTGCGGACTCGGTGGGCTGAAGGGCCTGTTTCAGTGCTGCATCTCTAAACTAAACTAAACAAAACAACTTATGGGCACTAAATAATGAATGTCAGCAGCAGCATTTTTGGCATATGCTTGGGGTTCGGGAATTCTCCGGTGAAAAATGAATACCAGAGAGCAGGTTTAGTGCTTGGTGCACACATCCGAACATATTGATTTAGCTGCCTATTGATCTTCCTTTCATGTTCGGTTAGATTAAAGCTTTGTAACAGCGGATGTGCAAAACAGACATCAAATATTAAATGAGTAGTTATGTTATGGTCTGTTTTGTGCAGCATGTCTGCATTTCACAATTAATGCCTTGCCTTTTGCTTACTTTCCCGTCTTTGATTAAAGATTCCCCAATATATCCCTCGTACATAAAATGCAAGTCATTTAATTGGCACCCCATTGACAGGAGCATCTATTTAAATGCACTGATTGCTCAAACACCAAATTACTTCCCTCTGAATTTAATTAGAATCTAAAAATGCAGACTGTAAACTTATGGGAATAATGGTAACTGACAGATTAAAAAATTTCCAATGAAGTATGAAAAATATATGCAGAACGATAGAGGTATAATATTTTTACACATGAAGTACTGACAATTAATATCACAATTTGTAACACAAATTATATATTGCAAGCTTTTTCAAATGATGTTGAATCATTCCACAACGCTTTATAAATTGCAGTCTCCCTTTAGGCAAATAATGTCTGGGGCCTGAAAGCTATTTTTGTGCGTTTTATTTCACTGGAATTTAGTTTCAATTCCTATGGAGATGAAGAACCCGGATTAAATTGAAAAGACAGGAAATGAACACGGAGTGACATTTTACTGGTGCCATGGTGAGCTATGAACAAGAAATGACTCCAATGTCACAAGGCACAACAGGGGTGGAAAGCAGGGAAAGGATGAGGTCGTCAGTTGTCGATGCAATGACTCAGAGTGCTCAGAGGGAGGAAGAGGAGAGAAGTTCACAGACGCATGTCGAGATAGCAAGCGGATCTTGAATGATATTAGGAGAGCTCTGTCTGCAGAGGACTGGGGTCCGAACACTGGGAGGTCAAATGGGTTCAAGGGCTGTTTGAAGAGGAAAAGCAATCCTGTTCCTCAGGCAGCAATGGAAAGCCATTGAGCATAACCGTCCATCATTCCTGCTTTAGCTGCTGGGATTCTCAAGACTTAGATGACAACCAGCTGTTAGTACTTAACCACAAACAGAGCATGAAAGGGCCTGTCTCCGATCGCCTGCACCTCATCCTGCCTCCATTAATAATGGTGTAGGAAGGAACCTTCCTTTCAACTGAACAAGAGTCTCGACCTACACCGTCACCTATTGCTTTTCTCCAGAGATGCTGTCTGACCCATTGTGTTACTCCAGCTTTTTGTGTCTATCCAATAATAATGGACCTGGTTGATTTTTGAAGCACATAGAAATTTTATGTTTCTACCTGACACAATTTGGTATACCTTTTGGGATTAATCGAAGGTATTTATTTCACAAAATGCTGGAGTAACTCAGCAGGTCAGGCAGCATCTCAGGAGAGAAGGAATGGGTGACATTTCAGGTCGAGACCCTTCTTCAGTCTGAAGAAGGGTCTCAGCCCGAAACGTCACCCATTCCTTCTCTCCTGAGTTGCTGCCTGACCTGCTGAGTTACTCCAGCATTTTGTGAAATAAATACCTTCGATTTGTACCAGCATCTGCAGTTATTTTCTTACACTACCTTTTGGGATTAAGTTCATCTCCATCACGACGGCTCCTATGATTCCTATGGCTCTCATTTTGTGATAAGCATCCACTCTTAAGAAAGGTTATTTTGTGAACCATTCTATATACACCAGGCTAACCTGAAGCAAATCGCTCAAAAAGGCAGGCTCCTGCACAAGTAAAAGTTCCTGCTCTCATATTCTTTCATAAGCAAAATCAGCCAGTAAATAGTACGTAAGTGTATCACATGCCAGCTAGGTGCTATTGTTACAACAGGCTGCAAATTTGTTTTTCATGTGAAAAGGAGGCAGCAGCTGGAAAGACTAGAGAAACCTTAGCATATGGCAGTTTCTGTGTGCTCAAGGTATGGTTTGGGGAGCTCCTTGCATCAAACACATGACCTACACAAAACTATGAGTTAGCATTGACTACCACAGGCAGCATGACTGCAGCAACATCTCATTAGAGTCATGAATTTACTAAATGGCAAAGTAGGCACTGGGGAAGTTCTCCTCTGCTTCTAATTTTTATGTTGATGCTTATTGTCTAGGCATGTGCATGATGCCTTTATTGCATTACAAATTAAACTGGCGTGGATTAGTTGAAGCCTCACAGAAACTGGCACTGTGGTTGCTGGGTTATCTATCCAACTGGAAAGACTAAACAATATGTAAACACTGTGAGAGATGTCCTGTGACCAAGGATTGTCTAAAACAAAACAGCAAGGTACCTTTGTTACTTTACGTTTTGACTAAGTTTTGGTTCAGATTACTTACATTCAATCAAAGAGAAAAACGACTTAAAGATATCAACCCCCAGCCTATTTCTAATATTAAAAAGTAGCAATCTCTTTAATGAAAATGAAATCACTTGGTGATTTAGTTCAATAACTACAAGCAATTACCATTCTGTTGAACCCATAATGAAAAATGCAACATGGCAGCAATGCCATTAAGTATGTTTTAAATATTAAATGCTTTATTCCCTTAAGCAATATCTATCTGGTAAAATAACAACACTCCAACTTCCACTTTTGGCTTTTAAGTTGTCATGTAAAATTACAAGTGCACCACAAGTTAATGTTTCATTTTTGCTTCACAAATTAAAATTAAATCATTGTCTTATAACATTGCAAATTACATCAATTAGAAACATCCAAAGGGCCTGATGGTCACAGATTGTTTTTGTTACCTATTGAACTCTAATTGCAGGCCTATTAATTCCTGAAGCATAATTGACCTCATTACAATAGAATTTTTTTTCCCGCGTTGGTGTTATTGTCTATGCAGGTTGCCTTGCTGAAGGATCGCAGCAAGTGGCAAGGGTCTTAAGAGGTCAGAAAATCCCCAAAATAGGAAATGCTGCCCTTTAGGGCATGAGGGCTATATATATAAATAAAATATATGTGTGCGTGTGTGTAAACAGAAACTATTGCAAACTCTCGGCAGGTGAGACAGCAAGTGTGAAAAGAGGAACACTTAATATTTCATTTCAGAGATTCTTCATCAGAAGTGGTAAAGAGAGAAAACTAGTTAGATTATTTGCAAAAAGTGTGGGTAGGGAAGGATGTGATAAAGGGAATATCTCCAGTAAAATGAGGTCAGGGTTGCCATGGTGATGAGGTGTGGATGAAGCCGTCAAGATGGTTGGTTAATGAGGGCAATTTGAGAGAGAAATCAAAGCAATTTGTAAAAGTCATGAAAATCAGAGTTGCAGGAAGCATCGTGTAAGCATTATTAGTGGCAAGCGAAAAACTGAATTAATATTACTGATGGATAACCTAAATGTTGAAGTGGTCAGATCTAATGCTGTGGAAGTGACTGACCTGAAATTGATGAATCTGATCATATCATATCATATATATACATACAGCCGGAAACAGGCCTTTTCGGCCCTCCAAGTCCGTGCCGCCCAGCGATCCCCGTACATTAACATTATCCTACACCCACTAGGGACAATTTTTTTACATTTACCCAGCCAATTAACCTACATACCTGTACGTCTTTGGAGTGTGGGAGGAAACCGAAGATCTCGGAGAAAACCCACGCAGGTCACGGGGAGAACGTACAAACTCCTTACAGTGCAGCACCCGTAGTCAGGATCGAACCTGAGTCTCCGGCGCTGCATTCGCTGTAAAGCAGCAACTCTACCGCTGCGCTACCGTGCCGATCTGATCTGCGCTACCGTTCTGATCTGCGGTCAGAAGATTGCAACATGCCCAAATAGAATAAGAAAATAACTGCAGATGCTGGTACAAATCGAAGGTATTTATTCACAAAATGCTGGAGTAACAGCGGGTCAGGCAGCATCTCGGGAGAGAAGGAATGGGCGACGTTTCGGGTCGAGACCCTTCTTCAGTCTGAGTTACTCCAGCATTTTGTGAATAAATGCCCAAATAGAAGATGAGATGCGGTCCTTGGGTCTCATTAGAACAGAGCAGAAGGCCATAGACAAGTACATCATAATGAAATTGGGATGGAGAATTAAAGAGATAGGTAATTGGAAGCTCAGAGTCACTCCTGCAGATTGAATTTGGGTGTTTCGCAAAGCAATAAACCAACAGGTGTTTGGTTTCTCTGGATGAGAAGAGCAAGTGAATTGCTTTTTCATCTGAAAAGACTGGTGAAGTTGGATGAGCAGACCAGGGAGTTATAGAAGGCTGAAAGGAGAAGGGAGGGGAAGATGTTTCTTGTGGTGGAATGACATGAAGGTAGCAAAGATTGCAAAGGATGACCTGTTCAATTTGGAAGTTAGTGCGTTGAAAAGTAAGGACAACTATATTGTCACTCTGTATGGGAAGTGGGGGTGGGGGATGGGTGCCGAGGGCAATGGTGCAGGAAATACAGACAATGCAGTCAAGGGCTCTGTCATGCTCTGGTATTATAGATAGTTGTTAAGTATGAGGTGCGAGAGAGTAATAAGCTTAAATATCTCCTACTTTCCAATAATTCCTTCACTTTAAGGCAATATAACAAAAGAGAATCGGGCTTCAGATCATTTCCTCCCTGGAATGAAAAACAAAACCTGCTTTTAAATGTACTTGCTCTCCTCATTAACCTTGTTGTTACACTACATCCAGGAGGCACATTCCTGATAGCTGCATTGACTGATCCTCCAACTTTACCAATAGGGATTTAATGATTTCACTGGCAGTGACAAAAATAAAGAGCTGGGGAAAGTCACAATCTATTGAGCAAATTTAAAAAAAGGGAGGTTCAATTGCACTATTTTCATGAACCACACTAGCAAGTTGAATTTAGAATATCATTAATTTCCTTTGTTGATTCTGCTCCAGTTTCTTCTTCTCTAGTTTTACTTCTACCACTGACCTTTTCTAGACTGAAGCATAAATAGGACATTTGGCTTTGTATCTTTGACAATATTATTGCGTAATAGCCGACATGATGAATAGGAAGGAACTACAGACGCTGGTTTATACCATCATCTAATGCTGGCCATGATTTGTTCTGACCTTTCCTTCCTCCAGATTCCCCCCCCCCCCCCCCCCCCATGCCCCCACCCTCTACTTTCAGTCTGAAGGAGGGTTCAGACTCGAAACGTCACTCATCCTTTTTCTCCAGAGATGCTGCCAGACCCGCTGAGTTACTCCAACACTCTGTGTCCATCTTTAATCTGCCCCATCACCTGTTGAAGAAAGCTCATTCCCATTCAGCAACTCTTAGCCACAATTGGAAGCTTGGAGCCACATATCTACGATGCTATGAGAATCATAGAGTCATACAGCACAGATGCCGGCCAGTCCTTTGGCCCAACTTGCCCATGCCAACCAAGATGTCCCATCTATGTTAGTCCTACCTGCATGCGTTTGGCCCATATCCCTCTGAACCTTTCCTATCTATGTACCTCCCCAAATGTCTTTTAAATGTACCAAATAGTGAAGGAATCAGAAGAAGAGCAGAGTTCTTGGGAAATTACTTCTTGGTTGTTTGCTAGACTCTGGCCACAATCTCATCTAGTTTTAATACATATCAAATTATGCTTCAGACAAACAGAGACCAAGCCACAGGGCAAGTGAACGATTCAACTATAGACACAAGAGGCTGCAAATACTGAAATCCACAGCAAAGAAACAAACCACTGGAGGATCCAACTTTACTTTACTTTGGAGGTACAATATGGAAACGGGCCCTTCGTCCCACCGAGTCCACAGCAACCAGCCATCACCCCGTACACTAGCACTGTCATACACTCTAGGGACAATTTACAAATTTACCAAAGCCAATTAACCTGCAAACCTGTACGTCTTTGGAGTTTGGAAGGAAACCAGAGCACCCAAAGAAATCCCATGTGGTCACAGCACCCGTAGTCAGGATCGAACTGGAGTCTCTAGTGCTGTGAGGAGCAAATCTACCGATGCGCTACTGTACAGCCCTTAACTATAGGATCTATTCTACCCTAGAAATGAACGTAAAAGAGATAAATAGAGCAGGGAGTCTGCTAGACTTGATCTGCGCACTTCTTGATTTACATGTGTGGAGTGAACATCTCTTAAAAAAAACAGCAAGGATTGCAACTTGTCACTGCTGTTTCTCATCAAATACACCCAATCTGAATTGTAAAGTAAGCGCCCATCACTGCCAAGCAGCTATTCAATGCAGAATTGGGCCAGAGAATACAACTTGGTAGCTTTTACTTTTACAGCACTATTTAATTTGTTCAAACATCCAGTAAAACAATATTCATGATTCAGCTATAAAGCAAACGGTGCACTGCGTAAAAAGTCACTTTTGTTTATACCGTTATTCACTCAAGGGAATTAATAGCTAGATTATGACACGATAAACCATCACAGAGTCTTAGAGTCTGCTTCAGTTATCAAAGCTTTGAAAGCTTTGTAATAGTGCCAAAGATTTTTTCCCCATTTATTTTTTCATCCTATTTGTTGCCCTTGCCTGCAACAAGGAGATTGCAGGTTGATTTTTTTTTTAAAGTCACTAAAGCAAATCAACTAACCTAAATCACATTGCTGCTTAAATTTTTCATAAGGCTCTTTTATGGGCAATGAGTTTTTGTCCATGGGATGATACAAGGGATTTCACCTTATCTTCTGACCAATTTTTGATCTCTAATCCAACATGTACAGGATAATCTGGCAATGGTAGGGCTGGCTCTGTGCAGATCAAAACTGGTCAGATTTAATCAGCCTCATGCACTGCGTTGAGGACATAAAATGTTGGATGGCACAGAACTTCCTTCAACTAAACAAGAGCAAGTCCGAGGTCATCCTATTCGGCCCTCCCTGACTCCATCAAAACGATAACAGGCAGCATTGGAAGCCTATCCTCCCTAGTCAAACCACATGTCAAAAACCTTGGCGTGATATTTGACTCTGCATTAAAGTTTGACAAG